>NC_064927.1:120803274-121428274 GCF_023897955.1 Schistocerca gregaria | reverse complement strand
GACACTGCGGCTCAATTCGAATAGGGTCTGGTCTCTGAAGACAATTCTACTTCAGTCAATGACATTACACGTCGAAGACGGGTCAGGAGACACTCTGGACATCAGTGGAATACCGACGTGACTGTCACCCACCCTGTGGCCAGACAGGCAGGAGTGATGGTCTGGGGTGACTTTGCTTTCCGTAGCATTGGTTGTCAGCCCCCCTACCCTTAAGCACACCGGTACGTTGAAGATATTTTACACTCCGTTTTGATGGCCATCATCGACAACTATCCATCCCGCACATGCTGGAGTTTTTACTGCTTGGCATCGTGCTTATCGAACCTTACCGTGGCCAGCAAAATCGCCGGATCTCTCCCCAGTTGAGAACATTTGGAGCATTATGGGCAGGGCCCTCCAACAAGCTCGGTATGCTGACGATCTGACCCGGCAGGTGGTCAGAAATCGGCACCACATCCCTCAGGAAGACATACAACAACTCTGACAAATAGTGTCAGAACAGATAACTGGATCCGTAAGGGCGAGACGTGGACCAACGAGTTATTGACTTGCTCAATTGGTGAAATTGTGTGACCTGAATGAATTACTCAGTTTTTCTGAAATTGTAATCATTTATGATGTGCTTCACATCTGTACCATTCGGATAATTCCTTCGTGGCGAATCGTTTCGACTGTATATCCGGAACGTTTTCATTGTTTTGCACAACATTTTGCGTATGACAGAGATCGGTGCGTGCTGGTGTCCTCGACGGCTCACAACCATTCAAAAATCCACCGAACTGAAGCAGCAACGGGAATGCAGCTGTTTCAGGAAAATCCAAAGGACTTGTTTGGTCACCTAATCACTATGGACGATTGTTGGGTGTCACTGTTAGACCGACACAAAAAAAGAAAACAAAAACGTGGAGACAGATGGATTCGCCACCGTCGAAGAAGGCGAAGGCTCAACCACCATCGCGCATGGTGACATAGGGTACAACCTAAGTCTCCTCGCAAGGTTACTGAAGGCTGTCAAGACGAAGCATCGCTGGTAGCATTCGAAGGTGATGTCATTCTCCACAGGGGAGAGTCACACATGCTCCGTCTGGCCATTACAATTTGCCTCAGCCCCTTGTATTGTCCTAACGTGGCACCCAATGACATTACCCTCTTTCTTCGGATGACAAAACTATTTCTTCGAGACAGTGAGATGATTCGACGTGAAACGTTTCCTGAACAGCCAAAGTTATCTCCGGCAAGTCAAACATCGTCGGGAAAAATGTGTCCCATTGCTTGGTGAATATACAGAGAAAGACCAACTCCATCGCCAAGTGTTACGGTCATAGCTAAATTTTCTGAAGTTGATACTTAAAACTTTATGACTGGTCCAATTCCACGTTTAGAGATATTACTGAGAAAGTCAGGTTTTTCATCCAAGTCCAACACACACTTTTCCCCCTTACGCAAAATGATGTTCTCGGCCCATTGTCAAAGAGAAAAAACATGTTATGTCAGTACTGTAGTGCTGCTTGCTACCTCTCTAATCGCAACTACACCATCTGCCTCCAAACGTATTTTCCAACAAAGTTCCGGCCATGATATCCCGCTACACAACATCATATGGATTCTTTTTTAGTATTAAAAGCTTGATGAACAGTGGCCATTAGAGAAATCCTCACACACACACACACACACACACACACACACACACACACACACACACACAAGGCATGCGCACAGATTTCTAACAGTGCCAAGTTTAATTGGGATTATGTCGTGCAGAAATTTCTGGAAAATGAAAAGGGAAGATCTGAACATAAACAACGCTGGTCCAACCCTCGCGAAATTATTCCACGTGGTGCAAGAACAGCTGTCTCGTCTTAAATACGAAATGCACGTTGAAAGTCACCGGAATACGCCTAACGTGCTTTTAGCATATATTCGCAATCAGTTCACAAAGTTATTGAGTGAAGCCATAGTTGCTTTCGGCTGAACTAAATACACAGAAGTCTACATAGCACACACGTCTGATTTCGGATACAGTGGTCATTTTAAAGTGATCTGTACGTCCATCTGTATCTTGAATATGTACAAGGTATTTACATTTCATATGCAGCTGCGCGCAAAAACATGAGCTGCTCACATATGCACATATTCAGAGGATAGTTTGTCGGCAAATGGTGAAGTCCAGTGATGAAGGTCGTTATTCGACAAAATTTTTAGTGATATGGATTTCTTCAGAATCTTGATTATTCGTAAGTCTGCATGCGTCACAGAGACCGTCACAGGAATCAGGTATGAAGAAAAGAACTGATACAAGTAATAATGATGATTTACAATTTCTACTCCGAAGGAGAGCTTCTGTAAAGTTTGGGATGTAGGAGGCGAGGTACTGGCGGAAGTAAAGCTGTGACGACGGGGCGTGAGTTGTGCTTGGGTAGCTCGGTGGGTAGAGCACTTGCTGGCGCGAGTTCACAGTTTTAATCTGCCAGGAAGTTTCATATCAGCGCACACTCCGCTGCAGAGTGAAAATCTCATTCTGGGTTCTACTCTCAATTGTCTATTGTGATTGCTTTTGTTACATGGTGTACTGGTAACGATGTACCGAATCGTTGTTAGAGAGCAGACAAGTTTGGTGTCTGTAACGACCGTGTACGTATTAAACTGCTCCCTCAGTGTACAAATTGAGAAACGTGGCGAATTGGCTCGTAACCATGTCTTACTCCCTTTTTAATAGCTGCTCCCTTTCCAAATCCTTCGACTCTTTCGACTACGGCCTGATTTCTTACTGTGTATTACATCGTGAGTTAGGTGAAATAACATAGATCAGATTTTGTGTAGAAAGTTTGGATTGCAATGGTTCGACTTCTCTGGGGTATTCAAATGGGAGCGCAAACACGCGTCGTTGGCGGACTAATCGACACGTTACCAAACTGATCTCCTTCCAACTTCAGTTACACACATCGTTAGTGACAAGGCTTCAAAACAGTGCTTTTAAAATGAAATATATACAAAAAATATGGGCTATAATTATTACTACGCAACTCCTAAAGTATACGTACAGAGGTGCTTCCGTGCTAAGCAGCTGCAAGCCACAAGGTTAACGGAGAAGTGGTGACAAAAAATAGGAGCCGAATCGTGCCTCTCTTATTTACAAAAGAATGCTGTAGTTCATATTACCGATTGCTGCAGGAATATGATAACAGTATCTGAGTTTGACGCGGAAATATCTTCTTACACTTTCTAACGCGTAAATTTATATGTTAATATGTTGGTCTTTCCTTCAGAACAGCTTTTCTTGCTATTGACAATTTGCGTTTTATACGTACTTCACTTCTGTCATCATCAGCTATTTTGGTTGCCTAAACTGCAAAACTCGCCCACTATTTTTCGGCTTCTCATTTCCTAATACTGTTTCCTCGGAATAACCTGATTTAATTCGACGACACTCCGTTATCATGATATTACTTTACATTTTAGAACCTAGTTATGTCAATCAGCTCCTTTTCCTAGTCCTTGGCTGTCTCTTCTACGAACACTACGATGTCGTTGGCAAGCATTAAACTTTTGATTTTTTCTTTCTGAACTTTAATTCCATTTCCAAATTTGTCTTTTAGTTGATTTTACTGCTCGCTCAGTGTACAAATTGAGAAACATGGCGAATTGGCTCGTAACCATGTCTTAATCCCTTTTTAATAGGTGCTCCCGTTCCAAATCCTTCGACTCTTACGACTACGGCCTGATTTCTTACTGTGTATTACATCGTGAGTTTAGCCACTCACTTGGAACATGGTACGTAACAATTTTCATTTGTTTGTAGGTGGGTCATATACATGTCTTTCTGTTTCCATTTTGTAGACGTTGTCGTTCCAAATAATAGGCTTGAGAAACCTGTTCTGCCGTAATTGCTTTAATTACTACCTCCGACTGAGTACCGAGTGGATACCATTACGTCGTTCCGTACATCTGACAAGGAAGTTGCATTTGTTGCAGGCTACCTTGTAGCTTGCTTTTAGAAAACACGCAACGTCATAAGTATGTTCTGTCGTCTTTCATTGACCGGCTAAAGATTCATAGTGAGAAAAATCCTTTGAAAAGATTCGTGGAAGTCAGTGATGCGTGAAAAGCTCTCCTATATTCGTCCATTTATTTTGCCTTTTCAGTCCATACTGTGTCATACACTTCCTACTCTCCAGTTGGTCTTTACTTTTCTCCTTCCTTCTTGCACCGTATCTTTCTTTAATTGCTGTTAACTACTTGCTCCTATTACTCGTTTCCGAACTCCTTTTTTTCTCCACATCCATCGTTCCCTTTTTTCTTTATGTATTTCTCGTACTACCTACTAACCGTTATCCTTCTTTCTGTACGTCATCCTCCGCCTTTCTAGTTATTTTCCTTTCTTCCTTCTTTTCGTTTTTTCTTTCTTTCTTTCTTTTTAGGACCCAGTTTTCTCACTTTCTTCATTATTTCTCCTTCTTCTGTGATATTGGATGATTTTGACGAAGCAAGACAGGAAGCAAGTCGTCCACAGCTATGTAAGTCATTCTTTAGGAGTCTTCCCCTCTTTTGGTACCTGCCTTACATTTTTCTCTAGCACTCGCATTTCTCACTTCGTTAGCGTGTCATACGTAATTTCAGCGCTTCCAATTCTACTTTATTTAATTTCGATATATTCCCCGCTTATCTTCAATCATTTCTCGGTTATAAATTCGCGATGTCGTCTTACCCTTTTTATCTCCTTTATACCTCTCTTCTGCCCTAATGTTACGCTACATTCGAAAAATCTGTCACCTTCCCATTCTGTATGTGTATCAAGCCCTGAGCCACTGTCTCACTGGAGGAGTTGTGTTACTCTGGGATTCTTCCAACAATTCTCCGTCTGCATTCTGCCTTTATTGTAACTAGTTTCATGTGGCCATTCCATTTGAAACTGCTCTGGATGCATAATCGTAGGTATTTCACAGTTGTTACTCTTTCCAGTGATTTATCGCCAATCACGTAAGCGAAAAGACTTGGATCTCTTCTCCGATTTTGCCGGCCGCTGTGGCCGAGCGGTTCTAGGCGCTTCAGTCTGGAACCGCGCAACCGCTACAGTCGCAGGTCCGAATCCTGCCCTCCGGCATGGATGTGTGTGATGTCCTTAGGTTAGTTAGGTTTAAGCAGTTCTAAGTTCTAGGGGACTGATGACCTCAGATGTTAAGTCCCATAGTGCTCAGAGCCATTTGAACCAACCTTCTCCGATTTATGGGCACTACGTAAGATTTATTTGGTTCAAATGGCTCTGAGCACTATGGGACTTAACTTCTGAGGTCATCAGTCCCCTAGAACTTACAACTACTTAAGCCTAACTAACCTAAGGACGTCACACACATCCATGCCCGAGGCAAGATTCGAACCTGCGACCGTAGCAGTCGCGCGGTTCCAGACTGTAGCGCCTAGAACCGCACGGCCAACATGTATTTGTTTTGAGCGTTAATTTACCAGTTCCTACACGTCTTCCTGCATTTCACTGCCACTCCCTACCGTTGCGACTTCCTTGTATACGACTACCATGAACCACTCCCCGCATCTTCCAACGTTGTGCAACCGATCACTTACATACGTCGTGCACAGTGGCAGTCCTATAACGCTGTCTTGGGGACACCAGTTTTGCTTTCGCAGTTGAAGAATTCTCTGCGTCAAGCACTACATGCCGAGTACTGTTTCCTAAGAGGTCGACAGTTCAGTTGTAAAGTCAGTCCGACACACCGTAAGCTGGCATTTTCTTCAATAGCGGCCATCCTTCAACTGTACCGAATGGCTTCGCCAAGTCAATAACCACGCTGTCTGAAACTTTGGCGCAGCCGTCTGATGCCTTCTGGAGACCATAGGCAAACAGAGGGACCTAATTAATCTAAAACTTTCTGACTGAAAAGCCGCGTCTTGTTATAAAAATATAACTTTCACTGAATAAATAACACCGACGTTTCAACATCTACATTCATACTCCGCAAGCCACCCAACGGTGTGTGGCGAAGGGCACTTTACGTGCCACTGTCATTACCTCCCTTTCCTGTTCCAGTCGCGTATGGTTCGCGGGAAGAACGACTGCCGGAAAGCCTACGTGCGCGCTCGAATCTCTCTAATTTTACATCCGTGACCTCCTCGGCAGGTATAAGTAGGGGGAAGCAATATATTCGATACCTCATCCAGAAACGCACTCTCTCGAAACCTGGACAGCAAACTACACCGCGATGCAGAGCGCCTCCATTGCAGAGTCTGCCACTTGAGTTTGCTAAACATCTCCGTAACGCTATCACGCTTTCCCAATAACCTTGTGACGAAACGCGCCGCTCTTCTTTGGACCTTCTCTATCTCCTCCGTCAACCCGACCTGGTACGGATCCCACACTGATGAGCAATACTCAAGTATAGTTCGAACGAGTGTTTTGTAAGCCACCTCCTTTATTGATGGACTACATTTTCTAAGGACTCTCCCAATGAATCTCAACCTGGTACCCGCCTTACCAACAATTAATTTTATATGATCATTCCATCTCAAATCGTTCCGCACGCATACTCCCAGATATTTTACGGACGTAACTGCTACCAGTGTTTGTTCCGCTATCTTATAATCATACAATAAAGGATCCTTCTTTCTATGTATTCGCAATACATTACATTTGTCTATGTTAAGGGTCAGTTGCCACTCCCTACACCAAGTGCCTATCCGCTACAGATCTTCTGGCATCTCGCTACAATTTTCTAATGCTGCAACTTCTCTGTATACTGCAGCATCACCCGCGAAAAGCCGCATGGAACTTCCGACACTATCTACTAGGTCATTTACATATGTCGTGAAAAGCAATGGTCCCATAACACTCCCCTGTGGCACGCCAGAGGTTACAGTAACGTCTGTAGACGTCTCTCCATTGATAACAACATGCTGTGTTCTGTTTGCTAAAAACTCTTCAATCCAGCCACACAGCTGGTCTGATATTCCGTAGGCTCTTACTTTGTTTATCAGGCGATAGTGCGGAACTGTATCGAACGCCTTCCGGAAGTCTAGGAAAATAGCATCTACCTGGAGCCTGTATCTAGTAATTTCCGGGTCTCATGAACAAATAAAACGAGTTGGGTCTCACACGATCGCTGTTTCCGGAATCCATGTTGATTCCTACAGAGCAGATTCTGGGTTTCCAAAAACGACATGATACTCGTTCCTGCACTGTTTCTACGGAATTCCTCTGACAATGGAAGAGCCAAATACGCTTATAATATAAACGGCTCCCAAAAACAGTGATGTTACCTATTCGCATGCAAAACGCGTCTTACCGCGATACATATTTGGATGATCACCCATTCGAGATGTAACAGAGGATCCTTGGTAACGCAAAAAATGTAAGATGTCGATAGAATAGGAACGAAAATTGTTGATACGTGAGAAGGGTCTTTGATTTTGTAAGACTGCATTTTGAAAAATCACAATTAAACTTAAGGTGATCATCATTTCATCATATAACACTGATATATCAATGGTCGAATGAAACAGGAAGTAGTGTGGACTGCTTGAATGCAGCAGTGATGCTGAATGCGAAAAAGTGACCTCAGTCACAGGAGTATTTTGTTCCGTTCCACTTTGAACGCTTCATTGACATCACACACTCGCACTTTCAAGACTAAATAGCTATGCAACGCTATCAGGACAGCAGGAATTTGTTGTTTAGTGAGCGTAATTATTTTAAGCAGGGGGAAATACAACAAGAAGTCACGACATTGAAATTTGTGTGTTTTTGGTCCTATTGTATCGATATTTTTTTCTGTGCAGTACCAAAGTGTCTCTCTCTGAGACCTTGAATAGGCGATAATTGAAATATCTCTAGTGGTAAGATGCGCAGTTTTCTGTACGAATGAATCATACTGCTGTTTCTGCGATGTGCGTTTTCTATTCTAAGCGTATTTTAATGCTGTTTATGTGCGTCCGAGATGACGCACTTTCCTTCCTTATGAGTGTACCAAATGAGTTTCTTAATAGAGCCACAGGTGTTCCACTGAAACCGTGTCGGAAACGTCGGTGTTAATGTTCCAGTGACGACTGTTTTATATGTAACAAGATACTGCTCTTCGCTCAAAAAAGTTGGGTGTCAGCTGAACTCCGGCTGCTGGAGGCGCCACGCACGTGCAGAGAGCGAGATACGTTTCTGAACGAGCGTTGTTTGCGTATTTCCACGTCGACCGCTGGGGAGGAGTTTTCTGTGGTCGTGGCTGTGCTGTTTTTCACAGCGCTTGCCCCGCTGCAAGGGCTACTTCGTCCGTGGCTGTGTTTCCAGAAGTAAAAGGACGGGACAGGACAGGACCGAGGGGACAACACGGCGCGGTAGCCGGTAGGAGAAGCCGTTTCCCCGGCTGCCTCTGCACGCCGGATATTTACATCGCTTATGCGAGTCGCTGAGCGCTGATGAATAATGAATGACGGCGCGCCGCGCGAGACACACATCCCAGCTGTCCGTCTCTCTCTCTCTCTCTCTCTCTCTCTCTCTCTCTCTCTCTCTCTCTCTTTCCCCTCTCTTCCCCCCCTCTCTCCCCCTCCCCCTCCCTCTCGCTCTTTGCTTTGTGCTACTCGACACTCCCTGTTCCTGTTCGGTTATTTTTCACCTCGTTACCTCTGAGTTATATAGCTCTTAATAACTTAACTTCGCCATTATGGATACACTGTCTTGACTCCTATAGCCCAACTGTCAATGGAAAAGACTACTTTGAAGTCATGTTTGCAACTAACGCCTGCAAAATGTAAGCTCCCCGCCGTTTTAGTCATTATTGCCGTTCTTGCGGTCTTCAGTCCTAAGACTGGTTTCATCTAGATCTCCAAGCTGTCTTTTCTGTAAAAGCCTCTTCATCTGTGGATAACTGATGCATCCTGCATCCATTTGAACCTTCTTACACTATTCAACCCGTAGCCCTACACCCTTTATCGTTCCCCTGCTTCTCTAACTAAACCGACGTATCCTGGATGCCTCTGGTTGTCTCCTATCTACCGATGTGCACGTTTACTCAAATTGTGTCGTAGATTTTTTCCTCGGTTCCACCTGCTTATCTGAGTGGTAACGTGTTTGCCTGCCATGCAGCAGGTCCGGGTTCGATTCCCGACCGGGTTGGAGACTTTCTCCGCTCCTGGACTGGGTGTTGTGCTGTCCTCATCATATTTTCACTATCATTACCGACGCACAAGTCATCCAACGTGGCGTCGATTGAAATAAGACCTGCAACCCGGCGACCGAATTTCCCCGGATGGGGCCTCCAGGCCAACAATGCCACCCCCCCCCCCCCCCCACCTCCCTGCGTACGTTCCGTACCTCCTCACGGTCTGATGATGTCAAATTAAACACCTTTCAACCTTATATTACTAGACAACCAGTTTCGCCGCTTTATTACGCCACCTTCAAACCCCTGACTGACGTGCAGGAATAATCTACCTCGCTTGTGATCGAAGCAGCGGTCAGCAGTACTGGTATTCGGAGATATCTATTTGTTACGGTGACCACTTCTAAGATCACCTGCCGAGTTTGAACAGTACGAATGGAAGGGGTTTTAATTTGACATCATCAATCGAACAGCCGAGTCCCTCGACCATCGCTAAAAAGATGGACATACAGAGGCCCTCATGGTTTATTCAATCTACCGTATCTCTGCAGGATTCTTCTATAACACCACATCTCAAAAGCTTCTGTCTTCTTCTTGTCGGAGACATTAATCGTTCACTTTTCAGTTCCCGACAAGGCCACACTCCAGACAAATGGCTTCAAAATGTTTATTCAGTTACCGGTCGCGTTAACGTGGAAGGGGGAAAGCTGATTTCAGTCAGGTCACTTACTAAACAAAATTCGCTGTGCGCCAAATTTATCCCAGCGACAGGCCTGTAAGCTACAAGTCAGTACACACTTAGTTCGTGACAGTAATTTAAGTCTTAAGTGCCATCCTATGATCATTTCTAATTATTACGAGTAGATATGGTCCATCAAGTTCTGGTCCTATTCACGCAGTTGTAAAATCCACTCCCCAAAGTTGCCTTTTTTTAGACAAGAAATATTGTGATCAGCTTTAGAACACAACATGTCATGAATTAATAACACTTTCAACAATCATTACACATCGTATGCGGACGAACATAGCTGAAATCGTGAAAAATAACGTAAATATGTAATTCCGCTGGTAACGGTGCATGTTCACATTCCTTCGATGATACGCTCCTGCAACGACTTCACGATTCACTAATGAATTGCGTACAGTCTCCATGGAATCGCTCCTAATATACAGGGTGATTCAAAGCCTTTGCCATGAACGTCTCTGGATGATAGATCTTGTCACGGAAAACAACTTCGTTAGAGACCAAATGTTCGTCATGCTTGTTTTGTTGCATTCTTCGGTCCTGGGAAGACAGGTCCAGTTACTATGTACCTACATGTTTAGCTTGACGTTAATACTACATCAGAATATTTTATGATCTGAAGATGGCAGTAGCTGAAACCGTTAATAGTGAAGTGTAAAAATTTGTGTGATCAAGACGGACCTGTAAAATAGAATCACGGGCTCATTTTAAGACTCAATGTCTTCAGTTGATATGATTGTTGAATAATGCTACTGCCGTCGGGAAATATTGTCTTTAGGAACACTGGTGATTGCACCAGAGACTACTGCGATATGCTTACGTAATGTGTATACATAAACATACAGTTATAAATGTCCCAGTTCGTAGTCGCTAATTATAACAATATGTTTACTTTTGTGCTGTAGCATATAGCTATAATCAGCGGTGGAAATACAGGGTGTTTCAAAAATGACCGATATATCTGAAACGGCAATAAAAAACTAAACGAGCAGCGATAGAAATACACCGTTTGTTGCGATATGCTTGGGACAACAGTACATTTTCAGGCAGACAAATTTTCGAAATTACAGTAGTTACAATTTTCAACAACAGATGGCGCTGCAAGTGATGTGAAAGATATAGAAGACAACGCAATCTGTGGGTGCGCCATTCTGTACGTCGTCTTTCTGCTGTAAGCGTGTGCTGTTCACAACGTGCAAGTGTGCTGTGGACAACGTAGTTTATTCCTTAGACCAGAGGATTTTTCTGGTGTTGGAATTCCACCGCCTAGAACACAGTGTTGTTGCAACAAGACGAAGTTTTCAACGGAGGTTTAATGTAACCAAAGGACCGAAAAGCGATACAATAAAGGATCTGTTTGAAAAATTTCAACGGACTGGGAACGTGACGGATGAACTAGCTGGAAAGGTAGGGCCACCGCGTACAGAAACCACAGAGGGCAACGCGCAGCTAGTGCAGCAGGTGATCCAACAGCGGCCTCGGGTTTCCGTTCGCCGTGTTGCAGCTGCTGTCCAAATGACGCCAACGTCCACGTATCGTCTCATGCGCCAGAGTTTACACCTCTATCCATACAAAATTCAAACGCGGCAACCCCTCAGCGCCGCTACCATTGCTGCACGAGAGACATTCGCTAACGATATAGTGCACAGGATTGATGACGGCGATATGCATGTGCGCAGCATTTGGTTTACTGACGAAGCTTATTTTTACCTGGACGGCTTCGTCAATAAACAGAACTGGCGCATATGGGGAACCGAAAAGCCCCATGTTGCAGTCCCATCGTCCCTGCATCCTCAAAAAGTACTGGTCTGGGCCGCCATTTCTTCCAAAGGAATCATTGGCCCATTTTTCAGATCCGAAACGATTACTGCATCACGCTATCTGGACATTCTTCGTGAATTTGTGGCGGTACAAACTGCCTTAGACGACACTGCGAACACCTCGTGGTTTATGCAAGATGGTGCCCGGCCACATCGCACGGCCGACGTCTTTAATTTCCTGAATGAATATTTCGATGATCGTGTGATTGCTTTGGGCTATCCGAAACATACAGGAGGCGGCGTGGATTGGGCTCCCTATTCGCCAGACATGACCCCCTGTGACTTCTTTCTGTGGGGACACTTCAAAGACCAGGTGTACAGCCAGAATCCAGAAACAATTGAACAGCTGAAGCAGTACATCTCATCTGCATGTGAAGCCATTCCGCCAGACACGTTGTCAAAGGTTTCGGGTAATTTCATTCAGAGACTACGCCATATTATTGCTACGCATGTTGGATATGTGGAAAATATCGTACTATAGAGTTTCCCAGACCGCAGCGCCATCTGTTGTTGACAATTGTAACTACTGTAATTTCTAAAGTTTGTCTGCCTGAAAATGTACTGTTGTCCCAAGCAAATTGCAACAAACGGTGTATTTCTATCGCTGCTCGTTTAGTTTTTATTACCGTTTCAAATATACCGGTCATTTTTGAAACACCCTGCATATTTGCGAACGGCGACCGTGTGCGGTTGTTTCTTGTTGGATCGTCTGATCAGCCGGAAGTTGCATTGCAGAGGAGAGTAAATGCCTATTCAAAATATAATTGTTTTTGGATAGGTCAACATGAATTTCCTATGGAACCGTAGTTTATCATGCATTTACCAGTAGAATATGGCGCGGTGGAAATATTTCGTCGCATACAACTTCCGTCCGATTTCGACAAAAGAATTCGTGACTGTGAAATCTCTATTTGGCAGAAACATAAAGAAAATTAAATAACTTCATGAAGGAGTGAGACATAGATTCTATATTAAATAAATAGTCCATACACCAGTTCCATTTAACTCTGAATCTATGGCAATTAATAGATGAACTTACACTGCAATGAAGGATTTAACATGGATGCCGTTTTGACTGCCACTTCTCTTCTCGTAATGAAAATAATTCCTTTTACTTTTTCACATACACGTCACACAATAAATCTACTGCTATGCAGTATTTCACTTTTAGTATTGCACTTTCACTTTACACTGAAATAATATTATTTTTAACAATAATAATACCGCGGCAAGACATGCGCGTACGACACAAGTTACAAGAGACAAGAGGAAAAAAAATGAGTAACTGAGTAACTGTTAATCGAGAATATCTCGTACATCAAAAGAATGTGTAAAAGTGTTCTTCTGTCCGTTTTTCGCGTCGCGGTTTTAAAGTCAATTACTCACTGCATCTCTGACGGCGCTTCGACAACCAACAAGTTACGTCACAGGTCGTTCACCTTTTACATTCTCGCAACATTATTTGCTGTTGCTGTTGCAAGGCGACTGCTCGATTAGTGAATGATTTAAAATGATAATGCACTCACATAATGTTACAGTAGTCAACGCAGCTGGTGATCACGATGTCATTGCTGTGTTCCCCCCTCCCCCCCCCCCCCCCCTCCTCCACAGCCACATTTTCCGCACAGGAGCGTGGAGCTGTTGCTCCTCTGTTGTTGACGGCCCTGGAGCTACAGGCCAATAGCTCCGGCGGTGTTCGACCGGGCGAGGTCCACTTGAATGGCAGCCAGCCTCGTGGAACGGCACAGGACCGAGGCTGCGAGCCCGCTATTTCGGACACCGGCCAGACCACCGCAGCTACTTGGCGCTCCCTTCCGGCTGTCTGCCCTCACAATAATGCCAAGAGTAGCCTCCGTCTGTCTGCTGCCATTATCGCACGCTGGGGCACCACGCCAGACGGGAACCTAGTGAGAGATCCATCGTGGCTCGCTTCAATACGGGCGTCGGCATCGTTCCAGAAATAAGCCTCCCCATTCGTTTATAGAGCGGCACGGGTTCATCTAGACAGTCATGCAAGGCTGTTGCGTTTTGAAAGATCCGCAAAATGATCAAGGCCTCTGATGTGAATTGCAGGTATGTATGAACCGCCCACTTTCGTCGGATACCTTTCTATAATACAGACCGCGCAAAAACTATGACACAACACACGTACAGCAATGCACGGACAGTGACGGTAACGTAATTGTTTCGAGTGAAAGTAGAGGTGAAGTAAGTGCTGACGTATACGTAGATAGATATATTTACGTCCTCCTCATCTTGCGAGGAAAGCACGTCAGATTCGAACCGCTAGAAAAGAATAAAAAGTACTGGAATCGTAACTTGATTGAAGGACTCGAGGAAAATTCAGAAGGTAGCAGATGAAAAACTGGCACATTTCGGTTGGTTTAAAGCTCTTACATTGGTATGGTGCAGTGAAGTAGCTCATAATGTAGCTAAGAGAGCAGCCCACCCATTGAAAACAGCAAGTTACAGCAATATACGTATAAGCGCAATAACGAAAAAGACTAAGAGAAGAGTTTAGAAACAAATGGAAAATTTAGTAGCAGTGAGCTAATAACGTGGGAAACGCAAAACCGTATTCACATACAATCCGCCAACCTTTGACGATTAAGCTATACTACCACCAAATTTTGCATTTGTGTTATCAGGCCATGGTAAACTGAAACAATGTTGTAAACGATTCGAAATAGTTGATGACGCATAGTGCACATCTAAGAGAGCAGACCGAACTATTGTCCATCTGATTTTAGGCTGCAGATATTTAGCAAAAGAGAGGCACCCTCTCGGGAAGCAAATAAATGAATAGAGATCGATGGCCCGTTGATAAATCAGGCTTAGTTCATAAATTAATAACAGCTTCTTACAGCGTTTTGTAAGTCAGTGAGATTTACATTTGCACGAGAGTTCTTTTGTGTTAACTGTAACTTCATCCTGAAATGCTGGGCGTTTTTTAAGTGTTTGTTATTATACCTCAAGATAAGAGTCTGTACATGTAGACGTAAACGTGACATTCCAGTACATTGACATCAGATGGTAGAGCACTTGCCCGCGAAAGGCAAAGGTTCCGCGTTCGAGTCTCGGTCCGGCACACAGCTCTAATGTGCCAGGAAAGTTTCATATCAGCACTCTCTCATTATGGATACATTGTTAAGTCTTGATACATTCTATTTTTGTGTATAGAAATAAGTGTACCTGTTGTCACTGTATGAGTAATTTTAGATATCTTTTTTTTATTTTTCACGTAAAGTAGGTTTATTTTATAGATAACGTCTCAAATTAACCTTCAGACATGTACTCGCAATGTTACAAGGCAAGGAAACACATAATATAAATAACAAAATAATACAGAAATGCACTTATTCTCCAATCCATCAAGACCACTTACCTGTAAAACTCTCAATTTGTGTACAGACGACATTTGAGCGTTAACGTATCGAATTTACAGAAGCAAAAGTCGCAGATGAGATAATACTGTGCAACTAACAGGTATGACCAGCGTATTTACAAGAGTGAGAAATGAGGTATTATCTGAGAAAAAGTTAAACATTTGCATGAAACAATACATACCAACGCGTGCAGTATTTACAGTGTCATGTTCCCTAAAATGGAGGTTGCTGTGTTGCCCACTTCACGAGGGCAACTTGAGGACCGAGTATCGGCCACATCATTTTAGGTGTGCCAGCTCTGGAATATTCCTGTGTGAAAACCCACAGTGACAAGCCCAGATCTCTGGCACGAAGTATGTTTCATTCATTTCATTCAAACTGCACGTTTAGTCTGCGACTACGAATCGGGAAAGAGGAAAGAAATTAAGACGACACTCCAGTTTCTGTTGTGACAAATAAGCGTGACAGTGTAAGTATCTCACGTGTTAATGTCAACTGTTTAAAGCAAATGTTCAGCAATTTGCTAGATGATGCCTCATTAATGAATCTTCTGAACCTTGTGGTCAGTTGTTACACGGTTCCGTTCTCCTAACGCGTTGTGCTTCTGCAGTCTCTAGATAACTTTCAAACGACCTTTGTAGACATACACACAGCTTTACAGATAAATAAATGAGCTTGATGGGTAATAGAACAGCCATATAGCCGTAACCGTAGAACTGTTTTTCTTCGTTTTCAGGCATTGGAACTGGTTTAGTTTCGTTGTTAATGTAACGTCTTTCTGTTTCGCAGTCGCTTCGTGTGATGTACTCGCCAAGTATTTGAGACAGTTCTTTCGGGTCAACTGAACGTACTGATACCGGATATCGACGCGACTGTATGATGTTGTGACGTTATAGATGTACAAACAGATAGAGAGCACAACACTGACAATCCATTTTTTAAATGTATATTAATATAATAATATTATGGTAACAGACCGATCTGTACCCTAGCCCGGGATCTAAGTTAGTTAGGAACGAGAAAATTTGGTAGTGAGTTGGCGAGGCCAACGAGTGTGAATACAAAATCCTAGTAGTAGCGACAAACTATATGCAGTCCGAGGTCAGGGTTTGGTTGGAAGCTGACACCTAAGAGTAAGCAAAGTGGTATCGAAGGCTTCACTTATTCCCCCCCCCTTTTTTTTTCTATATGCTGGCGTTCGATTGCGCAGTAGTTTTCTCAGTCTATACTCTGTCGATGCTGTCATGCTGCATTGCAGTGAGTAATGGCCTGCTGGCGTCTGTTATCTTAGATGTGTGTTCTTAGGTGCTGTTACGAAATTGAATAATTAGTCTGAGCTGGCCACGCCCTTCCAGAGGACGCGGTATTGTTGTCAGCGTGCAGTCGCGCCGTTGTCCCAGTTATGAGTGAGTAATGCGCCGCTGCGTGGCGGTACACACACGTGCGGACGCACCAGACTCGTTTATCACAAAGTGTGATCGCCGCGTCCAGCCGATTGGGCGTGGCTGGCCGCCTACCACGTCGCACTAATTCGCTGCCGTGGCTCGAACAAAGCACACACATCGCCAATACTGTCTCTGCCCGAAAGACCCAGGTGGCACAATAGCAACACAACGGTCCCGTATTCCATTTAACACCAGCTGCAATTCTGCGATCAGGTTTCACGTGCACCCGGTCGCCCGCTACGATGTGAGATGTCGATATACGAGCGGCGTGTGACTAGCATACAGCTTTCTCCTACTGTTAATGCCACCTTACAAAGATAGGCTCTTATTTCCCCTTCAAATCGCTTGTCACTTACCTCCGTGAAGCCAAATTCACCCCGTTCCCGTCTTCCTACCAAGGACACAATCCATTGTTACACCGGAAATAGAACAGTCGACTATTTTCCAACTTTGGTAAGTTTACGCTAATAAATCGGCGCGTTCTCGAGTAACATGCACTGGTAGCCAGGGAGAACTGTGCCTTCTTTGCCTGCCCACCATCCGTTATTTTTGCTTTCAGGGTAGTTGAATTCCTTCGTTTATTACATGGGCCCCACTTTAGATTCCAAGTTTGTCGCTAATCTCATTTCTGCTGGTGCTTTGTATTTTAGTCCTAGTTTGGTTTGCTCTCGATCGATAGTCCTTCTTCTTCTTCTTCTTCTTCTTCTTACGTAGGACCACGGATAGCCCCTTCGTGGGCCGTCCGGAGTGGCCGAGCGGTTCGAGGCGCTACAATCTGGAACCACGCGACAGCAACGGTCGCAGATTCGAATCCTGCCTCGGGCATGGATGTGTGTGATGTCCATAGGTTAGTTAGTAGGTTAGTTCTAAGTTCTAGGGGACTGATGACCTGAGCTGTTAAGTCCCATAGTGCTCAGGGCCATTTGAACCAACCCCTTCGTGGACTACATTTTCCTTTTCTTCTCCCAGAACCTCTTCTTCTTTCCCTCTCATCTTCCGAGATCTTCAGTGTCCTTTTCTTCTGTCGGCTCCACTGGTGACCCCCTGATCTTTTCCTGTATTCTTCTCTGTCGTTGATCTCCGGCACATTGGTCGGTGTATATTTGTTCCTCCAATTTTCCTTTCCTTCGACCTTGATCCCCAATTCCAACCAGTCCTTCCGAAGTTCAACAACCCACTTGGTTCCTGTCTTTCTCCTTGTCCTCTCTGTTGCTTCCCACACTCTCTTCGTCATTCTGTTCATACTCATCCTAACTACATGTCCAGCAAACTTTGCCCTTTTGAGACTGATTTCCCCAGATATTGATCTCATGTTCTGGTACCACTCTTCCGTAGGTCTTTGTATCCACCTCTCTCCACCTCTTTTGGGACCTAGTATTTTTCTAAGTATTTTTCTCTCTTCTTTCTCTAGTTGTTCTGCCTCAGTCCCAGTCCCTTCTCAGTAGACATCACTGTATCGTGCAGGTCTTGTAAATCTTCCTCACTTTCACAGAGGATAGCAGCAACATCAGCGAATTTTACCACTGATATCGTTTCACCCTGTTTTAATACATCTTCAGAATATTTTCCACAATGGGACAGATTCTGAAATAGACGTAAAAAATCTTTTTAAGTTTTCAGTCACTTAAACCAGAAACAGTTCCTAATTGTTGGTGCATTATGGTTCTACAGTACTTAGAACACGTGAACCACGTTGTCCAACGGACAAATTAACCAAAAAGGGGATGTGGGACGTACAGTAGGACGTTCCTATAGTATCAGCAGCTACAACAGCCATCCTCCGCAGCTTTTGCTGGCTGCATGTCGATGATGAAAATCTGTTCCATTATCCACTTTATAACTGGTGACCTTTCCGGTGACGCACTGCGGCACTTAGGCTTCACCGACGTGCGGGCAAAGGCCCCGTGCCCTACTGCCAAAAGAAACTATTTGAAAAACACAGCCTAGAAACGCCTTTGGCATCTTTATAGCCATTTATTTTTCACACTGATCATATTTCGGTCCTGAGTATGTATTTACAAGTCATCATGATAAATTTTGGCGACGTCATTTCGCAGAAACATGCGTTCAACCACCACATAATAACAGGAGACCCAACACACTGAATACAAACCGTATGAAAAAAGGAGAGCAGGCGCCAACATAATACTGTGCAAAACATGAACACCAGCTAGAAACTCGTCAAGCTGGGTGAACAGCACATAAATTCCAATGTCACTCCGGTATGTGTGTTGCACTGACACATATGGGACGACGGGTGGTTATTATAATACTGTTAAATGCATGCATTTACGAGTTGGGGGTCACCAAGATCAGGCTGAAGGCCTGTACTCTGTCCAATGAGTACAGCAAGGTGGAGGTTCCCTGATGTTTTTGGGTGGCATTATGTGGGGCCGGCGTACGCCGCTGGTGGTCCTCAAAGGCGCCGTAACGGCTATACGATACGTGAATGACATCCTCCGACCGATAGTGCAACCATATCGGCTGCATATTGGCGCGGCATTCGTCTTCATGGACGACATTTCGCTCCCCCATCGTGCACATCTTGTGAATGACTTCCTTCAGGATAACGACATCCCTCAACTATAGTGGCCAGCATATTCTCCAGACATGAACCCTTCGAACATGCCTGGGATACATTGAAAAGGGCTGTTTATGGACGACGTGACCCACCAACTACTCTGAGAGATCTACGCCGAATCGCCGCTGTGGAGTGGGACAATCTGGACCAACAGTGCCTTGATGAACTTTTGGATAGTATGCCACGACGAATACAGGCATGCATCACTTTAAGAGTACGTGCTACTGGATAGTAGAGATACCAGTGTGTACAGCAATCTAGACCACCACCTCTGAAGTTCCCGCTGTATGGTGGCACAATATGCAATGTGTGGTTTTCGTGAGCAATAAAAATTGCTAAAATGATGTTTATGTTGATCTCTATTCCTATATTCTGTACAGGTTCCGGAACTTTAGCAACGGAGGTGACGCAAAACTTTTTTTGATGCGTGTATATTCCAACCAGTTTCGGTGGATCACTATACCGTCTTCAGGCCTTAGCGCTCAGTTCCAATCGTATACTCGATTCCATCAGTGGCCAACATCTATGAACTGGCTTCTGTAGAATACTGTAAAAGCGATTTTGTGCCTGCAACCAGCAACTGCCAATCGTCAACTTAGTAGTTGACCCCATCAGCGTCAGTTAAGGGCTGAAGATGGTATGTCGAGTCACCGAAACTGGTTGCAACTGTTTCATGTTTTCACGTAACTGAACTGCTGATGTGCTGCAGAGGTTCAATTACAACGATGGACATACAAAAAATTTGTTTCATTGGTAGAATACTGGGTAATTGCAACCTGTGTACAAAGGAGATTGTATACAAAACACTCTTGCTGCTGATCCTGCAGTAGTGATCAAGTGTTGGGAACCCACACGAAACAGGAATAAATGGGGATATTGAAGGCATACAGAGAAGGGAGCAGGAATGGTCACAGATTTGTTTGGGCCACTGGAGAGTGACACGGAGATGCCGAAAAAAATGAACCGTCGGACGACTGAAGGCGGATGCTAACAATCCCGTGAAAACCTATTTACAAATAGATGAAGAACCAGAATAAATTGAGCAACCAAGTAGTATATAGGGTTATTTATAAGTACCTCTGGGATATTGTAAGACACAAGTGTGAAAACTAAGAGACATACAGAAAAATGACATATATAAGAGCATAGAGCATCTCCCAAGTTTCGATTCGTAATACGCGCAGTGCAGTAGTCGCAGAGCATATCACTGGTGAGAAGGCGTGTGGAAATATGAAGATAAAGTATCCGCGTTGTGTTGTCGCAGCTAATTATTTTGCGTCTCCATATAGGCAACCCAGTGAACAGCTTTCCAAAGCGGGCTGCTGCCCCACCATCCCAGGCAGCGGCGGCAGCAGCATACACTGTCCAGTCACATTAATGTAACCACCTGTCAAAAGAATGAATAACGACTTTTTCAGCACGGACTGCTGCGAGACGTACAAGAAGACTGTCAGTGAGATTCTGAAAGGCACCGTGTCCAACCCAGTGCTATGGCCACCTACGTAAGATGTTGGTGAAAATGATAACAAGTCTGCAACTAAGTGAAAAACTGTCACTATAGCGTAACTATAATAATAATGCTTCATCTTTATTGATCTCTAGCAATAAAAAAAATGTACATGAATGTATAAACACCTGAGGATAGGCACAAGTTCGAAAACGGTTGTGTGACAAATAAATAACCTTTTATTGTGACCGGTAGCGGAAATTTTTCTACACCTGCGTTATGTTTCTCGGCTGAGGTTACCTGGCGCGAACAGCCCGATCGGGGTGGTCCCACAATCCTCGACGTTTTAATCCTGGGAGCTTTGTGGCTATGGCAGTACAGTAAGCTCATTCTGGTGTCTTCAAACCACACACGTACGCCACGAGCTGTCTGGCACATTGCACTGTCTTGCTGGCAGATGCCATCGTGCCGAGGAAAAACAAACTGCATGTAAGGGATGGACGTGATGCTTAAGGATAGTTGCGTACTTGTGATGATCAGGCGGAGAATGCCACGAAAACATTCCGCAGACCACATCTCTCACTCCTCTGGCCTCCTCCACCGTGCACGACAACAGCCATCTGAGTGGATGTCTACTTGTGGTATTGAAGTGCAAATTTCACCCTAGGTCGCCAGTGAACTGCAGTTAGCATCGATGCATGAACCAAGCGCCTGCTATGGAGAAACTCTGGTAGCCCGTTTTTTTTATCTGGGCGGTCAGTTGCTGAACAGTTGCATGCCTATTCGCTCGTACGCATCTCCGTAGCCATCGTCCATACCTGTCATCTGTGGCCCGTGATGCACTACAATTGCCGCGCCACTGGTTTCGGATAGCGCCATTTTGACGTGTACCATGACTTTCAACCGCGGCGACACGAGGATAATTTACAGACTTAGCCGTTTCGGCCCTTGCCCCGAAAGCCAAAGGTCATACTCCTTTTAGACATAAGAGAAATCGCTCCATTTCCGCGTTACGGCGACGCTTGCACTGTTTTCCGCGTCCGACCACGCTCTTTATACACCCTGTGCTGCTAGTGCTGCCAGCTCCCTGCTGTGAGTGGTTATTACACATTGACGTCTACCATGGGCGGTGACTGGACCATATAATTATTTACGTTCAACATGTCACAAACGGTGCCTGTTCTGGGTACCTGCAATATCAGTTCTGAGCTTGCAGATGTGCTCTATGCAGTAATATGTGTGTACTTTCCCTACGCCTTGTAATCGTCCTCCACACCCTCGAAGTGTTTATGGATAACGCCTTCCTACAATATTCTGCGTATCGCTCTCGTAGTAGTCGCGCAGACAAGGTTAATTATGGAACGTGCCCAGAGGCAGTTAAGCTGTCGCTCTTCTAGCGTTCCATAATCAAATGGAATGAGAAAGATCCCTAATACGTTATACAGTGGGAAATACCCTCTGCCATGCACTTCACAGTAATTTGAGTATGTACACTGATGAAGCAAAATATTAAGACCACTGCCCACCGCGGTGTCGAATACCTCGAGGTGGCGTTGCTGGCATGTACGCAGTAAGGAAAGAATGTAAGCGGAAGAGAGAGCGGAGAGAGAAAATACGGGCCGAAAATGCGGAAAACCACTGACTATAAGCATTTCTGACAAAGGACAAAATGTTGTGGCGCTGCGGCTGGAAACGAGAATCTCTGAAATGGCGAATCTGGTCGGCTGTTGCACGAATGGGAAGTAGCTGAAGGCTGATGTTATAACGAGTAGGCCTACGGTACTGGACGTCTACGTATCATCACAAAATGTAAAGAACGTAGGATCGCCCACTGTGTGATCCGGGATAGGCAGCGATCTGTGGCAGATCTGACAGTAGAGTACAATACTGATGCTGGTACAAGTGTTTCGGCGCGCCCCGTTCAAAGGTCATTGTTGAACATGGAGCTCCACATCACAAGACCCCAGCATCTTTCTGTGATGACACAACTACATCGTCAGTTAAGATTGCAATGGCAACAGCATCACTCAGTTTTCACCATCGATGAATAAAAACATATCGCCTGACGAATGAATCGCATTTTTTGTTACATCAGATCGATGGATGGGTCCTTACACGCCATCATCCAGCCGAACGGCTGCTTCAACCATACATCAAGCCACAGATGCAGGCCGGTTAGAGCAGAATTATGCTATAAGGAATATTGAGTTCGGTCTCTATAGGAGCGATGGTAGTACTCCATGGCATCACTACGTGAACACTATTTCGGACCACCTGCATACCTTAATGGTTGGAGTCTTCTCTAATGGTGATGGCCCCCCTTCCAGCTATGACTGTTGATATTTTTAAAAATATCGGAAATCCGATGTTGTTGTTGTTGTGGTCTTCAGTCCTGAGACTGATTTGATGTAGCTCTCCATGCTACTCTATCCTGTGCAAGCTTCATCATTTCCCAGTACCTACTGCTACCTACATCCTTCTGAATCTGCTTGGCGTATTCATCTCTTGGTCTCCCTCTACGATTTTTACCCTCCACGCTGCCCTCCAGTACTAAATTGGTGATCCCTTGATGCCTCAGAACATGTCCTACCAACCGATCCCTTCTTCTAGTCAAGTAGTGCCACAAATTCCTCTTCTCTCCAATTCTATTCAACACCTCATTAGTTATGTGATCTACCCATCTAATCTTCAGCATTCTTCTGTAGCACCACATTTCGAAAGCTTCTATTCTCTTCTTATCCAAACTATTTATCGTCCATGTTTCACTTCCTTACATGGCTACACTCCATACAAATACATTCAGAAACGACTTCCTCACACTTAAATCTATACTCGATGTTAACAAATTTCTCTTCATTAGAAACGCTTTCCTTGCCATTGCCAGTCTACATTTGATATCCTCTCTACTTCGATCATCATCAGTTATTTTGCTCCCCAAATAGCAAAACTCCTTTACTACTTTACGTGTCTCATTTCCTAATCTAATACCCTCAACATCAACCAACTTAATTCGACTACATTCCATTATCCTCGTTTAGCTTTTGTTGACGTTCATCTTATATCCTCTTTTCAAGACACTATCCATTCCGTTTAACTGCTCTTCCAAGTCCTTTGCCGTCTCTGACAGAATTACAATGTCATCGGCGAACCTCAAAGTTTTTATTTCTTCTCTAGGGATTTTAATACCTACTCCGAATTTTTCTTTTGTTTCCTTCACTGCTTGCTCAATATACAGATTAAATAACATCGAGAAGAGGCTACAACCCTGTCTCACTCCCTTCCCAAACACTGCTTCCCTTTCATGCCCCTCAACTCTTATGACTGCCATTTGGTTTCTATACAAATTGTAAATAGCCTTTCGCTCCCTGTATTTTAGCCCTGTCACCTTCAGAATTTGAAAGAGAGTATTCCAGTCAACATTGTCAAAAGCTTTCTCTAAGTCTACAAATGCTAGAAACGTAGGTTTTCCTTTCCTTAATCTAGCTTCTAAGATAAGCCGTTGGGTCAGTATTGCCTCACGTGTTCCAATATTTCTACGGAATCCAAACTCTTCTTCCCCAAGGTCGGCTTCTACTAGTTTTTCCATTCGTCTGTAAAGAATTCGTGTTAGTATTTGACAGCCGTGACTTATTAAACTGATAGTTGGGTAATTTTCACATCAATCGACACCCGCTTTCTTTGGAATTGGAATTATTATATTCTTCTTGAAGTCTGCGGGAATTTCGCCTGTGTCATGCATCTTGCGCACCAGATGGGAGAGTTTTGTCAGGACTGGCTCTCCTAAGGCCGTTAGTAGTTCTTTGGAATGTTGTCTACTACCGGGGCCTTGTTTCGACTTAGGTATTTCAGTGCTCTGTCAAACTCTTCACGCTGTATCATATCTCCCATTTCATCTTCATCTACGTCCTCTTCCATTTCCATAATATTGTACTGAAGTACATTGCCGTTGTACAGACCCTCTATATACTCCTTCTATCTTTCTGCTTTCCCTTCTTTGCTAAGAACTGGGTTTCCATCTGAGCTCTTGATATTCATACAAGTGGTTCTCTTTTCTCCAAAGGTCTCTTTAATTTTCCCGTGGGCAGTATCTATCTTACCCCTAGTGAGATAAGCCTCTACATCCTTACATTTATCCTCTAGCCATCCCTGCTTAGCCATTTTGCACTTCCTGTCGATCTCATTTTTGAGACGTTTGTATTCCTTTTTGCCTTCTTCATTTACTGCATTTTTATATTTTCTCCTTTCATCAATTAAATTCAATATTTCTTCTATTATCCAAGGATTTCTACTAGCGCTCGTCTTTTTACCTACTTGATCCTCGGCTGCCTTCACTACTTCATCCCTCAAAGCTACCCATTCTTCTTCTACTGTATTTATTTCCCCCATTCCTGTCAATTGGTCCTTTATGCTCTCCCTGAAACTCTGTACAACCTCTGGTTCTTTCAGTTTATCCAGGTCCCATCTCCTTAAATTCCCACCTTTTTGCAGTTTCTTCAGTTTCAATCTACAGTTCATAACCAATAGATTGTGGTCAGAATCCACATCTGCCCCAGGAAATGTCTTAGAATTTAAAACCTGGTTCCTAAATCTCTGTCTTACCATTATATAATCTATCTGAAATCTGCCAGTTTCTCCAGGCTTCTTCCATGTATACAGCCTTCTTTTATGATTCTTGAACCAAGTGTTGCCTATGATTAAGTTGTGCTCTGTGCATAATTCTACCAGTCGGCTTCCTCTTTCATTTCTTAACCCCAATCCATATTCACCTACTACGCTTCCTTCTCTCCCTTTTCCTACTACCGAATTCCAGTCACCCATGACTTAAATTTTCGTCTCCCTTCACTATCTGAATAATTTCTTTTATTTCATCATACATTTCTTCAATTTCTTCATCATCTGCAGAGCTAGTTGGCATATAAACTTGTACTATTGTACATTTGGGTGCATAGTTCCTGTGAAATAAGTACCCCGAACAACCGCCTCTTGTCGTAATAACGGCCTTGATACGCATGGGCATTGAGTCAAACACAGCTGGGACGGCGTGTACAGGTACAGCTGCCCATGCAGCTTCAACACGATACCACAGTTCATCACGAGTAGTGACTTTCGTTTTGTGACGAGCCCTATTTGACTTTGTATTTATAACCCTGTATTCGCCTGACCAAAAGTCTTGTTCCTCCTAATTCCCACTATATCTAACTTTAACCTACCCATTTCCCTTTTTAAATTTTCTAACCTACCTGCCCGATTAAGGGATCTGACATTCCACGCTCCGATCGGTAGAACGACGTCCTCTTGAGTAGTCCCCGCCCGGAGATCCGAATGGGGGACTATTTTACCTCCGGAATATTTTACCCAAGAGAACGCCATCATCATTAACCATACAGTAAAGCTGCATGCCCTCGGGAAAAATTACGGCTGTAGTTTCCTCTTGCTTTCAACCGTTCGCAGTACCAGCACAGCATGGCCGTTTTGGTTAGCGTTACAAGGCCAGATCAGTAAATCATCCAGACTGTTGCCCCAGCAACTACTGAAAAGGCTGCTGCCCCTCTTCAGGAACCACGCGTTTGTCTGGCCTCTCAGCAGATACCCCTCCGTTGTGGTTGGACTTACGGTACGGCTATCTCTATCGCTGAGGCACCCCACCAACGGTTCATGTGGGGGGGGGGGGGAAATCCGATTTATGGATATTATAAGAAAATCGCTATCAGCCGTCGATATATCGAGAAAAGCATGGATATATTGACGGAAAATACATCGACATAGCGGCCAATAAAAATATCGGCTGCACATTGTAAATACACTCCTGGAAATTGAAATAAGAACACCGTGAATTCATTGTCCCAGGAAGGGGAAACTTTATTGACACATTCCTGGGGTCAGATACATCACATGATCACACTGACAGAACCACAGGCACATAGACACAGGCAACAGAGCATGCACAATGTCGGCACTAGTACAGTGTATATCCACCTTTCGCAGCAATACAGGCTGCTATTCTCCCATGGAGACGATCGTAGAGATGCTGGATGTAGTCCTGTGGAACGGCTTGCCATGCCATTTCCACCTGGCGCCTCAGTTGGACCAGCGTTCGTGCTGGACGTGCAGACCGCGTGAGACGACGCTTCATCCAGTCCCAAACATGCTCAATGGGGGACAGATCCGGAGATCTTGCTGGCCAGGGTAGTTGACTTACACCTTCTAGAGGACGTTGGGTGGCACGGGAGACATCCGGACGTGCATTGTCCTGTTGGAACAGCAAGTTCCCTTGCCGGTCTAGGAATGGTAGAACGATGGGTTCGATGACGGTTTGGATGTACCGTGCACTATTCAGTGTCCCCTCGACGATCACCAGCGGTGTACGGCCAGTGTAGGAGATCGCTCCCCACACCATGATGCCGGGTGTTGGCCCTGTGTGCCTCGGTCGTATGCAGTCCTGATTGTGGCGCTCACCTGCACGGCGCCAAACACGCATACGACCATCATTGGCACCAAGGCAGAAGCGACTCTCATCGCTGAAGACGACACGTCTCCATTCGTCCCTCCATTCACGCCTGTCGCGACACCACTGGAGGCGGGCTGCACGATGTTGGGGCGTGAGCGGAAGACGGCCTAACGGTGTGCGGGACCGTAGCCTAGCTTCATGGAGACGGTTGCGAATGGTCCTCGCCGATACCCCAGGAGCAACAGTGTCCCTAATTTGCTGGGAAGTGGCGGTGCGGTCCCCTACGGCACTGCGTAGGATCCTACGGCCTTGGCGTGCATCCGTGCGTCGCTGCGGTCCGGTCCCAGGTCGACGGACACGTGCACCTTTTGCCGACCACTGGCGACAACATCGATGTACTGTGGAGACCTCACGCCCCACGTGTTGAGCAATTCGGCGGTACGTCCACCCGGCCTCCCGCATGCCCACTATACGCCCTCGCTCAAAGTCCGTCAACTGCACATACGGTTCACGTCCACGCTGTCGCGGCATGCTACCAGTGTTAAAGACTGCGATGGAGCTCCGTATGCCACGGCAAACTGGCTGACACTGACGGCGGCGGTGCACAAATGCTGCGCAGCTAGCGCCATTCGACGGCCAACACCGCGGTTCCTGGTGTGTCCGCTGTGCCGTGCGTGTGATCATTGCTTGTACAGCCCTCTCGCAGTGTCCGGAGCAAGTATGGTGGGTCTGACACACCGGTGTCAATGTGTTCTCTTTTCCATTTCCAGGAGTGTATACTGCTCGTTTTATAGCTGAATATTTAAGTTTTTATTTATTATAGTTATTCCGTACATCAACAAGCTAGTAGCCTTATGATGCCTCTTAGAGTAAGAACTGAAAGGAAAACGATGCATGTTCACACCACGCTCGGCGATAACCACCTTGCTAACAGTGATAACTGCGTGTAAGTGGTACAATAAAAGGTGTCCGCTGGGTACATCGTTCGGTTTTGTGACATTTATCATTTGGCCGGAACACTTCATGTCGACTTCCCTGCTTTTTCATTTATGCAAACTAGCAGTTGTAGTGTCAAAATTGCGTGGTGAAGTCAAACGTTGCAATTTCTGGTGGCATAACCGAGCGCCGATTACGTCAACATTTCCCCTCACATGTCTCCGCCCGCCGCAAAGACCAATCTTGTCATTTAGAATTTTGTTCGTCTGTTTTTAAGGAACGCTTATATGAATTAACAGCTCACTAGCTGCGTTAAAAATTATATTTTAACGCAACTGGTACACTATTTCTTTACATCGGAAATCTTGTTATCATGTTGTTCCATTGGACTTGATGAAAGCTCAAGAGTTCTTCAGACAGTGAAAGTAAAATTAAGATGTTCTACATTTTCAAATATTCAACGAAAATTGGGAAAAAATATAATACAAAATAAAAATATCGGCCCCGGATATTGCCATTTTGATATCCATGTATCGATATTTTCTGAAAAGATTAGTTTTCCAAAAGCCCTACTTCCAGCGGGATAGTTTTGCGTGACACAAGACCAGAATCGTGCTGCAAAAACGTGAGGACCATCATAGGGAATTCACGTTGATGTCTTAGCCAGCAAATGCCCCTGATCTGTATGCATTGGAACAGCTGCAAGCCCACAAACCAGCGTCCCGTAATTTCCGGTAATTTAGTGACCTCTGAGTAGGTATGTGGTGACACATACTTCTGGTAACCTATCAAGGACTTGCAGAATCCATGTCAAGCAGAATCACTGCTGTACTGTTTTTGAAATTGTCCAGCACGCTAGTAAACAGGTGGTCGTAATATTTTGGCTCATCGGTGTGTCTATACATAGATGTAAATTCCGTTTTGGTTGATTGAAGATTTAATACGTGTGCAGATAGGGCTCACGTACTTATACTTTCTTCTATTGTTGGTTTTTGTAAGGCTTCTGGCACCCCAAGCCTGTCACAAATATTGTTTCTGTATAGCTCCTCTGCGAACTGTTATCGGTGAAAACAAGATATGTGTATTTACCCCCATCCTCAAGCAACTTTTTTTAGCCGACGTGCGGCTATAGCACATTCAGACCAGTTTGAAATCCGTGAATGAGTAGCATGTATTTTATTTTCGTACACGCTGCGTGAGCAGCGAATCAATTTCGCGGCACAGCCAGGTCGGCCGTTTTAATTTTCAGGGTCTGCGTGAAGCCGCCCTGTTATTACGCTGGTGGAGCAACCGTGGAGCGAAAGGCTGTTATTTCCGCTGTTGCTGTGCGCTTTCTGGGCGCCGTTATCAGGGATCGTACTATCCAGCGGGCAGCGTGTTGTAGCGCGCATTGCCTTGTAAGGCTTGCGGGCCCGCTCCCCGTCACAGGTTTCCCGCGTGGGAGGAAAGTGCTCGCGTGCCGTTTTCTCTCGCTGTCCGCCACGCGCAACACGCGATATCTGAGTCCTTAACTCTTTTTGTAGAATCAAGCACCCGACAGCACGGGAAAGTTTAGTAGCTGGATGGTACCTATGCACCCTCTGACGTTCGCGTCTGCCTTATGCATCTGCCACCCTGTACTACCACAGATGTCAAAATGGTTCAAATGGCTCTGAGCACTATGGGACTCAACATCTTAGGTCATAAGTCCCCTAGAACTTAGAACTACTTAAACCTAACTAACCTAAGGAAATCACACACACCCATGCCCGAGGCAGGATTCGAACCTGCGACCGTAGCAGTCCCGCGGTTCCAGACTGCAGCGCCAGAACCGCACGGCCACCCACAGATGTCACAGTATGTGACTGTCCCACGATGCGTCAGCTACCTGCGGGAGAAGTACTACTAACGGTCGTAGGAGACGAAAAACTGGCGGAAATGGTTTCAAAATTTCTTACGTCTATGATGTACCTGCCGCTGTACGAGGACTAAACTGTGAAGGATAACGCTTGGAGAGAGAAGCAATAGAATTTGTGGAGGCAAAAAGTCTATACCAAAAATACTATGTACGTATCTTCTTTTTATTCTGTTCTTTATTAGTTTATTTTCAGGGAAATAATGCGTTTACAATAAACAAAAATAAGTTTATTTGTAGCATTGTTCCACTTGTTATTCATGTATATTACTGTTAATAATAATAATAATAATAATAATAATAATAATAACAATGAGGATGATGATGACGGAGAGTACATAAGGTGAATGTCAGAACCTAATGTACATTGCACCAGTTTAATATATAAGAATTTGCGTACGTATTTTCAAAGAGATTGAGTAACACTAGGAAGCCCGAAGCCTACTGAATCCTGTTAGCTTGATTTGTTTCCTGGGTGTTATCCCAGCTGGCCATTTACAGATTTTTTTCTCTATAAATACCAATTTTTGTCTAATGAAGCATTCGTCTATGGTATAAAAGGAGTTGTGCAGGACATTACTGATAACAAAGGTAGCAAGTGAATAAATGTTCTGTAAGACTGTAATTAAAATTCCCAGCTGCTGAAAGAAACGCCTGCAAAATGTGCTTGGTTCCGTTTTTGTTGCCCAGTCACTGTTCTGTATAACGTACTCAGTTCCATCGGTCAGAACTTCTCGGAGTCAGTCATTAAAGGGTGTCCCAGGATGAGTAGTCAATATTCAGGGATATGACAGGAACTATCATTCGAAGCAATAAAATCTAGTAAACATGGGCTGTTACTGAACAAGTTATGCACTTTAGAGCCCAAGCTTTACGAGACAATTTGTTCTTGTTTTGGTCCATACAACTTCCTCCCAAAATACGGAAAGCAAAATGAGCTCGCAGCAGAAGGGGTTTGTCGCACATTATCGAAGATGATGTAGTGCTCATAGCTATTAAGGTATGCATTTGAGATCCCATATTCGCTAGACATTTTTGCTTAGAGTGATTTTCCTGTCATATCCCCGAATATTCACTAGTCCTTTTCGGACACCGTGATTTCATGTAAGAAGTATGTCATAACAATTATGCGTTGCCAGTGCTGTGACGGTAACTGGGGAAATGCCAGCACCACGTAGGCAGCCAGTCAGAAAGTGTGGCACGCCAAGGCACTGCTCTACAGCTCTGGACACGTGGACAGTGTTGATGGAAGCCTGTGAGAGTGGACACTGCTGTATCGCCGGTGCTGTGGAACTTTCCGTGGCATGCGCGGGAACTGCGGCTACTGCAGCAGAGGTGTATAACACTGCGGCCTTGTTTACCACCGATCGCTATCAGCAGACCCGCAGGAAAAAAGCAATCGCTGGAATGTCCCTCTACTTCGATCAGAGACTCAGCTGACCAGACCAGTTTCTGTTGAGCAGTAGGGGCTATTAGTTCACGTGTAACAATACATAAGACATTATTCGGCGTTGGAGATCAGGCGGACTAATATAGAACGTGAAAAGCAGGAAGAAATTTTTTTAGAGTATTTAGAGGATATGAACAGAAAACCTTTTTTATGTGAAAAAGAGATACACCGTTTTCGCATTAGCGGTCCATCAACGTTTTGATGCTAGTGATGTTCAGAGACGGTGTTCAGATTACTGTGTGATGAATCTTATTTTAGAGATGTTGCTGGAAATGTCGTCCTTTTAAATTATTGCACAACTGGTTTCTGCGTGCTAATGATCGTCCTAAAAGGCTCAAAATAACCGTGTGTTTGGCGAACAACGGCTGCTTTCCCAGAGTGTATATCGGTGTCTCGTACACCATCCGCCACCCATCGCTTATTCTTCTCCTTTTAACATAATTATTAATCTATCTGAGCATTGCTTTTAACTTGCATGACACATGCGTGTTCAGTATTTGCACACACACCACAATTACATCTTTCAGATAATGTAAATAAAGTTAATTAAAGGAAAAAAAACACACACACAGAAAAATTTCATCTCAGTTCCCGACTTAAATTTGCTTCTGCCCTCTCGACAAAATACGAACATTACAGACTGGTCTTCTTAGGTACTGATAAAATAAATGTAAATATCGTGTGACTAAGGTCTCCCGTCGGGTAGACCGTTCGCCGGGTGCAAGTCTTTCGATTCGACGCCACTTCGGCGACCTGCGCGTCGATGGGGATGAGATGATGATGATTAGTACAACACAACACCCAGTTCCTGAGCGGAGAAAATCTCCGACCCAGGCGGGAATCGAATCCGGGCCCTGAGGATTGACATTCTCTCGCGCTGACCACTCAGCTACCGGGGACGGACGTAGGTACTGACAGAATGTGATCAGTGGCAGGACATCAGTAAGTCTTGCGAAATCTCTCGTTCGATTTTGTTTGATAACAACTTTTTTCCTTTTCTTTAAAAGCTGCACACATAATTAAATTGAAATGTTAATTAACAAATAATGCTTACAGATACCGGAAATGCCTTATTATTAAACGAAAAAATGAAGTAGGTCAATAAAGTTATTTTTATTTTAAAAACGATAATTCAGTATTAGCTAACTAACATTTCATTTGATAACAAATACACAATTTAAAGAAGAGTAAAAAAATTGTTTTGCGCATCTGCCCAGTGAGCAGTAGACCCAGGTTCGAATGTTAGCATTCGTACAGATTCTCATTCCTAGCTTCAGTCTGCATATATGCATCACAAATGTTTTAAACGTGATACAGCTCGATTTGATTAAAGCACTTATGCCTGTGTTTTGGGCAGGATCCTCAATTTCGTCCGATACTAAGATGCTATTCCAGTACAGTCTGGAGAGCATCTGCAATGCTGTTCGAATTTAGGGAGAAAACTAAGTGGGCTGAGCCGTGAGTGGGCATTCGGACTGAAGAGGGAGGCTTGCTAGGGTAATCCGTGCAATAGTGCAAGGCCACTGTGCCAGGTTGGCGTAGTGGTTAGCGCATGTGCCTAGTAAGCAGGTGACCCAGGTTCGTACCTCAGTTTTCGTATAAATTGTCATTCGCCACTTCGGTCTGCATATATATATATATATACACACATACTATAAATGTTTGAGAATTACAAAGGTCTCTGGAACCATATAATTTCATTTGTAAAAAAATTTCATAAGCTTCGCAATATCAAGACTTTTACGCTACATAGTCAGTTACCAGCGACTTTATTAAGATTATCGTAGTACTTTTAAGTTTCTGGGATAACTTTCAATCCTTGAAGAGGATTTTTTCAATTTTTTTTTTCTGAGAAGTGTGTCTTTCTGTCGTACTGCTGTAAGTAACTCATGCCCGGCACTGATCTTGAAATCCTGTGTCTGTGAAGGGAATGGAAGACGACCAGTCGCTGAGGTACCCATAGTCAGCTACAGTGTGGCTCATAGTGAATTGTACGCCACAGGCATCACACACTTGGGGGAGGGAAGTCGCAATGTTCCTGGTTCGACTCTCGTTAATGGACAGTATGCTAACCGGACGGTAGTCTGAGTGATTCCGTACAAGGACAGATGTGAGGTTAGGCCACTAGGTCAGTTCGGCTGGAGGCACTGAGCGGCCGGTTTGGAGACCTGGCCGTAGCTAGGCAGGATTTGTATGAGGAACGAAGCGCGGCGCGGTGCGCCGCACAGCTGTCTGCTTGGCTTTCCTTCCCTGTAAGGCAATTACCATTCGCGGCCGGCGCTCGCGTCGGAAACACAAAGGGCGGGAAAGTGACGCAAACGCACGAAAGCGTGCTGGTTGCACCCCCCCGGCCGACTGTTTACAGTCACGACACGTGGCCCGCACGTGCGCTCGCGTCTGCCCGGGGTCCACCGGCGCAGGCTTCCGTGACTCGGGGCACGCAGCCCGCTGCTTACTCGAGGGCACCTGTCAGTCGGCGCTGTCACGTTAGCCAGACACTTCCACCAATCTCACGCATCGTGATCAGTCGGGCTCCGGATGGGTAAAACGAAGTATTGTGTACACTGAAGTATCAGAAGTCATGGGATAGCATTGTAGACATATACAAGTGGCGGTAGTATGGCGTACACAATGTATAAAAGGTTGCTGCATTGGCGGAGCTGGCATTTATACTCCGGTGGTCTTAGTGTCTAGCTTTAACGTACCCTAATCTCTTCTAGTTAGTTTTTACGATGTTAGGTGTTGAAGGCATGGTGAGCGAAGGCCAGCGTCTTGAGGGTCATTCCAAGACCAGGGCCGCCGCCTACAACCAGGTGACGGGCAGTATTATTCCTATCTCCTCTCTATTCAATTCTCTCCTTTTCTTCTTTCTAAATATTTAATTCCGTTTTGTTTATTAATATCTCACTTGATTTTGTATTAGTTATAAGTTTTTCTAATGCTGCACAAAACAAGATATCAAATGGATGTAAACAAACTGAGCTCGCCTCCACGTGGCGGGACACGGGCAGCGGTGTGAGTGGGAACGGGAGCCGGGGTGGCGTTACTTTCAATCACTCCGTATGCCGGACCCAGTCACAGCGGCTAAGTGGCAACATACGACCCACCATAAGATATTAGACGGTGGGTCACAAAAAATAAACAGCTAGTGGGAAAAAAACAACAACTCCGGTGGTCCATGTGAAAAGGTTTCCGACGTGATTATGGCCGCACGACGGGAATTAACACACTCTGAACGCAGAATGGTAATTGGAGGACGCATGGGACATTCCATTTTGGAAATCGTTACGGACTTCAATATTTTGAGAACCACGGTGCCGAGAGTATGCCGAGAATACCACATTTCGGGCATATTCTCTCACCGCAGGCATCGCAGTGGGAGAAAGCGTTCATTTAACGAGCGAAATCTGCAGTAAAGAGTTGTCAATGCTAACAGACTAGCGACACTGCGTGAAATAACCACAGGAATCAGTGTGGGACGTTCGACGAACGTATCCGTTTGGACAGTGCGGCGAAATTTAGCATTAATGGGCTGTGGCAGCAGACGACCGACGCGAGTGCGTTTCATCGCCTTCAGCACCTCTCCTGGGCTTCTGACCGTATCATTTGGACTCTAGTGCAAAACCGTGGCCTGGTCAGTTGGAAAGAGCAGACGGTGCGATTCGAGTGTGGCCCAGGTATGGACCCAGGTCTTCAACAGTGCACTGTGCAAGCTGCTAGTAGCGCCTACCTAATGGTGTGGATTGCGTAGACATAGCAAGCACTGGCTCCTGTTGTACAACTGAACCGATAATTGAATGGAAATGCTTATTTTTGGCTATTTGGTGACCATTTGCAGCCATTCATGGACTTTACGTTCCCAAAAAACAATGAAATTTTTATGGATGACAGTGCGCCATGTCTCTGGGTCGCAATTGTTCGCGACTGGCTTGAGGAACGTTGCGGACAATGATTTCTCATTCATTTATCTACTGTAAGAGAAGCACGTCAAGGATCTTTGTCTTAGTTGTAACTACACGATCCACCTCATTAACATCACCAGGGCTTATGTTCCACGCCAACGTACAATAACCGATCGCAGATGCCTGGTGCCAGCACGAGCAGTGCAAATAGAGCACTCGTCGTCTTAATGCGAAAACACAGCAATTTATCTGACTTTCAAAAAGATATGATCATTGGCCAAAGGTGGAAGCATTTACGAAACCGCTGTTTGTAAGCGGTTCGTGTGCCGCAGTGGTTCAGCCATGCCGTGCATGGAAAAATGGAGCTATTCGAAAGAGACAACTGTGGTGCCCTACTGGCAATGGATGATAGGGGGGAACGAACGGCTGCGAAGTTACGGGGGAATAGATGTACAACTATTGAGCAGCTGACCGCCCAGATGAACGGAGGGGCTACTGTACCAACCTACTGCGCATCGGCCTCCTCAGCAGGTGCTTAGTTCATGCACCAATGCTGACTGCAGTTCAGCGGTGACGAAGCCTGGAATTTGCACACTAGTACCGCAACTAGACGACAGAAGGCCGTTTCAGATGAATCACTTTTTATGCTCCACCTGAGAGATGACCGATGGCGTGTTGACGGTGTGGAAGCCTGAAAGCGAAGGCCTGCGAAAATCGTCGGAAGGTTCAGGGTCGGAGAAGGGAGCCTTATGGCCGGAGGAATTTTTTCTTGCCGTGAGTGGGTAATCTCGTCTTTCTGGAAGGCACAGTGGATCAACACAAGTATGCATCTGTCTTCGGGGACCATACTCAGGCTTTTGAAAGGTTGTCACATTAATGTCTCTTGGCAGTGTAAGTCACCTCGGAATTTTGTACAATATACTTCTATCACGAAATGTCACAATTCCAGAGACTGTACTAGTCTCATACAGATACGATTTTATGTATATATACTAATCTGGGAGTGAAAATTTGTACCAAAGCCGAGTATAGAACCCGTGTCTCCTGCTTATTAGGCAGGTGCGTTAGTCCCTATGCCATCTTGGCACTGCACTTCACACAATTGCACGAGTTGCCATGATACGCCTCCAGCCTCGATCCAAATTCTCACTCCCCCGTATACACGATCAGAATTGCCTAGAGCCTCCATATCCTGGTATAGCAGCTCAGCATATATGGGGGATCTAGCCTGAAACCCAGGTACAGGATCCTTACACAAACGAAATGACACAATTTCAGAGACTCCACTGGTCTCATATAGACATATTTACGTTCGATGCTGAGGTGGTATTCCAGAACATGGAGACACTCGGAAATTCTGATCGTGTGTAAGGGGGAATTTAAAATAGACTGGGGCGGCAGAGCGACTTTGGATCGAGGCGGGAAGCGTGCCAGGGTAATCCGTGCAATTGTGTGAACTGCTGTACCCAGGTGGCTTAGCGGCTAACGCACCTGCCTAATAAGCAGGAGACACGGGTTCGATTCCCGGCAATGGTACAAATTTTCACTCGCAGCTTCAACTTATACGCACAATTTCTGAAGCGATTTTGCGCTCTTTCTATTACTAGGAGAGACGTGCTATTACGAGGGTCTATTAACTACCTTTGTAAAAACAAATATTTTTTTTCCAGAAAGTAAAGTTTATTTTTCAGCGTAACGTACACTAACAGCAACGTATTTTGTGCAGTCAAAATCCGACTGCTTTGCACTCCAAACTTAGGAATTTGGCAATCTGTGAGCGCGAATGTGCTTGAACGGCATAGGCTTAGTATCAGAGCTTACGTTCCCTGTCGAGATGGAGGTGGTGTGCAGTGATTGAAACTAATGTGGCGAAATGAACTGGGTTTATCATCGCGGAAATTATGCTGTTTTTATCTGACTTTTCTCTGTTGACTTGTAACTGTATTGCTGTTTAATGCTGTTGTGGTTTTCTGGAGATGTATGAAGTGTTAGCGGCGTACCAGTTCGTGTGCAGAGGTCGTACCTCGGAATCTTCCCGAGAATAGTTATGTAACTAGTTATACAATTATCGACTTTGGAGTAATGAATAGAATTAACCGTGACTGAATGTTGTCCCTGTAGCGGGGTGTGCGGTGATTTGAAATTAAAACTGTGTGCCGGACCGGGATTGGAAGCTGGGACCGTGACCTTTTGCGGGAAAGTGCTCTATCGACTCAGCTATGCTAGCACGATTCACGACCCGCCCTGACAACTTCGCTTCCACCTGCACCTCATCTCCTGCCTTCCGAACTTTACACTTTTCTGCCAGGAGTGCCAGCTATTCTGTTAGGTATGCTGGAGAACTATGAAGTTTGAATGGAAGGAAGGAAGAAAGAAAGGAAGGAAGATTCGGTTTAGTTCCGTCGACATCTAGATCTGAAACTTCCTGGCAGATTAGAACTGTGTGCCCGACCGAGACTCGAACTCGGAACCTTTGCCTTTCGCGGGCAAGTGCTCTACCATCTGAGCTGCCGAAGCACGACTCACGCCCGGTCCTCACAGCTTTACTTCTGCCAGTATCTCGTCTCCTACCTTCCAAACTTTACAGAAGCTCTCCTGCGAACCTTCTGTAAAGTTTGGAAGGTAGGAGACGAGATACTGGCAGAAGTAAAGCTGTGAGGACCGGGCATGAGTCGTGCTTCGGTAGCTCAGATGGTAGAGCTTTTGCCCGCGAAAGGCAAAGGTCCCGAGTTCGAGTCTCGGTCGGGCACACAGTTTTAATCTGCCAGGAAGTTTCATATCAGCGCACACTTCGCTGCAGAGTGAAAATCGCATTCTGGAGACATGTAGATCATTAGAGACGGAATACAAGCTGAGATTGTGTCAAGGTTCAAAAAATGGCTCCGAGGACTATGGGACTTAACATCTGAGGTCATCAGTCCCCTAGAACTTAGAACTAGTTAAACCTAACTAACCTAAGGACATCACACACATCCATGCCCGAGGCAGGATTCGAACCTGCGACCGTAGCAGCAGCGCGGTACCGGGCTGAAGCGCTTACAACCGCTCGGCCACAACGGCTGGCTTAAGGATGCGGAAGGAAATCGGCAGTGCCTTTTCAAAGCAACCTTCCCGGCATTTGCATGAAGCGATTTGTGGGAATCAGGGAAAACCTAAATCTAAATGGTTGGACGCGGCTTTGAATCATCGACCTCCCAAATGCGAGTCCAGTGCGCTTACCACTACGCTACCTCGCTCGGTATGAAATTTGGAAGGTAGGAGATGAGGTACTAGCAGAAGTTAAGCTTTGAGGGCGGGTCGTGAGTCGTGCTTTGATAGTTCAGTCAGTGAGCGCCTTCCCGGGAAAGGCAAAAGTCTGAGGTCCGATTCCCGGTTCGGCACACATTTTTAATCCGCCAGGAAATTTTAAAAGTAACGCTGTCTGTCTCGACTTAAAGTAAGGTTGGCGACCCGTATTTATGGATGTTTGATAGTGCAGCAGTGCAGTGAATTAATGCGGATGTCCCCAGTAAATCACTTTCCACGTGTGCTCGATTCTACATCTACGTCTACATACATACTCCGCAATCCACCATACGGTGCGTGGCGGAGGGCACATCGCACCACAACTAGCATCTTTTCTCCCTGTTCCAGTCCCAAAGAGAACGAGGGAAAAATGACTGCCTATATGCCTTTATACGAGCCATAATCTCTCTTATCTTTGTGGTTTTTCCGCGAAATATAAGTTGGCGTCAGTAAAATTGTACTGCAGTCAGCCTCAAATGCTGGTACTCTAAATTTCGTCAGTAGCGATTCACGAAAAGATCGCCTCCTTTACCCCAGAGACTCCCACCCGATTCCTGAAGCATTTCCGTAACACTCGCGTGATGATCAAACCTACCAGTAACAAAACTAGCAGCCCGCCTCTGAACTGCTTCTATGTCCTCCCTCAATCCGACCTGATAGGGATCCCAAACGCTCGAGCAGTACTCAAGAAGAGGTCGTATTAGTGTTTTATAAGCTGTCTCCTTTACAGATGAACCACATCTTCTCATAATTCTACCAATGAACCGAAGACGACTATCCGCCTTCCCCACAACTGCCATTAATGCTTGTCCAACTTCATATCGCTCTGCAATGTTACGCGCAAATGTTTAATCGACGTGACTGTGTCAAGCGCTACACTACTAATGGAGTATTCAAACATTACAGGATTCTTTTTCCTATTCATCTGCATTAATTTACATTTATCTATATTTAGAGTTAGCTGCCATTCTTTACACCAATCACAAATCCTGTCCAAGTCATTTGGTATCCTCCTACAGTCACTCAACGACGACACCTTCCCGTACACCGCAGCATCATCAGCAAACAGCCACACATTGCTATCCACCCTATCCGAAAGATCATTTATGTAGATAGAAAACAACAGCGGACCTACCACACTTTCCTTGGGCACTCCAGAGGATACCCTCACCTCCGATGAACACTCGCCATCGAGGACAACGTACTGGGTTCTATTACTTAAGAAGTCTTAGAGTCGCTCACATATTTGGGATCCCATATGCTCGTACCTTAGTTAGGAGTCTGCAGTGCGGCACCGAGTCAAACGCTTTCCGGAAGTCAAGGAATATGGCATCTACATCTACATGATTGCTCTGCTATTCACATTTGCTTGGCAGCGGGTTCATCGAGCCCCAAATATACTATCTCTCTACCATTCCACTCCCGAAAAGCACGCGGGAAAAACGAACACTTCAACCTTTCTGTTCGAGCTATGATTTCTCTTATTTTATTTTGATGATCATTACTACCTATGTAGGTTGGGCTCAACAAAATATTTTCGCATTCGGAAGAGAAAGTTGGTGACTGAAATTTCGTAAATAGATCTCGCTGCGACGAAAAAGTTTTTGCTTTAATTACTTCCATCCCAACTCGCGTATCATATCTGCCATACTCTCTCCCCTATTACGTGATATTACAAAACGAGCTGCCCTTTTTTGCACCTTTTCGATGTCCTCCGTCAATCCCACGTGGTAAGGATCCCACATCGCGCAGCAATATTCTAACAGAGGACGAACGAGTGTAGTGTGTCTCTTTAATGGAATTGTTGCATCTTCTATGTGTCCTGCCAATGAAACGCAACCTTCGGCTCGCCTTCCCCACAATATTATCTGTGTGGTCTTTCCAACTGACGTTGTTCATAATTTGAACACCCAGGTACTTAGTTGAATTGACAACCTTGAGAATTGTACTATTTATCGAGTAATCGAATTCCAACGGATTTCTTTTGGAACTTTTCGTTATTTAGCGTCAACTGCCACCTGCCACACCACACAGCCATCTTTTATAAATAGCTTTGCAACTGATACCGGTCTTACGAGGACCTTACTAGACGCTAAATTACAGCATCATCTGCGAACGACGTAAGAGAACTGCTCAGATTGTCACCCAGGTCATTTATATAGATCAGGAACAGCAGAGGTCCCAGGACGCTTCCCTGGGGAACACCTGATATCACTTCAGTTTTGCTCTATGATTTGCCGTCTATTACTACGAACTGCGACCTTCCTGACACGAATCCAGTCGCACAACTGAGACGATACCCCATAGGTCCGCAACTTTATTAGAAGTCGCTTGTGAAGAACGGTGTCAAAAGCTTTCCGGAAATCTAGAAATACACAATCAACTTGAGATCCCCTGTCGATAGCGGCCATTACTTCGTGCGAATAAAGAGCTAGCTGCGTTGCACAAGAACGATGTTTTCTGAAACCATGCTGTTGACGTATCAATAGATCGTTTCCTTCGAGGTGATTCATAATGTTTGAATACAGTATATGCTCCAAAATCCTACTGCAAACCGACGTCAATGATATAGGCCTGTAGTTCGATGGATTACTCTTACTACCCTTCTTAAACACTGGTAAGAGCTTCGCAATTTTCCAATCTGTAGGTACAGATCTATCGGTGAGCGAGCGGTTGTATACAGGGTGTGATTTGCTAAGTATCCTTCTGATACACTTGAGAAAAGAAATTCGCTCGTGTTAAGACAGGCTTGAGACAGCGCGCGACCTCCTTCGCGGCGGATGGCTCTCTCGCTGTAGAGGGCGGCCACCTGCTGGGGGAATTAACGCAGGCCGCAAGCTGGAGTGCCGCCGACCGCAGGCGCGGCGCGGCGCTCTGGCGAGACCAAAAAGCGCTGCAGAGCAGGGCGGCGGCGGGCGCAGCAGGAGCAGGCGAGCTACCTGCCCGGGCCCCGGCGGCTCGCCGTGACGGAACGGCCAGTTTTTCATACGCCTCTGGCCAAGGACGGTCCTCGCCGCCCGTCCTCCGGGGTTGCGGCACCCACCTGCGCAGATTCTGCGGGATGCGCAGCAGCTCTGTCCAGACTCCTACAGTGCGGTAATGCACTGGACGGGGTTCCAAAAAGGGCAGCGTTCGAGCAAGGGAACCATCTCAGCCGTGGTGACCGTTAACGTATACCCTCATACCCTTTATGGACGTGGCACACTGCAGCCGCTGGACTTCATTACTTGGCCTCCTAACATGGGAAGGCGTGGTGTCGCCTCAGCTTGAGAAAGCTGGGATCCGTAGACACATTACGTGTACGGGACCTGGACTCAGCAGTCTACATCTAATCTACATCTACATTTATACTCCGCAAGCCACCCAACGGTGTGTGGCGGAGGGCACTTTACGTGCCACTGTCATTACCTCCCTTTCCTGTTCCAGTCCCGTATGGTTCGCGGGGAGAATGACTGCCGGAAAGCGCTCGAATCTCTCTAATTTTACATCCGTGACCTGCTCAGCATGTATAAGTAGGGGGAAGCAATATATTCGATACCTCATCCAGAAACGCACCCTCTCGAAACCTGGCGAGCAAGCTACACCGCGATGCAGAGCGCCTCTCTTGCAGAATCTGCCACTTGAGTTTGCTAAACATTTCCGTAACGCTATCACGGTTACCAAATGACCTGTGACGAAACGCGCCGCTCTTCTTTGGATCTTCTCCATCTCTTCCGTCAACCCGATCTGGTACGGATCCCACACTGATGAGCAATACTCAAGTATAGGTCGAACGAGTGTTTTGTAAGCCACCTCCTTTGTTGATGGACTACATTTTCCAAGGACTCTCCCAATGAATCTCAACTGGTACCCGCCTTATCAACAATTAATTTTATATGATCATTCCACTTCAGATCGTTCCGTACCCATACTCCCAGATATTTTACAGAAGTAACTGGTATCACTGTTTGTTCCGCTATCATATAATAATACAATAAAGGATCATCATTTCTATGTGGGCCAGGCTGACGACCACTGGAAAATGCCTCCTGGACGCAAGCGCAAACTTATCACACTGAGCGATCAGTCGATTGTTCTTAACGAAGAGAATATTTAAACGTAAATGTGTCGTCTGTAGAACCTCAAGGATCTTTTATACAACCATTACGAGGAACAATCACCAACTTTAATTTGTAACCTTGTAAAAACAAAGTTACGTTTGTACTTTCAACATTGCACCCCAGTCAGCAATCGTTATAATCTAATATACGCTACTGCTCATTAAAATTGCTACATCACGACGATGACGTGCTACAGACGCGAAATTTAACCGACAGGAAGAAGATGCTGTGATATTCAAATGATTAACTTTTCAGAGTATTCACACAAGGTTGGCCGGGGTGGCGACACCTACAACGTGCTGACATGAGGAAAGTTTCCAACCGATTTCTCATTCACAAACAGCAGCTGACCGACGTTGCCTCGTGAAACGTTGTTGTGATGCCTCGTATAAGGAGGAGAAATGCGTACCATACCGTTTCCGTCTTTGATAAAGGTCGGATTGTAGCCTAGCGCGATTGCGGTTTATCGTATCGCGACACTGCTGCTCGCGTTCGTCGAGTCCAATGGCTGTTAGCAGAATATGGAATCGGTGGGTTCAGGAGGGTAATACGGAACGCCGTGCTGGATCCCAACGGCCTGGTATCAATAGCAGTCGAGATGACAAGCATCTTATTCGCATGGCTGTACCGGATCGTGAAGCCACGTCACGATCCCTGAGTCAATAGATGGGGACGTTTGCAAGACAACAACTATCTGCACGTACAATTCGACGTTTGCAGCAGCATGCACTATCAGTTCGGAGACCATGGCAGCAGTTACCCTTGACGCTGCATCACAGACAGGAGTACCTGCGACGGTGTACTCAACGACTAACCTGGGTGCACGAATGGCAAAACGTCACTTTTTCGGATAAATCCAGATTCTTTTTACAGCATCATGATGGACGCATCCGTGTTTGGCGACATCGCGGTGAACGCACATTGGAAGCGTGTATTCCTCATCGCCATGCTAGGTATCACCCGGCCTCATGATATGGGATGCCATTGGTTACACGTCTCGGTCACCTCTTGTTCGCATTGACGGCACTTTAAACAGTGGACGTTACATTTCAGATGTGTTACGACCCGTGGCTCTACCCTTAATATTATCCCTGCGAAACCCTACAGTTCAGCAGGATAACGCCCGACCGCATGTTTCGGGTCCTGTACGGGCCTTTCTGGATAGAGAAAATGTTAGACTGCTACCTTGGCCAGCACATATGGTTGAAATGGCTCTATGGGACTTATGGTTCAAATGGCTCTATGGGACAACTGCTGAGGTCATCAATCCCCTAGAACTTAGAACTATTTAAACCTAACTAACCTAAGGGTATCACAAACATCCATGCGCGAGGTAGGATTCGAACCTGCGACCGTAGCGGTCGCGCGGTTCCAGACTGTAGCGCCTAGAACCGCTCGGCCACATCGGCCGGCTGGCCAGCATATTCTCTAGATCTCTTACCAATTGAAAACGTCTGGTCAATGGTGGCCGAGCAACTGGCTCGTTACAATACGCCAGTCACTACTCGTGATGAACTGTGATATCGTGTTGAAGGTACATGGGCAGCTGTACCTTTATACGCCATCCAAGCTTTGACTCAATGCCCAGGTGTATCAAGGCCGTTATTACGGCCGGAGGTGGTTGTTCTGGGTACTGATTTCTCAGGATCTATGCACCCAAATTCCGTGAAAATGTAATCATATGACAGTTGGAGTATAATATATTTGTCCAATGAATACCCGTTTATCATCTGCCTTTCTTTTGTGTAGCAATTTTGATGGCCAATAGTAAATACGAAACTATCAGCCGCGATTGCGGTAATGAAACCAACCTTTACCTAAGTTTCAGCCCAAATAATTGAGCCTTCTTCAGACGATATGCCCTGAATCTATATCTAGTCTACGAGGGCAGGGTTTAGTTTTGTTTCTATACCATGCCCTCAGACATATTTTGGATTCAGGCATATCTTCTCATGAAGGCTCAATTATTTGGGCTGAATCCTAGGTAAAGGTAGGTTTCATTACTGCAATTGAGTCTGATAGTTTCTTATGTATAAAGTTATCTAACTAATTTTCTGTATGTGTGCAGGCACAAGTCTGCAGTGCTGGTACTCATTGAAATCTCCGTACCACAGTACCGCAACATGAGTCTATAGGAGCCGAAACAAGTTGGCGCTACCCAGTAACAGAGTGGGTGGAGTGTCTTGCCGACAAATGCAGATGCCTAAAAAAAGGCATATCTACTGAAGTAACACAACAGCAGTGTCTCCGCTGCTGCCGGAGCCATTTACTGCGTAATACAACGCACACTTTATTATTGGGTCGGCCTGCTTCATTGTGTCGCAGGGTTTTTAGTGTGTACCAGAGCTATAGACATGTCTGCTGGCAGGCCGATGTGGCCGAGCGGTTCTAGGCACTTCAGTCTGGAGTCTCAAGTTCTTCAATCAGGCAGATTTTTCTCCATTTTTCATCACCATGTGTTTTGTCTGGGTGCTCCCCTCACTTTCTGGCAGAGAGAAATTTATCACCAGCGCTGTGAATCTCCTCGGGGTTTGAAATTTGTAGGAATCTGGGGGATTTGTTTGCGTTAGTAGAAAGACGATCTCCCATTCGAATTCATTGAGTATTTCGGAGTAGCTGCGAATTCCTCAGTCCTCTATGTACAAAATATTGTTGTTAAGCATTCAATTCTGGCATGTCAGCATCGAAATAATTTTTCATTTGTGAAGCTATCGAATGTGGAGCTTTGGGTTTCCGTCATTTGGGCAGATTGTTGAAGAGACAGCAAACAAACAAAAAAGTAAGCTGATTTACAGGAGACAACGCTAACGATCTAAATTTTAAGAATATAAGGTTTCTGAAAAGCTTCCTGCAAAATATATTTTGTTCTTTACACCAGCGCTTCCAGCAAAAGGTTCAAAGCACCAGTTGAATTACTTTTGAGCTAAGCAGATGTTTCATATCTTCAGACATACTGTTCACTGTGATTAAGTGGTGGATGATTGATTTTGTTGTTTTATGTTTTATAATACATTCACAGAAGTGTTTTACAATGTGTATGTTACAACATTTTGAGAGTCTTTCGTGACTTCGTAAAAAAATAAAAATAAATAATTGTTTAATTTTATTGAATGATTTACATAAAGCTGTTATCTAAAATGAATCGAAAACGTCGACTAATTCTGTGTTTTATTTCGTTTCGCAGGTGAGTAACGGCAGCCGCATGCTTTGTGTCCCTGCCACGTGAGTAGTCAATCTGAGATTCTGGGCTTGCGGCTTGACAGGCGGGATATTTTCATGCCATGTGTCGCCACCGACAGCTGTAATCTTAGAAGAGTTCACGTGTCACGCAAAGTCCAGAGATCTTGTCTGACATTTGTCTCCCTGCAGACAGTGATAGCGTGGCAGCTGTCGCGTTGTTTACGACGTAAGGGACGTTGTGACGCTCATCTTTCAGGCTGCTATTATGAGTCCTAGTAGCCAACGACCCCAACCGTTTATCATACGACCTGTCGCAATATTTATAACCAATCCAGTTCTTGCGCTGTGGCATTCTGAAGCACTTAATTATTTATCCTAATAGAAAGATAAAAGTTTGAACATAGATATGGCAAACTTCAGACAGAATAAATGGAAAAAGAAAATAACAGGTAACTAAACATTTGAATGGCTCAATGAAACAAGGAGCGATTCCTGTTGGTTTTTAGCTAGCAAAAACGTTCCCCACCAAGTCTTTTTCCCGACGAATTTGCTCTATCAGATGTTTTCGGTGTACTTATCTCGTAAACTCTCAATGCAAATGCGACCTTCCGCAAACATGCATCACTGTTAGCGTCTTTTACAGGTGTTGCTTTCCGGACGATGGCAAACGTGAATATTGTCGAACTCTCACATGTCCATCGCGAGTTAACGCGAGAAGTGCGCCGAAAATATTTAATGAGTCACCTAACTTGTACATCATTTAACAAAACTTTGAGCTGCAGTACTATAGATAGCGTGGAGTTATATTACAAAATATTCATGATGTATTGTCACCATTCAGATTTCTCACAACTGAATCGCCAAAGATCATGTCATGTGAAAGTCCGTCGACTGAAAATTCTTTCTGACTACTGCAACTGTCAGTTTTATTTCACAAAAACACACACTAACGTATGAATAATGATAATCAGAAGTAATGTGTGTGTGTGTGTGTGTGTTAGACATCAAATTCTGGTCCCATGTCACAGTCAATGTGCTCAGTGTTTATAGTGCTATAGTGTCCTAGCCACACATAAGATTGGACTACTAGGAAGAAATACGGTTAATTCCATTTTCGCTTCTCAAGGAGCAAGAGTTATTACCAGAGGCACAGCTTCAGTCTAAAGCGACGAGAAAGGCATATGATTTTCTTACATTTCATTCATTGTAATTTTCTGTACTACAAAGAATATCCTGAAACACCTCCTTAAAAAAATAGAGCTCAATCCTCAAAGATCTCAAGAGTTTGATAATAATGTGAATTGCACAAATATACTCTTGCATTAAGAAACTTGGCGACAAATCGCTCGATCTTTCCAGAATACTATTTTCGCTTAGCAACGTGGTGTGCGCTGAATGAAACTTTCTGGCAGACCAAAATTGTCTGCCGGACCGACATTCGAATTCGGGACCTTCGCCTTTCGCGGGCAATGGAAGGTAGGAGACGAGGTACTAGCGGAAATAAAGCTGTGAAGACGGATCGTGAGTCAGAGGTCCCAAGTTCGAATCTCAATTCGGCACATAGTTTTGATTTGCCAGGAAATTCCTTGCTCCTTCCTTAATGAAACAATTAAAAGTGTTTTTTCTTACCAGTGTGTACCTTCAGGCTGTACTCTGTCTATCTCGTAGCCCGTTTTACGCCTCTGAGGTTCGGCGAGGCCAGATTAGTAGGCATTTTGAACGTCCCAGGAACGTTATTTTGTGAACTTGTTACAGTAAAAGTCACAGCCATCACTTAAATGTGGTAAGTTACGAATGTGATGTGAGATGTATTTTACTTTACATTCCTGTAATAAAAAAAAGAAAGCTGTGTAGTATGGTTGGCTCGGAGAACCCGAAGGGCAGGTTCAGCTGCGTAATTGGAAACATTTATGTTATCCTTCGTGCATACCGGCATCTTTCCTTCGTTACGTATGAGATTTGTATGTAAAGTCAATTTGAAACAGTAGCTGACTGTAATGTGTGTGTGTATGTGTGTGTGTGTGTGTGTAGTGTAGTGTAGTGTAGTGTAATGTCATGGTTGCGTTGTACTCCATGAGACACTGCGGAGAGGTTTGAAATTTAATCGATGACGTTGACACGAAGCCTGGTAGTTAGAAAAATTACGCCACGCTGCCTCCTCTTCTTTGCCGGAAAAGCAAAGTGAAAATTGCCAATAGCGCGTGTCTAAGGCCCTGCAGTCGTGGACTGTGCGGCTGGTCCCGGCGGAGGTTCGAGTCCTCCCACGGACATGGGTGTTTGTGTTTGTCGTTAGGATAATTTAGGTTAAGTAGTGTGGAAGCTTAGGGACTGATGACCTTAGCAGTTAAGTCCCATAAGATTTCACACACACACACACACACACACACACACACACACACACACACCAGCGCGTGACGTTACCAGGCGGTCACCCATCCTAATACCGGCTACACCTGGCGTTGCTTAGCATCGGTGAGCTGACGGGAACTGGTGTAACCACCGAGACAAGGCCGTTGACACATTTGTGCACTGAACGCACCCTGTGTAGGTGGCAGGTGTGGCGTAAGACACTGAGTATGGGAAGGGTCTCAGAGGAGAAGCAGCATCCATTCTGTATTTCATGGCCATGAGGGCAGCATCTCTCGTGTACTTCTGAGTTCAGCGCAAGTGGAATTTAATATTTAAAAGTATTTAACACTTAGTATTTTAAAAACTGTAATAGAGCTTCATAAAGTGTTGAATAGTTTCCTTTGTTTCTTTTGACAGTATTCGGCAAACGCAGCTGTTCATCATCGAACATTGTCATACGTCTCTGAGATGCTTCGCAGTAATCACTTTTTTCAGAGAATGGAACATTTTTCTTACGCCACAGAATTTCAACAGCGTGCAGTGAACAGTTCATTGTCGACAGCCGTCCGAGTTGGTCAGTGTGTCGATTGCGACTGAATATGGAGAAAACTGAGATTTGTGCTGTTATTAAAGATTTTCGTTTTTAAGGGTTAGATTGTCGCTCAAATCAAAACAGAATTGGATGAAGTCCAGGTGGACTCTGCACCATCACTGAAGGCCATTCACTTTTGGATTAATGAATTTAAACGTGGAAGACAAGCTTCGAAAACGGAGCGCACTACGGGCGTCAAATTGAGACCAGCATAAAGGGAACCATCGCCAAAGCCCATGATACGGTAACCTAAAACCGTCGAATAAAAAATTCTGATATCGCTGAGATTTTAGGCATCGCAACTGAGCGAGTGCATAATACCCTGCATGGACAATTGACTATGAAAAAGCTGTATCCGAGGTGGATCCCGCGATTGGTGGCAGTCGGTTGAGGGGGGGGGGGGGGGGGGGGGGGTTGTTTGGAGGAAGAGACCAAACATCGAGATCATCTGTCTCATCTGATTAGGGATTAGGGAAGGAAGTCGGCCGTGCCCTTTCAAAGGAGACATCCCGGCATTTGCCTGGAGCGATTTAGGGAAATCACAGTGACAGTCGATCAACAGCGCATTTGGCACAATATTGCATCACTATGTCTGGCAATATTTACGCGCATTTCGCTAGACTTTTTGCACCGATTTGTTACTAATGGTTAAACCTGGATCCATCATTATATACCGGATTCAAAAACACGGTCAAAAGAGTGAACAGACGCTGGTGAAAGTGCACCAAGGAAGGCAAAGACAAGTTTGTCAGCTGATGGCCATTGTTCTTTGGGATTCCCAAGGAACAATCCTCATATATTACCTGGAAGAAGACAGAACCGTAACTGGATGCTATTATCTTTCACTGTTGGGTCGTTTGAGACATGCGTTGGCTGAAAAAGGATCAAGACTGGCACGGAAAAAGTGCTCTTTTACCAGGATGTACAGTTGCACACATCAACGATAACAATGGCGATAGTGAGTTGTTCCTGTTCCCTTACTTGAAACTTCGGCTTTCTGGGAAAAAATTTTGTCAGATGAGAAATTGATAGTTGCAGCGACTATTTTCCAGGGTTTGACAGAAACTAGTTTTCCGCTTGGATGAAAAAGGCTGGAGAATCGCTGTACCAAGTGTGTATCCCTCAAATGAGACTGAGCCGAGAAGTGAGGGGAGTTGTTCACGAAGCAAACGTTTTTTTCTCGTTTTTTGACCAGCCTTACCAAGCCACCCAAGTATATCAGTTTCCGTTGATCAGCTAAATTTTATTTGTTTATATGCTCCATTCATCAACATTCATTAATTTTATTCCCACTGTGAACAGCGCTGTAGTCCGATTTAAATTAGTCGGCATCCGACGTTTAAATTCTAATGTTTTGTCGCTGATGTGACAAATTCCGTCCGGAGCACTCCGATCTCCGCGGCTTTAGAAATTCGCTTTGAAGTCTCATCTTCTACAAGAATCACATAAAGTATCCGAAGTTCACGTAAGGTATAGATGGCTGTGGTAACTCTAAACGTGTCATAAATCGGCACGAGATCGTAAGAGTTAGGAGTTATGTATTTCTAGAAAGAAGCGATATGTACGTGTTCGGAAAAGTTACGTACCTCAGAGCCGGCAGGCAGAATGCTTTCACATGAGGAGAGTCAGTGTAAGTACAGCTGCCACAGGCGCATGGCTTTCAATAAACGCCAACTTACTGAAATAGGACTATAGTTGCAGGTAGTTCGAACACGTGACCTATCAGGTGTACTGCAGGCAGCACTGCAACAACACAAGATGCCTTTTGCTGCCGAAACAAGACGGACATCTGCTCTGCGTGGGGATACACCATTGTTCGCTCAAGCATTGCAGTCGATCGCTTTTAAACAAACTACAAGATAGCGGAGAAAAATATAAGCGTGATATCCTGTAATCTGATCAGAGATGAAGCCAGAATATATGCTTTATACTTAAAAAAACGGTGGGCCGTACTTGAACCGAGACGTTCAGTCGCAGACGAAAATTTGTCGACCTCAGAAGTCCAGATGGCAGCTTTTGTCGCGTCTTCCACGGCGCACGAGGCGGGACGAAAGACAAATACTATGCTGAAGTGAAGCTCTGTTCCTGCGCATTAGTCTTGCTTCTTGCGGCGCCAAAACGGAGTCGGTTGAGTGAGCGCTCCACCCACCTGTACGGCCAGCAGGAAGTGCTTTATCTGGTGCCCTTCAACTTGTAAAGGTTCTGGATCCATCACGTCGCATCTCTACTTTCGCTTGTCGTGGCTGTCCTATGTGTTGCTCGCCGATTTTAAGAAACCAGTTTTTAGTAGTGTCCACGGTTCCTAGTATCCAGAAAAGGATGAACCTTCAGATGCTATTGCTGTGGTCTTTTCGTTCCTTACTGCGACTTCATCATTGGGAATAAGGAAAGTCGTCACGATTATCAAAAGTAAAATTTTCTATGAACCTGATGATATCTCTTAAACGTATTAATATCTTGTATCTCTGTAATATGCAATGTTGTTAGTCGCATGTGAAATACGTAAGTAAGTCAAAGTATTTTTTTCAGATAGACTGAAATATCCGATCGTTACACATCCCTCAAATGAAGCTGCATCCCCAGACGTCGCTCTTCAAAATTTTTCACTCGGTAATGCTATCACAGTGGGCGTTCCGCAAGATTCGATCACCGCCACCCTTTCTTTTTTTGTTCTGTGTTCATTACCTACCTTTTTATTTCAACAGAGAAAATAGCATAATGTGTGTTTGTTACAGTTATTAACAGGTTTTTCGCAAAAGTGATAATGATGAACTCTGAAGAAGGAAAATTCGGTTCGTACAGTTTTTCACTATCAAAAATATCCCATCTCCTATAGATGTAGTGCACCTACCAAAATGAAACAAGCGGAAGGGTATATAGACGTGTTAAAAAAAAAGAGATTGGCAGCAAATACAACATGGAGAAGCGGGAAAGGCTAGACGAGGAATGTGTAACCGAAGGGAAATATAGATTTAGCCTGTTGCGAAGTTGAAGAAATAATTGGTAGAAAAGAGGAGTCGCTATAGGAACATCAAGAGCAGACATGGTAAAGCAGTACTAAGCAAAGAAGGGAAAGGTGACAGGTGGCAGGGTAACAAAAGGGCACCGAATTGAAGCCACTGTTAAAGAGAGAAAAGAGGAAATAAGCAAAGATGAGTTGGGGGATAAGATACTGCGAGGAGAATTTCGTTGAGCACTGGAAGATCCAAGTCGAGACAAGGCACCTAGAGCAGACGACATTCTCTCTGAAATATTGAACTCCTAGGAGAGCCATCCATGATAGTACTATTCCACTTAGTGTGCAAGATATATGAGACAGACGAAATACCATTAGACGTCAAGAATAATTCAGTTCCAAAGAAATCAGGTGCTGACAGGGACGAATATAACCGAACCATCTGTTTAATAAGCTATGGTTGCAAAATACTAACACGAATTATTTGCAGAAGAATGGAAAAATTGCTGCCGGGAACGATCTGTTTGGGTTCTGCAGAAATGTAGGAAGGGCGCGAGGCAATATTGACCGTACAACTTCACTAGAAGATAGATTGGAGGAAGGGAAACCTACGTTTGTAAGCTTTGTGTATGTAGACGAAGCTTTTGACGGTGTTGAGTAGAATACACTCTTTGAAAAACGCAGTGAGGGAAAAGTTACCTAAAACGTTTAGAGAAACCCGACTGCAGTTATAAAAGTCGAAGGACATGAAAGGGAAGCAATAGCTGAGAATGGAGTGAGACTATCTTGTCCCCCATGTTATCCAACCAGTACATAGAACTAGCAGGAAAGGAAAGGAAAGAGAAGTTTTGAAAAGCAGTTACAAGTTCATGGAGGTCAGTTAAACGAAATGGGTAGTATGTTGAACACAGGTTAAAATATGAACAACAAAAATAAAACAAGGGCAGTGGAGTGTAGTCGAACCTCATCGAAGGGGTGTCGATGGGGTTGCCTAACTCTCAGGCACTACAGCACCTGCCAGGCTGATGTGGTGCAGAAATTTCTGAAGGGACATTCCTTAACAAAGCTGCGTGGCTGGCGCCCAGGTCTTGCCCAACTGCTGAGGTCTTTGCCTTTTTATTCACGCACGTATTATTGCAATCCCGCGCGATAACGCCACACTAGGGCGGAAAACACGAGGACTGAAAAAGCACAAGCAATATTTGTTGCTTCGAATCACGTTCAAATTTTGTTGAATGATTGTCATCGTTCCCCAGTGGTTCTAACCTGTACACCAGGGGTGCGACCACGTTCAGTGGAGATGCAGCCCCACAACGTCCTTAGAGAAGGATTCAAACGTCCCAAGATGTCAGCGGTGTCAAAGGTTGTCAAGAACATTCTCTTGTTCTTCACCGAACTGCAAACTGTCGTGTCCGACTGCAGAATGTGTGGAACGCCCCAGGGAAAGCTGTGGCTTCATAGACATTCTTTATGCCACAGCCTGAGGGGTTTCTGTGTCGATTCCGAGCGGCGGTTATGGAGAAATGTACCAACAAAATGACGTCATTAACTCACCTTAGCCGGCCGGGCTGGCCGAGAGGTTCTAGGCGCTACAGTCTGGAACCGCGCGACCGCTACGGTCGCAGGTGCGAATCCTGCCTCGGGCATGGCTGTTTGTGATGTCCTTAGGTTAGTTAGGTTTAAGTAGTTTGAACTTCTATGGGACTGATGACTTCAGAAGTCAAACTCCATAGTGCTCAGAGCCATTTGAACCATAACCCACCTTAACAGTACACATTAAATTCTGAGCTGTGGTATTTCCTCGCATGTGTCGACACCATGTTGTTTGAAGTGTCCCCGAACCCGACGGTAACGTCACAGGGCACATTACACACGAAGTTTGTAGGCACCTTTGAGCCAAATGTCAAACTTAAACGTCGCAATGGGAGACAGTTACGGCCTTTCGAAAACTGACGAATTCCAGTCACCTATGCCTATTAATTTTTCGTCTCCCTTCACAATCTGAATAATTTCTTTTATTCCATCATACATTTCTTCAATTGCTTCATCATCAGCAGAGCTAGTTGGCATATAAACTTGTACTATTGTAGTACATTTGGGTGCATAGGTCCTGTGAAATCAGTACCCTGAACAACCACCTCTGGTCGTAATAACGGCCTTGATACGCATGGGCAATGAGTCAAACACAGCTGGGACGGCGTGTACAGGTACAGCTGCCCATGCAGCTTCAACAAGATACCACAGTTCATCAAGAGTAGTGACTGGCGCATTGTGACGAACCACTTGCTCCGCCACCATTGAACAGACGTTTTCAATTGGTGAGAGATCTGGAGAATGTGCTGGCCAGGGCAGTAGGCGAACATTTTCTGTATCCAGAAACGCCCGTACAGGACCTGCAACATGCAGTCGCTTATTATCCTGCTGAAATATAGGGATTCGCAGGGACCGAATGAAGGATAGAGCCACGGGTCGTAACAAAAATGGTTCAAATGGCTCTGAGCACTATGGGACTTAACATCTATGGTCATCAGTCCCCTAGAACTTAGAACTACTTAAACCTAACTAACCTAAAGACATCACACACAGCCATGCCCGAGGCAGGATTCGAACCTACGACCGTAGCAGTCGCGCGGCTCCGGACTGAGCGCCTAGAACCACTATACCACCGCGGCCGGCTGGGTCGTAACACATCTGAAATGTAACGCCCACTGTTCAAAGTGCTGTCAATGCGAACAAGAAGTGACCGAGACGTGTAACCAATAGCACCCTATACCATCACGCCGGGTGATACGCCAGTATGGTGATGACGAATACACGCTTCCAATGTGCGTTCATGGCGATATCGCCAAACATGGATACGACCATGATTATGCTGAAAAAATGACGCTTTGCCATTCGTGCACCCAGGTTCGTCGTTGAGTACACCATCGCTGGCGCTCTTGTCTGTGATACAGCGTCACGGGTAACAGCAGCCTTAGTCTCCGAGCTGATAGTCCATGCTGCTGCAAACTTCGTCGAACTGTTCGTGCAGATGGTTGTTGTCTTGCAAACGTCCCCATCTGTTGACTCAGGGATCGAGACGTGGCTTCACGATCCGCTACAGCCGTGCGGATAAGATGCCTGTCATCTCGACTGCTAGTGATAAGAGGTTTTGGGATCCAGATTCCGTATTTCCCTTCTGAACCCACCGATTCCACATTTGGCTAACAGTTATTGGATCACGACCAACACGAGCAGCAATGTCGCGATACGATAAACCGCAATCGCGATAGGCTACAATCCGACCTTTATCAAAGTCGGAAACGTGTAGGTACGCATTTCTCCTCCTTACACGAGGCATCACAACAACGTTTCACGAGGCAACGCCGGTCACCTGCTGTTTGTGTATGAGAAATCGGTTGGAAACTTTCCTCACGTCAGCACGTTGTAGGTGTCGCCACCGCCGCCAACCTTGTGTGAATGCTCTGAAAAGATAATCGTTTGCATATCACAGCATCTTCTTCCTGTCGGTTACATCTCGCATCTGTAGCACTTTATCTTCGTGGTGTAGCAATTTCAATGGCGAGCACTGTATTTGCTAATCTGACGAGGATGAGAGCGCTGCTTCGTTTTTAGTTCTTGATAATCTGACCAGGTTGAGGGCTCTAAATTTTTGCTTTAACACCGTTACGAGGACTGCTGAAGGGGGTGCCATTAACCGTGAAAGTATCTCAGACTTATTTGGGATTCAGCATTACTGATCCCCCGCGCTTCTTTTGTTCACCTAGTGTCGTGTACGCTGTCGGCAAGAAGCCTGTGTTTGCCTGTGGGAGTATCCGGGTCGGTAACTCCGGTATGAGAGTGCAAGAGCAACTGGGGAAAAGTGCAAGCCTGATGTATGCAAACTGCCTGCTGGAGAAAGCAGAGCTGCACGTCGGCAACACGCCTCTCTGGGCGCATTTCCTCCGCCCCGGGCTATGCCACTGCACCGAGTTTCCCTTTCAGCCGACTACCGCATCATTCTGTACCGCTCACGGCAGCTCTTACGTCCATTTTAAACTGTCGTGCCCTATCGGCATTAATCAGGGACGAAGCGTAGTAAAAGCCGCTCTATAATAGCAACAGGCAGACCTGTGCAGTGGCTCTCTACTTGGTGGGAGCCGGTTTGGACGTTGATGGTGGTAGAAATTTTCACCTGCAGTATTGGGCTGGCAAAAGGAAGAGAGGTCGTGGCGTAAAAATCCTCATCGCAGTGTCTGTTGTGACAGTTATAAATTATTGAGTTTTATCATGCATACTTTTTAACCGTAAAAATTTTAAAGGATCGACACATACAGGAAGACTAGCTTAGCGTCCGCCTCTTCGCTCACTCGGACCGTATGTTGTGCACGTTTTCCTTTTTTTTTCTTTAATTGAACTTTTATGTTGTTCACCGCCTAAACTTTTCACGCTAATTAAAACCATAGAAGCATGGTATTTTCCGAATGTAATTCTCACCAAAAAGCGATTCTGGTAGCTGGAATCGAAGCTTTTTGTTAACATTTCCATAGGAACACCCATTCGATAACTCATATTTCTTTATATCTGCGATGTGAATACCAATTTTCATAGATTTGCCTTTAAAATTTTTTAAAAATATAATGAAATATTTTCTAAAATATTTTCATCCCCTCTGTGTCCCCCTTAGGAAATGAATTTCTAAAAACAGTGAAACGTGTTTTTCTTTGTTTGTAACAGAGCAGCCAAATACAAATTTTCATAGAGTTGGCTTTCAAAAGCTTTCATAATTGAATAATTTCATAAAATTTTTCATCCCCTATTTTATACACTTAGGGGGTTGAATTTACAAAAACGCTAAAGCACATGTATTTTTTATTTCTAACGGAGAAGTGAAATACCAGTTTTCATAGATGTAACTTGAAAAAATTTTAGTAGTTCTTTAATAATCATTTATTTTAAAAAAAATTCACCAAGTATTTTCACGCTAATTAAAACCATAGAAGCATGGTCTTCTCACCAAACAGCGATTCTGGTAGCTGGAATCCAAGCTTTTTCTAAAGATTTCCACAGGAACTCTCATTCCCTAACACACTGAATTTACGAAACATACCGAAACACGTTTTTTTTATTTCTTACTGAGAAACCAAATACCAGTTCTCGTAGTTCTAGCTTCAAAATTGTCGTACCAGCGACATATTTTGAAAAAGCCTTTTGTCCCCTACTTTACCCTCTTAGGAGTGGGATTTTGGACAATCACTACCTTAACGACATCCCACCCAGATTTCAAATTTCTGTCCCTAGTGCACTGGGCTGAGCGATAATGTCTCAGTGAATTAGACTGCCGCTATTTCACATTCTTAGGGCCTGATTTTCAAAAAAACAGTGGAAGACCAATTTTTTTCCAGCCGAGGTGTCAAGCACCAGTTTTCAGAAATTTACCTAAAATTTTCTTTCGAGATCAAATATTTTTGCAAAATAGTTCATCCCTTATTTCACTCTCTTAAGGGTCTAATTTTCAGAAACAGTGCAAAGAGCATTTTTTTATTTCGATCTGAGAAGCAAGCCAAATACAAATTTTGCATAGATATGTAATAAAATTGCGAGCATAATAAGATATTCTTTCATCCTCTATTTCACCCTTATGGTGGCATAATTTAGGAAAACAGTGAAACACGTATTTTTTTTAGTTTCTAACCGAGAAAAAAAATTCAAATTTACACAGCTTAAGTTTTAATAAGCTTTCATAATGAAATATTTCATAAAACAATTCACTCTAATTTCACCTTTTTAGGGCAGAATATCGAAAAATCCCTTCTTAAACCACGCCTGTACTATGAGATCGATACCCTCTGCAAATTTCAAGTTTCTGCCCCTAGTGGTGGCTGAGCAATGATGGGTCAGTCTGTCGGGACATCGCCTTTTCTATATAGACATAAAATTTGACTTTCATAATACATAAATTCTAGGGCATACATTTATCTCCAGACTCAAAATTATATTTGTATTCTTCTTCCTTCTTCTACTTACCTTTAATCTCGTCTAGTACGGGGCCAGCTTTACTCAAGACTTGGCAGATTTATTTAACATGTCTTTGTTGCATACGCCGTTCTGCTGCCACTGTCGTGTTATCTAAAGAACGTAACCCGTGTGCCCACCTGTCCGTATTTCGTGTAAACTGTTTTCTGCGTGCGAACGAACACACTCCAGTTACATACAGTGACTACCACCTATTTTTGACGTCAACGTGCAATAACCACTCACAGACGACAGGTAGCAGGAGGGTATACATACACTACTGGCCATTAAAATTGCTACACCAACAAGAAATGCAGAAGACAAACGTATTCATTGGACAGATATGTTAGACCAGAACTCACATGTGATTACATTTTCACGCAATTTGGGTGCATAGATCCTGAGTAACCAGCACCCACAATAACCATCTCTCGCCGTAATAACGGCCTTGATACGCCTGGGCATTGAGTCAAACAGAGCTTGGATGGCGTGTACAGCTTCAACACGATACCACAGTTCATCAAGAGTAGTGACTGCCGTATTGTGGCGAGCCAGTTGCTCGGCCACCATTGACCAGACGTTTTCAGTTGGTCACAGATGTGGAGAATGTGCTGGCCAGAGCAGCAGTCGAACATTTTCTGCATCCAGAAAGGCCCGTACAGGACCTGCAACACGCGGTCGTCACTATCCTGCCGAAATGTAGGGTTTCGCAGGGATCGAATGAAGGGTACAGCCACGGATCTTTACACATCTGAAATGTAGCGTCCACTGTTCATGGTGCCGTCAATGCGAACAAGAGGTGTCCGAGACGTGTAACCAATGGCATCACATACCATCACGCCGGGTGATACGCCACTATGGCGATGACGAAAACACGCTTCCAATGTGCGTTCACCTCGATGTCGCCAAACACGAATGCGACCATTATGGTGCTGTAAACAGATCCTGGATTCATCCGAAAAAATGACGTTTTGCCATTCGTGCACCCAGGTTCGTCGTCGAGTACACCATCCCAGGCGCTCCTGTCTGTGATGTAGCGTCAAGGATAACCGCAGCCATGGTCTCCGAGCTGATAGTCCATGCTGCTGCAAACGTCGTCGAACTGTTCGTGCAGATGTTTGTTGTCTTGCAAACGTCCCCATCTGTTGACTCTGGGATCGAGACGTGGCTTCACGATCCGTTACAGCCATGCGGATAAGATGCCTGTCATCTCGACTGCTAGTGATACGAGGTTTTGGGATCCAGCACGGCGTTCCGTATTTGCCTCCTGAACCCACCGATTCCATATTTGGCTAACAGTCATTGGATCTCGACCAACGCGAGCAGCAATGTCGCGATACGATAAACCGCAATCTCGATAGGCTACAATTCGACCTTTGTCAAACTCGGAAACGTGTAGGTACGCATTTCTCCTTCTTACACGAGGCATCACAACAACGTTTCTCCAGGCAACGCCGGTCACCTGCTGTTTGTGTATGAGAAATCGGTTGGAAACGTTCCTCATGTCAGCACGTTGTAGGTGTTGCCACCCTTGTGTGAATGCTCTGAAAAGCTAATGATTTGCATATCACAGCATCTTCTCCCCGTCGGTTAAATTTCGTGTCTGTAGCACGTCATATTCGTGGTGTAGCAATTTTAATGGCCTGTAGTGTATAAAGAGTGTCGGGAGGACGCGAGAAACGGTACAGTCATCGTCGTAATGTGGAACCGGAACGATTACGTCAAAAAGGGCATAATTATTGGCTTTCGTGCCGAGAGTGAGAGCGTTTCAGAAACAGCGAAGTTTGTAAACTATTCTCATGTCGCTATGGTTAAAGTATACCGTGCATGGCGAAATGACGCCGAATTGATTGTGGTGCATTGTGGACAATAAATGACTTGGTTGAACGACAGCTGTGGCAATGTGTACGAGCTAATAGACGTTCTGCTGTCGAGCAGTTGGCCGCTTAGATGAGTTAAGGGGCTCAGCGAACGTCGCCACGCATCGGCCTCCGCAGCGGGCGCCTGTTCATTGCCGATGGGGGCTAGAATTTGCACGTCAGTGCAGCAACGGAACGCCCACTCAGTGGTGACAGGTGGCTTTTCCAGATGAATCACGTGTTATGCAGAAGGACGTTGGCGTGTATGACTTGAAACGTCTGGAAATAAACATCCTGTAACAATTGTCGGAAGGTCCAGGCTGGAGAAGGGAGCGCTGTGGGCTGCGGAATGTTTCCGTTGCATCCCCTGGGTCATTCTGGAAGCCACAGAGGGTCAGTGCAATGTATACATCTATCTTTGGGGCCATGTCTACCCCTACTTACAGTACATGGATTTTCTTGAATTACAGCGCTAATTACCAAGAATCTAAACAAATGCTTAAGACAAAATGTACGTAGTTTTTTATTTAGAATCTGATTCTGCAATTAAAAATGGAGGTTTCCATTTGAAATTTTAAAGTTGCCTCCCGCCCCATCCCCAAGGGGCTGGGGTGGCGGGCGAATTTTAGCACCAGCAGATGTCTCCCTCGAAAACAATCAACTTCGGATTCTACACATTTTTTCGTGTGAAGCTTACTTTTCGAGTTATTCTGGTTTGTCAACATAAAATTGACACCCTTTATAACAGGTAGCAGTAGTTCGCACACTGCGTGATTTTTTTGTGGAGACGAATGACAACCGATACGGGTAGTGGGCGCGTGACTAACTATTTACGGTACAAACGCGCATGCAAAGCGTTTAATATAAAGAATTAGTCAGTGTTTCAAATTGTTTTAAAATTTAATTTCAAAAACTTATTGGTTTGCAGGCTTAAGATATGCTGTGCATCTGTGACGAGAAGATTTATTATGTAACAAGTTTTAGAGTCTTGAATGCGATTTTGTTGATTATCTTGACAAAAAATAGTCACGAATATATTTTACCATTCTTTAAATATGTCAAATGAATGTGCAGACCACACACGAAAAATTAGTTATATGCTCACCATTGGGTTAACCTATATACCTATGTCGCATTCGACTAACGTTCATTGAAGATGCGGTTTTCTCAACGTGCTTGTAAGTAAAGTAATGCTTAGCTTCATGGTACGGAAGCACATGTTGTAACTTCAATGTATTTCTCAACCCTTTGACACCAATTTTATTTCAAAAACATTAATATATGGTTATTTTAGTTAATGTCTTAGCCAAAAGTAACAATATGAAAAAAACATTTCCCGCCGTTTCGTTTTCCAGGCGAGTTTGGGAGTTATAGAATTATTCGTTAATCCCTCCAAGGTTTCAGAAGACGACTGTGCAAAAACTAGAAGATATACTGAAAACAAACCCACTTCAGTGGACAGAAAATCGCACCGAGATTCTAACTCGCACTACATGTGCTCAGTGTGGGCGTCGTTTGTGATGAGGCAAGCGTCAATTCGTGGGCGCAAGTCGTTGACACGATGTGTCCAGGAAGATGCGAAGGCAGCCCGCTTTGCGAATGTGCTAATTGGGTTGCATATCTGCAGGTGCGAACTAACGCGGTGTAACAATACGGAGACATGGGTTACAATGAACCTAAAGGCAGTACAACGTACCGGTGCAGCCAGTAATTGTAAGACTTCTGCTAAACCGAGCGAGGTGGCGCAGTGGTTAGCACACTGGACTCGCATTCAGGAGGACGACCATTCAATCCCGCGTCCGGCCATCCTGATTTAGGTTTTCCGTGATTTCCCTAAATCGCTCCAGGCAAATGCCGGGATGGTTCCTTTGAAAGGGCACGGCCCTTCCCCATCCTTCCCTAATCCGATGAGACCGATGACCTCGCTGTTTGCTCTCTTCACCCAAACAACCGAACCTAACTTCTGCTAACCATTAATAGGCTTCTCTTTGCCAGTGGGTCATTTATACTTGGGAATAACTTGCAGCAAATTATAGTTGATTCACTGATAACCTGTCGTGGGACACATGCGTCCCGATGGTAGTGAGAGAGTTAATTTTAGCTTATTTTCTGTTTATTGTCTATCTTGTAGATGAGAAGATAGTTGATGATGGTAACCTGGTAATTTCTTTTGAAATTACATGTGATTGTGCCAGACAATAAACAATTTTCAGAATAAGTTTGACAATAGCAGACCTCCCCATCACGATGGTCTTTCATTTAATTGCCTGTCACGCAGAGGAGCGTATTCATGCGAGGGAGACAGTAGGTGCGTTACTATGTAGGTGGTTGGAAGGGGGGGGGGCGAGAGAGAGAGAGAGAGAGAGAGAGAGAGAGAGAGAGAGAGAGTTTTCAGAATTTCCCGCCAGAGTAAGCCGCCTGCTGGAAGCCGCGCAGACACAGCAGCATTCAGCCTTAGGTATGCGAGGCAGTGGGCGCTGTTCGCGCAGCCGCTTCTTTGGACGGAAGTTACGCAACATGGGATCTCGCATCAGCCATTCATCATTCGGCCCGTCTCTCCGCCGCGTAAGGCCTTTAGCGGCGCGTGGACCGACTTCCGATCAGCAACACAGCGCCGGGATGCGGGTAACGCTGGCGTCTCCCCGAATCGAGTCCGAACTGTACAGAAAGATGGTACAAGCAAGAAACGTGGGGACTTACTGAGCCACACAGCTTTCTAATAGCTGCTCTATGTGGGTGGACGGTTTCGTTAAGCAAAAATTAGGAAGGCCCCGTCTTTTTGTGACCTTATTCCGTCCGATGTCGAGATAGTAAAGCTTTCAGAAACACGTCTAGAAGAAGGAACGGTAGGGGGAGAACTTGGGAATCTCATGCGACCACTCTACATTACCCACGATAGGGGGAGAACCACACGTGACGCCTCTACATAACCCACGAATCTGAAGACGTGCCAGCATATTCCCTTCCGTAGCCTGACGTAAACCAACCCACCTGTTTGTTATGGCAATCTGAAGAGAAGAATTTGAGCCATCCCTGTAGAATAGATGAACCGCAATGTTCGCGCTGTGCCCGGCATCTGGAAGCGAGTGAGTCATTCGCTGGTACCCAGATATCAGACGGACTGCAATGATAAGTTCAGGCACTTCGAATACAACTGGAAAATGGTTTCCTTTCTTTTATATTAAAATGGTTCAAATGGCTCTGAGCACTATGGGACTTAACATCTGAGGTCATCAGTCCCCTAGACTTAGAACTACTTAAACGTAATTAATCTAAGGACATCACACATATCCATGCCCGAGGCAGGATTCGAACCTGCGACCGTAGCAGCAGCGTGGTTCCGGACTGAAGCGCCTAGAAGCGGCTCTTTTACGTTAACTTGACCCGCATGTTAAATCGTGTTTTGCGCGTTTTGCCCATCGCAATAGCTACATCTCTTTTTACTTATCAGTAACATCCCTTCAACACACAACCGTCACCCTGCCCAAAATTGTTTAAGTAATCGAATTAAAAAAAAAATTAGTTTTTTCATGCATCTCAGTGTTCGTGACGTCATATCTATTGCGATGTGTTGCGAACATACTTAGTAGTAAACAAGTGGTAAATTAAAATGTTACTGGAGTTTTACTGCAACAGCAGCGAAAATATAATAATTGCCTCAAAATTAGAGCTGTTAAACTACTGTAGGCGACTGTAAGAAAGTGCAAACTAGTAGCTTTGATCACTTGAGGTCGTTAGGTGTGATGCATATCTATCAGGCGTTGTCTCATAACGATTGCTTTCTTTGTGTGTTCAATCACTGCTTTACAAGGTTCTCTTAAAAACCGGAAGCAAGGCACTGTTTAGAAACTAAGTGAGGATATATCAAGCGCCGCATAACGTTCGGAATACTTTTGTTCTTCATAATTATTCTGCTGTCTCTTACCTAAAAGTAAACTGAATTTACAGAAGAAAATTAAAATTCTCAATGTTTAATTCAGTTTTTATTCGAAAATTGATGATTTGTAACATGAAACAGATGGATGTTGTAGTAAAAATAAAGAAAACAATAGACATTTATTGTACAGCAATTGAAAGCGTAATTTCCTCCGAAGAAAGATGAAATAAAAATAACCGAACTCCGCCAGAACAGGTCATTAACGCACAGCGGTACTGACCGACCGCCGTGCCATCCTCAGCGCACAAGCGTAGCTGGATACGGATACGGAGAATCATGTGGTCAGCACACCGCTGCCCCGGTCCTATGTTACTCTACGAGACCGAAGCCTGTATTGGCTTCGCTTGCCAACAGCGCTCGGCAGACGGGATTGCCACCCATCCAATGCTCACTCAGCCCGACAGCGCTTAACTTCTGTGATCTGCCAGAGACGGGAGTTACCTCTATGGCAATGCCGTTGACCCAATAAAATTAACTGCAGAACAAAAATACGTCAAACAGCGCTCCAATACTTCGTCGAACGTATGTAAACCATGCTAGTATTATTCGTAAACAGCTTTCACATTTACTCTTGTCTTTGATCATGTTGAAGTAAAGAACAAGCGTCAAACGTAAAAACTACAAAGTACGAAACTTGTCTAGCTTGAAGGGGGAAACCAGATGGCGCTTTGGTTGGCCCGCTAGATGGCGCTGCTTCTTCACGTACTACACGAAAATGTAATAAAAAATGGGGGTTCCTATTTTTAAAAAGGCAGTTTATATTCGTTGGCAGAGCCATCTGGTTTCCCCCTTCAAGCTAGGCGAGTTCTTTGTAGTTTTTTCGTTTGAAGCTTATTACATGAGATATTTGGCCCGGTCACTATCAATGGACCACCCTGTATATACGAGGGTCGGTCAAAAAGTAATGCCTCCCATTTTTTTCTACTTAAAAAAATTAAGTTAAGTGAAAAATTTACGCCATTCCTCAAACCTTCTTCTGCAATCCACTGCAGTAGTAACTTTCTGTGTCAACAGGTGGCAGCACAGCAGAAGTTTGTAAGATGGCCGACATCGATGTTCGTTTGAGACAGCGTTGTGTGATTGAATTCTTGAATGCAGAAGGTGAAACGCCCATACGCATTCATGAAAGACTGAAGAAGGTGTATGGTGTTGTGACAGTGGATGTCAGCACTGTTAGACGATGGGTTCGTCGTTGTAAGGAAGCTGAAGGGCAAACACCGTTGACTGACGAAAAGCGGAGCGGCAGGCCGGTGAGTGCAGTGACTCCACACAACATTCAGCAAGTTGATGACATCATTCGTGGTGACCGTCGGGTGACTGCAGATGAAGTGTGTCGCATTATTTCTCTTAGTAAAGGCAGTGTGATCACGATTATTAAACAATTGGGGTACTCAAAAGTTTGTGCACGGTGGGTTCCAAGAATGTTAACCGATCAGAATAAAGAGGCAAGGAAAACAATAGCCTCCCAACACTTGCAGCGCTTCCGTTTGGAGGGAGATGAGTTTCTGAAAAAAATTGTGACCGGGGACGAAACATGGGTGCATTTTTTTGAACCCGAATCAAAGAGGCAGTCAATGGAGTGGCGTCACACAAGCTCGCCGAGGAAGAAAAAATTCAAAACTGTGCGATCGGCAGGGAAAGTTATGGCAACAGTTTTCTGGGATACAGAGGGTGTGATTCTGGTTGATTTTTTGGAGCAGGGATGCACAATAAATTCTGTTCAATACGTCACAACCCTCAAAAAACTTAAAGCACGTCTTCAGCGAGTTCGCCCAACAAAATCAATGGCAGATGTTCTTCTTTTGCATGACAATGCAAGACCACACACCAGTCGTCACACCTCTGACGAGATTGTCAAAATTGGATGGGAAGTTTTGCCTCATCCCCCATACAGCCCTGACCTGGCACCATCAGACTTCCATCTGTTCGGGCCACTAAAAGAAGCTCATCGTGGGATTCATTTTGAAGATGAGGAGGCCGTCAAAACATCCGTGCGTCAATGGCTTAGGAAGCAGAGCTGTGATTTTTACCGTGCTGGGATACATGCCCTTGTTCAAAGATGGACCAAAACTGTAGAGATGGGCGGAGATTACATTGAAAAATGACAAAATGATCCTCAATGTTGTGGTTTTCAACCTATGTAATTGCATTTAAATTTCCTGACAATTAAACGTAGAAAAAAAATAGGAGGCATTACTTTTTGACTGACCCTCGTATATATAAGTGACTAACACTGAATGATGTGCGGTCCTGACTGTGTGCAAAACTAATGACGAAACAAACAAACTAAAAAAGAAATCGTTCGCTCCCTGTTCCTCTCTCTCTCTCTCTCTCTCTCTCTCTCTCTCTCTCTCTCTCATTCATTCTGTCCATATCAATGCTGCCAACACTCGATAATCCTACTGAACCGTAGTTTTGGTAGAGCGCAACTGTACTCAAGACATATACACAGTTTCTAATACCGGAGTTATAGTTTTAAACATTGAACATAAGACAATATCTCTTAATGAGGAGATTATGACAGCATTTAAAATTTTTCAATTCGGCGGCCAATAATTATCGGAAATACTAAAAATCGGATGTTTGTTTGCCCCTGCGATTCTGACTGAGTGTGACATGGGTTAGTGCTGGAACGAAGAAAAGTCTCCGATCCAACAGGGATTGCATCCGGGATCATGTACTGCTCTACCCGCTAATCCATCACGCATAGGGCCCAAAGTACGTAGGGGCAGTGGGGTGGAAGGAGTGTCGCGGTCGACACGCGTGACGCGCTTTGACTCGACGCGTCGGCCGCTCCAGTGGCAGCTAGCGAGTGGCCAGCTGCGTGTCAACACGGCGTGCGATAAGCGGGCGCCGCGCTCCGGCACGCCCGTCCAGCCAGCGCCTGGTCTCGCTTACCGCTCAACCTCGGTGTCAGCGGCGCCACCAGGTAGACTGGTGCTTCCCAACCTGGCCGCTGCCGTGTCCTTCGGGAGCCGTTTCAGCTGTCGAGGGGACAGGAAGGGAGCATTATGAAAATCAGGTGGTAGGAGGCACGGGAAGGGAGCGTTCGGTCTGCCTCTACTTTGACGACATCTCTTTTAATTACTTACACCACACAAAACGGTACGTCAGTTACGATAATGCACTGTAAGACATAAGCAAAAGATGCACCACGAAGGACTTACCGGAATGGGACGGAAATAGGTAGAGGTAATTACATGTACAAAAAATGATTACAATTACAGAAAAACTGGATGATTTATTCGACAAAAAGAGCTCGACAAATTGAGCAAGTCAGTGGCGCGGTGGTCCAACTCCCTATGCTAGTAGCTATTCGGCTTGGCATCAATTGAAAGAGTTGTTAGCTGTCCTCCTGAGGGATATCGTCCATGAAATACAGTTCTAGCCATATGCGAGACAAATTTCTCTTGGATGTACGCCGTGGCCCCTCGGCCCACAAAAATCGCGTTGTCCAAGTTGGGTACACACTCAAGCATCTCTGCCATCTTCGTCTGGCTTCAAATCTTTAGCCGTTAAATAGTGTGTATCGGCTATCTTACACGTGATTTTGCTACTGCCTTCTAGATACGAACAGGTGCGAAATCTAAAACGATATGCGGTATTCTGGCGTTTGTGAATTATTTATTGACTCACCTTCGATACAAAAAAAAAAAAAAAAAAAAAAAAGAAGGCAACCGATTTATCGAACAGTGAACTGCTGAACGAATTGTCGAGTGTCTTTTTGTTTAGGACAGCAAAACAAACAGAAAAGTAAATATAGCCTGGATAAGCGTTGGTAAAGTAAATAGAGGTATCAAAAGGAACGGAACAGCCTGTCTGAAACGGACAGCTCAAAATCAGTGAGGACTACCAGGTTTGACTTACAGCATTGGGACATACTAAACCATTAGCAAAAGCTGAAGGTTACTCAGTGAGCAATAGTTAAGAGGGAAAAAAGTGCCTCAGGAAGCAGACTGAAGTGTAAGACTCATTATGATAACAATGAAACTGAAATGAAGGCTGGCGAGACGTCTAGCCAGCAGAATGTGTGGCACGTGGACCAAGGGAATTTTGGTTTTTCCTTATTTCTTGGAATCCAACAGACTTAAAGAAAGTTTGGCAGCTGCCGTAATAAAATGCTCAGGAGTAACATGGGATGGAGACTTATATCTGAAGCTCTTCGTGGATGTCACAATCAAGAACGTGTGAAGTTCTGTAATTTTGGAAATTTGTGTTAAGGACTATGGTATCAAACTGCGGAGGTCATCGGTCCCTAGGCTTACGCACTACTTAATCTAACTTAAACTAACTTACACTAAGAACAACACACACACACACACACACACACACACACACACACACACACAGGTGGAGGATTACAGTTTTTTTCACACTTACTGTTTAGTGACGAGGCAACATTTCATTTAAATGGAAAGGTGAAACCGTCATAATTTGAGAATATGTCGTATGGAACAACCACATGAAGTTGTACAACATCAGAGGGGCTCTCCAAAATTTAATGTGTTTTTGTGCAATTTCATGGGAAAAGATGAATGGTCCATTTTTCTTTGCCGAGAACACTGTTACAGGAAGCAGATATCTCGATATGATTGAAAACTTTCTTTTCCTGCAGTTGGAGACAGAGACTTCATTTACAAACGGGAAGGAGCATAGCCACACTGGCATCTCGAAGCGCGGGAACTTTTAAATCAAAGGATTCCTGAACGATGGATGGCTCGTGCCTGACCAAATGATTCAGCCTTACATTACTGGCCTCCGAGGTCACAGGACGTGACTGTATGTGATTATTTCTTGTGGAGGTTCATGAGAGACAATGTTTATGTGCCTCCGTTACCAACAACAATGAATGAACTGAGACATCGCATACCAGCAGCTGTGGAAGCTGTAAATCAAGACATGCTCGCTGCAGTGTGGGAACAATTTGAATAACACATTGACGTATGCCGTGCATCTCAAGGGGGGGCATATTGAACAGCTATGAAAAAAAAAGAAAGCTTCTCGAGTTCTTCGTTCATCGAAAACAAAATTCATTATATATGGTTATTAGTTTCAGAAATATAGACATGCCAGATCGTATGATTCTCTTTGATACACCGTGCACTTCTGACGTCCGCCAGAAACCTTGGATGTATGGCGGAGAGCACTTTTCTCACTTTCTCTGTTCCACCAATTGGAAAAACTAGTTTGACGAGTTTTCTCCCAGAAAAATCAAAGAACCCACAGTTGTGCCTGGACGGAAGTGGTTTCGCCTGGTCACAACAGGAACAGTCACTTGTTAATTCGCAATACGTTATATAATATTCACGTTCACAATCAAATGCCAGTCGCTGCACTAATCTTCGGTCCTCTGCAGGTTTTTCTGCTTTTCACTGCTGTCTTCTGATGGTGCAACCTCCTTATGAACAGCAGCATCCCCTGCGAATAACTTCACGGAGCCTCCGACGTTATCTATAGATTATTAATATAAATTGTAAACAGAAACGACCCTGTAGCTCCCCAGGAAATAATACATGTGAAAATGTGGACGATTCTTTATTCACATGAATGTCAAATGGACGGTGATGTTGATGCATACATACGTCTGTAGCAGCACCAAGCGAAGTGTGACCCTGGAAGAACGGCGATGCATTGCGAAACGAAGCGTCGACGCGCTTCCCGCACCCTCCGTTGGGCTCAACATTTAGAATTATGTTTACGATACACAACAGGACACAGTCCAAGAATATCAATTTGTTGTCTGCCCTATTCACTGTCGTTATATTCAAATTGTAGCTTTCAGTATAGTTTTGTCAAAGACCGCTCAGGAATAATGCAGTGAGTTCTGCGGTATTTTCGGGTTAATAAAGAGAAGGAACCTCCGTAGGCGCCATTTTGTTTTCAACAAAAATATGGCGTGATATTTGAAACATCCCCTTAGAAAAATTATACAAGACTGTGCTTAAACTGACACACAATATTTTTAGCGCAACGCAATCTGACTTTCAAAAATCCCTACGAAAGAATGGCCCTGACTAACATTAACCTATACCTTTCACAAATCACTTACCTCACCAAAAATCTTCGTTACTCGAACTACTGCAACACAGCGAGCGCCACTACTGCCAGCTAACTAAAAGATTCAAACTACGGAAGGCACTAACTACTGATAGGCAAAGTTAGGAAATGAAAGATTGATAGGGAACAAACAATGTATTTACCTCAATAGTGTTCAAAAATCATAATGTATATAGCAGTTCATGACATACAGTCTTACAAATTTCAAAACTCCGCCATCTCTCTCCCCACATCCACCACTGCTGGCGGCTCACCTCCAACTGCGCAACGCTACGCGCTGTTAAAAGGCAACTGCCCAACACTACGATGGCGAGTATTACAACAATGCCAACCAGCCACAGACTGCACACAGCACAGCCAGTGATTTTCATACACAGCGCTACGTGGCGTTACCAATATAAAAACCTAAACAGCCTACTTACATATTTAATAAAGAAGTCAGAGATGTTTAGTACGCTGTTAAATTCCATTAGTAACATGGGTGGCGTCAATTGGTAATACGTTCGTTTTTTGTTTTTTTTCATTAAATTTAAGCTGCTGTGCTATTTGGTAATGTGAAAATGCCCCGTGCGTGTTGCTATAAGTAGAAACAAGTCATGTACAAATAGTCTTTTAATTGACTCGTTCCACACCTCTATTTCGATATGAATCATATTAATGACGTATGGATCACGGCATTAACCAATTAAAGTCGAACGCTATTGCACTGTCGGTTTCGCGCGTCCACAGCAATAAGACAACAAAACTCTCAGAGAGTAGGTCCACCACTTAAACAGCTTATGGCGTACTCACTTGTCAGCAGTAGCTTCGCGCCTCGCTTAATTGGAGCGCAGTTTACTTTTTTGCAGTTTCAGAGACCGGTCTGTTCGGCAGTTGGGCAACGCTCTGGACTCGTATTTCAAAAGAATTAGGTTCGCAGTCAGTACAGCCGTTTTGCCAAGTGCGCTCATGTTTCTACAGTAGCTGAGCTTGCAGCTGCCCGCTTTTTGTGTTGCAGGGTGGTCAGTTTCTTTCCAGCAAATTCCGAACTGGAGAATGTGGTTCTCTCTGACGATATCTCCATCCATTTCGAAGATACAGCGAAAAGGCCTTTTTATGCTGGAATTAAACATCTCTTATCGTGCAACAAATCGTTTAAGTTAGTTGTATCCCAGTGATGTAGAATGCGACTGTTTAAAGGTTATAAACAATTCGTTTTCAAGACATGCAATTGGATGTAGGTCAGTAAGGAAGAGCTTACAAATTGCTCTGTTTGGATCTGACAACTGTGCACTTCACGAATGATGCAAAGTGAATTCATAACAGCGGAAGTAACAACAAACAGCCATTTCGAAGAATGAAATGTATGCAAACCTTTCCTGCAGGTAAATAAATGTATTTAGTCCATAAATTTTACCATTTTCTCATTGTTATTGCATAAACTGTCAGAGAATTTATTGAGCTTCAAGGCATGTAAACGTTGAAACGTCCCCTTTGAACAATTATACATCACTGTGCTTAAACTGACACAATATTTTTAGCGCAACGCAATCTGACTTTCAATAATCCCTACGAAAGAATGACCCTGACTAACATTAACCTATACCTTTCACAAATCACTTACCTCACCAAAAATCTTTGTTACTCGAACTACTGCAACACAGCGAGCGCCACTACTGCCAGATAACTAAAAGATTCAAACTACGGAAGGCACTAACTACTGACAGGCAAAGTTAGGAAATGAAAGATTTTGATAGGGAACAAACAATGTATTTACCTCAATAGTGTTCAAAAGTCATAATGTATATAGCAGTTCATGACATACAGTCTTACAAATTTCAAAACTCCGCCATCTCTTTCCCCACATCCACCAGTGCTGGCGGCTCACCTCCAACTGCGCAACGCTACGCGCTGTTAAAAGGCAACTGCCCAACACTACGATGGCGAGTATTACAACAATGCCAACCAGCCACAGACTGCACACAGCACAGCCAGTGATTTTCATACACAGCGCTACGTGGCGTTACCAATATAAAAACCTAAACAGCCTACTTACAAGGTTTGTCATTGATCATTTTCCATTCTATACACAGGCAGAGTAACAGGATGGGTACGCTACAAACCTGTCTCACTGGCTTCTGAACTACTGCTTCCATTTAGTATCCTTTCACTCCCTGTATTTTATCTGCGATAAATTACACAGAATCTATACCACTCAACATTGTCAAACGTTTTCCGTAAATCTAAAAATTCAAAATATCAGGTTACTTTCTTCTAAAACCCTCAGCCTGAGATAAGTCGTAGAGCCAGTATTGTCTCACGTTTTCCTATAGTTCTCTGGTGCCAAACTGATTTTCCCGCACATGTCGACAATATTTTTTTTAACTGGAGGGTAAGAAAAGAAAAAATCTTAATGATTTAGCTTTTGTGATAGAACTCGTTTCTTTATTAGGGCTTTACGGTACAGTTCTTTTAACTCATGTCATATTTTACGCACGCTATCTAGCCTTGCCAAACTGACACTGCCTACACTGAATTAGCGTTCAGAATTATTGAGGGTCAGATGCTCACCCAGGTACCCAAATTTTGCTTTTCTTTAGTTTCCGTAATGGCCACGGTAGCAGGTTAGCACTATCAGTACGAGGGCAGGTAAAAATCGGGCGACGCATCGCTTCAGATGATGCTTCCCCAGATGTTTACTTGCACTCGTACGGTACTGCTATCCTTCACAAGGACCGATGATACTCGCATCCTTCATCGTACTGGACTTTTCCTTAGCCTCTAATGGCCCTCTTGTAGACGGGACGCAACGCTCTACGCGTCGTTCCCTCACCTTACTTGATGTCGACTAATTGTTCCAATTTTGAAGCTAGATGTTGCCTTGTGTTTTGTACTTATTTTTACTTTTGATTTAAATGGCCACGTCGTCCATATACAGACCATTTGTCCGAGAACTCTCCGTCAGTGTTATAATTGTATTGTGTTCAAATAAATCTGGCACGTACTGATGGAGAGGGTGTACCCAGAGAATGTATGAGACAACACAATTTGGAGGATCTCTAGGCATTCGTGTGTCCTATCCAAGCATCTGAAAGCGATCTGTCTTCGAAATCCGTAGCGTGTAGAATTAACAGCAACAAATACAGCCTGTGAACTGACTCCTGACACGCTGTAGGAGAGTGCTCTTTCGTTTGCCGCGGCAGTGGGAGGAGAAGAGTGGCGGACCTATCATCCCGGCCAGCTTGTATCCCCGTGTCAATTTGATAGCATGCCGAGTGATGGAGAGGAGGGACTGGAACGAGAAAAAAGTCCCGGATCCTACACGGGATTGAAGCCGTGACCTCCAGGGCCGGAGTCAAACGTTCCTTCCGCTAGATCATGAGAACCCTCCAATAAATACAGCTGAACAAAAAAAGAGAGAAATAGGTTGCATTGAATTAATATTGACGTTCCAGTATCTTTTGCCAATATGAAGAAAAGACCTATAACTGTTGCATTAACGTCTGACAATTATTTATCCCTGACGTTTGTCCTTATCTTAATGACTGATAGGAAATGGTTCAAATGGCTCTATGGGTCTTAACTTCTGAGGTTATCAGTCCCCTAGACTTAGAACTACTTAAACCTAACTAACCAAAGGACATCACACACATCCATGCCCGAGACAGGATTCGAACCTGCGACCGTAGCGTGATAGGAAATGATTAGCGGTATTAACAGTTATCATCACCAGCAAATCCCGACTCCAGATTCATTAAGGAATCTAACTCACATGTACAATACAAATACAGCATCTAGTTGCAACTGAGTTAATGTTGTGAGTATTTGACGTTAAGCACGTACAACATTTATATAAAGTTAAAATAATTTTAATGAATTCTTTCAGTAGTCTATATCACATATGAATAACATTAAATGATGACTGATTTCAGCAAATTATGCAGGCATCTTCAATTCTGCAATAACAGAAAATCGCACTAAGGTAGAGTACCTAAAGGGATTACACAAGCAAAATGTTAATTACAGAGCGGTTATAAAAACGGACAGATCATTGGTATGCACTGATCACGAGAGAACCTCAAGATCATGCACACAGTCCATAAATACGTGTGACATGTCTGTACGGGCATTGTCCCGTTGAAAAATGGCATCGCGATACTGTCGGACGAGAGGTAACAGATGAGGACGCAGGGTGCCCGTGACGTAACGTCTTCCCTCGCCCACTACCAGCCTTGACCTGACGCAATACCCGTGGCTCTCCGCAGTATGACGCCGGGAGTAACAGCGCTCTGCCTCTCCAAAACAGTGGGAAAACGTGACCGCCTTCCAGGTCGCCGCCGTACTAGCCGACGATTGTCATCCAGGGTTGGGGAAGGGATTCATTGCAGAACACAGTGTGACGTCATTCATCTGCAGTGCATGCCGTCACGTCACCACACCTCACGCAGCCGTTTGTGTTGTGTTAATCGCAGTGTTCTCATGGGACGGCAATTCACCAGTCTTGCTGCTGCTGGTCTTCGACCAGTTGTGCGGGATGGCAGAGAACGTAGCAGGGAAGCCGTTACTTGTACTCGGGTGGCGGGAGCAAATGTGAAGGGGCCACGATGCGCTTGGTGCAATGTACGGCGATCGTCGCATTTGATCTACCGGTACCCTGACGACCTGTATGGCTGCTCTCTCGTTTCCTCGCAGTCCAACATCGGACCACTGTAGTAGACCAATGCCCCACAAATCAATATTGCGCATTTCGACGAGCGGCCCAAACGGATATCTAAAAAGAGGTCCCATTGAACATCCGTCAGGTGCTGATAACGCTGTCTCACACAAATACGTGGCATCTCAGTGCCCTTCACAGAATCACTCAAAATCTTATGCTGTTTACACCTCTTATATACCGTACCACGCCTGGAAACGACACTAAGCACGAACAACGTTAATCCTCTAACCGCGGGCGATTTCCCGATGTTCCGGAGCAACAAAAAAAGATTTGCCGGGAAAAAAGCAGTTTATGATGTTCCAGAGCAACAGAAAAGTATTCGACAAGAATACTGCGACTTCCGACGCTCAGACAGAACAGAAATTACTTCCGACACGATAACTGCTGGCCGGCGCGAGCAGAGGGTTAGTGCACGCTGGTACAGATTTTGCGTTAAAACCAACTGAGAGAAAGGAAATGCCGTGTTGTGAAAAAGCGCAGTCTCGTTTTCTTTCTCGCAATCATATTTAACTTATATACCGGAGATGTAATACATTAGCTAAATTGTTTCTTTCATATGTATTCTTTCTCCTTGTACTGTATATAATTTTAAACAAAAACTGTACGCGAAACAGCGTACTGTTTTGTTTTTGTCGTCGCAGTCAGTATTACGAGAGATGAGGAATGTTGTATTTATGGCTTATTGACGTCTGATTAGAATATCGCCATGAAATCTGAATCATCCAAATTATTGCAATCCCACCCATTCACAGATACTGCTATGGAAGATACTGTCGTCACAGATCTATGAGCTAAAGAGGTCTTTCTGTATCCCTTACATTAATGACCCCAACCAGTTTACTCATTCATTTTAAGTGAGCTCATTTCCCAATCGAGATTTCAGTAACAATTAACATGGCTCAAGGTCAGAGAGAGAGAGCGGGGGGGGGGGGGGGGAGATGAACAGAAAGATAGGTGAGGAATAGATTGGGAAGGGGGAGGTGATGGACAGAGAGAGAGGGCGAGGAGCAGAAGAACAGTGAGAGGGGAAGAAGGAGAGAAGGACGTATATACAATTCGCATACGTATTTAGCTATTACAAAGCGTTGCCTGGTTGCTTATTTACATACGCCCCGTTCGTGTGTCCGTGTACGAAGTTGCGTTAACATCCGGCGATGTCTTTTGGGAGCTTCACTTTTTCTGTCAGGCACAGTGTGTGTTCCAGCATTCAGTGGATACTGAACAAAGGCGAGGGACGTCGTAAAACACGAACCAGTGAGCAAAGAATCGAATACTGAATGTTGCTAACGGCCGTGTCACGAAGCAGCCGGACTCACTATGTTCTCATGCGGGCACACACCTTCAGTGCCGGCTCTTTTGCAAGTTGACTTCACTGTACGCATCTGGCAAGACGATTACGCCTCACCCACTACAGTAGGAGGAATCTTTATTGCGGAGATTATCCATTCGAACTTCACCTGAAAGATGCCAGGAGATGTAAACAGGACAGGAAAGTTATGAACGGTACAAAAATTATTGGTGACACTACATTTTTCTAAGATCCACAAGGGAAAGATCTATGCTGTTTTTCTTCGCTGTCACATAACCCTAAAATGATGTAGTACTAACAACATATCACTTATCGACGAAACGAACCTCAAGGAACTAGCAATGCTGCAGGAAAGGATGTCGCGGAGAAATGGTTCGGTCAAGTGCTTATTTTGTTACAGTTTCCGTAGTCCACATGAAACGAAATAAAATATCGTGTGGTGAGGGCCCCCCCGTCGGGTAGAACTGTCGCATATTTTTTTAGTTGACGCCACTTCGGCGACTTGTGTGTCGATGCGGATGAGATGTTGACGAAGACAACGCAAGACCCAGTCCCTGAGCGGAGAAAATATCCGACCCAGCCGAGAGTCGAACCCGGACTCCTTGCATGGCATTCTGACGCGCTGACGACTGAGCTGTCGAGGCGGACATAGTCCACATAAAAGGTATAGACACCTTTGATTCCAAGCGATAACTTTCAAAACAAATTTTAGTTGTTTCTACGAAATTACACTTGGCTGAATCACCGCTTTTAAGGGGTGTACTAAAATTCCCTCGGAAAAACTGTTCCTACCTGCACAAAACACGTCACTGGAACCGTAAATAAACATCGAGTGCGTAATGTCAACGTTCCGCTGCTGCGCTGAGTCCGTCACTACGCAACTGAATTCAAATTCGAAATTCCGAAGAATCCAGAGTACTAGAATACTAAAACCGATAACCCAATCACGATTAAAAATTGCGTGTCTGGTATTTACTATTATAATTGACTCAGTTTAAAAGTCTCAAGTGCTCTTGTAATTTACTTATTAACAGGTATAATGTTATGTTTATCACGATAAATCAAGTATTAAAGCTATAAATCGACTGTAGGGCTTGAGGCAAAGTAATTCACAGAGCCTTAATTACCAGACTAGATTCATCCAGTATTTGAGAATCAGAGCACGTAGCGACTTTAACTTACCAGGTGGTTATAGTTAAAGTTCAGATAATCAAAAAATGGGTCAAATGGCTCTGAGCACTATGGGACTTAACATCTATGGTCATCAGTCCCCTAGAACTACTTAATCCTAACTAACCTAAGGACGTCACACACATCCATGCACGAGGCAGGATTCGAACCTGCGACCGTAGCAGTCGCGCGGCTCCGGACTGAGCGCCTAGAACCGCTAGACCACCGCGGCCGGCGTTCAGATAATCACAGCGGTTCAATTATTCTATTGTAGCGAAACTTGGTAGATGTGCTAATGTCTTAATGCGGAACCTATTTACGCTGGAAAAAAGTGGTTCCAACTATGGCCACCAGTTGCAAACTGGCGCTGTACACCGTACGACGGTATGACATCCACACCATCATTTGACAAGCCATCACTTGTGTGTCTATCGAGAAGACACCCCGTGTGTTGTTAGTGAAACTGTTTTATGTGAACGGCAGCAATTACAGTGCTGCATTGAGAGAGACTCTCCGACTCAAAGATTTGAGGACCGGACCGATGTAGTTAAATGGTTGAAAGAAGATGACGATGATGGAATTCGGAAACATGGGTGCGCTTGCTGTGGCACCCGAAAGAAGGTGTCCTGTCCCTGTTCAGTTTCTGGCACGCTTCGAAGTTGGTGACATGTGGCCAGGCAATATTCGATGGAGTGACCAGGTGCATTTTACACTGCAGAGTGGAGTGAATACATACACTTGGCCAAATTTGAGGAGCGTATGTTGTGCTGGGGTACGCTTGTTGAGCACAGAAAGCCATTGAACTCGCCGTATGTGTGTGTGTGTGTGTGTGTGTCGTGTGGATTCTGTCAGATGTATCGTGAAGTCTGAACGCTATCGAGACCTCCTAGTACAACAAGTAATTCCTGCTTTGGAAGAGCGCAGCTATGTGGAAACCACTGTTTCCATGGAAGATTGGGCAGCGCCTCATGTCGCTCGCCCAGTGAAAGATCTGCTTAATGCACCCTTCCTCCTCAGGTTTTCCAGATGCGTGGACTGCAAGATCACCTGCTATGAAGCCATCTGACGTTTGGCTCCGGGGATATCTAAAAGATCGCGTTTACCAGGGACACGTTCGGTCTCGAGCCTGATCTGAAGACCAGTATACAGGAGCACGTTGTTTAGATTCCAGTCGAATTGCTGCGAGCGACTGTTGATCACGTCGTTTTGCGGATGCGGAATCTCATCGGCGTCTCCAGTGGCCACATTGTACAAATTGTGTAAATGTCGGTTAACAGTACATATTTCGCAATTGTTTACCTGTTGTAGCCACGTCCTGTGCCTAATTTATTACATATGTAAACGTTTCTGTTCGTTTTCTTGCGCTCACAGCGCCAGACTTGCACCTGGTGGGCAAAATTGGAACTATTTTTTTTCTTCAGCGTAAATAAGTTCACATTAATGAATTAAAATATCTACAAAGTTTCGCTGGCATGTGATAATTACAACCCACCTTTGACCTCTGTGAGTAGCTGCACTTTAATTATAACCACCAGATACTCTGCACATAACTTGAAACCTTTTTGAAGCTTTTTCTGACTCACTCCCTCCATAAAGTAATGAAACGAAATAGTTCTTAGCTTACTACATTTTAGCTGTGCATGCAGCGTGACGTCTTAATTTGTTACTTCTTCACTAGTAATTTTATTCGGGCATATTTTGCAGACAGTTTTCACATATGCCACGTCTCCAGTGCTTATATTGTACAAATTGTGTAAATGTCTGTTAACAGTACACCTTTCGCAATTGTCTGACCTTTTCTAACCACGTCCTGTGCCTAATTCATTACATATGTGAACATTTCTGTTCGTTTTCTTGCATTCACAGCAAAATTAAATCGTTGTATGATAGTTCACGAGATACGTCATAAACACCGAGATGGTTGAAAAAACAGCTCTCTCTGAAAACGGAGCGAGAATTGCGCAGATTGCAGTTATCCAGTGGATTATCCGAAACTATATGGTGCAGTCACATGAAAACGAGACAGACAGATGGGATAAAAGTAGATAAAAGTATGTATTCTGTTTCTCATTTGATAAGTAATCGCCAAATCTGGTAATACATTTATCTCACTGTGATAAAAGACAGTCTATGAGTTGCGTCTGCCTACGGAACCATGATTGTACCCACCCATGATCTTCATCCGAAACAAATGGACGGTCATGAATATCTTTCTCCAGAGCTCCAAAAATTTGGAAATCGCGTGGGGAGAGATCCGGACTTAATGGAGAATATGTAAGGGTTTCCTCATCGTACTCGATAGAACCTGCCAACATTCGGGCGGGCCTGGGGGAAATCATGGTCCATAGTCAACCGCAAACTTCTTTCCGTCAAGGCATTGACCGTCTTATGTCACTATGGGATAAATGTATTAATAGTATGGCTATAGCTTTTGAAATAATAAACAGTTTATTTATTTCTATCTGTCTCGTTTTCATTTGACTGACCTTTATACATAATTCCTGACTTTAATACTTCTTGTGATAAACCTTTAATGTGAGATTATACCTCTTAATGAGTCGATTATGATACCGTTTTAGCATTTTAAATTCGATCAATAATTATATGAAATACTGAAAATGAGAGTTGTTGGCCGTGGAAACTGTTAGGTAACTTGCACACGGGTCCAGGTTTATCGGTTTAGTGATATAAATCAGCAGGTCAGGAATGGAAGAGGGATGGGTGTTACCGTTGTTGAACCCAAGCCATCATTCATTTAAATAAGTTCAGGAAAACCATGTGTAAGGTGGATCAGGATACCTGGTCTCAGATTTGACACCCGCTTTGTGAAGCCAGAGTTGGAGACGAGTCAAGCTGATCTCACAACTGGGTACGTTTAAGAACGCAAGGGGAGCTTCACACGCCTTGGATCATCAGCACGCATTACACGCCTCGTCCACGCCAGGCTCGGAACCATACGAGTAAGTGCTTCCGAAACGCATGCGCGCCACTACGCCCAACAGAGAGGCTCGGTGCATCGCAATGACCCATTTTATGGCCTGCGCGGGTGGTCACTTCCATAAAAACTGATCGTCATTGCGGGGGACCTTGGCATTTTATTAGGTGTAAGTCATGGTGCTATAGACGAATCGGCGAAGAACATTCGCAACGGCGGAAACTTGGTGCGGAGTGGTTTCCACATTACCTTCAGTAAAGGTCGTGTCGGCGCCCGTATTTACGCCCTCACTGAGGACGGAAAATTCCTAAATATGAAAGTCGAAGGGAATGTGTAAAACTAGACAGAGAATATTTTCAGTACTGCGCGACAAAACGTGAGTCGGTGGATAATGAGACTCGGATAGGTTAATGACCAGACGGCTCCATTTCGTAATGTAAATATCACGTCATTGTGAATACGTCATAAGTGACTGACGTAGCGAAATGGTACCAGTATTATTTTCCAACCTCGTTTTTTCATTGCCTTTTCTGCATTCATTTGTTGTGTTCTGGTACAGGCTACACAAATTGGCTTGATTGTAATCTTTGCGATGTGGTCCGGTTACTACTGACTCACTGCATCTCCTCAGCTTCATCAGATTCCGAATACATGTTTAGTGCAAATCGTCTTTTAATGCGCGGTGAAAGCATTGGAGTGTTTCAGGTGTTACAGGATATGGCTGCCCGGGACTGAACGACGTAAAATGAGATATGCAACAAATACGGAAACTTTATCCGGATTTGTAAAGAAAATAGCAGGATTTATAGAATTTGTGGTCCGAAATTTCTTATGCCAGTGATCCAAGTAGAGACGTCGAAGCTCTTCGAGCATGGGCCTGAAAATAATGCAAGATTTACAGTTAACTGTGACATGGAAAAGATACAGTGTTTCTGTTTTGAAGAACGGTCCGTCTATAGCAACAGTATCTGTTAGACGTCATTCCCGTATGTTCCGCAATTTCGTTTTGTCGGAGGCTGCAATAGAACATAGAAGAAATATGATTCTATGAAAATGGAGTCACGGTTCACAGGGCTCTAAAGCTTTGTTGCAATTTTATGGGGAGGGAGAGAGAGAGAGAGAGAGAGAGAGAGAGAGAGAGAGAGAGAGAGAGAGAGAGAGAGAGAGAGAGAGAGAGACGAAGGAAATAATCTGCACCTCATCTGTTTCCAAACTGCCTAGCAGATTGCGTATCGGACCTAGATATGAACCTAGAACCTTGCCTTTCTGATCAGCAATGTTCTTACCTTTTGAATTGTTCGAGGACTACTAACGACCTGCCCTCACAGCTCCGCTTCCGCCAGGAGCATTCCTGTGTGTTGATATCGATATTATCAAAAATGGTTCAAATGGCTATGAACACTATGGGACTTAACTTCTGAGGTCATCAGTCCCTTCGAACTTAGAACTACTTAAACCTAACTAACCTAAGGACATAACACAATTACGCGCGCGCGCTTCTGGGCCAAGGGTTCCTAACAGCCCGCGTCAGTACACCAGGTATTCCCTTTGTGGCAACGGAGGCATCTATTTTTGCATGCAAATGATCTTAGAGATAACAAATGGCATTCTGATATAGACTTGGTATCCAGATATAGATTGAGGCAGGCATCTTGCACGTTTTGTTGCAATTCGGCAGTTGTTTTTGCAGGCGTTGGGTCTGATATGTCTTCAGCTGGTGAGAAATCTGGTGATCTTGCTGGGCAGGGCAGTTGTACACCACGAAGAGCACGTCTCGTCGGAGCAGCCATATGCGAACCTGCATTGTCCTGCTGAAAAACCGCATCACCTACCTATCGGTGGAAGGGGAACTAAATTATTTAGGTATTCAACACGAATTATTAACATTGCTGTGGACAACTGTACATTAACGTCTTTTTCAGCATGTCCTGGTGTAAACGTACAGTACATAATTGTGTTGAATTTTGGATTCCTGCTTTCTGAAAAGAATTAACTTCCCGGTGCGCCGTGGTCGCTACTCTACAGCATAAATCTGAAGTAAAGCGATTTCAGACATAACTTTATTCAACGTTTTAGCTTGAAGTCAGTACAGTTACTTCCGAATCACACTGTATAAACAGGGTGTTTGTGCACGGCCAAGCAGAAACGGTCGAGAGGCAGCGCTGCTATACCAAAATAAGTCTCACAGACACCAACCAGATCACACAAGGTTTCAAGCCCTTTTTGGTTATTTATGTGATCATGGGTCCTTTCAGGCAGGCGAACGTGCAGGGAGGCGGCGGACTGTGAGTACACCAGATTTGGAGGACCGCGTTCTGCTTCTTGATCGTTTCCATCTCGGCTTGTTCCCCATATGAATACCGGACCAGTCTGCTGCGTCACTCACACACACTGTAACACACAAGGAACCCACGTCAAGTGGTCAGAGGAACTGTCATTCGTCAGCGCCATCTACCGTGCCAACGATGAATTTCCAGACACATGTTCATAGGACCCTGTTTCCTCCATTTCCAGTCAGTAATACGTCCCCTGCAGTTTGTCCGTTTTATGAACATTCACCCTATATACACATATCAACAAAAGTTTTGCATCACCCTGTTTCCCAGGACTGCCAGACACAGTCGCTATGACTGTTCAGAGATGTCGCTAGGCCCGCCCAAAGATGTAAACAACCACGCATGAGAAGCGCTTATTACACAGAGGGGTCCGACAGCCGATCAGTTCCAGTCATTCCACCAGGAAGGAGGTGCACGGCTCGTGTTGTCTGTAGTTCAACCATGACTAGACGGCCAATACCGCGGTTCGATCGCGTCCGCATTGTTACTTTGTGCCAGTAAGGGCTCTCAACAAGGGACACGAAGCAGGTACAGAGAGACAGGAATTGTCAATGACATGCTTCGATCGGGCCGTCTAAGGGCTACCACTACAGTGGATAACCGCTACCTACGGGTCATGGCTCGGAAGAACCCTGGCAGCAACGCCACCATGTTGAATAATGCTTTTCGTGCAGCCACAGCATGTCGTTTTACGACTCAAATTGTGCACAATAGGCTGCATGAAGCGCAGTCCCGTCGTCCATGTGGAGAACCATCTTTGCAACCATGACGCCATGCAGCGCGGTACAGATGGGCCCAACAACACGCCGAATGGACCGCTCAGGATTGGCACCACGTACTCTTCACCGATGAGTATCGCATATGCCTTCAACCAGACAATCGTCGGAGACGTGTTTGGAGGCAACCCGGTCAGGCTGAACGCCTTACACACACTTTGTGCGATTGCAGCAAATTGGAAGTTCTCTGCTGTTTTGTGGTGGCATTATGTGGGCCCGACGTACGCCGCTGGTAGTCGTGAAAGGAGCTGTAACGGCTGTACGATACATGAATGCCGTCCTCCGATTGATAGTACAACCATATCGGTAGCATATTGGCGAGGCATTCGTCTTCATGGACGACAATTCGCGCCCCCATCGTGCGCATCTTGTGAATATCTTCCACGGTGGCCAGCATGTTCCACAAACATGAACCCTATGGAACATGCCTGGGGTAGATTGAAAAGGTCTGTTTATGGACGACGTGACCTACCAACGACTCTGAGAGATCTACGCCGAAATGCCTTTGAGGAGTGGGACACCCCGGAAACAGTGCCTTGATGAACTTGTGGATAATATGCCACGACGAATACAGGCATGCATCAATGCAAGAGGACGTGCTACTGGGTATTAGAGATACCGGTGAGTACAGCAATCTGGACCACTACCTCTGAAGGTCTCGCTATATGGTGGTACAACATGCCATGTGTGGTTTTCATGAGGAATACAAAGGGCGGAAGTGATGTTTATGTTTTTCTCTATTCCAATTTTCCGTACACGTTCCGGAACTCTCGGAACCGAGGTGATACATTTTTTTTTATGTATTTTCCACGCCTTGTACGACCTTGCTGTAAACAATAACTTATGACCTCCCCCTCCCCCCCCTCTCTCTACAAATATGGAGAGAGGGGGGTGGGGGGCGTCCACCAACCTGCACGCGTTCATGATGCACTGAACGCATGCTGCCCCACGGTTGGCCTGTCTCCGTTCTACTCGTTAAGTCTCGGTCTCGCTTGATCCTTCTCGGTACAGCGCGACATTTCATTCAGCTCTACGATGCGACGCTGTTTCTCCCGGTGACTGGTGCGACATTTTTTGATCGGTACGATTTCCTACCGTTCCGCAGGACCGAAGTATCAGTGCTGTTTTGTTTGTGCTCATAAAGGGGGTTCACAGGCCTCATGGCTGTTTATATGAAATGAGGCAATGTAGCGGACTATTGTCACAAACCTTTAAAAGCTAATGGCTGTCACATAAGACAAGGATAACATTTCGCAATCTATTATGCTGACACTTTCGACGGGTACCGCAAGTTTGCTGTGTAACGTTAGTAAAACACCGTGGAAAAAGAATTTAAATATTTAGTTGAAATAGAAAGAGCAAAAAAATTACAACAGTCGACAATGACTTATACGGGAATCATTGCTCCGAGCATGTAGAGGCACTTTGTGTTAAATTTGCAGGCGTGCAAGACGTAATTAAATTAGTAGTACGAATAGTAAATTTACTGAAGCCGCACGTATTAACATACCGCCAGTTGCGACAGTTTTTGATGGATTTACATGAAGAGAATAGTGACGTTATATTTTACTGTGAAGTGCTTTGGTTGAGTCAAGGAGTATATCTGGAACGGTTTTTCGAATTATTGTTGTGTTGTAGTCGAAACTGGTTTCATGCAGTTTTATACTGTGCAAACCTCTTCATCTACGAATAACTACTCCAAAGTACATCCTTCTGAATCTGCTCACTGCATTCATCACGTGGTCTCTCTCATCCCCTCCCCCCCCCCCCCCCACCTCCCACTTCCCCCCCCCCCACTCCCCGCGAACACACACACTTCCCTCCAATACTAAATTGGTGAGCCATGAGGTCTCAGAATGTGTCGAGCAACTGATCCCTTTTTGTTGTCGACTTGTAGTAAAACTTACTTTTCTCCGCAATTCTGGTAAGTACCTCCTCATTAGTTACTTGACTTAACCATTTAAGATTCAGCAATCTGCTATTGTGCTCTCGTCTAAGTTGTTTCTCCTCCGTGTTTCACTTCCATACATGATTACACTCCATACACTTTCAGAAAAGACTTCCTAACACTTAAATCTACATTTGATGTTAACTAATTTCTTTTCTTCAGAAATGCATTACTTGACATTGCCGGTCTACATTTTATATCCTCTCTACTTCGGCCATCATTGGCTATATTGCTGCCCAAAGGGCAACACTCTTCTAACTCTTTAAGTGCCTCTATTCGTAATCTAATTCCCTCAGCGTCACTTTCACTTTCCTTTGAAAAATCGTCACTATAGACAAAACGTGTGTGCTCGATCGTATGAAGCACGGTTAAAGCGGCAGTCCAACGAATAGAAGCTCTCCGGTTCTCCTCGCCCACAGAACGTGCGCCATGAACCAGCTGGTGCCAAAGCGATGGTCATTGTGGCTTGAGATACCCGTGCGTTCAATCTGCATCAAGTTGTACCGCAGGGGTAGACGGTGACTGCAATTTCTTGCGACATCACCTTCATTGTACTCTAAAAATAAAGAGACGGCACCTTCTAACAACGGCATTCCGGTATTCTTCATAACAGAGCACTATATCATATGGTGATCCTCTTGAGGGAGCTCTCCTGCGTACGGGGGAGGAAGTGGGGTGGGGGAGGGGGGAAAGAGAGAGAGAGATACACGAACACACATCGCTGTATCCGATGCAATACTGTGTGATTATGACCTGTTCACCCTAAATGAAGGAACCTCTTCGCGCCACGTGTTACAATTCAAGAGACGACTTCATCCGTGCCATCCTTGCGACATATTGACAGAGATGGATATGATAATGGTATATGACGCCTTCCATGTGTGTGATGGAAGGTGATCGAAATGGGGATGGGGGGCGGGGGGTGAATATATCGCGGGCATGTAATGCGGTGAACGTCCGCCAGTGAAGTCTGATGTGGATTATAACAGTGTTGCCACTGCTTTTTGTGCAGTGCTAGTATGTTTTGTTTGTGTTCTGTGTTGTTCAAAAATATGAGGTATGAAGCGACATGCAAGCTATTCATTGTTCCTTGTGCGATTACATTGGCATGTGGAGCATTCCATTCTGTCTTTCGCCTGTTCGGCGTCGCGTGGTGTGGTGCACTTGGGTGACAGAGCCCCGCACCCGGGCCGCAAATGTGTAGAATTCTTGGCCAACCCTGGTATACAAGATGTAGTCCGTTCATTAGTAGTACCGGGTGGTTATAATTAACGTACAGATACTCGTAGAGTGCAGTGTGGGCTGTAATTATTCAAGTGGTTCAAATGGCTCTGAGCGCTATGGGACTTAACATCTGAGGTCATCAGTCCCCTAGACTTAGAACTACTTAAACCTAGCAAACTTAAGGACATCGCACACATCCATGCCCGAGGCGGGATTCGAACCTGCGACCGTAGCAGCAGCGTGGTTCCGGACTGAAGCGCCTACACCCGTTCGGCCTCAGCGGCCGGCCTGTAATTATTAAATGGCAACGAAACTAGGTCGATATTATAATGCATTAATATGGAACCAACTTACGCTTGAAAAGAGTTAGTTCCAATTTTGACCACTTGGTGGGAAACTGGTTCTGTACGGCATCTCGTCGATGTCTCCAGTGTTCGTATTAAATAAACTGTGTATAAGTGAGACTTCCTGGAGGATTAAAAATGTGTGCAGGACCAAGACTCGAACTCGGAACGTTTGTCTTTCGCGGGAAAGTGCTCTACCATCTGAGCTGCCGAAGTACGACTCGCGACCCTTCCTCACAGCTTTACTTCTGTCAGTACCTCGTCTCCTACCTTGAGGATTAAGAACATAAACATTATGCCTTTCTCACGTGTTTGATCTTTTGTGCCCGATCCTAATTCATTCAATATGGAAACATTTGTACACGTCCTTCTTGTATTCATAGAGCCAGGTCTGCACTTAGTGGACAAAATTGGAAATAATTTTTTTCCGTCATAAATCGGTTCCGCATTGATGCGTTAGAACAGCTACCAATTTTCGCCGTTATACCTTATTGCAGCCCACATTTTACCCCTGTAGCTTGACTTTTAATCATAATCACCCAGTATTTTCTTTCCGCAATTCCTTCAGATCTCGACATGGTCACCATTGACCAACATCAATAGACTGAAGCCAAAATATTTTTGTTATCATAGGCTGGAGTGAAAGACACAAAAGTACGAAAGTATGAAAGTCCGATCTACCAGAGATATACATAGGAATTTCGATACTATGATATCGATGTATGAACACTTTGTGGTTGATCAAATTTTCGATGTTTTTGGTACATTGATTTGTCGGCCCCTCTACTGGTGGTGTTTAAGAAGGAAGACGTACGGAGGATGTTGGCCACTGTGCAGACGATTCGCAGTTGCCAGCTGCGTGCCGAGTAGAGCGCTTTCGCCTCGCCGAGAGCGACAGTGGGACAAGCCGCAGGCAGCAAGAGTGGTTTTGCAGAGTGCGGCCGCTGTACTGCCGCGTGTGTCGTCCTCCACTCACTTCCTCGCTGTCTTTTCTTCTCTCGCCATCTCCCCTCTCCCCTCTGTCTTCCTCCCTCCCGTCCCAGCACACAGGGTCGCACGTGGGGCGGCACGTGCGAGTGCGTGCCGGTGCGTGTGGGAAGCGCGCCGCGGCATTCCAGCCGCCGCCGGTAGCGCCACCGCGGCCTCCGCCGCAGCCGCCGCCTCCTCCTCCAGCAGTTCTCCAGTAGGCCGCGCGCCGCCCAGTCGCCAGGACGCGGCCGTCGCTGTCTCCGTGCGACAGCGCCTCCACTGGCCGCCGCTTACGTCACAACTCGAACGCTAACAGTCCGATCGGGTCGCGCCGACGAATCCGCTTCGCTTCGGAACTGCCACCTACTAATTGGCGAAGACGCTGTCCAGCTTCGAACTTGATCGCGGGTGTTCATCAGCACGCCTTCAACTGGACGCAGTTGCCACCAATTAGCCAAAGACACTATTCAGTGTGTACTCATCGAAACACTTTCAGCTGGAAATTCCCGGGCCGTTAGCCAATGACACACTCAGCTACGACCGTGTTAGCAGGGATATTCATCGCAACCATTCAAACCGGACTACGGCGTAATACAAGAAGTGGCCACATCCCACAAAAATATTGAGCAATCCGGCCACCTTCCAGATACCAGTTATACGAAAAAAACGTTCGTCTTTCAACATTTTCTGATTCCGCTATTTCTATAATTGACAATCCTGTTTAATATTTGCCAGTGCCTGCTTCGCAATGGCGGCAACTGTGTCGTGTTAAAAGTTAAACTGTACTCCGTATCACCTTAGTATTAACGTGCTTTTCACGCGTCGTTTTCTTCATTTGATTTTACCACCATATTAAGAATTCGCCACTAGGGAACTGTGTTTTTTGTGTGTAAAATAATTGCATACCTCGGTACTGTAGTATATTACGATACCCATTTCACGCGGCTGTTTATACGGCGTTTCTGTGTGATTTGACCATCATATTTAGTTCCCACGACTTTTGAAATCGCTGTGGTCCGTTCTATATTATCGTGCTGAGAACTGTGGTCTCTGGGAAAATTAGTGTACATTAGGAACATATAACACAAATCTGACTTGTTCCATCTATCTGCCACAGTGGAAATTTGCTGGTTACCTTATCGCATAGCGAATTTGTTCCAGACGTTATCGAAGAGCACGTTTGTCTCCTCTGTGGCAACATTAGTGAAGTATCCTTCTGCTCCGTATCGTCGACATTTATCCCAGAAGAAATATCGTTTCCTGTACTCTACACTCTATCTGGGGCAACGGAGAGAGCATCGCTGAACACGAGAGAGATATTCAGTGACAGTGAATTCGATTTCACCTGACGCTGCCCACGTGACGGAGCTGAAGAATCACCAGGTGTGTGTACATCGGTTCGTGACTGCCGTTAAACAGCTGAGGACGCCTGCCTTTGGATGTGAACCAAGTGGGTTGTGTTTGACCGGCCGTCCTAGACCCTGGCCCATGGACTTCTGGAATTCGTGCCAAGAACAGCGCTCCGGCAATATTCCAAACGGCTGAATCACAACAAGGGATATACTCCTGATCGTGCATGCAGGAACACTCTGCAGCTATACGTCTGTCTGGCGCCTTCGTTGGTTGGCGTAGCGCTTTGCTCTGATTCCGTTTGTGCAGTCAACGATCTTGTAGCCGTGTGTTTGACGAACAAGCAAAGCATCGAATTGCGTATCCTCTTGGCGCTGCGAACATCACCAACCACGGTATTTGCATCCTGTTGGAACTCCACCTAACACACGAAACTAACTGACTTACGTGAGCAACGCTGCTCCGATAAGCGCAATACATCTAGCGTATAGGAATAGCATCGTTATTACGATTTCACGCAGTGTATCCAGTGTGTTCGCCAGCTGGTAAGGTCTGTGGAGGGCGTGAAATTACATCTGTTCAACACGCCATAGTGGTGGGCACTTTATCAGTGCAATAGCTCTTTTCAAAGTTGGTCGCCAACTCAATCAGTTACTCTTTTTACGCGCCACAAAAGCGTGGACGTTGACCCACGAAGGGAGGACAGCTCAGTTCATTCGTCCTTTTTTTATTCTCCTCCCAACCGCACCCGTTTTCGCTGCAAGACCCTTGGAAGTAATTACCGCGCGGTTTTTCCGTGCCGGCGACGCTTACAGTTTAATTTTATGCCTGAGCTTCTGTAACGAGAGCGCAGCACGACTTGGGTGATGAAGCTCGTTACTTCTTAGAAACTGCAATACTTCGCGCAGTCCCGACGAAAGTATTTCTGTTTTTTGTGCTGGAGGTCTTCCGAGGGCCTTGCATACGCTTCGGGCCGTGGTCGCCTAATTGTGACTCATTAGCTGTTTACCGCAAGGTAAATGTATCGTGACCGGTGCACTGTGGAGGTCGACAGTCATTTGAGCCGATTACGAGCATTAATTGATGAATAACTGGACGCTCACGAACTTGGACGCCGGCGAGCAAAAGTCCAAACTGTCTCGTAGCAATGAATTTACATCACTGCTATTCGAAATTGTGTGCTTGTTAGACTTGTCGAGAAATAAGAAAACGTAACAACAGAAAAAGACTGTTAATTTGAGTGCATAGTTCAGACACAGCGTTACTTTGTCAACTGTCTAGCTGGCCCTTTCATTTGAAGTTGTAACAACGTTTTTAAATTCTTTCCACATGATGCTGGAAACGACTTAATCTAGGTGCGTGCTAACTGGTCGGCAGTTGTAGATAATGCTAACCCGAAAGGCAATAAATTCAGGTTCCCCTGCATTTTTTCTCATAGTGAAACTGAGACTAATTGCAAGAAATTAACAATCGAGTTGCACTCAGCATAATTATATTGCTAAATACTTTTTTCATGTTGTTCCCTGTTTCTCCCCGCTGCACTTGATGGAGACAAAATAACGCGTCAGTAGAAAGACAACATATTACTTTCTCCGCTGTTGTGGACGTCCCCTATTGTCGATGTGGGTCCTTTCTGTCGCCAAGATAGTTTTTTTTCGGTTTAAGGCATGGCGTACATTTTCCGCTGTAACGAACCATAAATGAACAATTTTTTCAACAATTACTTCCACAGGATGTGATTCCGAATGCGAGACGAGATTTTGGTTCACGCTAGCTGTTTTAGAAGCCATCGTCAGTCGAAGTTACTGAGTGCATGAAATAAGATTTTCTGTATTTGCTGAGTTGTCGTATTACATATTGCATTAGTTTCAACATTAACTACAGAGTCGTTCTTGACAGTGGCCATCAATCGGACAGGAAAAAATAGACTTGTAACAAAATACTGCGTGGACAACAACTTTCTACGCTTTTATGAATGCCTGTCAGTTATGGTGGACGTTTTTGGCTCCGGTGACTTTTTCGGATTTTCCTCTTTTATTTGAAGCGTTGTATTTGACTTTTGAGAAACGTTTACACCAATGATATTTGCATTCGTCCTCTAATACTTTCCTCGAAATTGGTTTAAGCCCTATGTGTTGAAGTGGGGATTCTTGGTTATTGATGCAATTTTCTAGTTTCGTCTCATAAATTTAGAGCCTTGCAATGTATTAGGACGTGTGGCAAAATTTTGCAGGATTTTTCTTTTGTAATACGAGTGTGTGGTAAAAATTTATCTCCACTTCGTCTCCTAACACTGGCTTCGAGATTTGTTTGCGTACGATATATGTTGAGATAGTGAGACAATTTTGTGGTTTCGCCTCCTGAATTTGGAGTCTCACACTGCATTACGACATATGAGGTAGCATTTGCAGGGAGTATATTTAGTTTGATAATCCATGCGAGAATCAAAACTTCCATTAGTATTATTAATACTTGCCTCAAAATTGGTATACCTGCGCTGTATATTGAGGTACTGATTCTTAGTTTTCGTGATAACTTTTCCTGGTTACGTCTCGTGAATTTGGCGACGTGTAACGAATGTAAGGGAACATTTTCAGTGGCCATGCGTGGTTTTCGGCTCTCGGGTGAAATGTAATCTTCGAGTGGAGATAGGAGATTAGCGTATGTGCAGTATGTACAGAGGTGTGAGTACTTGGTTCTAGTGAGAAAATCTTTTTGTTTTGTCTCATAATTAAGGAGTGTTGCGATCTATTATGACAAATGAGAAACAATAGAAAGGTATAAACTTGTAATATGAGAGTTTGTTGTGCAAACTGAACCAAGATACGACTCCTAATTCTGGCTTCAAGACTGGTGCACCTGTGATACATGTTGATGTGAATATTCTTGGTTCTAGCGAAACAATTTTCTGTTTTCGTCTCCTGAATTTGGTGCCTTATGATGTTCCTGTGTGCGCAGAGTTTACGCTTGTAGTACGGCTGCGTGGTGGAAACTGAATTTCGTCGTTTCGTGGAGGCTGGTTTGGCAACTCGGAGTGATAGATGTTTGGATTGTGATAGTGTCGCTAATTAATAATGAGAGGCTTCTTGTGAGTGAAGAGTTATGCACAGTAGTAAAGTGTGAGGTGGAGTGACTGTAATAGAGGATAAAAGCGCGTAGGCGCGAGCAGGTCGAGCGGCACGGGAAAATGTTGCAACTGCGCGCCTTCGAGAACTCGCTCCGCGGCGGTCCGGACATCGACTCCCATTCGCAGTCGACACCGCGCAGCAAGCGCCAGCAGCTGCACAAAGCGTGCACGGGCGAGGCGCACGGCGCCGGCATCGAGAAGCTGCGCCGCTGCTCGCTAGAGAGCCAGGGAGACCGTGGAGGGGGAGGGGGTATCGGCGCCGAGGCGTCCAACCGGCTGCACGCCGCCGCGACGCTCGCGTCTGCCGCCAAGGCGGGCGCCGGCGACCGCGAGGACGAGTGCGAAGACGTCCCCCCACCGCCGGGCACCGGTCTGGCCCGGTCAGCTGACGGCACGCGGCTCAGCGCCAGGAGAAAGAAGAGAAACCAGCGGGTCAGCGAGCACGTCGGCGGCCACGCCGCAGTCATGGTGCGGACGTCGGAAGGGAAGGAGCGGCCGCGGGGCGCCGGCACGCCGGTGCTGGCCAGGGCCAGGGACGCCGCCGCCTCGGCGCACCACTCGTCCGAGAGCCTCGTGCAGAACATCAAGGGCTGGTGCCGCGCCAAGCCGTCCGACATCCTGGACAAGGGCTCGAGGGCCTGCCTCGACAAGGGCGCCATGAGGGCCCGGAACGGGCGCCACTCGCCGGCCACCGAGTACGACGTGAAGGGGCACAGCGAAGCGGTGGGCAACAGGCTGGCCGGCGAGAACTTCCTCAACCTGTCCGCGGAGGACCTGACGGACATCCTCGGCGGCGGGGCAGCGCACCACTCTGCCGACGATCTCCCCGACCGGGACGAGACGGACAGCGCGGAGCAGGTCGGGGGAGGCGACGCTAAACAGTATGCGGAGCAGATGGTGCTGGAGGAAACTGCCGATCAGGTGGTCACTGTGCGCAGCGAGAAACAGCCCTTCGTGGACCAGCTGGTGATGGACGGGGAGGAGAAGGTGCCGGCCGAAGCGCTCAGGATCCGGGTGGAAGTGACGCCCACAGAGCAAGTGACGGAGATGGCCAGCACGGTACTGGACGAAGGGGAGAATGCGCCGCCTCCACAGCAGAAGCTCCCGGCGCCAGAGAAGAAATCCTCTCCTCAGAAGATCAAAGTGGAAGAGGGAAGGAAAACTGGAGTTGTCAGGAAGGTGTCTGTCCAGAGGAAGGACCACAAGCAAGGTGAAGTGGAAGCGAGGGTGGTGAAGGGCAGATATAAGCAGCAGCCACCGCGAGGAGTGCTGAAGTACATGAAGGAGAAGAGCGGCAGTCTCTCCTCTGATGTCGGGGGAGAGGACGCTAAAGTGGCGAACGGAGATGACGGCCCACTGACCAAAGACGTCAGGCGCAAGAGCGTCGAGTCTTCGGAGGACACCAGAAATGGACAGTCTCGCAGCGGCAGCGTTTCTTCGTCGGAGGACCCGGCGGCTAGAGTGACGAAGGGTGTCAACGGCCGGCTGTCGTCGGAGAACTTGAGCGGCAGGAATGGCGCGCGGCGCAACAGCCGCCAGAGCTCCACGGAGGACGTGTCGCCGAAGAAGGGCCAGCAGCTCTCCTCGGAGGACGTGACCAAGAGGGCGAGTCCGCGGACCAGGGGTGGGCCGGACCAGAAGGCGGCTCCGCGAGCCAAGGTGACGCCGCCCGCCAGAAAGCCCCCGGCGGCGGCTGCGGTGCGAGGTGGCCGCGCGGGGGCCGCCTCCAAGACGACGACGCCCCCGGGGGCAGGCACCGCCGCCCCCAGGAGGCCTCCGGGGCGCAGGGCGGCGGCGGCGGAGGCCGTGCCGTGGGAGGAGCTGGAGAGGCGCGCGCTCGCCCGCAAGCCGTGCGTGGGCGCCGACTACAAGGACATCGACGCCCTGCTCGCGGAGGTAAAGCCGCGCTTTGTCTGCTCCTGCCGCCGCCCACTTGCGTCGCTCTCTCCACTGATTTAATGCTACGCTTCATCTCTTCCTGTACTGTGCTAATCTATCTACCTCTACTTAACTACTACATCCTCCGCAACTTCTTTTACTTATCCGATTAATGTCTCCCCCTCTCAGTTGCAAAGATATCATCAAATGTAACATTTTCTTTTCAATGCAATATGTTCATAAAGTAACACGGCCTATGGGATAATTACTTGCAATGGGGCCTAGTTGGATGATCCTCTTCGACCCCTTCAGACACGCCGTATGTGAAGATCACTGCCCGGAAATCAGTTTACTAAAACAGTAGAACACACAGCTAAAAAGACTCGAAAAGGTCGATTTCCAATTCTGTCTAGAGCCATCAAGCATTGAGGTCGCAATAAATTGACTTGTTGTCCGCGGCGAAAATCTGACTTGTTGTGTAAGAAACTTTTTTATTGTCTCTTTAAATTGCTTCAGTTGTTTAAAATTATCGGTTTCGGTAGCACATGAACGATCGTCAGATCTGATTCCATCGGTTAGACGAATAACCCGTTCCACTTACCAGAAAAATTTAGATGCTAAACCACAAGATAAAATAGTGTCTAGTGACGCAGCATTTAAATTTTGTTGGACGGGTAAGAGAGAAAATCACATCTGACGCTGGTTCATGTGCAACGGAAACGGTCCTTTAAAAAAAAAGTAAAGGAATCTAGACGTGCAATAAAAAAAATCTGTTTTATAAGAGCGTCAAACATTTAGAGTATTGTAACAGGGTCGTCAGTTGCAGAGTGCATAGTGTTCTAGGCTTGTAATCGCGAACTTTCGGACCTGAATCTCGTTAGTATCACTTTTTTCTTTTATTTGAATTCTGTTAACGTTACCAAATTGATATTTTAATCAAGAAATAGTAAATAAATTACATTTTTTTATTTTCAGGTACTAATCGCACGAAAATGCATTTTTTCGTGATATATTAAAATTTCAACGAAAGTGCTAAATGTCTTGTAGTTAAATGTAAATACTATGTGTATCAATAATACTGTTCAGTATCTGGAAATTAAAAAGTGTTTTATTTTCTATTTGACGTTTCGCGTTTTCCGTTGCTTTTGTCTGACGAGAGAGGCGACTCGCCTAAACCGTTGTGGGGAAGCGGCGCTGTATTCAGCTGGGAACCCGTCTTGATGTTTCTCTTTTGATACGCAGAAAGCATTTGTAGAGGATGAACACGGGCGAAGCGCCAGAAATTATCCAAAGGCCAATCTGGGACTGAGCTCCTTGCCTTTGTATTTTTGCCTGACACTCGCACAGCCGTCACACGGTTAAGCCAACTTCTGAAGTGGTTCCCACACTTATTCAGTCTGGGTGCTGCCCTGCCTATTGGAGTAAAACGTCAGACGGAGAGACCGTGTGCTGTCGTATCGTGTGACCTCAGGCTGGGTAGCGTGAACAGCGGCTGTCGCCCGTCCCCGTGAGTCTCCCTGCTGAGCTATACACGGTCGTGAATGGCGGCCTTGTTTCAGGGCAGCGCGACCCTCGACTGGGTACTCCCTTATCGCAGCCTAGCCAGGAAGCTGCGTGCGACAATACGAGCCTTCTAGCCGCAGGGCTAGTTCGTTTCGAGAAGTAGTGCGTTTCCTCAGTACAACTAGAAGACGCGTCCCCTGTGTGTCAAGATCCTCTCTTCTCTTCTTCAGCTGTCTTAAGGCAGGTATCTGCCGGACACTAGCCACTTCTCTGCCCGACACCCTTCTCCTTAATCTGCTGCTAACTTCTGCCTTCGTTAATTTCGTTTCAATTTCCTCTCCACCTGCCTCTCCTTCCTGAAATATTACTTTCGATGATTCTTCGTCCCAGGCAGTTTCTTCACAATGTATCCTAATCAAGATGATTTCCCAGGCTGCGACATTGTCGCGAATAAAACAGTGACCCGTATATAGAATAAATTTCCATCAACTTACGTCTATGGTCACAGATTACCAGCTTCGGTCTATAATGACCATCTTCTGATCTGTGTTTTATCGTCAAATGTTAAATGCAAAATCAGCACCAGCATCGTCAAATATATATATATAAATCACAGCATGTGCACGAGCCATGTTGTCAGTAGCACTCGTATTTAACATTTGACGATGTCATTATGGCTGCAGTACATTAGGACACTGTTTTTATAAAACATATATCTGAAGATGGTCATTATAGGCCGAAACCGGTAATATGTGAACAAAAAGTTTGTGACCATAGACGTAAATTAAAGGAAATTTATTCAAGATGATTTCGTAAGTTTTATATGGGTCTGCTTATTTCTTCCACGCAGATGTCACAATACTAAGCACCTAAAAGATTTTACTTTTCCAGAGTCTCTCCTTCTTAATGGAATTTTCATGTTTGCTGATTTCAGTCTTTGCTACATTTATCTAAATTCCGTGCTCTTTTTCCTTTTCAGGGCCCTGTCCCCCATAAATCACTCTAAGTCAGTCAACTCTCCTTCATTGTATGCATGCTTAATTGTGTTCATCATTTCTACTTCTACTTTTATGCTTCCTCCCATTTGTCACGCTGTGTGTCAATTTTATTGCATTACATGCTTAAAATCGTTGGAAAGCGTTGGTGACAAGCGCCCCTTTCGTCACACACTATTATTTTATTTCAATAGAAGACTTGCGAAAATATATTCCTTTCGAATCTCACTTTGATATACGGTTTTTCTCTTAACTGCCCTCAGTCAACTTGATTTCGTCAATATCTTTGTATAATGTTCTTTTCTCCACATTGCTTCTATGAATGAGCTCTACCTTATACTTTGTATAAGGTACTGACGGTTCAGTCGTAGAGCCTAGTTAAAACTGTATGCCTGGCTGAGAATCGAACCGGCTCACTGTGTTTGCCTGTCAGCGCGCTACCAGTCGCGCTAACCGAGTACGACTCACGACCGCTTCAGCTTTCCATAGAATACTCTCCATGTCGTATACATCATGTGCGCTACCGTGACGCTGTGAGAGTGGTACCTCCTGGGGGTGTCGATCTAATTTGCCACACCCCCATATGCATTTAGCCCCTACTGCTCCAATGCTTATTAAAGTACTCCGGCCGCTGTGACCGAGCGTTTCTAGGCGCTTCAGTGCGGAACCGCGCTGCTGCTACGGTCGTAGGTTCGAATCCTGCCTCGGGCGTGGATGTGTATGATGCCCTTAGGTTAGTTAGGTTTAAGTAGTTCTAAGTCTAGGGGACTGATGACCTCAGATGTTAAGTCCCATAGTGCTCAGAGCCATTTGAACCATTTGAATTAAAGTACGATCGTAAGGGGGTTTCAAAACTAAAATGGTGATTGACTTGAGGATTTCTCGGTCGGAAGAACGCATCATATTATCTTAGACAAAGAATCATCGAAAAATGTGTAGGTAATTTCAAGTGTATCGGATGGAATTGTATTTGACTCTTCATGTTGTACGTTTATAAAGATCAGGTGGACAATTTTAATAATAACCGCAGACTCTTTTCGGAAGAAACAATGATCTATAAAGAATTACAATAAGGAAAAAGCTGCAATCTATCTACTTTTATCTTGATACTCTTCTACTGAACCGAGGTGGGCCACCTGCGTTACTTACGACTGAGTTTGTGTGATCTTCCTATTTCATATCCGTACAGGTTTTTGTACGCAGTTACTTATATGAGTTGACTGATTCCAGTTCTGACTCACTGACGGTTCAGTCATGGGATAATAACTTTTTTGTTTTGTTTCCTGAAGTGAAATGTCTTACATTTCTAAACATTTAAAATAAGTTGCCATTCTCTGCACTACTTTGCAATCGTATAAGGTTAACGATGACTGATGACTGCAGCATCGTGAGTCAGAATTGGAATCAGTGAACTCTTACAAGTACCTGGGTAAAAAAAAAAGATCCTGTATGGATATGAAATAGAATGACCACACAGACTCAGTCATAGGTAAAGCAGGTGACACCCTTCGGTTCAGTGGTAGGGTGTTGGGAAAATAAAGGAGATTTCTTAAAAAACGTTAGTGCGATCCATCCTAGAATGTTACTTACGTGCGTGAGATCCACGTTATACAGGACAAAAGGGGCTTATTGGTCATATACAACGAATGGAAGCACCGATGGTCACAAGATTTTCGACCCACGAGAGGGCGTTATGGAAACACTTATAAACGTGAACTGTCAGACGCATGAAGACAGATGCATTCTAACACGCGAAAGCCTGCTTTTCACTCGTAAGTCTCTGAAAATAGCAACAAGTGAGTAGTCGAGAAATGTACTATTATCCCCCTAAGCATAGGTAAAGTACGGACTCCGAACGGGGTGATTAGACTAAATACAAGATGGACGGATGCATTTAAGTGGTTATTCTTTCAGCGCTCCGTATAAAAGTGGAACGGGAAAGCCCTGATAAGTGATACTCTTCCGTCTTGTACTTCGAAATGGTTTGCTCATTATGATAGTGGGTGTATATGGGCCGTCATACACCCCTGAGTATGTCAGAGACTGCCGCCGTCGATGAGACAGAGACGGATTTTTGCCATAGATAATGGAATAGTTAGATGTGCCACTCACTCGGAAGTGTTCATACGATGTATTGGCCGCCGACGTGACAGTCGGGTGTAGAATAGCCGAGATACACCAAGTGAATGCATTTGATGACGGCCAGGCAGTTGGGGTGGGTAGTCCATCGCCTATACCATACAGGCATTGGGCATTTTAGGTGCCAGCTCGAGCACTTGTCAGCGGCCTTGCTGGTGACCGTCGGCAGTCGCCGGTGAAGAGGCTGCTCATAGCACAGTCACCCCGAGAGAAACTTCGACACTTCCGTACATGTACAGTGACAGGAGGGCACGACGTTCAGATCACTGATTTACTTCAAACTCTGTACGCTTTTAACAGAACCATTAGGGCAACGTAATGCGCAAGGTCGATTTGGAGGGAGTCTCAAGAGAACTTTTACACGCCAATGATGTACTGGTGCGTTGCGACCCTGAGCACGAGATGGCAGCTGTCATGTGGTTAGCGATCAAGAGAGGGACTCTCGCTCATTCTGTTTTAATTTTATTTTTTCAATACTAATGATATTATTTCGCGCATATTACATTTCAAAGGTAACGTGATAAAAAGAGAGAGGGCCGGCCGTGGTGGCCGAGAGGTTCTATGCGATTTAGTCTGGAACCGCGCGACCGCTACGGTTGCAGGTTCGAGTCCTGCCTCGGTCATGGATGTGTGTGATGTCCGTAGGTTAGTTTGGTTTAATTAGTTCTAAGTCCCATAGTGCTCAGAGCCATTTGAACCATTTTTGAACCCTTACTAGTTGGACGCTGCATTGTCCTAATGCACTACTAAAAGCGTGAGACGTGCACGATATTTCAGAAGCAGCGCCTCTGAAGCCACGCCAGTCCATTATTTACCTAATTGACGTGTGTCTCGCGCGGGCTTCGGCTGCGCCACGTTTCCAGGGCTGCGGCTGTGTGGTCCTGTCTAACCATGTGGGCCCGTCTCTCGCAGACGGAGGCTGCCCAGCAACACCGTGAGAACTCGGCGGACCGCGACCGCCCGCCGATGTCGTAAAATATCGCCGTCGACGTCGCCATCGCCGACGCCTCCGCCTTGTCTTTTTAGGCCCGGGCCACACCCGCGGCAATATCTTACGCGTCCAAAGCGCCGTTCTTAATTAATCCTGTCCGACAACAGCGCGCCGCGTTGTAGATTTCACAGTCACTCCACGCGCCCCATTAGTAACTCACTTATTTCCCCCACCACTCTTCTTTTTGTGCCGCCACGCTTTATGAAGCAAACCGTACAGACGCTGAAGAAGGGGCAGTCGAAGGTGTATGTCTCCTCTCCACCATTCCCCCTACCCCTACACCTCCCCTTTCATCACGTGTGTCTGTGTGTGAGTCGAGATGCAGGCCGCGTTCAGAGCCGTGACTGGCATCGCCTGTTTTTTGTCGGTTCTCCACCGTCCATTAGAGGCTGCAGCCGCTGCGCGCGATAACAAACGAGCACCGTTTGTAAGCAGGGCGGACACCCGTCCGTCTACCGGCTTCTTCGACGGAGCGCAGCGCAGCACTCACCAATTTCCCCTCGTCACAACTTGCGCCATCACTTCACTTTTCAAGACTCGCTGGTTTTTGCGAAAATTTGAACGTAACCGACTGGAACGAGTTCGAGATTTATGTGGAGGGGCGTAAGATTGCTGACAATTGTATATCCGTTAAGACGGGCGTCTCCAGAGCACAAATAAAACACCTTTGTAACGTACGAGGCGTTGGGCTAAGCGACGATATTTTCCACTTACGCCTTTTTTTCCTTTTTCGTCTTGAAAACTTTATGACACAGAGGCAGAGCGCCAGACAAAATATTGAGAGAAAATGACGATATTGCCGTCAGACAAAGATCTCGTATACTAAAGAGTACTCACGTGAAAGGGCGTATTATAATTAATAAAGTTGTTTTAAGTTTGCATTGCGTCGAAGAAACTCCTGACTGTTTTTTGCGGAGATTTGAACGTAGTGAAATGGAGACCTTGGTCACAAACGTGAGGCTGCAATTTTCAGCCGTTAAAGCTAGCAGTCAACGTCTTTGAAGAACCAGTTACAACCTGGGGTAAGAGAGGGAGGGGGTTGCGCTATACGGCCACCACAAAAAATTTAAAATGTTGTTAATTGTTGTTGACTGGTGTCCATGGATAGCTGAACACTGTTCAAACTCAGAAGATTTTATCATCAAATCTTAAACTGGTTTGCGACAGTTGCTTTTTCGGCAACATTTAACTGTCATACAGGAACGTTATACGCAACTTATCCCTCGGCAGTAAATATGTATTTCTTAAAATTACATGTGGCATCGATAGCGAAGTGTGTAGAGACAGTATTTTAGCCTCTACAAACAAGTACGAGCGAAAAAATTGGTAGTGGCAGTGTACAAGTAAATAACACGTGATTTAGCTAAAATCAGAATAGAACCAAAATAAGAATCGCAGCAGTTGGGAGATAGGGCAGATTTTAACCATTGCTCGTACTCGCTTCGTTCCCGACGAATAGGAGAGAATATCATTGAATTACACAGTCCATAGCACGTAAAACTGTTTTTTCAGAACGTGTGTTGTAGGGCATCCGCTCCCAGTAGAAATGGCAGTAACTTGGCAGAGCATGCGTGTCACGGGTCATACATACGGCTCTGCCGCCTGCGTGGTTTCTACACGGACTGCTAGCGTCGGAAATTGCACTTCGTCTTCCTGGACTCAGGTTGCATCAGTAAAACCTCGCTAACTAGAGAACTTAGCGCTGCGATGTTCTCGTGTTAAGCAGCTTCCACGGCCTCTTGGGCTTTCGTGGCGTAACTTTGCCAACACTGCCACCCACGAAACAATACTTTATCACGTCTGAGAAAGCCACAAATAGGTATCTTCACCATAATGAGAACGACACGTAATGTCTTGCGTACAAACTGATTGCGGCAACCACTTTTGTGGGCAATAATAGCCGTTTACCCGCCGTCGTCCGGTTCCTTGTTTATCCCAACCTTATAGTACATAGGAAATGGACTGAAAAGTGTCTAATAGCGTAAATATAAACATGGTTCATTTGCAAGTTTTTAAAAAGTATAATTATGGCATACAAATTATAAAGTGCAGTTCATTCTAATATTCCTAAGTAAGCACTTAGTTTGGTCGAAATTGATTCTTCCCGTATTGTTCCCCTTCATATGCCAAATACCCCCACGATAGGCCCTGTTGCGTTTTATCAATGGGTCGTACTGTTTTGTTTTGGCACCTCTAGCGGTGTACCATGGTACTACAGCTCCGGGATTTCAAAGTCGACCAGGATTTCTGGCAAACAGCCGCAAAAGAAAACTAAATGGTAATTACGTAACTTTATTTTGTCCAGGTGATGACTACCCCTTGTATTTGATTTTTCATTTTCTTTATCCGTTTCCCCCTTCAACCCCAACCTCTTACAATGTGTGTGTGTGTGTGTTTTGCGGAGCGGGCCCTACTACCTGTCCTGCAAGCTCTGCGCCAGAGTCACTCTTTTCCCTGATCCCCTCTACTTTGCCTGCTTTTACGCGCTCCTTTTATAGCTATGGAAGGAACGCCCGCTGAAATTTATTCCCAGCCAGAGCCAAATTCCAGTCTCCTTCCGCGTGCGGAACGAGTTTTCCTATTCCTGCTGCGAAGTTCCGACCACAAATTGTCAGCTATGTGCTGGTCTGCCCGGCCGAAACCGGCAGCGCCCGTTTCTGAGGGGATCGGCATTTCAGGGCGCACGGCCGGCAAATAGCCAGACCAGACGGGGGCCCCGGGTTTCGTTTAGCGTTGACGGGGAACTTGTCGCGGGCCCGTATTTATTTCTGGCCCGTGCACGCAATTACGCCCATCTTATTAACTCGGGCCAGCTCCGTCGACTGTAAACCTGTTTTACAGGCGAGATGACACTGGTTTTTAGTATCAGAACGCCACCACCTCAAAAAGCTCATCTTGCTTTCGGGAACACCAACATCGAAAATCTCAAACTTCCGACCATGGCGCTCCGTACGCCGAACTGTATCGAGCTTTTCGTGAAAATCCGCGGCCTTTCCTCACTTTCCGTGATCATTGTGAGCCCACTGGGGAAAAAATTAGTTACAAGAGCCCCCCCTCCCACCACACACGCAGGAGACATCACACTAAAACCATTACCACTGCCTCTAGCATTGAAAACGAGCTGAATTCCTCTAGGTAGAGACTCAAAAATTTCTTTCTTTTATTTGTGGTATGCCGTAACCAGTTGAAGACACTTATTATTTACTTGAAGTACCAAACTGCGGAGTTGCTAATTGTCACGTTACATCAGACAGACACGTTCTTGGGGAATGAGATCGTGTCACTCAGCGGGCCATATGAAGTGCTAAAGGACGCCAGAGTGTTTATCAAACGAGGAGGCATCTCTGTGAGTGTAGGAATCCGCAAGAGTACTCGTCATGAAGATGTAAAAGAAAGAGCCAATAATTCTAAAATTAACACCTTGGTTCATGTACTCGGTTACATGAATGACTGGGCCGACGTCCAAACAATCAGAGAACCACCTCCGGCCGGAAGTATATGCTCCTCACCCTGTGCGTTGAACGACTTATTTGGGCGTCTGTGCACTCACAGCCTTCCACCACTTGAAAAGACAAAGTGGTAGCTCATCGAATCACAATACAGGCCTGCAGTCAGAGTCTATCCAATTTTTTGTTGGCCCTTTGAAGACGTGCAGTTTCATGTGACGCTAAGAGCAGTGGCGTTTCGCTAGGCACTCGACTCCAGATCTCAACTGCATACCGGTCCCTCACTCCAAAATCCATTACAGGCAGTTGCCTTTGCAATGATCTCTCGCAAACTGCATTCACTGACAGCAGTAGTTCATGTCGGACCTGAAGCCGCTTTTCATTGACACACTTCTGCGGTCTCTGTCGGTTGTGATGTTTTCGCGACCATCAGTTCTGCACCAACTACATCGTTCCAAAGGGACCAGTCCTTTGAGGGCGGTGACTGATGTTTTGTGCGAGGCGTTTATTTTAGGAGACGTACGCAATGTTTCCTTATTGAAAGCGTTCCGGTGCCGTTGACAAAGCAGAGCACGGAAATGCCTCATTTCGCTGCAGTCATTCTCAATTAACATCAGCAGCGTTTAGTGTTTCTGGGAGATTGCGGGGACGCCTGATGTTTCACTCGCAGGAAATTGTGCGCCAGTCCTCGTGCATGTTTTCATGCAGGTCTAAGACCCTCACACACTGAGGAAGGAGGCTTTTGTGATAATAGCCTTTATGGCAGTGATCTGAAACATAAAGCGTATTACGCTACTGGCCCTATAAAATTGCTACACCAACAAGAAATGCAGATGATAAACGGGTATTCATTGGACAAATATATTATACTAGAACTGACATTTGATTACATTTTCACGCAATTTGGGTGCATAGATCCTGAGAAATCAGTACCGAGTAAAACCACCTCTGGCCGTAATAACGGCCTTGATACGCCTGGGCATTGAGTCAAACATAGCTTGGATGACGTGTACAGGTACAGCTGCCCATTCAGCTTCAACACGATATCACAGTTCATCAAGAGTGGTGCCTGGGGTCGAATCCGTGTTTGGCGACATCGCGGTGAACGCACATTGGAAGCATGAATTCGTCATCGCCATACTGGCGTATCACCAGGCTTGATGTTATGGGGTGCCATTGGTTACACGTCTCGGTCACCTCTTGTTCGCACTGACTGCGCTTTGAGCAGTGGAACGTTACTTTTCAGATGTGTTACGACCCGTGGCTCTATCCTTCATTCGATCCCTGCGAAACCCTACATTTCAGCAGGATGATGCACGACCGCATGTTGCAGGTCCTGTACGGGCCTTTCTGGATACAGAAAATGTTCGACTGCTGCCGTGGCCAGCACATTCTCCAGATCTCTCACCAACAGAAAACGTCTGGTCAATGCCCTATCGTATCAAGGCCGTTATTACGGTCAGAGGTTGTTGTTCTGGGTCCTAATTTCTCAGGATGTATACACCCAAATTGCGTGAAAATGTAATCACATGTCAGTTCTAGTATAATATATTTGTCCAATGAATACCCGTTTATCATCTGCATTTCTTCTTGGTGTAGCAATTTTAATGGACAGTAGTGTATTTGAAGTTAGGGAACCTTCCCTTAAAATGAAACGAGATACTGGCAGATGTAAAGCTGTGGGTACCGGGCGTGATTGGTGCCCTTGGTAGCTCAGATGGTAGAGCACTTGCCCGCGAAAGGCAAAGGTCCCGAGTTCGAGTGACGGTCCGGCACACAGTTTTAATCTGCCAGGAAGTTTCATATCGGCACACACTCCGCTGCAGAGTGAAATTCTCATTCTGGAAACTTCCCTTAAAATGTTGTAATGTTAGTCCGTGACTTGGAGGTGGTCGCTTTAGCGATTGTGGTAGTCTGTGGATAAACAATACGCTTTGCTGTCGCTCGTTAAAGATTTCTAGTATCCTATTTCTTTTACCAGAACTCCATTTCAAACAACCGGATAAGAATATTAAATGTTTCGAAAGCTATCTGGGTTGTCGTGCGTTAGACATGTACAGGAAAAAGAATCTAAGAGCAATGCAAAATTGGGGCATTACCAGATAATGGTCCACCCTGAAGCCTTCCAGGCTGAACCTCGTAAGGAGCTAGAGCAAGTGGAACGAAGCCTTCCCAGGAGCAAACTGAGATCTCGAAGAGGGCGTCAATGCAGAAGACGAGCTGGTGAAAAGCTATACACCCAGAATAGAGAGAATCTCGGACACTGCCAGGAAAAGAAGGAGCGTGTTCTTCAGATACACTCTCAGAATGGACTAGCGGAGGTGGAGACATCAGATAGTACAGTTCCTTGTGTTCAAGAGGACCAAAGTACGTGGGACTCGAGAGGTGTTACGGGATCTAGGAGAAATAAGAATACACTGCCGTGCTTAAGAGATATACTTGGTGCCAAAGGTATAAACGTGGCAGGAAGAGAACCCCGTACCACCGTAAGTAGTTGCTGCTACGAGATGGCATGCTTACACGCAGCAACTATACAGCTTTGTCACAGGGCCAGTTATACTTCCGCAACAGCTATGACAAAAATCGATGGCAACACAGATTAGCAACAGTTAACAATGTTTTATTAGCAAAAGTCTTACACCAGATGATTGGAGTATGAAGACTGTGCATGGCAGTACAATTCACTGTTAACCTGCACGGATCTGTCTTCGAACGTGGTACAGCCCTATATCGAGTGAACGATTACTAACGTCACTGAGATAATGTTCAGTTTGGCTCTTCTTAGCGGCGACTGTACATGACTTTTAAGTCACTCGACCAAGCGAGATGGTTCACTTATACGTTAAATTGGGAGGATGACGACTCAAACCCGCGTCCAGACATCCTGATTTAGGTTTACCGTGATTTTCCTGAATCGCTTCGAGCAAATGCCGGGATGGTTCCTTTGAAAGGTCCGGGCTGACTTCCTTCCCCATCCTTCCCTAATCCGATGGTACCGATGACCTCGCTGTCATCGCATCAAATGATTCAAATGGCTCTGAGCACTATGTGACTTACCATCTGAGGTCATCAGTCCCCTATAACGTAGAACTACTGAAACCTAACTAACGTAAGGGCATCACACACATCCATGCCCGAGGCAGGATTCGAACCTGCGACCGTAGCGGTTGCGCGGTTCGTGACTGAAACGCCAAGAACCGCTGGGCCACAACGGCCGGCTGTCATCGAATCAACTAACCAAGCGAAGTAAGACATTTGCTGAGATACGGTCTTATGTTGAGGTAATATCCTTGAGGTACTGACGTACTATCTTTGAATGGTGCTGTGTGTCTGCTTGTATCCATGTTCGGTAGATGGATGCCCACTTCTGAACTGTTTCTGTCAAATAAGTCGGATGCGTAACATAGTCCTTGTCGTATGCACCTTCGTTTGCAGCTTAACCTTAATTAAACTGCGCCTGAGTTGTAGGCAGTTCGGCGCTCTTCTGTGCAGGCTGTGTTCTGTACCTTCTGTAGGACATAGCATACGGAAAACAGATCAAAAATTTACGCTGTCATAGGTTTCCAGCACAGAATTAGACCCAGGACAAAAACATCGTGGACAGATGAGCGAAGAATCTTGCCAAGCACGGAAATGAACGAATTCTGGAGAAGGATAAAGACCAGAAGAAACGAACACGATCCGAACTGGCGTGGTTCTCAGATGGCTGGAGCGTTAAGAAACACGAAATGACCGTTCGCGCAGCGCGGTCGTGCTGTGTTGGTCTCGCAGTGAGACGGTGGAGGGGGGGAGGGGGGTGGGGGGGAGGGGTGACTGACGCCTAGTGCGACAGACAGACAGACAGGTACTGCCCGTTCCGGCTGGAGCGCTAACAGCCTAAGTGCAGGATCCGGAGCGGCCAGGCGGGCATTTGCCGGGATTTGGGCGGCAATCAGGCCTTTTTCGGAGGCGGCGAGGCCGGACAGCCTGGGGTAGCCGCCTCCCCGTGTGAGAACGAGCCGCCGCCAGATGCTATCTGCGCGAGGTTCGTGGTGGCCGCGGGCCGCCAGCACACTGGCCGGTCACGGAGTTGGAGGGGCGTGGTCGGCCCAGGGGTTGCTCACGGCAGCGCCGGCACCTGCAGCCTGCTTGCTCACTTACCTGTAAGGCACTGTAATGCTGTCCGCTAGGGACGGGGGCTAAACTGTTACTGCCCGGTCACAGTGATTGCTACTACTTGTCGGAAACTGGTATTTTCACTTGCGATTTTTCAGAGTTTTACGAATTCACTGCGTTATATTGTCCCTGGAGTTATTTGTCATTGCTCGGGCATGGGTTTGTGTGTTGTCCTCAGCAAAAAAAATGGTTCAAATGGCTCTGAGCACTATGGGACTTAACTACTGAGGTCGTCAGTCCACTATAACTTGGAACTACTGAAACCTAACTAATCTAAGGACGTCACACACGCCCATGTGCGAGGCAGGATTCGAACCTGCAACCGTAGCGGTCGCGCGGTTCCAGACTGTAGCGCCTAGAACCACTCGGCCACCCCGGCCGGCAACAGGGAGAGTCCCATAACCCGATTTCCCAGAATCTCCTCTCAATTGATGAAGAGTAAAAACAAGCAAACACGTGTCTCGCCTTATTCGCAGATACTCGACCATGAGAAAACAACAGTCAACGTTCTCGATGTAATTTAGACGTCTTTATTTAGCGCGCGTTAATCACACCAGAAGTGGTGGCAGAGTGGCTAGCGTCGCGGGCTCTCACTTTTGCGGCCGCTGTTCTAAACCCGATTTTTTTTTATTTATGTTATTTTTTCGTTTATCTATCCTTGTCCACAAAAGTTTCCTACAAAAACGTTCTTGTGAAGTTTGTGAAGTTGCCCCGCGAGGGCGGGGGGAGGGTGGGGGGGTTCGAATATACAACTGGGGTTCACAGTATCATTCATTTACTGTATAATATGTTTGTGTATGATATTTTCAACGGTTACATCCATTCTTATACAATGTCGTGGTACAAAACACAACGAACTTAATGTGTCAAATTAATGACAATGAAGAAAGGCATCGTTCAATCATGGAATATTTTAAAATTTTTCTTTATTGAACACTACCAGTTTCGAGCGCTGCATAATAAACAGGAAGTCAAAATACAAAAGCATATATTTTACCTCAACTGTGTTCTATACTCGCACACGGCTATGGTTCAAATGGCTCTGAGCACTAAGGAACTTAACTTCAGAGGTCATCAGTCCCCTAGAACTTAGAACTACTTAAACCTAACTAACCTAAGGACATCACACACATCCATGCCCGAGGCAGGATTCGAACCTGCGACCGTAGTGGTCGCCTAGAACCGCTCGGCCACCACGGCCGGCGTTGTCCTTAGCGTAAGTTAGTTTAAGTAGTGTGTAAGCCGAGGGACCGATGACCTCAGCAGTTTGGTCCCATAGGCACTTACCACAAGTAAACGGGTGCTGGCAGGTATATACACTTCTGGAAATTGAAATAAGAACACCGTGAATTCACTGTCCCAGGAAGGGGAAACTTTATTGACACATTCCTGCGGTCAGATACATCACATGATCACACTGACAGAACCACAGGCACATAGACACAGGCAACAGAGCATGCACAATGTCGGCACTAGTACAGTGTATATCCACCTTTCGCAGCAATGCACGCTGCTATTCTCCCATGGAGACGATCGTAGAGATGCTGGATGTAGTCCTGTGGAACGGCTTGCCATGCCATTTCCACCTGGCGCCTCAGTTGGACCAGCGTTCGTGCTGGACGTGCAGACCGCGTGAGACGACGCTTCATCCAGTCCCAAACATGCTCAAGGGGGGACAGATCCGGAGATCTTGCTGGCCAGGGTAGTTGACTTACACCTTCTAGAGCACGTTGGGTGGCACGGGATACATGCGGACGTGCATTGTCCTGTTGGAACAGCAAGTTCCCTTGCCGGTCTAGGAATGGTAGAACGATGGGTTCGATGACGGTTTGGATGTACAGTGCACTATTCAGTGTCCCCTCAACGATCACCAGAGGTGTACGGCCAGTGTAGGAGATCGCTCCCCACACCACGATGCCGGGTGTTGGCCCTGTGTGCCTCGGTCGTATGCAGTCCTGATTGTGGCGCTCACCTGCACGGAGCCAAACACGCATACGACCATCATTGTCACCAAAGCAGAAGCGACTCTCATCGCTGAAGACGACACGTCTCCATTCGTCCCTCCATTCACGCCTGTCGCGACACCACTGGAGGCGGGCTGCACGATGTTGGGGCGTGAGCGGAAGACGGCCTAACGGTGTGTGGGACCGTAGCCCACCTTCATGGAGACGGTTGCGAATGGTCCTCGCCGATACCCCAGGAGCAACAGTGTCCCTAATTTGCTGGGAAGTGGCGGTGCGGTCCCCTACGGCACTGCATAGGATCCTACGGTCTTGGCGTGCATCCGTGCGTCGCTGCGGTCCGGTCCCAGGTCGACGGGCACGTGCACCTTCCGCCGACCACTGGCGACAACATCGATGTACTGTGGAGACCTCACGCCCCACGTGTTGAGCAATTCGGCGGTACGTTCACCCGGCCTCCCGCATGCCCACTATACACCCTCGCTCAAAGTCCGTCAACTGCACATACGGTTCACGTCCACGCTGTCGCGGCATGCTACCAGCGTTAAAGACTGCGATGGAGCTCCGTATGCCACGGCAAACTGGCTGACACTGACGGCGGCGGTGCACAAATGCTGCGCAGCTAGCGCCATTCGACAGCCAACACCGAGGTTCCCGGTGTGTCCGCTGCGCCGTGCGTGTGATCATTGCTTGTACAGCCCTCTCGCAGTGTCCGGAGCAACTATGGTGGTTCTGACACACCGGTGTCAATGTGTTCTTTTTTCCATTTCCAGGAGTGTATATGCTAATGTGTATATCTGATCAGGTAAATTGCGGCAATGCAACGGAACCTAGGGTTCCCAGAATGAGATTTTTCACTCTGCAGCGGAGTGTGCGCTGATATGAACTTCCTAGCAGATTAAAACTGTGTACCGGTCCCGAGTTCGAGTCTCTGCCAGGAAGTTTAAGGACCTAGGGTTTTCAGTAAACCAATTGACAAAAAGTCTTAATATTTGCAGCCATTCTTCCTTAGTTGTTACATGATAAAAAAGTTACGATGGAAATGGACTCGTTTGTGTGCAGAGAAAGTGGACTATTTCGTTACGTAATGGAGGGCATTATGACATTTGCGACAGTTGATAAGAACAAATAAAACAGTTCATGCGTCAGTCACTTGTTTAGTTTGTCACTACGCGTTTCGATGATACACACCATCACCTTCAGGTGGGGAATTGTTTATTTACATGGCTGGTGTTGGTGAAGAGTCTTTTCACAGCAGCAGACCAAGGACAGTGCAGGTTGTGTTGCGTCTTTTTCTAATAATAAGAATTTTTTATTTAGAAAAGGCACTTTTCTGGTTAAGACATGGATTTCTATCAGTGAATTGTATTTACAGGGACGGTAGAGTCATAAAGAGTCTGCATAGTGCTGCCTGATGTATGTCCTCTGCAGGCTGATGTGGCCGAGCGGTTCTAGGTGCTTCAGTCTGGAACCGCGCGACCGCTACGGTCGAATGTTCGAATCCTGCCTCGGGCATGGATGTGTCTGATGTCGTTAGGTTATTTAGGTTTAAGTAGTTCTAAGTTCTAGGGGACTGATGACCTCAGATGTTAAGTCTCATAGTGCTCAGAGCCATTTTGTATGTCCTCTCCACTGTACATTACGTTTACACTGTCACTTCAGACAAAAGATTAAATGGTTTCTACACAAATACGTTTTTATTTTTCATTGTATTATTTGTTTAATATGAATGGGATGCAACCCATTCCTAACTTTTTAAAAAAGGAAAACATATTTGTGTAGAAACCATTTATTCTATTATCTTTGTATCCAATGGAAGCAAGCATATCTGTGACATGAAAACATCTTTGAGGAGTCAGTGTAAATATAATATGTAGTGGAGAGGACATACATCAAGCAGCAGCATGCAACTTTTTATGACTCCATCGTCCCTGTAAGTACAATTCAGTTAGAAATTCATGTTTTTTAACATCGAAAGTGCCTCTTCTAAATAAACAATTCTTATCATTAGCAAAAGACGCAACATAACCTACACTCCCTTTGGTCTGCTACTGTGGAAAGACATCGATACTAGTCACGGACATCAGCCATATAAACAATCAATTCTTCTCCTGAAGACTATGGTGCGAACCATCGAAACGTGTAGTGGTAAAATAAACAAGTGACTGGCGCAGAAAGTGTTTTATGCACGCGAAAGTTTCATCCCAACAAAATATGTTGTAGTAGGCATGGTTACATATTTCTTCCAATGGCTTTAGATTTTGTGGTATTAATCTAACAATTGTGATGTTGAAATTGCGAGTTCCTCTTCAGACTGCGGGTTCTAATCGCAACGTGATACTCATAAGTGACTTGTGCGGCTTTCGGACGTGATTGTGATCGCATATTGAACTTCATGGGAAGGTGAGAGCAGACATAGACGTCGTCAAGGTTTCCCTAGACCACGCCTGACCATCACAAGAGAGGATCGCCGTATCGTGCACCGTGCACATTCTAACCCGCCATCCGAGAGCAAGTAGCGATCTCCCTGAATCGTTCTGTGGCGTCCCGCAGCGGCCGGATTAGGGAACTCGCCGTTCCGTGCGCAGGATGCCGTTAACACCAGACCACAAGCGGCTGAGTGTCGAGTGGTGTCATTTTTCAGCAGGAAAATGCTTGTCCATACATGGCATGTGTTTCTATGAGCTTGCTACGTGATGTTGAGGTTCTCCCTTGGCCAGCACGGTTCCAGCATCTTTCTTCCCAAGACCGTAAATTTGACTCGATTTTGTAGTCACTCAAATAACATCAGATAACCTCTCCACCCGTGAAGTTTCATTTCGTTTCCTCCTCCCCGTGACCGAGTGAGGGGGCGCAGTGGTTAGCACACTGGACTCGCATTCGGGAGGACGACGGTTCAATCCCGTCTCTGTCCATCCTGATTTAGGTTTTCCGTGATTTCCCTAAATCGTTTCAGGCAAATGCCGGGATGGTTCCTTTGAAAGGGTACGGCCGATTTCCTTCCCAATCCTTCACTAACCCGAGCTTGCGCTCCGTCTCTAATGACCTCGTTGTCGACGGGACGTTAAGCATTAACCACCACCACCACCACCAACTCCTCCCCCTGAATTATGTCAGGCAGTGGATTTTATTGACCATCATGTACGCTGGAAGAAATGACTATCGTAATAAAATAAGAGAAATCGGAGCTCGCACTGAAAAATGTAAGTGTTAATATTTCCGTCGTGCTGTTTCAGAGTGGAACAGTCGATAAATTGTCTGGGTCTATGAACCCTCGGTTAAGCACTTAAGTCTGGACTGCAGAGTAATCATGTAGGTTTGAATGAAAGAGATGGACGCCATGCGTTTATCATCAGTACCACTGCTGAAGAAAAGTCAACCCTCCTACACCATCCGCCCATTGTTGAGTACAAACTGCCATATAGTTAACTTGTAGAACTGCTTAGAGGGTACAGGAGCCCCACGTTACGTGCCTTCTTTTCGTCAGTTCGCCCAGGAGACAACAGTGGCGCTAGATAATAAGTTATAACGACACAAGCGTGACACGAGACATGCTTCGCCCGTCTTCCTGGTGTCGCAACGTAAATCACTGCGGTTATCACAGGGGTTAACAAGGCGGCATCCGCAACTCAAGCATACTACTTATCCACGTTCCACTTTCACCGCTGTGCCTTTCTGGACATGGCTTCCTGGTCCCAAATCAGGGCCACCAAAAATTCCGTGCCGTAGGAAAGAAATACGATGTAATGTCGAAAGGAAGGAAGATAAGGGCTTAACGTCCAGGTCATTAAAGATTAAGCACAAACTGGGATTGTTTCACGGATGGGGAATGAAATCAGTACTGCCCTTTCAAAGGAATTATCCCGACATTTGCCTTGGTGTGATTTAGAAAAGGAACGGAAAAGGTAGATCTGGATCAACTTTGATTCCTTAAGGAACCGATGTGCACCGCCACTGTGTATTAATTAAGGAAGGATAAGAACAGAACAGTCAGTCGCAATCCCACTCTTTTGTTATTCTTTAATATCCATATTCAGCTGTAAATAGCTCTTTTCAGCTGCATCCAACAAACCTCGCAGCAGTACATGCCACCATCACGAGCTGAGTGTGCTATATATTATGTTGAAGCCCTCAGAAACATTCGCGCAACTGCATGGTATTCCCCCCTAGTAGATCTGCTAGGTTTTCATTTGGCACCTAACGCGACTGTCACTTCTAGCGGTACACTCATGAAGAATTTAAAATTAGAGATAGCTTCGCATTGGAGAGAAAGCGTTGTTGTCACCACGGTGGGTAGAATAGTTTTGCGTGTCAGACGAGTTGGATGTCGTCAAACTGTGTGCTGGGCGTCGGCGTGGCTGCGACAGAACAGAATGGTAGGAATGGTGTTGCTGGACGCATGGGGGCTTCCGAGCGCCAAAGTTTCGCGGTTGCTGGGATATTCACGTGCCATAGCGCCAAGAGTCTATTATCAACAGTACTTCCCTTGTGTGAAAACCAATACTAACCGAGTAAACTGTCGTGAGAAACATCGCGTCCATGACAGTCGCCATTATCTGCTACCTCGGGTTGTGCCATGTGAAACCACCGCCTCTCTGTGGGACACGGACTAAATATAGGACTCAGTCTGCTGGACAAGTCACCGTACACGTTGTTCCACAATGACAACAGAGTATGAGTACGTAGTAAAGCCCGTGAAGAAGTGAGTACTGTCTGCCAACAGGACAAAGTTATGTCAAATGCCGGAGGTATCCTAGTGTAGGGAATGTTTGCATGGTATGAAACAGATTCCTTAATTCTCTACTGTCCAGCATGTGCGCTCGTTTCTTCACCTCTAACACCTCTCATGCCAGGTGTACATTCAATAACTCAATTCACCACTACACCGTTCTCGAATTGTGCCAGAACAGTTTAAGGAGCATCCCGCGGCATTGAAGGTGTTTGTGTGGCACCCCACATCACCTGACCTCAATCTGGAACGCTATCGGTGGGACGATAAGTTCCTCCTGCCATATGTAAGATCGGGGTCAAGAAAAATGTGAGTTTTATTATTACTTCGAGCCGAAAACGTACCGAGTTAAAAGTGATATACGGAAGTAGTCACGATAATTCGCTAAAGAAAGCGATGTGCAGTTTCCGTCTCTACCCTCGTTGTCTATGAGATTTGTGCCTAGCTGTTTGTCTGATAATTTTTTTATGTAATCGTAGCTGGCAGTGAGCATGCTACAAGCGGCTGCTGTCCCTGTCCACACAAAGCTTCGTTACTTTTTCCGCAAAAAATACTTGAATCGGAGCTTAACAAAAGAAATATGGCGGCTCAACAACGACCCTGTTGCGAGCTTCCACCTTATTGGACAAGTTGACAAAGACGACCTGTAAATCAGTCGTGGCCATGCTTTGTGGTGACTTGTGGCATACCGAACTGCCTCACTTCACGTTTACGTAAGTTGGCCGTGAAGTACTTCCGCCAAACATACTTCTTCTTGTTCCTCATATGTGCAACAACCAGACGGTGTCGCTCAGCTCTCAGGACGAGAAAGCACTTCTACATATGGACAAAGTTACTTTGTGCGAACTCTACCCCGTGGGTGTATTATAAGACTTTGCCGTTCATGATATATGTAATGATCTGATGGTCAGCTTCGAAACTGCATGGTAATATATTGTACTTAGCGAGCTGCAACACCAAAAAGATGTCGCTGAATTGTGAAGACCTGCAGACGGTCGACAGTTCGTACAGAAACTGGCAGTTGCACCTCAAAATAAATAAATATAATGTATCCAGAAGGAGAGTTTCACTCTGCAGCGGAGTGTGAGCTGATGTGAAACTTCCTGGCAGATTAAAACTGTGTGCCGGATCGAGACTCGAACTTGGGACCTTTGCCTTTCGCGGGCAAATGCTCTACCAACTGAGCTTCTGTAAAGTTTGGAAGGTAGGAGGTGAGGTACTGGCAGAAGTAAAGCTGTGAGGAAGTGGCGTGAGTCGTGCTTGGGTAGCTCAGTTGGTAGAGGGCTATTTCCGCGAAAGACAAAGGTCCCGAGTTCGAGTCTAGATCCAGCACACAGTTTTAATCTAGCAGGAAGTTTCAAATGTAATGTATTGCGTGTACGTAGGTGGGAAGATTTGTTATAGTTCTGTTACATGACTGTGGTTAGTTACTACAAACAGAAAGGAGTTTTAAAAATCTCGGAGCGAGCGTCAGAGGTCATTTCTAGTGCAACGGTCATGTAAGCGCAACTGTAGGGAAGTCAGATGCCAGACTGATATTGCTTTGTAGAGTCATAAGGAAATGTAATTACCCCGCGAAAGTGTTGTCACACTTTCACTTGGGCTCATACTAGACGCAGACAGCTGGGGTAAGAAAGTACGATGGGGGGAGGAGGGGGGCGGGCGGCAGGAAGTGTTTACAGCCACCTACTGCAATTAACAGCGCTGTGTCCAGTAATTAAGACCGACCCCGTAAAGATACCAGAAAAAAAAAGAATTAAGATCCAAAGGAGAGCAGTGTGAACTGTCACGGGTTCGAAGAGAAAGTGAGTGTGTGTGTCTGAGATGCTTATAAACTCATGGAACATAGTCTTCCTGACAGTTGGACTTTCAAGGTAACATTCGAGGATGGAACGGGGTATGTGAGAAATTTATTGCGGCGCCCAAAGCGCCTTCTACCGCACACCATGCTACGTCAGAGGTAGACGTAGTGTTGGTTGCAAATTCACGTTAAATTGTGGGTCCCTCCACAATTGAGTAGGTAAACAGATGAGCCCTGGGAGACACCTTTTCTGCTCTGATCTACGTACCGCCCCAATCTGTTTGCTTTAAACTGTTTCTCAGGTCTGGCATTAATATCGCTTTCAATGCCTCGATTTTACCACTCTCATACTTGCATATTTTAATAAAATTTCTGACTTTTACTAACTCCTGATGAACTACCACTTGATTGAGGGGCTTAAGATCTCTCTGTTTAGTCCTTTAAGCCCCAACCAACCAACCGCCTGGATAATTTAGTACCAAGACGGAAGGAGACAATCAGTACTATACTTCCTCCTATAGGACCATACCAAGTACACTGCCTGAAGCTAACTATCGGTTTGAGGACAGTATTGTACATGGCTGCCCTGGGTTGGGTTTCCCCTTGGAGGACAGCCTGTAGTTTCTGGAAGTGGGGGCCGACAGCTGAGTCCGGTGCCCCGGTTCGTCTACTGTGCCGTGTCTGCCGCCGTTGGCCAGCGCCCTTGCGGGCACCTCTGGTCCAGACCGCCAGCCCGGCGACTCCCGGTGTCTGGGCTGAGTCAGCGACGCCGCTGTTCTGTCGTGGGTGTGCGCCCTGTGTGACGTGGCGGGCGCGACCGCCATTTATAGCCGCTTTGCCGCTGCAGGCGGCCAGGGACGCGTGTCGGAGATCCGCGACATCGGCTTCCAGGAAACGCTGCTGGAAACGCCCCGGCGCGTTGCACGCTACTGTGCAAGTCGCCTTCTGCTCTCGGACTGCCGTCTTCTCCGACATGAAGCTACCAGGAGCCTCACGTAACTACATCTACGTGATTACTCCGCGATTCACACGGAAGCGTTTCGCTTGCGGACTATATCTCTACCGCTTCACTCTCGAATACCACGAGGGAAAAAATGAGCATCTAAATCTTTCTGTGTGGTCTTTGACTTCTCTTATTTTATCAAGACTGTCATTTTTTACCCTGTAGGTGCGTGTCAACAAAATATTTTCGCATTCGGAGCAGACAGTTGGTGATTGAAATTTCGTAGAACAATCGCGCTGTAACAAAAAAAAAAATCTTTATTTTAATGATTGACACTTCGCTTATAATATCTTTGAAACAGTCTCTCCTATTTCGTTAGAAAACGATCTGTCCTTCTTTGAACGATTTCGATATCCCCATTGCATCCTGGGTTCCATACCGCGCAACAACACTTTAGAAAAGGACGCGCAACCGTCGTGCAGTAAATCCCTTAATTAAGTTTGTCGCCTCTTTTAAATGTTCTATCAGTAAAAGACAGACTTTGTTTCGCCCTTCCGCAACATTTTCTCCCTGCTACTTCCAGTTTAAGTTGTTCGTAATTGTAATCCCTAAGCACTTGTTTCAGTCGACTACCTGTAAATTTCTACGACCGATACTTATAAGAAATTTTTAGTTACTCATGCGAAGGACCTCGTACTCCTATTTTTTAGGGTCAGTGGCCACTTTTTGCACCATACAGATATCTTGCCTGAATAATTTTGCAGTTCCTTCGATCTTCTGGCGGTAAACGACGACATGATCTGCAAACAGTGCAAGAGAGGTGCTTAGATTGTCTCCTAAATTTCTTCTACAGATTAAGAACAGGAGAGGTCCTGTATGACAGGAAATGACGAATCCATTCGCTCCAGGATAAGACTGGGCCGCATGCGCAACTTTCATGTCATCACTAACTCCAGATATCTGTTTCATTGACTCGCGGAAATTCTGGTTTATCCGGTCGCTGCAAACTTGCCGGAAAGGACTCAAATGTATTTACAGCATGTTTCTTTTACTCTGCAGTGTATACCACATTGAAGTTCTACACACATACTGTTCAAGCCACTTCACGGTGTGTGACGGATGGTACTTCTCTGACACTTTCTAACCTTACTCTTCCAGTCGCGAATGGTACACGGGAAGAACACCTCGTGTGAGCTCGAATCTGTCTAATTTTACCTTCACGGTATTTTTGCTAGATACATGTAGAAAGGAGTAATACGTGCAGTGAATCTTCTGGGAACATTTGCTCACTAAATTAGTAAAATCACAGCGAACCACACCTCGATGCACAATGCCTCTTTCGTAGCGTCTGACAGTGGAGTTGGATTAGTATCTCTGTAACGCTTTCGCACTTGCTTAACGAACCTACAACGGAAAGCGCTATTCTACGTAGCATCTTCTCCATTTCCTCCAATTGTCTCACTTGGTAAGTGCCCCAGACTAAGGAACAACACTAAACAATCGGTGAAATTAGTATTTTGGAAGTGGATGAATTAAATTTCTTTAGGAAAAATCCAGGGAATCTCACTAGGGGATTCTACGACTAGTTTTATGTGGTTTACCCGCTTCAAATCGCACCTTACAATACTCCCAAAGACGAGGGGCACTTGATAAATAATGAAATACATTTTTTTCCCGAAAGGTTGGTTTTATTCAGGATTCCAATACATCATATTATTCCCTCTCTTTCCACTACAAAAGCTTTTTTTTTTTAAACACAGTCTGGATGCGACAGCCTTCGCCACCTTGCTGGGAGGACCTGTATGCCCGCATGGTACCATTCGACCATTCTGCATCTCGAAGTTGGAGCCATCCTCTTGCCGCATCAGTAACCTCAGCCTTGCTGCAATTTGCATGAAAATGCTGTGAGACAACGCCGCCATTTGGTTGCACTTTTAATAACCTTCCTTATATCTTGACCACAATATTTTTACGAAAGCCTTACCCGTTTTTGCTCTCCGCTATCTTCAAAGGCAGTCTTACCTCAGTCATATAAATTGTTCATTTGATATATTGTATCACGTCAACATTCTCAATCACGAGACAAGTGCCAGGTTATTGGAAAAATAAAAGTAAGGTCAAGACATAAATCAAGTTTTTAAAAGTGCCACCTCCCCATTATCCACCTTCCCATGGAGTGCATCCTTCACTGGGCCGAACAGATGGAAATCGGAAGGTGCGAATCCGGCGCACACACCTTTGGGAACCCCAACCGGTGGACGAGTGTGCCAGTACTACCATCCGAGGCGTCCACTTGAACAGCTAGATGTTTGATTGTGAGCCGTCGATCACCTCGAATGAGAGTGTCCGCACGTTCCAGCATTACAGGAGTCACCGCTTTGTGCGGCCGCCGGCAAGCGGGAGTGCGGACAAGTTTGCGCGACCTTGTTGCGTTGATGACGGACGCCTCGCCCAACAACTCACTGTGTTCACAGCCAGAACTCCGTAGACACTCTGCAAGCACCCATGAATATCTGAGATGCCCTGGTTTTCCGCCAAAAGAAACTCATTGACAGCCCGCATCTCGTGGTCGTGCGGTAGTGTTCTCGCTTCCCACGCCCGGGTTCCCGGGTTCGATTCCCGGCGGGGTCAGGGATTTTCTCTGCCTCGTGATGGCTGGGTGTTGTGTGATGTCCTTAGGTTAGTTAGGTTTAAGTAGTTCTAAGTTCTAGGGGACTGATAGCCATAGATGTTAAGTCCCATAGTGCTCAGAGCCATTTGAACCAGTTTTTGAAACTCATTAACAGCTGTCTGCTAGGAGTGCACCTTCGTTACAGAGGGCATTTTGAAGGCTATGTATAGCGCCGCAACCTGTAGAGGCATCATGAAACTATAGGGGCTGAAGCGGAATATTCCATTTTAAGTTCCGTATCTTTTCAACGGAAATTTATTGAATGTCCCTCACTTTTAATGAATTGATTGTTTGCAGTGGTTGTTTGGGAATCATGTAATCAGGCAGAAACGGCTCATTTTGCCCCTCTAGTGGAGAGGCGACAGCCAAGACTTTTCTTACTGTCTCTTTGTTAGTGGTTACCGTGTCTGTAATCCCGCAAGAGCTCAGACGATACCATTACGCCGTACCGCTTATTACAGTAATGTAGCTGTTGGGGCAGAGCTCTTTCGCGGCCCGCAGGTTTTGGAGGCGACTGCTCCAACCCGACTACTCTGGCAGCGTGTCGGCCTTGGCACGGCACGAGAAACTGCTTGTTCCGTCACGACCAGCCGTCTGGCCGCACAGTGCGCCTGCGCCGTGTTGTGTTCACAGCCGGTTGTGGAGCAGTGTGGAGTGAGCAGCGGCCTGGTGCCAGACTGTCGCCGTAATGAGAGCAGATGTAGGCAGGTGATACGGGCCGGCGTGCCAGCTGGGGCAACGCTCCTGGGCTGCTGGGGCAGCCCACAAGGCGCCGGGCCAGCTGCAAGGCCGCCAGCCTGCGCTCTCCTGGGCGCACGCAGCATCGCTTGGCGTAGCACTGCTGGCACCCTTTGAGGCCTGTAGTAGCTGCGAGGGCAAGCATCCCAGACCAACGATCCCCCCCCCCCCCCAACCAGTACACAGAGAGGACCACCAGCACAACCACCACCACAAGCAGCCACATCATTATCACCAACATCACTGGCACCAATGTAAGAATCACTGCCACCAACGTCAACGCCATTGCCATCAACCAAGACTGTCAACATCACCACGAACATCAATGTTATCTACACCATCAATAGCATCATCAGCATCTGCATAATAATCACCAGCAGCAACATTAACATTTTCATCGTCATAAACAGAAGACCAGTCACCACCGACATTAGCACCACCACAAGCACCACGACCACCACCACCACCACAACAACAACAACAACAACAACAACAGCATCTGCACCACCATCACCAGGAACATCATCAGCTGATAGAGGCAACCTCAGATACATTTTTGTGCCTTCTCCACTTTTCATGAGATCCTTGCCACCAGTTTTTCGACGGAGTGAGGTGATGCAGTGGTGAAACCCAGAAGTATTGCATCATCTGATAATTAATCGAAACCCTCAGCCGCCAACAGGTGTTGTTCATATACATCAATGGGGACGGCTGAAAATGTGTGCCCCGACCGGGACGCAAACCCGGGATCTCCTGCTTACATGGCAGACGCTATAGCCATCGGAGCCACCGAGGACACAGATGAATAGCGCGACTGCAGGGACTTATCCCTTGCACGCTTCCTGTGATACCCACATTCCCAACTGTCCAAAACCTACATTCGTAATGTTCCTAAAGGATATTTGCCCATTTACTCATTACTCGCGCCAACTAACGTGACGATTCCCGTAAGAGTTCGCGCAAAGTGTGCGCATTCGCACAGGAGGTCAGTTTAAATGGCTCTGAGCAATATGCGACTTAACTTCTGAGGTCATCAGTCGCCTAGAACTTAGAACTAATTAAACCTAACTAACCTAAGGACAACACACACATCCATGCCCGAGGCAGCATTGGAACCTGCGGTTCCAAACTGAAGCGCCTAGAACCGCACGGCCACTCCGGCCGGCTGAGGAGGTCAGTGACTGGAACTACATGAAGATAGTAACTGTTCAGAAAGAACAGATACCATTGATGAATTTGCAGCTTCTCTAGAAAGAAATCATAATTAATCATTTGGAAGGGATTCCTCACACTGCTTCCATATTTTTTGTCAACCCCTGTATATTTCAAGCTCTTTTATGCATAGTGTTATAGTTCTTTAAAGAATCGTTGGTGAGTGGGTTACAGCTACATAACTGTTCTGTCAACAATGTTGTGCACTATAAGACAGATCCGAGTCCAGTATGTGGGAACATACTTTCCAGTATGTGGGAACAGGATTTAATGGCGTTGCTGTCGGTTCACTCGCTAGAATGTAGTCGCGGAAACAGCGCGTGGCGCTGCGCCGGCGTGCAGTGGGTACGTTTCGAGAGCAACGAGATGCGCTCGCTCCGCCAGAAAACGTGCTGAAACCGCGCAGTTGGCCGTTGTGGCCCGCTTCCGCCGTGTCTTTCCAGCAGGGCCGCCGTCCTGTCCCCACAACGGGACCCACTTACATCGATCAAGAGATCCGGCTCTCCCCAGACCACCTCGCGCACATGTTCCGGATCAGCACGCCGCACCGCGGCCGAGGCACGGCTTCCTGCTCCATGAGGGCGCTGCCCATCCGGTCGAGAGAACGCTCTCCTATGTGATTCTCCACATCCTTTTATTTGACTTACAATCACATTCTATGATACAGTGAAACTCAAACGTCTGATAATGGAAATGCGGCTGCTGACTAATATATAAAAAATAAAAATGTAAATGGTTTTTTTTTTCAAAATTGTTAATCTCCGGACGTTCTTGGCCGATTGCTTTGAAATTTCGGCAGTATTTTCAATTGTAATACGGGCGTGATTTTGATACGTATTTTTACTAATTATTTTTTTTCATGTTGACCTACTAGGATCACGTAACAACGTCCATTCCTCTTCTTTCCTTGTTATTTTCTATTTTTCCAGTACTTATTAATTTTCTACCGATGTTGTTTTTTTTTCCTTTCTTCTGTCCATGTTGTTCGAATGTATTATATCTTCTGCATTGAAAGCCTTCTAAATTTAGAATTTTATTCTTGACAATATTTCTATCTGTTATTTCCGATTTTTTGACGTTGTTGCTTTCTAAATCCTTCCTTATTTCTGTAATCCATGATATTGTCGATTTCTTTTTCCAGAAATACAGGAATATTTGTCACGTGAACGTGTTCTCATTCGTTCGATAGATGTGTCCAGAAAATATTAATCTTCTTTTAGCCATTACTTCTGATATTTTCTCTATTTTTGAAGATCTTCTCACTACTTCTCATTTTCCAACCATCTGTAGTTTTTATTGCATCTGTTATTTTTATAACTATCCGTCTTTCAAGTACCTATATTCTTTCCAGCTTATAGTTGGTTTTTAGGCATTCACATGCATATAAACAATCTGGTCGTTCCATTATGGTAAAGTTTTTGAATTTGGTTTTCTAGATATGCATTTCTTGTATGTATTCTTGTTAAACCATATGCACTTCCTTTTTGTTAATTCTTACATCTTCTTCTTTCCCGGGGCCTTTGTCCGGCTCCAACGCGTAGTCGGCACATTTTAGTGCGGATTTGACAATGTTAATGGCAGAGGGTGGCTGGATGCCCTTCCTGACGCCACCCCGATCCCCCCGGGACGGAAGCAGTGTACTCCAGCTATCTGTGTCTCGTGTAAGTCATGAAATAGTGCGAACGTTTTCAAATGTCTAGGAGTCGTGTAACTGAGGCGGAACTTGCGGACCAGCCAGGTATTCACCTAGCGGGATATGGAAAACCGCCTAAAAACCTAATCCAGGCTGGCCAGCATACCGGCCCTCGTCGTTAATCTGCCGGGTGGATTCGATCCGGGGCTGGCGCGCTTACCCGAGTCCAGGAAGCAGCGCAATAGCGCTCTCGGCTACCCTGGCGGCTGTTTGTTAACTCTTACACCTGCTGCTAATTTTTGGAGTCCATTCTGTTGCACAGTTTCTCGAAGATTCTTCAATTTACTTACTCCCCCTACTTTATCTAGCTGTGTTTACATAAGTTTTGGTGCATTCTTTTAAGTTTGTTATGACTTCTGATTTTTTCAGTTGATTTTCTGAAACCAGCTGTATTTGCTGTTTCTTCCAGAAGATTTATTTGAGTAACTGTGTCTGTAGAATTTTCTGATCGTTCGAGGTGGTGTACTAGTTAGCACACTGAACTCGCATTCGGGAGGACGACGATTCAAAACCGCCTCCAGCCATCCTGATTTAGGTTTTCCGTGGTTTCCCTACATCGCTTCAAACAGATCCCGGGATGGTTCCTTTGAAAAGGGACGGCGGACTTCCTTATCCACCCTTCCCTAATCCGATGGGACCGATGACCTCGCTATTTGGTCTTCTGCCCCAAAATCAGCCAACCAACCATCCGAGCACGTGCTTCAAATTTTTGGAGAGTGCTGCAAAATCGTCTACAAAAGCCCGGCAGATTACTTTAATTTCATTTTGTTTTCCTTCTTAGAATTATTTATTCACTTTTGTGATTCTTTAGCTCCAAATTCCAGATCCTTACAATTTTTTCTAGAGCACAGTTTGACAATAAAGGTGATAAACTATCCCCTTGTCTAACACCAGTTACACAGTCGTGAAACGTTGTTAGCAAACAGAAAAGTATTTATGCTTTATTGGTTTGTGGTTAGAGTACTACTACAGAATATGAATCTGTAATAACAATAAACAAGGCTCAAGCTCAGAGAAAGTGGGGAAGATGAGATGGACAGAGGAGTGGGAGAAAATTGACATAGGAAACGGGAAGGAGGAAATGGTGAGAAGGGAAGAGTGAGGGGACAGGAGGAGATAGATAGGGAGGGAGGGAGGGAGGGAGGGAGGAGAAGATAGAGAAAGGAGGAGGGAATGGTAGACAGAGGTGGGAGGGGGAGGAGGAGGAGGGGTTGGACAAAGAAAGGAAGAGAGGAAGATGGACAGTCAGGGGAGAGGAGGATATTAAGACGTATATCCAGTTTCGATACATATTGGAAAAGCGTGCTTTCTCTTTTTTTTTCATTTAAGCAGACTGCCTACAGAAAACGTGGCCTAATAAATTTAGTAACATCTGAACGTGGGTATTGTAGGCCAAAACTGGATATGATTGTCATAGAATGTGGTTGTGTATGAAATAAAGTGAAATCGAGTGTGGCACAGACCCCACGAAGCTATGGACACAATTTGTCAAGAAGGCACTGTGCGTTTCGGTGGTGGCTGCATGATGATATGGACTGTGTTTCCATAGAATTGACTGGGTTCTCTGGTCCAACTGAACCTATCATTGAGTGGAAATGGTTATGTTCGGCTATTTGGGGACCATTTGCAGCTATTCGTGGACTTTGTTTACAAACAACAATGGAATTAAGTGCGCCCTGTCACAGGGCGACAATTGTTCGCGATTGGTTTGAAAAACATTCAGGACATTTCGAGCAAAGGATTTGGTCACTAAGATCACCCGACATGAATCCCATCGAACATTTATGGAACATAATCGAGAGGTCAGTTCGTACACAAAATACTGCACCGGCATCACTTTCAAAATTATGGACGGCTGTAGAGGTGGTTGCTGCACTAAGCCATGCAAAAGGATGTCCGAAACGATATTGGGAGGAGGTAATCAATGGATTTTGTCTCCCTACTATAACGAGGTAAATCAACATGAGAGTTTCACCTGGGCTATCTGAAGGGAAGTGGAAGTAAAAATTCGTCGCTATTGTCAAGCTGGAAGAGGGTAAGCAGTGGTGTTATTGAAACGTGTGTGCCTGCCGCGTGTGTGTGCCCTAGTTGGGTGAGAGAAGACCGTATCGAGGCGTGCACAGTGCACAAGTGTGCCGCCGAGTTTCTCGCCGTTGCTGGAGACGGAGAGGTGTGCCAACACCAGCGCCAGGTAGCGTCTCGTGTGCAGCGCAGCGCGGCGCCCACTGACCACCTCTGAATGCAAATCAGCGGCAGCGGCCGCCCAAGGTCGCGCTTCGCTGCCAGCACCCGGTCTCTCTCCTCACACACACAGGACAGAACCGCGGCTGTTCACATCCCAAAAAGTCCGTTTCTCTGGCACGTCTCCCAGAGGGCCGCTCAAAAAAAAAAAAAGAAAGAAGGTACGCAGGGATTGTTCGGGGAGACGAGATACGAGTAGACAGGATATTAAGCGCGGGTGAGGCGAAAATGTAAAGAGGTATTTTCACTCCCTGTTGGTTCCGATGAGGGTTGAAATGAAATTATTAGACGACATTCGAACATCTCCACGAGCTGTTCTGCCATCTGCGGTTGTTTGTAGCAAGGACTGTCCAAAGCCTTGAACGATGCTGTAGGGCATCCTTGGACAAGGTTGTAAGAGATGAGGTCATCAATACAAGGGCGTGTCCTGCAAAAATCAGTTAGTGTGCTGGCGTATGCAGTTGATATTATGGTGGAAGCCTTTACAAGACGTGAAAGAGCTGCTAGAAAGACAAACCTAGTGAAGGAAAAACTAAATAAGGTGAAAAAACTCATGGGGTGCCTCCTAATGTCGTTTCGGACCTTCCTTTGCGCGGCGGAGTGCAGCTACTCGGTGTGGCATGCACTCAACAAATCACTGGAAGCCCCCTGCAAACATATTGAGCCATGCTGCCCTTATAGTCATCCATAATTGTTAAAGTGTTGTCGCTGCAGGATTTTGTCCACGAACTGACCCCTCAATTTTATCCCATAAATGTTCGACGGGATTCATATCGGGCGACCTGACGTGCCAAATTATTCGCTCGAGTTTCCCAGAATTTTCTTCAAACCAATCGAGAACAATTGTGGCCCAGTGACATAGCGCATTGTCAACCACAAAAATTCCGTAATTGTCTGGTAAAGTGAATACTATGAGTGGCTGTATATGGTCTCCTAGGTGCCGAACAATAACATTCCTAGTCAGTGATTTGCTCAGTTCGATCAGAGGATCCAATCATTCCAAGTAAATGCAACTTGCACCATTATGGAGCCACCACCAGCTTGTACAGTGCCTTCTTGAAGGAAAAAAAAGGTTCAAATGGCTCTGAGCACTATGGGACAACTTCTGAAGTCATCAGTCCCCTAAGAACCACTTAAACCTAACTAACCTAAGGACACTACACACATCCATGCCCGAGGCAGGATTCGAACCTGCGACCATAGCGGTCGCGCGGTTCCAGACTGTAGCGCCTAGAACCGCTCGTCCACCCAGGCCGGCCCTTGTTGACAACATGGGTCCATCGCTTCATGGGGTTCGCGCCACACTCGAAACTTACCGTCAGCTGTTACCAACTGAAATCGGAACTCATATGAAATGGCCACGGTTTTCCAATTGCCAAGCGTCCAACCCATATAATCACAAGCCCAGTAGAGGCACTGCAGGCGCTGTCGTACTACTAGCAAAGGCACTCACGTCGGTCGTCTGCTGCCGTAGTCTACTAACGCCAGATTTCGCCGCGCTGTCCTACGTTTCTCGTAATTCCAACAACGATTCCTGTGGTTATTTCTCGCAGTGTTCCGTGTCTACGAGCCGTGATAACTCTACGGAAGCGACACCACTGCGTTGTCCGTGGTGGGAGGTAAAGCCTGGAAATTGATATTCTCGCCATACTCTTGATACTTTCGATCCCGGAATATCGAATCCCCGGACGATTTCCGAAATGGAATGTGTCATCTACTATTCTGCTTTGAAAGTCTACTATTCCCGTCGTGGGGCCATAATCACGTCGGAAACCTTTTCACATGAATCACCGGAGGTACAAACGGCAGCTCAACCAGTGCACTGCCATTTTATACCCCGTGTTCGCGCTACTACAGCATTTTGTGTATGTGCATTCGACACCATACTTTTCTCACCTAAGTTCATATGCCTCTAACTACACTACTGGCCATTAAAATTGCTACACCACGAATATGACGTGCTACAGACGCGAAATTTAACCGACAGGAAGAAGATGCTGTGATATGCAAGTGATTAGCTTTTCAGAGCATTCACACAAGGTTGGCGCCGGTGGCGACACCTACAACGTGCTGACGTGAGGAAAGTTTCCAACCGATTTCTCATACACAAACAGCAGCTGACCGGCGTTCCTGGTGAAACGTTGTTGTGATGCCTCGTGTAAAGAGGAGAAATGCGTACATTCACGCTTCCGACTTAGATAAAGATCGGATTGTAGCCTATCGCGATTGCGGTTTATCGTATCGCGACATTGCTGCTCGCGTTGGTCGTCATCCAATGACTGTTAGCAGAATACGGAATCGATGGGTTCAGGAGGGTAATACGGAACACCGTGCTGTATCTCAACGGCCCCGTATCACTAGCAGTCGAGATGACAGGCATCTTATCCTCATGGCTCTAACGGATCGTGCAGCCACGTCTCGATCCTCAAGCCAACAGATGGGGACGTTTGCAAGATAACAACCATCTGCACGAACAGTTCGACGACGTTTGCAGCAGCATGGACTATCAGTTCGGAGACCATTGCTGCGGTTGCCCTTGACGCTGCGTCACAGACAGGAGCGCCTGCGATGGTGTACCCAACCACGAACCTGGGTGCACTAATGGCAAAACGTCATTTTTTCGGACGAATCTATGTTCTGTTTACAGCATCATGATGGTCGCATCCATGTTTGGTGACATCGCAGTGAACGCACATTGGAAGCGTGTATTCGTCATCGCCATACTGGCGTATCACCCGGCGTGATGGTATGGGGTGCCATTGGTTACACGTCTCGGTCACCTCTTGTTCGCATTGACGGGTCTTTGAACAGCAGACGTTACATTTCAGATGTGTTACGACCCGTGGCTCTACATTCGAATCCTGCGAAACGCTACATTTCAGCAGGATAATGCACGACCGTATGTAGCACGACCTGTATGGGCCTATCTGGATACAGAAAATGTTCGACTGATGCCCTGGCCAGCACATTCTCCAGATCTCTCACCAATTGAAAACGTCTGGTCAATGGTGGCCGAGCAACTGGCTCGTCACAATACGCCAGTCACTACTCTTGATGAACTGTGGTATCGTGTTGAAGTCGCAGCTGTACCTGTACACACTATCCAAGGTCTGTTTGAGTCAATGCCCAGGCTTATCAAAGCCGTTATTACGGCCAGAGGTGGTTGTTCTGGGTACTGATTTCTAAGGATATATCCACCCAAATTGCATGAAAATGTGATCAGACGTCAGTTCTAGTATAACATATTTCTCCAATGAATACCCGTTTATCATATGCATTTCCTTCTTGGTGTAGCAATTTTAATGGCCAGTAGTGTTAAAAAGATGATTACAAACGACCCCATTCATAGGAACTGGCTCGTATGCTGTCATGCGTAGTTTCACGTACGTTGGGTCACAAGTATCCTGCAAGAAAAATATCAGCTATGAAACCCAAGTACGGATATTGTCCGCCAACAAGTGTTACCGTGGCCTCAGAAAAGATCTGAAACTGTGCTGCTCTTCAGGGAAACTAAACTTACGATGTATAATTTTTTAGTGTGGCCGCTGTCAACATAAATGTTGGCGAAAGAGGGACGTTAAGAAACTGTCGCTCTCCTTGCGCCGAGTACCATTGACCTCTGTAGACCAGCAAGCCTGTCAACAGTGGCGGGCACATTCAGCCTGCAATCTCAATGACTGGAGTAGAATTGTCTTCAGTGATGGCCCGATGGACAAATGCAGACGTGTCTGGAGACGCCCTGGACAGCGGTGGGACCCCAACCTGACTGTCGCCGTACGGCCTGAGATCTTGGAATGATTGTTTGGTGTGTCATAGCAGGACCCCTTTGGTGGCCATCCGCGGCACCCGTACAGCAGCACAGCGGTACGGCGTCGATATATATCTGTGTTGTTGTCCTTAGAGGCTGGCTATGCTGGGATGCGTTTCAGCAAGATAATGCCCGAAATTGTAATCATTTTTTTGTCTACACATGTTCATCACATCTACCGATTTCCGTCCCATTCGTGTAATTCCTTCGTGATGACTCGTCGTCTTGTTTTAGAGTATTTTATTTAGTGATGAAGACATTGCCAGTTACATGAAAATTAAAAAGTGAAATAGGCAGAATGTGTACTGAAAGCCAAGATTGATTGATAACATATTAAACTTCTTGGCAGATTAAAACTGTGTGCCGGACCGAGACTCCAACTCGGGACCTTTCCCTTTCGCGGGCAAATGCTCTACCATCTGAGCTACCCAAGCACGACTGACGCCCCGTCCTCACAACTTTATTTCCGCCAGTACCTCGTCTCCTACTTTCCGAACTTCACAGAAGGTCTCCTGCGAGCCTTGCAGAACTAACACTCCTGGAAGAAAGCACTTGTCCGCGAAAGGCAAAGGTCCCGAGTTGGAGTCTCTGTCCGGCACACATTTTTGATCTGCCAGGGAGTTTCATATCAGCGCAGAGTGAAAATCTCATTCTGAGAAGATATTCACTGTAGTGACTGAAGGGACCAAGAGAGACGGAAGAACAAAGCTAAGCTAGGATGAAAGTGTCATATAGAGAACATAAGGAAAATTGAAATTAATAGTTGGAGGAGTTTGGCACTAAACAGGATGGAATGGAATAATCTTATAGAGAAGGACAAAGTTCACAATGGTCTTTCTTGCCAATGTTGACAATATGTGATGTTGACTGGTCTCTTGAGTGCAAATACAGTTCCGACTATGGCTGGGGAAAAATACACAAGATAGAAATATCTTCAGGAGCATTTCTAACAGCTGACATTTCCTATGGCATGGATTTTAAAACCTCTGAACGATGCTGTACGGCAGCTCCACCCCAAAGAACATCAGTACAATGACATTTAGCCAACTTTGTCAGTATACCATAAGCTACATCTGATTTTGGACGTGAACAGACATCTGATATTGAACCTGTCGGATCGATATCGGTAACGGCACTAATCGTTCTTAATAAGTAGCATTATTAACAATGCCTGCCAGCCGTAGTGGCCGAGCGGTTCTAGGCGCTACAATCTGGAACCGCGCGACCGCTGCGGTCTCAGGTTCGAATCGTGCCTAGGGCATGGATGTGTGTGATGTCCTTAGGTTAGTTAGGTTTAAGTAGTTCTGAGTTCTAGGGGACTGATGACCTCAGACGTTAAGTCCCATAGTGCTCAGAGCCATTTGAACAATGGCTAGTTACTGTTTTTGCCTAATTTTAAGAATTACTCAATACGTGAGAGCATTGTACGTGCTACCTTCCGGCCGGCCTCGTCTGAGGTTCACGTAGGTATACGTGGTCGGCGTCTAGACGCGGTGTGGGTGGCCGCACACCCCCTCACCACCCCCCCCCTCCCCCTCCTCACGCAACCGCCCACCTGGGACACCGCGTTTATTGCTGCGCTGTTTCTTTTGTCTGTCCTGCTGCCGAGTTGCCACGCTGATCCGTTCTTTCTTTTGGCTCTTTGTTCTGTCGTCCTTCTGTGGCCTCGCTTTTAATCCGTATTGATAGCTCCATGGCGTTCCGCGCCGTGATGTAGGATGAATTATATCGCTTCTCATTGGGTGGCCGGAAAAAATTAAAAGAAGGAAGTAATAGGGACGAGAAAGAGAGAGACATACACGCAGATTGTCGTAAATCGTGCACTTAGTTCCCTGCAAGCTCCTGCAATAATCACGTATTAGTATTGTTACACCGCTACCCTGGAGGTATTTCTCGCGGATTCACGGACCATTTTGTTTCTCAGTGCTATTGCATAGTACGTAACTTTCATCCTCAATCCTAATGCCGCATCCACATTCATATCAATATCGTACGGCACAGAAGGCGCTTGTGCTACGAAGCTGTTCACTGCCTAATGTCTTTCAAGTATTAACTGTTGCTTCTTTCGCTTCTTTGTAGGATAACTTTATAATTATTATGCAAAGCAGAATATGGAATATATTGTACGAAAAAATTTATTTCTTTTACCGGTTTTCGCCTTACAATGCCATCATCAGACTCAAGTGGCTATCGTCGTAGAGGAGGGTACAATACACACCGAAGCGCCAAAGAAACTGGTACAGGCATGAGTATTCAAATGCAGGGATGTATAAACAGGCAGAATACGGCGCTGCGGTCGGCAACACGTGTATAAGACAAGTGTCTGGCGCAGTTTCTAGATATGTTACTGCTGTAACAATGGCAGGTTATGGAAATGTGACTGAGTTTGAACGTGGTGTTATAGTCGGCGCACGAACGATGGGCTTCAGTCCGGAACCACGCTGCTGCTACGGTCGCAGGTTCGAACCCTGCCTCAGGCATGGATGTGTCTGATGTCGTTAGGTTAGTTAGGTTAAAGTAGTTCTAAATTCTAGGGCACTGATGACCTCAGCAGTCAAGTCACATAGTGCTCAGAGCCATTTGAACCTTTCCGCGGAAATGGTGTGTGAAGCCCAACAAAATTTCCAGAATTTGGGACATACAAGTCTGGACGTGGGAATGGTACGACACCCATTCTCGTTTGCATGTACACGTATCTCATTATCGGATAGATCTGCAGATAGTTCTTTATGTGGGAGCTAGTGAATGGACTTCCAGATATCTCATTGGAAGAGCACTTAGGACCGTTGTGGGACTGCTTAGAAAGATTGCGCTGGGTGCCTTTCCGAGATCTGAGGGAAGACTATCAGAATTTGAGAGAAGCAGAGAGAACAGATGAAAAGGTTAATGGAGAAGTGCAATTCAAGGCGGGCCGCATCAAACCAATGACAAGACCGATGACTCAAAATACAAAAAAAGTTACCGCGCTGACAGCGCTTATATTCCAAGAATGAAATCGATCTTAGAACACTTTGGGTGGATTGTGCATAGCCGACAGCTGCCACTGGAGATGGCTGCGGTTGCAAATCGCGGCGGTGTACTAGGTACTAGTTCTTTAGTTTGCCTGCAGCAAGTTGCGTAGAGGTGCGGAGCTATGTAGCGGCAGGCGTTATTGGCACCGTGCAGGCGCACTGCGATGGCCGGCAGTCGGTAGGCTGGACACGGCGGTGGGCGGGGGTGTCGCCGGTGCGGTGGGTACAGGAAATGCCAGACAGCCCCACCTGCCGCCGCCAGAGGTGTGTGCCCGCCCGGCCTGGCATTTCCTGCGCGCGCCTTCTCAGCGAACACCCTGCCCCGCCCTCGCCTTTACGGCGTCGCCTTGCCTCGTCCGTCCTGCGACGTCTGCTGCTGACTGCCGCCTTTCTCTAGGGCACTGGTTCCCAATCTCCGCCGTGCGGGATTAGAGGAGCGGTCTAGGGCGCTGCAGTCATGGACTGTGCGGCTGGTCCCGGCGGAGGTGACGGAGAGACTGATGACCTTAGCAGTTAAGCGCCGTAACATTTCACACTCATTTGAACACCCAATCTTCCTGAGTCTAATATTAGCTAGCACCTTCCTCGCGTCCCCAAGTCCCCTCGTCCCACCATCGTCAACTTCAGAGCATAACTAAACTTAAGAATGAAGAGAATTTTCTTTGAACATTTTTATTTTTAAAGTGATGAAAGATAATTGATATTTAGTTTTTATGTGTTTTATTAAACCATGAACTAATGAGTCATTGAGACAATTGGTACTGCTTATTTTGATGACCTTTTTTAAAGAATAATGAAGCAGTACTCAGTGCGAAACTTCGCGGCAGATTAAAACTGTGTGCCGGACCGAGACTCGAACTCGGGACCTTTGCCTTTCGCGGGCAAGTGCTCTACTATCTGAGTTACCCAAGCACGACTCACGCCCCATCCTCACAGCTTTACTTCTGCCAGTACCTCGTCACCTACGTTCCAAACTTTGCAGAAGCTCTCCTGCGAAACCTTGCAGAACTAGCACTCTTGAAAGAATGGATGCTGCGGAGACATGGCTTAGCGACAGCCTGTGGGATGTTTCCAGAATGAGATTTTCACTCTGCAGCGGAGTGTGCGCTGATATGAAACTTCCTGGCAGATTAAAGCTGTGTGCATAATTAAGTTTGTACGGAACCTTCAGAGCGCGAGTGCTACTCGCAGCTGGCGAATTTTTTAGCTTCGTTAAGAAACCCCCAAAATGCCTGCTCCACTAGGGCGTGGTTGAGCAGGACGGTGCTTCGCAGAACACTCTGCCCCTGTTGCCTTCCGGCTATCGCGGTCGACATCTGCCGCCAGGGCACTGACCTCGCCGCGTCGCTCTCGGGGCGCCAGCGATCCTGCGAGAGTCTGGAGCAGTCGCTGGAGGCTTCCTACCTCCTAGCTGGGCAGAGGGCGGCGTCTTTGAGCTCTCATCTCACATACCACTGAGGAATGGTAGTCACAATGACTGGGAAGTCTTGCCAGACTGACGACTACATTTTGAGTCCAGTATTGGACAAAGAGACTGACTGTTTTACTCGCAGCAGTAGTCACCTGCGACGATTGTCTAAAACTGTCATTATGACATGGCGCCATGCACACGAGTTAAATGTCCCCTACTTTAAAAAAAATTATGTATAAGCTAAAGCGGCCTCTTTCGCAAGGTAAACTATGTTATTTCTGGTTGTACAATGCTTACATTCACTATCAGCATCTATGATTACAATGTGTGTCTAATTGTATCTCTCCGTTCTTCTAGATCCCTCTACAAGCATTCCCGGGTTCGCAGGCATATTAAAATTTGTGTGCAAACGGAAACGGCTGTTTAACAGGGATTTCCAGTGTCATTTGTAGGCGGTAAATTAGTTTAATAATTGCCCATCAGTAAAGCTTAAAATTACACGAAACTTACTTCGATTATTATGACATCTGACGAAGATCTTGCTGGACGCGCTGGGAATGACATGACAAGTCACGGGAATAAAATCAGCTGCCTCGGCTGAAAGGAGAGGGGGGGAGGGCATTTGGGCTGCATTGGCAGTTCTGGGACGGCCTTGCCACGCCACCGAGGAATGTAGGGCCGGGTAGCTGTCGCGCGCTGCTGCAGCGCGATTGGTACACAGGATGGATACAAAGTAATGTCAAGACTGTCATACTTCACACCAAGCTTTATTGAAACACGTTCACCGTACTTCATGCCCTCAATATAATATCCCCGTATCTCGAATCATTACTCCTACACATATGGAAGGCGTCGAACAGCGTCAGGTTGTTTATCTCTGACGATGTCTCGCAAGAACCGCCCTGTGCCACGGATGTTGTCGTCTCTAATGTTGTACCGCATGCTTGTGGGGATGTTAATATGAAATCCATTCGATCATAGCGTAATAGGACGAAATACATTTGAAACGCCAAAGAAACTGGTAAATGTATGCGTAATCAAATACAGAGATATGTAAACGTGAAGAATACGGCGGTGCGGTCGGCAACGCCCATATAAGGCAAGTGTCTGGCGCAGTTGTTAGATCGGTTACTGCTGCCACAATGACAGCTTATCAAGATTTAAATGAGTTTGAACGTGGTGTTACAGCCGACGCACGAGCGATGAAAGACAGCATGTCCGAGGTAGCGATTAAGTGGAGACTTTGCCGTACGACCGTTTCACGAGTGTACCGTGAATATCAGGAACCCGATAAAACATCAAATCTCCGACATCGCTGCGGCCAGAAAAAATCCTGCGAGAACGGGACCAACGACGAGTGAAGAGAATCGTTCAATGTGATAGAAGTGCAACCCTTCTGTAAATCGCAGCATATTTCAGTGCAAGTATCAGCGTGGGAGCCATTCAACGAAACATCATCAATATGGGTTTTAGGAGCCGAATCCCAATCGTGTACCCATCATGACTGCGTGACACAATGCTTTACGCCTCGTCTGGGCCTGTCAACACCGACATTGGACTGTTAATGACTGGAAAGATGTTGCCTGATCGGACGAGTCTCGTTTCAAATTGAACCAAGCGGGTGGACGTGTACGGGCTGGCGATAACCTCATGAATCCATGGACCATACATGTCCGCAGAAGACTGTTCAAACTGGCTGAGGCTCTATAATGGTGTGGGGCGAGTGCAGTTGGAGTGATATGGGATCCCTGATACGTCTAGATACGACTCTGACAGGTAACACGTACATACGCATCCTGTCTAATCACCTGCATCCATTCATGTCCATTGTGCATTCCGATGTACTTGGGTAATTCCAGAATTGCTACAGAGTGGCTCCAGGAATACTCTTATGACCTGAAACGCTTCCACTGGCTACCTAATTTTCCAGACATGAACATTATAGAGCATATCTGGAATGCCTTGCGACGTGGTATTCAGAAGAGATCTCCACTTCCTTGTACTCTTACGGATTTATGGACAGCCCTGCGGGATCCATGGTGTCATTTCCCTCCAGCACTACTTCAGACTTTAGTCATGTCACGTCGTATTTCGGCACTTCTGCGTGCTCAATGGGGTGCTATACGATGTTAGACAGGTGTACCAGTTTCTTTAGCTCTGCAGTGTATTTTATTGATTGTGGCATTTCCGGCTGTGAAACCTTACATTTCGAATTTCAGTTCGTGATGTGTAAATGAGCGAGGAGGTAATGACGTTATGTTGCGTACTTAATTTGTGAATGATGAAGGTGTAATGTGGTAACTAATCCAGTTCTCAGTTGCTGCGTAGTTGAGTATAGGAGCCACCCAAAGCCAGGTTCCCCTAATTCGTTTGAGGAGTGTACTTATTTAGTAATGCGAACGCTACCGTTCCTTTCTCACTTGCACATTGAGCCGTGGTAAAAATTGCTGTTTTGAAGAGCGCGCCGCAGCGCGTAGTGTGAAGTAGTCGCCCTCCGTTTCTGGCGGTGGCGAAGCTGTAGCAATCGCAGCTTTGGTGTCTCCCTCTGGTGGGAAAGGGGAAAGGTTGCCTGTACATGTGCATTTAAGGGGCGCTATAAGCTCGCCAGTTGGTTAGTATCTCGTCCTCAGTTTGCTGGTCAGTCTCTCGTCCCAGTTTGCTAGTCTGTCTCTCTCGTCCACATTTGTTAGGCAGTTAATGCCTGTCTGTCGTTCGGAGTGCTAGTATGTTTGTCGTTCGGATCAACCTGTACAGCTGGCAAAATGAGAGTCTTTCCGCTCCGCCAGTAAGAGAACTGAGCGAGTGGTCGCCCGGTCGGGGCTTAGTTCCTGCATCTGAGTCTGCGCGTTAGATCGCCAGTCTGCTCGAGTTGGTTCAGGCAATGGTGATTGGCATTTGGATCGATCGGTTGGTCGGTTGCGCTCTGAGACACAAGATGACTTGTCCGTCTTGAGCGTCGGCGTATGTGAGGTCGCCACGTGAGTCCAGTGGGCCGCGGTCGACACGAGAGCAACAGGACTCACTTGTGTGTGCACTTTCTCTGACGGCGAAAACTTAGATTCACACAGCCGTCGAATGGGGTGCCACTCGCATCTAGAGAAAGTTGTGTGGGAGCGCATTTTGCCGCAGCTCGCCTCGACTGCGTTGGTAGGCTGGGTTCGGAGTGGTTCGCTGCAGTCCAAAGAAGAAGCTAATGTGTAGGGAGGCCGCGCGCCCCGTGAATGAGGTCCACGGCGGACAGGTACTTCAGGTATGGCACCTTACCGGTCGCGGCAGGCATTCCCTGCTCCCACGAAGGCGGTGCGGTGCGCGCGGCTGGACACTCCGACTCGGCTGGAATTCTGCCAAGGTTTCCCGGCTGCTAGCTAGAGCCCTCGTTACGTGTGAGATACGGCCGTAGGGGGAAAGCGTCACGCGTTTTCGCTTCGTAGCGTCCCAGTTCTCGCCTGCGCGCGCGCGCCCACACACACACACACACACACACACACACACACACACACACACACACACACACACACGCCCTTGAAAATTAACTTTCGGCCTGATGGTAACTACGAAACATTTCGATACTTTTAATGCGTCATTCTGATGTCGGAATTACAAAATTCAAGACGGCGGATCCAGTTTCGAGTATCAAAAATTATACGAGGCCTATTTGGAAAGTAATGTCGGATCGGGCGCGAAATGGAAACTACAGTGAAAATCCAATGAAACTTTGCACAGATCTGTTGGGCAGTGTCTTTAGTATGCCTGTTAATTGCGTCACGTCGCTATTTTCAGTTCTGAGTGCACGGTGACCACGCAAAGATGCCTATAAAGTAGTAGTGGTAAGTTCCTATGGGACCAAACTGCTTAGGTTATCGGACCCTAGGCTTAATCTAACTTAAACTAAGTGGCAAGGCGCCTTGATCGCGCAGCTATAAAGTAGTGTTTCCCGCGAAGCAAGAGGACCTGGTGAGAGATTTCGCCTGATGTCATGCAGCCCACATAACACAACTGTCATGCGTTTCTTTCTTGCTGACAGTTCTCGGCCACACTCAGCAGGGGCAATGAAGATGCACCTGCGACGTTTTCGATTGGGAAGTGTTTGATCGCCCGTAGTACAGCCCATAATTTGCTCCCCCTGAGTTTCATCTCTGGTAGCATAAACCGCTGACTGTGAAGAACAAATTTTGGCACAGGCAACGAGCTGTAGAGCAGCGTAGAGAATTGGCGGAAAGCACAAGTGGCTGCCTTCTGTGACGAGGGTATTGGAAAGTTGGTACAATATTGCGACAAATGTCTAAGTCGGAGTGGTGACTATGTAGAGAATTAGTTGCTCATACGTTTAGCGTATTCGAGTGAAACATTGGGTATAAGATATCGTGATAACTAATTAGAAGTTGAAATTGCCGTATTGAAATGTTTTATTCGCTATTTTACATTTTTCAATCTACATCGTAGTTACGGTCGTCGCTTGTTTCATTGTTGCCTTCAGAAGGGTGGTTGTGTCGGATTTCCCACTGGGGGATGGTTCGAAAAGTATCTGTTTATCTTCTACAATTGTCATTTTTTGGACTCGCGAGAGGAATGGACCGGAAGATGTCGCCAATAGAATACGGCAAGCGTCGTTTCCTCACGGGAATATTTGCGAGTAAAATCTTCTTGGAAACGTCAGGTATCCTTAATCCGAGCTTCCTGCGCGTCTTGAGATAGCTGAGCAATCGGCAACGGAGCAGCTCCGATTATGGCATATCGTTGCGTGATAACTATGTCAACTGATGTCGGCATCCGACTTTATTGCGGAATATTATGAGTCCGGTGAAGTTGGCATCCGACCATCGAGAAATAAACATTTTTCTTCAGAGTTCTTCATCGATATATTGTAGATTTAGAGTTATTTATACAAATTTGAATAGGTTGGCTGCATTACGCGAAACAAAACAGATTTACTCGTATAATTTTTAATCTTGTAAAAAGAGTTGTTTCCCAATTCGGGAAAAAAAATTTATGATCACAATTGCCAAGAATTGTACAGAAAACCTTCATAACATTTCTTTGTGCAGATGTTTATGCGACAACTACAATAATGAAGGACCCATTTTTACCGTGTGACGCTGCAACACGGTAGAAAAAAGACCGTCCATAGAAAACGCACAAATACGTGCATGCAACTACATTTGAACTCGCTAACAGTACTATTATTTATAAAAGAGGAGCCACGCAGAGCAAATTTGTAGCCAACTATTCCGGATAATGTCAGTTGTAGTTCAGTTTTAAGTCGATACATGTCATTTCACCAGTTAAAAATATCCTAAACATACCTTCTCTAATGCTACCCATTTTATTTTATACTGACAACTACGCAGGATCGCTGTCTTATATTAAACAGTCGAGACACACAGTATCTGAAAAATGTGCCTGTGCCTCTGTGTGTTACGGCCCGTATCATAGAGATTTGAGACTGGAAAGACCAAGTATGCACCGATGAAACCTACACAAGATTTCGCGGGACTACAGTCGGAAACACATCTTTGTTTCTTATTGGGTCCAGTGTGCGCAGGCATTTACTTCCATATGGATCTTATGGATGAACATTTCACATTTCTGTGAATGCATGTTGGTTTCTATAGATGAGATTCTCTCACCCCAGAGAGGTCCATCATGCGCGAGCAGAAATTGTCTTCTAAAACTCTACATCAGATTGATAGCAGTGATATAGGCCTTTAGTATGTGGGCCTGTTCGACTGTTGTTGAAAACAGGAATGACCGGTGCATTTGTCCAGTCAACAGGAATCTTTCCTTCTTGCTGTGATCTACGGTACAGGAGCACGGCTGAGTAAACTGGCCAATAGTGACGCACAGTGTCTCAGACGTGCCTACATGCTTATTTGCCAGTTCACTTGTCATGGTCAGCTGACAAAAGAGCTTATCCCCTGGATACAAACGAGACCCCTACATCCCTTAGCACAACTCAATTTTCCACACATCTTACGCCGCGCTGTAAACACTGATGTCATAACGTCCATATTCGCGCGTCTCGGTTATTTCTCCACCGCTTCCGTCAGTTCCCTGTCACACGCGGATCTTAGGGTTTCTCTGAGGGTTTCGCAAATTCCCGGCAAGTCTGTTATCCGGGACACAAAAGGCGATTTGCTACGTACGCATCAGCATGCGAACAATGCTCGTTTAAGGCAGAGTCATGAACGTCGCACAATCGTGGGCGCGTCCGACAGCTTGGTTAGCATACACCTGGCCGGGACCAGTCTTAATTGTGATGCAAATCGCAGCAGCCCAGCATCTCGCGGCTATCGTTAGGGATTCAGGTGACAAATGACGGCATGCAGATTGCGCTAATCTCGTAGCCCCGCCACAATGGCATTACGTCACGTCCTGACGCCGTGTAATTAACCGTGAAGAACGGGGGATGGCCATTTACTGAGAAGTCGGTGTCCTCTGCCTAGTGATATTACGACACGCAGTTGCTAATGCAAGCGTTACACTAGTCAGAATCTGTGTCAGCAACGGCCCTGTGATGTCGTTCGAGATGGGACTGGGGATTTAGATCGCACCCGGCAATTCAGAGTATACTTTCTACGCTTTACAGGAACTTGGGGCGAATGCCGGGGTGGTTCCTTAGGAAAGGCTGCGAATTATTTCTTCTCCATTTCTTTCGCAGTTACGTCATTGCTGTTTCTAATTGTCCACCTAACGGCGAGACACTAAACCATAATCATCCTTCGTTCTCTCCGCGCCTTCACGCTGGTACAGTTCAATGACATTAAAAAAAATCAGTATGTCACCTTTTTCCCCTCCCTTTATTATTGACTTTTTTGGTTTCATAACCATCCATAATTTACTCATTTACGTAATTGTTAATAATAGGCAGTTTGCCTCCTGCGGTGATTTACATTTTACTGTCCGCCCCCGGTAGCTGAGTGGTCAACGCGACAGAATGTCATCCAAAAGACCCGGGTTCGATTCCCGGCTGGGTCCGAGTTTTTCTCCGCTCAGTGACTGGGTGTTGTGTTGTCCTAATCATCATAATTTCACCCCCATCGACGCGAAGGTCGCCGAAGTGGCGTCAAATAGAAAGACTTGCACCCGGCGAACTGTCTATCCGACGGGAGGCCCCAGTCATACGACATTTACATTTTACTAATCAAATTAGGCTGTTGCAATCACAGAATGAAAAAATTAATTCATGTATATTTTCACCCAGTTTTTGAACCATTTTTCGTAATTGCTGGATGAATTCTAGAAATTTCATCGTGAATTCGATATTTTAACTGTTGCAAACTTCCCGGCCTGTCGGAATACACCCTCACCTTCACATAACCGCGCAGGTAAAAGCCTGGCACAGAGTCTGAAGGTTTTCCGAGCACCGATTGACTTTAGATTCGATGCAGTGGCAGTTGTACGGAAATTTCTTACCCATTTCAGTATTGTTCCACGAGCTGGAATTGGATATCGCCGCTGACTCTTGATATGCTTGCGAAAGGCACTTCCAAGCACAGGACAAATTCGTCGTAGCGACAATAGCCCTCCATCGCGGATGCACGGTGTTGCTTCTACCAGTACGACATGGCTACTGACCAGTATGTCCGCCTGCTTAGCTGGGTGGTCACCTGTTTGCCTAACATTCAGCGGGCACGGGTTCGGTCCTCGACCGGGTTGAAGAGTTTTCTCCTCTCGTGGACTGGGTGTTGTGTTGCCCTCATCATCCTATCATCACCATCACGGACACGCAAGTCGCCCAATGTGGCGCCGACTGATATATGACTCGAAACCCGGTGGCCGAACGTACCCGGATGGGACCTCTCGGCCAACAATGCCACAAGATAAATTTTTAGTGACGTGTATATGGGATGAAACTTGACACTCCACACTACCGTCCTGTGTCTTGTATTTAGCGCGCGTTATTCAAATTTGAAGTCGTCAAAACCTTGTGAAAAACCCTATATAAAAAAAACTCTCATCTCTCTCTCTCTCTCTCTCTCTCTCTCTCTCTCACACACACACACACACACACACACACACACACACACATACACACACACATTAACAAAATCTGTATCAATTAGAATAACGTAGTTATATCTCAGTTATAAAGACTGTGCTATTACTTTCTTCGTAAGTAAAACTGAATTTACTTATTATCTTTTCCTCCCGTGTTTGCATTGAGAATTACTATAAATAGGTAAAGCTGAAGCACACTTCTTCTTTTCGGGAAACTTCCTGTGTACTTATCTATGGAAATCATTTGCGTCTCTAGTCTGATATTTACGAATGTAGCTGTTTAATGTTGAAAATCGTCTGCGTATTTCCAGGATTCATGCGTGTCTTTATAGAGCACTACCCATTTGTGTAAACCTAGTAATTTTATAGACCAGGACCCAATAGCTGTATGCCAATCTTTTCCTGATAGATGCTCAGCGTTTTCGACTGCCTCCCAATTACGTGATTGGTTACTTCTTTCAAATACGATTGGTTCGTTCACACTTCTTGTGATAGTGCGGGATTGTAGACTTAATGGCAGCTTCACTGCTGTTTTCTACGTCGTGCGCTCGAATAGTGTTTGTGCGTGTCTGTAGAGCGGGGTTTCCAAATTTGTTTTCCGGTAACAGTAGTATCCGATGGGAAGTGAATAAGTGCTCCACGAGAAACTGTTAATAACATGGCAGGTTTTTTTAGCTTTTGACGACACTAATTAAAAAAAATATTGTGAGAGTATATTGAAGTAATCATTCAATAAAACACGTTTTCTCATTTTTAAAATTTTATTAATCTCCAAAATAAACAAGGTGTTTAATCAAAATACCAGGACTCTCACAGTGTTCTCAAAGGAAAAGTTTGGGTATGCGCGCTGTAGGAAAACAAAGTATTATTCATGGTTTTCTAGGTCTGTATTTGGAAGTATCATCTAACTGCTTTGTCTGACTGATATTTGGCTTCCGAACTTCAACTACAGTAAAAATGAAAAATTACGAAAATGCTATTGCCGTGTGGTCTCCTTGTTACACTTTAGACGGCATAGACCGCGAATGACGTCATTACATTGAAACCAACATCCTGGTCAGCTGACTTGAGGTGGCATCCAATTGCTTTCTGCCCCTGGAATAGTATTCAGTTTATTGTACTTGTCCCTTTTTTTAGTCTAAAAACACTGATTAGTTATTTTAGTTTTTGTCATAGTCATAAGTAACAACATGAAAAAAAAATTCCGTTATCTAATACGTGGAGGGGTGTGCCGTACAGGGAATAGGCAAAATAATGAGAACACCAGTACGTACTTTGGAATGATTTATTAATAAGGTGTTGGACCCACATTTGCCCGTAATACAGCTGCGATTCTTCTTAGAATACTGGCATATAATGATTCTATAGTCTCCAGTGGAATGTTGTCTCTCTTCGGTCGGAAACACTTCTAACTCTTGCAGTGAGAGGAAGGCGGCAATCTGCTCCGGAATTTGCGCTCCAATACCGCCCGCAAGGGTTCGATAATGTTCAAGTCCGGGGACTGCGCTGGCCAGGGAAGACGCTGCAGTTTAGTTGCATGCTCCTCATACCACAATTGTACTGCCCTGGCTGTGTGAATGGGTACATTATCGTCCTGAAATATGGCATCATTGTTGTGGAGCAACATTTAAATCATGGGGTGTACCTGATCACCAAAAAAAAAAAAAAAAAATGTTCACATAGTCTTTGGCTATAACACGGTCTTTGAGAGTAATGACGGGACCAGAAGAATATCATGATATGGCTGCCCACATCATAGTACTTCCACCTCCATGCTTAACCGTTGGAATCAAGATGAATGTTCTCGGCGGACAGTGTCGATAGATACAGGCTCTCGAAGATTGCTCTTGAGCTCTGCAGTCAATTTAGCCGTCGTAGTTTTGTGTTGCTTTGACACAATTAGCGTTAGCGTACGACGGTCTCCGTCATTTAGTTTTTATTTGCTCCCACTATTACGTTTACACGATGATGATGTCTTTCCATGTTTCATGACTGCTGAAACAGTTGCTCTTTAAACATTTAATAAGTTGGCTACTGATGCTCCAGCTAGTCGGGCCCTCACAATCTGCCCTCTTCGGAACTCTGTTAGGTCTTTTATTACACGTGGACCTTGGCCGCTGAATGCAAATACGAAGTATGCACGAGTCGTGAATAAGCTGCACTGATGCCTCGTCCGTACTGAACATGCACAGTCCAGCGCGACACGTGCCTTACCTGCGTTGTTGAGAGTCAAACACAACACACACCATTACTACCACTTTTCACATTATTTTGCCTATCCCCCGTACGTTGTTACATCATAACTGCCTCTTGATGTTCAGAAAACAATTGTGAAAAAACAGAAAGACAAACTGAAAACACAAACACTCCAGTGGCTAGAGCTTCTCTCCAAGTTTTTAACTCACACAACAGGCGCTCAAAATGGGTATCGTTTGTGACCGCAAAATGTCAGTTTGTGCGTGCAAACGTTGACACGAATTGCCCGGAAAGGCATGACTGCAGCCGGCTTTGCAAATATGTTCGTCGGGTTTGCCTACTTGCAGGCGAGAACTGTTTGATGCGACTACATGGAGCAGAATGTTAATAATAAATGTTTAAAACAGCACAACCTACAGCTGCAATGTGTAATTATAAGAATTTTGCGAAATGTTAGCAGTTGCCAGTGGGACGCCATGCTTAGCAATAACATACAACAAATTTCCACCGGTTCTCTGATAGCTTACCGTGAGACATATCCGTCTCAATAGTAGCGAAAGCGTTAAAGAAATTAGATTAGATTAATTATTCATTCCATCGACCCATAAAAGTGGGAATCCTCCTGGGTGTGGAACATGTCAGATAAACACATTACAAAAATGTAATTAGAAAACCTTGAATTTCATTAATTTTAATGATCCTCAGTCAATAAACAGTAAAATTACGTACATGAATTAAATTTAAACTTCTAATACTTACAGGTTTAATACTTACATCTGCTTTCATTAAATCCGTCATTCAGACATTTGCTAGTTTCTTAGCTATTAGAACCAAGTATTGTCAAAAATTAAAGTAAATTATTCATTTCAGTGATCCTCAGTTAAGAACAGTCAGATTTTGTACAAGATTTAAAATTAAACTTCCACTATTTACAGACTTTTACATCTGCTTTCCATACATCCATAATTCACAGAGAGTGTAGTTACTTGGCTGTTACTACCAAGTATTGCCAAAAATTAAAGTATAATAAATTTGCATTAAAATGGTCTACTGCACTTGTTGAGAAACTCATGGATGAAATAGAGAGAGTTGGCCACCAAACATTCTTTTAAATTATGTTTAAATTGTGGCTTGTCTGATACTAAACTCTTAACGGTTGCTGGTAACTTATTGAAAATATGCGTTGCTGAATACTGGACTCGTTTCTGGGCAAGAGCGAGTGATTTTAAATCTTCATGTATATTGTTCTTATTCTTAGTATTGATACTGCGTACTAAGCCGTTAGTTGGAAAAAGAGATGTGTTATTTACAACAAACTTCATCAAGGAATAAATATACTGAGAATCTGTGGTTAATGTGCCCAATTCTTTGAATAGGTTTCGACAGGATGTTCTTGGATTTACACTACTCATTGCCGTTATTATACGCTTCTGCACTCTAAAAAAATTTTCTCTGTTTGTGGAGTTACCCAAAATATGATACCATATGACATAATGGAGTGAAAATAAGCAAAATATGCCAGTTTTTCTATATTAATATCTCCTATGTCTGACATCATTCGCATTACAAACACAGACTTGTTTAGGCGCTTTAGCAGTTCGTTAGTATATTACTCCCAACTGAATTTATTATCAAGTTGTAAGCCCAAGAATTTTACACTCTCAACTTCTCCTATTTCCATGTGATCATATTTTATACACACACCAGAAGGAAATCTCTTGGAAATTCTGAACTGCATATAGTGGGTCTTTTCAAAGTTTAATGACAGTGAATTGGCTTTGAACCACTTATTAATGTCAGTAAAAATTTGATTAGCTGCCATTTCTAAATTTATATTTGATTTACTATTTATTGCAATGTTTGTATCATCTGCAAATAAGACAAACTTGGCATCTGGTAATGTAACAGATGACAGGTCATTAATATACACAAGAATTGTAGTGGACCTAGTATGGAACCTTGGGGAACACCACGTAATTTCTTCCCAGTCAGAGGATGTCTGATTGCCTAATGACACCCTTTGTTTTCTATTAGTAAGATATGACTGAAACCACTTTGCAGCACTACCAATATTTTAATTTACTTAAAAGAATGCTGTGATACACACTGTCAAACGTCTTTGAAATAAATGTACTCAGTCTTCTTGCAGTGTTTCCTTGCATTCTTTTCCGTTTGCCTTTTTGCTAGCGTATCTCTGAAATTTCCGTCGGACTGTTTCTGGACGAAAAGGTCGTCAGCGCATACACGTAAGCCGCATCGGGTGTGAGGGTGGTTAGGGAGCTAATTACTGCTGTTCGTACGAAAACTGCCCTGAGACAAGACGTAAGTCATATAGCCTGTGTTCACCCGGAAGGCACGTAGTGTCTGCAGGCAGTGAAAGTGGCATGCAGATAAGGGCCGGGTAACAGACGTACGTGTAGCGCTGTGGCTTTCCACGGCACCTTACGGGCCTTCCTGGAACGTTAGTTGTGGCGCGTCGGTCGTGATTGGCCACTCAGCCGGGCCCGCGACCTGCTACCTGTTCGACCGGCGCCCCGCACACGCGGCCGTAAGGTGGAGAGCCGGCGCCGGCCGGCCGCGTTACTTTACGTTTTTCCGGACACGGCTGCTGCGTCATCCATATTCATCGCGGCGCTACTGTCCGCAGCCACTAATGAGCTCCGGGCTCTGGGCGCCGTCCAGCCGGCAGCGTCTAATGGCCGCCGCCTCGAGGAGTACGGCGCGCGCCTGCAGCTCTGGCTGCACCAGCGTCCGGTGTGTCTGACCGGCCTGCAAGGAGACCACGCGCCAGTCGGGTTTTGTAATTTTTTGTAGTTACGGTACGTGAAGATCACAACTCAAATATCAAGCCTCTCCAGAAATGCTTTCCAACTTTCAAAAATTCTCGAGAAACTCGATTTTGAAATTTTCTGTGAGTCTTTAAGAGGAGGGCCATGCGAGAGGCGTTCAATGAATTCGAAAGTAAAGTTCTATGTACTCACTTGGCAGAAAATCTTAAGAAATTTTGGTCTTGTGTCAAAGCGGTAGGTGGATCAAAACAAAATGTCCAGACACTCTGTGACCCAAATGGTACTGAAACAGAGGATGACAGACTAAAGGCCGAAATACTAAATGTCTTTTTCCAAAGCTGTTTCACAGAGGAAGCTGTTTCACAGAGGACGACTGCACTGTAGTTCCTTCTCTAGAGTGTCGCACAGATGACAGAATGGTAGATATCGAAATAGACGACAGAGGGATAGAGAAACAATTAAAATCGCTCAAATGAGGAAAGGCCGCCGGACCTGATGGGATACCAGTTCGATTTTACACAGAGTAAGCGAATGGACTTGCCCCCCTTCTTGTAGCGGTGTACCGTAGGGCACAGGTTATCCCCGTTTTTAAGAAGGGACGTCGAACAGATGTGCTGACCTATAGACCTAAATCTCTAACGCCGATCAGTTGTAAAATTTTGGAACACGTATTATGTTCCAGTATAATGACTTTTCTGGAAACTAGAAATCTACTCTGTAGGAATCATCATGGGTTTCGAAAAAGACGATCGTGTGAAACCCAGCTCGCGCTATTGGTCCACGAGACTCGGAGGGCCATAGACACGGGTTCCCAGGTAGATGCCGTGTTTCTTGACTTCCGCAAGGCATTCCATATAGGTCCCCACAGTCGTTTAATGAACAAAGTAAGAGCATATGGACTATGAGACCAATTGTGTGATTGGATTGAACAGTTCCTAGATAACAGAACGCAGCATATCATTCTCAATGGAGAGAAGTCTTCCGAAGTAAGAGTGATTTCAGGTTTGCCGCAGGGGAGTGTGGTAGGACCGTTGCCATTCACAATATACATAAATGATCTTACGGATAACATCGGAAGTTCACTGAGGCTTTTTGCAGATGATGCTGTGGTGTATCGAGAGGTTATAATAAAGGAAAATTGACGCATGGTGCAGGGAATGGCAATTGAATCTCTATATAGATTTAGCTACAATATAGCAGGACAGCAACTGGAAGCAATTAATTCCATAAATTATCTGGGAGTGCGCATTAGGAGTGATTTAAAATGGAATGATCATATAAAGTTGATCGTCGGTAAAGCAGATGCCAGACGGAGATTCATTGGAAGAATCCTAAGGAAATGCAGTCCGAAAACAAAGGAAGTAGGTTACAGTACGCTTGTTCGCCCACTGCTTGAATACTGCTCAGCAGTGTGGGAACCGTACCAGATAGGGTTGATAGAAGAGAGAGAGAAGATCCAACGGAGAGCAGCGCGCTTCGTTACAGGATCATTTAGTAATCGCGAAAGCGTTACGGAGATGACAGATAAACTCCAGTGGAAGACTCTGCAGGAGAGACGCTCAGTAGCTCGGTACGGGCTTTTGTTGAAGTTTATAGAACATACATTCACCGAGGAGTCGAGCAGTATATTGCTCCCTCCTACGTATATCTCGCGAAGAGACCATGAGGATAAAATCAGAGAGATTAGAGCCCACACAGAGGCGTACCGACAATCCTTCTTTCCACGAACAGTACGAGACTGGAATAGAAGGGAGAACCGATAGAGGTACTCAGGGTACCCTCCGCCACACACCGACAGGTGGCTTGCGGAGTATGGATGGAGATGTAGAAAGTAAGTGAAACGCCCGCTAAACCCGCTTGGCAGAATAGATAGTTAGGATTGTGGAAAGGGCCAAATAAGGTGGCGGTCAGTTTAACTTCAAAATTGTAATTTATTGTAATTTAATAACACATTTAAACCAAAATGGCACATAGTCGAACCTTTACAACTACGAGTTTCAAAATCCAATTCTTTCAAGACTGAAGGCCTCCAAACAAGAAATCTTGAAGACCAACAAGATAAATTTCAACTGACTGAAGACACGCAGTTAAAATTAGAAATAAAAATCATTTTATACAGGGTGTTACAAAATGGTGCGGCCAAACGTTCAGGAAACATTCCTCACACACAAATAAAGAAAAGATGTTACGTGGACATGTGTCCGGAAACGCTTAATTTCCATGTTAGAACTCGTTTTAGTTTCGTTCACCTACGCTCAATGGAGCACGTTATCATGATTTCATACAGGATACTCTACCTGTGCTGCTAGAACATGTGCCTTTACAAGTACGACACAACATGTGATTCATGCACGATGGGGCTCCTGCACGTTTCAGTCGAAGTGTTCGTACGCTTCTCGACAACAGATTGGTAGAGGCGGACCAATTCCGTGGCATCCACGCTCTCCTGACCTCAAACCTCTTGACTTCCATTTATGGGGGCATTTGAAAGCTCTTGTCTACGCAACCCCGGTACCAAATGTAGAGACTCTTCGTGTTCGTATTGTGGACGGCTGTGATAACAATACGCCATTCTCCAGGACTGCATCAGCGCATCCATGCGACGGAGGGTGGATACATGTATCCTCGCTAACGGAGGACATTTTGAACATTTCCTGTAACAAAGTGTTTGAAGTCACGCTGGTACGTTCTGTTGCTGTGCATTTCCGTCCCATGATTAATGTGATTTGAAGAGAAGTAATAAAATGAGTTGTAACATGGAAAGTAAGCGTTTCCGGACACATGTCCATATAACATATTTTCTTTATTTGTGTGTGAGGAATGTTTCCTGAAAGTTTGGCCGTATCTTTTTGTAACACTCTGTAAACAGGGTGAGTCGCATAATACGTAACACCTCCTTTATTCTGGGGATGATTGCACTTATCGGCATGCGGTTTTCGGCGAATCATAGCGGACTATGGGGCACATACGATGGTACATGCACAATAATCACAACGTTTATATTGTCCGAGATTATGAGGTAAGTACATGTTTTTTAAATGGGATGCTATACTTTTCTTACCATCATTGGAGCGCTCTGGAAAAGACGCGTAAAGTGATGTAAAGCATGTTGCTATTGTGATTCAAACTTCGCTTAAAAGACGCTGGGAAATATAGTTCGATTGATGGCCAAGACACATCGCTGCTGCCACATGTAGGAGGAGGAAGAACCACGGTATAACCGGAATAACGGCAGGAAACCAAACACAGATAGACAGCCAAGTTCAAGGAGACGCATAGTTCGGAGTAAGCACGGCTCAGTAAGGTCGGGTTCTTTTGCCAGACAGCATGACTGTAGTAGAGTGCTCATCACCACGTCGGCATCCCAGGTTCGACCCCTGGCCGTGGTAAATTGTTAAACGAAGGTGCGTGTTCCGTGAGCATTTGCGTGAAGCGTAAAATACATAAAGATGAAAGAATAATGATTTCTAATATCTCTTTAATTTAAACAATCTTTTATAAAAAAAGATCTTTCTCTGCGTCGTGATGACCGGGTGTTGTGTGATGTCCTTAGGTTAGTTAGGTTTAAGTAGTTCTAAGTTCTAGGGGACTGATGACCATAGATGTTAAGTCCCATAGTGCTCAGAGCCATTTGAACCATAAAAGATCAGTAATTAAGAATTTACTTTTGCAATTAAAACCGGATTTTTGTGTATCAAATGTAATTCGAAATAAAAAGACGTGTATTTTCCATAAGAATGACAGATAACTGTTAATTACGATATATTTGATGAATTTATATTTCCATAACAAAGATATTCGAACTGAGAAAAAAACTAGAAGAACAATGACTGACACGAGTTACAAACCAGAGATTACCAATCTCGAGCGCTACTGGTCGTTTTTCTTCATCTTTATGTATTTTACGCTCATGGAAACCGCTTTAGAACGTCTATATTTGTCTAAAATTTGCATCGGCCAGGATTAGAAGTGGTGAGGCCTACATGGCAGGCGAGTGTACTACGGAGAGCCATTCCGCTGTCGGGAAAACTTCATATTCGATTTCCTGGAGGATTTTTGGGAGTTCCATCGAACTGCTTTGTCTAACCCATAGTTTTGACCTCCGAACATCGCGTGCTGTAAATATATAAAATTACAAAAACCTTATTGCCGTGTGGTTTCCTTGTTAAACTGTAGACCAGTGGTTCCAACCTGTGAGTAATTACTCCCTTAAGGATAAAATGAAATTTTCTGAAGGGTGAAAACTATAATTACTTTTTCTCAATTAGCTGCAAAAATTTGGTGGAGATTACGGGTTCGTCACATAGCCCAGCCACTATACACGTATGGTGTGCTTTGTCCCTTACATCTCTGATGATGAAAGTGGAACATACACGTAACAAATGCTAAATGTCTCAAGAAAAGTCGTCTCCAGGTTGTAGGTAGCACTTGCAGTAGTGCAGAAACTGGTTTGTTATTCGCTTCGCAACAGAAAAAATAATTAACTGATAGCACGACACAGCGGTAACTACATAAGGGCTACTATAGCGCTGTACGCAGTTTTTCAAAGCATTAACAGCCTGAAGTTGTCTGGTTTCTGCCAGTTCGGAAGGAAGGAGTGCAGCGATGAAATGAATAGCGAACAGTAAGTATAGTACACACGTGTGAACTCGTTTGATTTTAAGTGGGGTTGCAGTGTGCAGATCAAGCAAGTACCGCAATCGAGAGGAATAATACAGGGGAAGCATGTTTTGTAACAAGTGTCTGCCGTCACTGTGGACAGTTAGCTTTCTCTTCTGAGGACGAGTTGTGGGTTGCACTTGCGACCCACCACGAATTACTTCGTCATTTATTGTAACACACACACACACACACACACACACACACACACACACACACACAAAGTGAATATCACTCATCTTTCATCGTTTGAAAAATAAGTGTCCCAAGAAAAGTCTTTCATTCTACACTTTAATTAGATGCTAAAGTTCGTGATAATGTGGGGGAGGGGGGGGGGAAGGCAAGAGGGGGTGGGAGTGCAGGGTACTAGCTAATATCTGATTGCACTCAGGGTTAATGGTCTAAGAAAGTTTGGGAACCACTCTCCTAGACGGTGCAGACCGCAAATGACGTATTTACATTGGAACCAGCATCCCGATCAGCTGACTTCTGGCAGCATCCAATCGCTTTCGGCTGCTGTTCAATTGATTTTGCTTTAATTGTAGTATTTTCAGTATAGGTTTCTTTATTGCAATATCGTGCAGCGTATGGTTCTACCGAAAGATACATGAAAGGACGTTATATTTTGTGCCACAACTAAAGTTGTTGTTAAAAAAAATGTGAACACATTTTTCGAGTCAATGAATGTGCTGACTGAGCCGGCCGGAGTGGCGGAGCGGTTCTAAGCGCTACAGCCTGGAATACCGCGACTGCTGCGGTCGCACGTTCGAATCCTGCCTCGGGCACGGATGTGTGTGATGTCCATAGGTTAGTTAGGTTTAACTAGTTCTACGTTCTAGGGGACTGATGACCTCAGAAGTTAAGTCCCGTAGTGCTCAGAGCCATTTGAACCATTTTGTGCTGACTGAAATGAGGAGTGACATCGTTACCAGAGAGACGCGGATCGTCTTCTGTGACAGAAGTAACGTTCGATGATGTGTCATAGCCAAGTAAGAAAGTCAATGAAACTTAGGCCATACATACAAAGAACTGCGAAATTATTGGCACAGAAGGCAACTGAAACAAGTGCACAATGAGACGATCAGAGATGTCACTTTTATTCGAAGACAATAATTACAGTACAGTCACTGAAATTCGTTGTGGTGCCATGGATATTACAGAAGGTGGGACATGAGTCTTAGTGCGTCAGTGCCTGCTCTAGAACGTTCTCCCATGCTGGCCACAAGGTTCGTAAGGAGTTGTTGTGGCAGGTCGTTCATTCCTCCACAAGTGCGGCTTACAGCCCCTGCAAGGCCGTTGGTGCACCTGGACCAACAAAAGGATCACGTCCGACAGTGTTGGACGTACCCTCACATGTCAAAAGGAGTGAACACGTAATGCGCCGAGGAACATTGCCGGACATGGTTGTTTTGGTGGTGCAGGTGTTACGGCACGGAGAGGCAATAATTGCATGGGCGTGCTGACTTCCAAATCTACACAGTACACTCACTGGTTAGCGGTTCTGTGACTGCGTACTCTGTAGCCCCTGTACGTGTTTTCAGGAGTGCATTCTGCACTGGCTTCATTTTTATAGCGCGTCGAACAGCGCAGGCGGGCAGCTCTTGGAGTGAGAGGATATTCTGTGAATGGACTGGCATGCTGTTCCCCCGACTTAAACACCATCTACGAGGGTAATTCCAAAAGTAAGGTCTCCTATTTTTTTTTTTTTTTTTTTTTTTTATAAGTACAGAATTCTGTTTGTGTGGCAGTTGGTCACGCTGCTATGAAGAGTGCTCGACGCGCTGTATGTTAACATGCGCACGCCGCGCTGAGGCGCTCAGTCTGGGCTTGGCACCCGTTGAGAATGGAGATCCCGTTGGATGTTACGGCCAAGTGCGAATTGCGCGCAGTTATTCGGTTTTTGAAGGCAAAGGGCACTGCGCCGATTGACATCCATCGCTAGTTGACGCAAGTGTATGGTGAGTCGTGCATGGATGTCAAAAATGTTCGTAAGTGGTGTAGAGAGTTTGTATCTGGTCAGACCGAAATTCACTACGAACAATGGAACCATCAATTTCTGAGGAGACAGTGTTGAAGGTTGAGCACAGCATGCGTGAAGATCGGCGGATCACCCTGGATGACCGAGCGAGGTGGCGCATTGGCTAGCAAACTGGACTCGCATTCGGGAGGACGACGGTTCAATCCCGCGTCCAGCCATCCTGATTTAGGTTTTCCCTAAATCACTCCAGGCAAATACCGGGATGGTTCCTTTGAAAGGGCGTGGCCAACTTCCTTCCCCGTCCTTACCTAATCCAATGAGAGCGATGACTTCGGTGTCTGGTCTCTTGCACAAAACAATCCAACCCCAACCCACCCTGGATGACCTCTGCACGTTGGTTCCTGAGGTTTCCCGAAGCACCGCTCACAGAATTTTGACGGAAACATTGAACTACCGGAATGTGTGGGCAAGATGGGTGCCACTCATGCTGATTGAGGACCACATGCGGCAACGAATTGATGGTTGCCTCGCATTTTTCACCGCCTTGCAATCGAACAGGACAACTTTCTGGACTAAATTGTCACGGGTGACGAAACCTGAGCATACCACTTTACACCTGAGACCAAGCAACAATCACGCCAGTGGCGGCATCCTTCTTCGCCAAAGCCGCGGAAATTCAAACAAACACAGTCTGCCGGTAAAGTCATGACAACCGTTTTTTGGGACCGGAAAGGGGTATTGCTGGTCGACTTTATGCCTTCTGGGACCACAATTAACGCTGACAGGTACTGCGAGACTCTGAAAATACTCAAACGGCCAATTCAGAACAGAAGAGGAATGTTGAGCAAGTGCGTACACATTCTCCATGACAACGCTCGCTCACACATCGCTCGGCAAACCGTTGCTCTCCTGTAACAGTTTCAGTGGAACATGATCACCCACCCACCCTATAGTCCTGACTTGGCCCTCAGTGACTATTACCTGTTCCCTAAGTAAAAGAAGATTTGGCCGGAAAACGATTCAGCTCCGATAACGAGGTGAAAGAAGAGTTTCATAACTTTATGCACAGCATGGCGGCGAGCTGGTATGATATGGGCATACAAAAACCGCCACAGCGTCTACAAAAATGCATCTACAGAAATGGGGATTATGCCGAAGAATAGCTAAATGTTAAAGCTGTAAACTGATGTAAACCATTGTAGAAATAAACAGGTCTATGTACTTACAAAAAAATAGAGGGCCTTACTTTTGGGATTACCCTCATATCACGAAGGGATTGCGTTGGGGAGACATATTGCAACACCTCCACATGCCCCATCGACGAGCCAGTAGTTAACCGCACTGGTGGAGGAGTGCAGCAGCCTACCACAGTAATTCCTTACCAACGTTGTCACCAACTTGGAAGCACGTTGCGGAGTATGCATTGTCGTTCAAGCATCCTATTAAGAACCATGTACCACCGATTTAATATCCTGAGACCACCATGAATCACGAGGACTTCAGTGTAACTATTGCGTTTGAATATAAGTATCATGTCTGTTCGACTTCATTGCTTATTTCTTTCACTTTCCTTCTGTATATACTGTTGCAATTCTCTCAGTGTATCATCCAAGTTCCATCGAGCTGTGTTACTTGGCAGTGACAGAGCATGCAAAAGGTACTTTTTTTAAATTTTTGCACATCATTGTACTTTTCTATATGTAAAACAACTGAATGATAAGCTACATTATGTACGAGGGTGAGTCAACAGAAAACCTTAAATATTTTTAATTATTTATTGTGCAGAAGTGGTACAAAGCTGTATCACTGTTCAATATAATCTCCTCCCCCCCCCCCCCCCCCCACCCTCAATGCAAGTGCTCCAGCGTTTACAAAGCGCATTAATTCCTTTAGAAAAACATTCTTTTGGTAGTCCGCGCAACCACTCGTGCACCACGTGGCGTACCTCTTCATCAGAACGGAACTTCTTTCCTCCCATTGGTCCAAACATATGGAAACCACTTGGGGCAAGGTCTGGTGAGTATGGTGGATGAGGAAGACACTCAAAATGCAGGTCTGTGATTGTTGCAACTGTTGTACGGGCAGTGTGGTGCCTTGCATTGTCATGGTGCAAAAGGACACCTGCTGACAGCAATCTACGTCGCTTTGATTTGATCCCTCTAGGCATGTAATGCTCCAAAATGACACCTTTTTCGTCCCAAAAGAGAGTCAGCATAACCTTCCCTGCTGATGGTTCTGGTCGAAACTTCTTTGGTTTTGGTCATTCCTTACTTGCTCTCTTCGTTTCCGGATGGTGGAAGTGAACCCGGGTTTCGTCCCCAGTAACGATTCTTGCAAGGAAGTCATCACCTTCTCGTTCAAAGCGCCGAAAAAGTTCTTCCCAAGATTCAACACGTCGTTCTCTCATTTCAGGACTCGGCTATCGTCGCACCCATCTTGCACACACTTTGTCAAACTGGAGCACATCATGCACAATGTGGTGTGCTGACCCATAACTAATCTGTAAACATGCTGCAATGTCATTTAGTGTTACTCGGCGGTTTTCCTTCAATATTTCTTCAACTGCTGCCAATGTTCTGTGGAGTCACAACTCGTTGTGCCTGCCCTGGACGAGGATCATCTTCCACTGAAGTCACACCATTTGCGAACTTCCTACTTCATTCGTAGACTTGCTGCTATGGCAAACATGCATCACCGTACTGAACTCTCATTCGTCGATCAATTTCAATAGGTTTCACACCTTCACTATGTAAACACCGAATAACAGAACGCTGTTCTTCCCTGGTGCAAGTCGCAAGTGGGACGGCCATAGTTATACTGATACAAGTAATGCGACGGTATGTGTGCATCTACTCTATAGTGCCACCTACAGTCGATTCTGCACGCTGTTTGTAGCACACTTACCAACTTACAGGACAACGGCGCGAAATTTCGATTTGTTGTTATAAATTTAAGGTTTTTTGACTCACCCTCGTACGTATCTAGTATTGAGTAGGCCTACGTTGGTCCTCGTATCCACGAAGTTGATGAATGGCGAAGATTTTGAGACGGACAGAATTTTGATATCTAAGTCACTACAAGATTTTTCTCTGTAATCAACGCTATCTAATACCTGTCGTTTCTTATCCTGTTATTGCGCTCCGTACAGGGTTAACCTAACACGGTGAAACATGAACACTTATTTTGCGTAAAAAAAAAAAAAAAACAGCAATGGATGTCATTTCTTATAAAAGCATAATACAATATATCACACGTATTGTTAAGAAATCGTCAGTAAACTAAGTGCTTATTGCGAAACTGGTACCTTGTCTGATCCTGTGGAAGCAGTGAAATAAATGACTCATGGGCAAAAAGACAGGAATTCATTGAAGAACTGTAATTCTGTAGCTTTTAAAAAGAAAGAACTGTCAGTGTTATGTTTCAAACTCCTTTTTGTAGGTTCACTTGGCCAAAGGTAAAATATCGGAAATTTCGAAGAGACTGGGTTAGTAGTACCACTAAATGTGAACTCTAATACAAATTATTCAATTGTTAAAAAAATAAATTCTTGATTTCAACGATAAATAAAAAGAGCTATAAATGCCGACTCCACTTCGTGCAGTTCGTAATGACTGAAATTAAGTTTTTGCCCTCTGTCACTTGATTCCATTCGATTTACAGGTCCCATTAGATCGAAAAATCTGGTGCCTTGTTCTGTCTGGTCAACCCACATGATAATCTTTTGTAGCCTTATTTAAAGACGTCACGAAAATCGACGAAATACTTGATCTCCAAGAGACTACAAGTATTTTTGTCTCTGTCAGAGGAGTGACTACCACTAGTGTTCTGAAACTCTTCCTGGTTCTATACTGTAAGGAGGTGCCGCTGTCGACTAATTTAACGCTCCCCTCCAGCTTCCGTATCGATGTAACCATCAGATGTCTCTATACTGCGGCAGCAGTTAGCATGGCTCAGGCCCCAGAGAGAAAGCGTCGCCCATTAGTAACACTAATCACGGATCCCGCCGAGATCTCAGGAAATTAAATTAACCACGACGATGTCCTGGACACTCCATTACCGACAGCGGTGCGGTGAAGTGGTTGCTTGCGTGTCGGGTGATGGTCCACGAGATTCAAAGCTGCCGCCGTGATTTATATTTCATCTTTATTACCCGAGCACTCCAGGCGATGGCGTCACGGTGAAAGTGACACGTACCATCTTGAGGTTCGTCTGGTGCCAACTGTCAATTTTGACCTTGTTTTCGACGTGTTACTTAATCCCTAAGTAACAATGAGAACCTTGAGATAACCATTTTCACCCAAGTCTCACTTTGTGTGCGTGAGAAGTAACTTCTTTCTAAAGTTAAAGAAAGAGATATCTACTCAACAGATAAACAATACTTTCCATGACGATAACGGAAAGATTCGCAACGATTTTAGAAAATATCTTGTTGAAGAAGCAGACTGGCTTCAGGAAGTGTTCGTCCTCTTCAGACAACACTTTTGCCATCGGATAAGTAATTGAAAATTACTTACGTATAATGAGAAACGCATCTGAAGTTTATTGACAACGTGAAAGCCTTTGACAATGTACATAGCAGATTGTTGTGTTCAGTAATAGGCAGGAGAGGTATATCAAACCACTAACTAGGTTTATCGTGGTCGTGCGGTAGCGTTCTCGCTTCTTGCTTCCCGCGCCCGGGTTCCCGGGTTCGACTCCCCGCCGGGGTCAGGGATTATCTCTGCCTCGTGATGACTGGGTGTTGTGTGATGTCCTTAGATTAGTTAGATTTAAGTAGTTCTAAGTTCTAGGGGACTGATGACCATAGATGTTAAGTCCCATAGTGCTCAGAGCCAGCCAACTAGGAGTAATAAGCAAATGTTACAAAACTGCGAAAGTGCCATTGCCGGAATAGAGAAATCCAGGCTTACGATAAGGATGCAATTCGCCTCAATACTTCTTAATATCCACGTTGATGAAATGTTGAGATAGTGGCTAAAAGAAATGGTTTTACACCCATAAGTTAAAATGACGAAATGACACCTAATGACATCAGTCTTTGCTAGTGACTTCCTACAACTGAAAGTGAGGACACCTTTAAAAAGCGGTTTGTAAATTAAATATTACAGCCAAGATGTATAGCTTTGCAACCTCGAACAAAAAAAAAAGTTCCTGTCGTTAAAGGGTGAAGACCAGCTCCCAAGCAAAATTATTGCAAATAACCAGGAAATAGTGAGAATGAATTAACTCAACTTCTTGGTAAATACCATATCATTCACAAACTAAAAAGACAAGCCGAAAAAAATTGTACGATTCAGCTGTATTAATGACACCGTAGTACGCTGAATAAAACAGCATGGAATGAAAGTCTAATAAAGTTTCTACAAAACAGTGACAATATTGTCTATACTCTGTGGCAGTGGGACTTGGGCAATAACAGCCGGAAACGAGCGACGAATAAGACAGAAATGAGGTTTTTACGAAGAGCACCTGGCTGTAGACTTTTTGATATGACCAGGAGTACAACAATCAGACATGAACTAGGGCTTGAAAGCATAAATAGGCATATCATCGTAATGCAGGGATCATGAGAGTAAATGAAAACAGGAAGCCTACAATAAAAATGAATTATTGACCAACAGGGAAAGATCGATAGGTAGACCAAGGAGAAAATTAAGGATAACGTAAATTATTATATACTTGAGGATTACATGAGGTCCCGTCACAAAATAAATAGTGTTAATTTTAGTAAACGAACTGGGTCAGTTAGACCCAATCACAATTTGAAGGTTAAGTGAGAATGAAACAATATTTTCATAATTATCATAACAGTGTGTCAGTATAGAACACAGTTGAGAAAAAATATATGCTTTTATATTTTGACTTCCTTTTTATTATGCAGCGCTCGAAAGTGTTAGTGCTTAATAAAGAAAAATTTTAAAATATTGCATGATTGAACGATGCCTTTCTTCATTGTCATTAATTTGACATACTAAGTTCGTTGTGTTTTGTACCACGTACAAGGCTCGAGAATCCGCCGAAACCCTGCAGATTTAAAGAATGTTTGTGCTGCATCTGATCTAAAAGAGTTAAAGTCACAAGAGTGAAAAAAAGAGCGTTTCCGATTATCCTTTCTTGCGTTAAGTACAAGAGCAAAATAGCAGAGCCCGCTTCAAACGCGATTACTTTAACGCCGGTGAGTCATCAGGCTCTGATTAAAACCTCTGGTCTTAATTCTCCGCGTCAGTCAACCTGAAAATTAACAGGTGTTTCGAATCTTAAGCAGGTTACCTTTATGCGACTCATGCTGTAAGTAGAAACTATAAAAAAGCAGTATGTGATCGTTTGTGCACTTACTTTGTCGTTGGCAGTCACCTTACAAACCATTTCGACCTTTTGGATTCGAGACCGTTACCGAACCCGAAGAACTGTCATCCTGAAAGCGGCTGCTTCTTCTGCCTTTCTGCACAAGCGCTAGCGCTTTGTCTGGAATGATATCGATGTAGACGGACGTTGGATTATAACCTCCATTCCTTGAACGCTCAGATCTGAGCGAACTGAATACCTGCTCCTGATGTTGAACACTATGTTGCACACACAACTAAAAGTTTGGTTGTAAACTGTTTTTTAAGGACTTTTTCGTAATCTTTAGTAGTCGGAGGGCTTCATAGTTAAAAGGGTGTTAGCCAGAAGATAATCAGAAGGAGCCGGCCGGGGTGGCCGAGTGGTTCTAGGCGCTACAGTCTGGAACCGCGCGACCGCTACGGTCGCAGGTTGGAATCCTGCCTCGGGCATGGATGTGTGTGATGTCCTTAGGTTAGTTAGGTTTAAGTAGTTCTAAGTTCTAGGGGACTGATGACCACTGATGTTGAGTCCCATAGTGCTCAGAGCCATTTTCTTTTCACCTCAGATATCTCCGTTGTCATCACTAGCAACATCTCACTAATGGACTCGCCGCCACCACCACCACCACCACCACCACCACCACCACGATTCGCATTTGCTTCGCAGTTGCTCCACCCCTCATTACCATAGTCCAGAGTGCCCCAAAAAAAAAAAAAAAAGAACCATTAGCAATTAGTTTCGTATTCCTTTCCCTTCGCAGTTGAATAAAATACCTTATTGTTTTGTGGACGTGTGCCTTGTCTCTCCTACACTGTTGTTTCACTGTATGTGTAATATGAATTCTGAGCAGGATCAGACAATTGGTTGAAGATGTTTTAACTAGTGATACAATAATTTTAGCAGAATATTTTAAATTTATTTAAAGCTGGACATGTTTAGGAGATACTACTCTACTTACGGGGACAACATAGACGTTTTGGGCGACACATATAGGATTTTAGTAGAAAAGCGTCTCATATGGTATAAACGAACAAAGTATTATTAATGATAGTCTTCACTGAGCCACAAAGTTTTCGTCTTCTGCTATGGCGACAAAAGTATAAATCTGTTATGTATCCATTGCACAGACTGTGAATCAACTTTTCATACGCGTAGTAGAATGACTGTTACTACCAAGGAGGCTCTAAAGACTGATAGCTCTTGCAGCTGCTTTTCCGTCCTTCATGGCTGTAGAAGATGACACCCTTGGCAGTTACGTAAATCTATCAGATCCTTTCACGCAGCTCGGAATGAAGACTGGCTCTCGGGCGTCGATGTAATCTATTTCCTGCATGTAAACGAGGCAGTATTTGCTCGCAGAACGCGCTATTAACTTCCAAAACGGTCTGACGGTGTAAATTGAATGGAACGAAAACGACGTATGCCCTGATAGACTATAATATCCCAGCTTCTTGCGGGTTCTAAACAGACAAGACTTTTTAACGATGGACTGAAGCTCGATTACCCAAATGTAGTGTTGTGTCAAGGCTTGTGTCGTCCTGGGGACAAATCTCCATTTGCATGTGTAGTGCGATCTATTAGGCGCAGAAGCGGAGAGTGAAGAAGTGTCGCCGACATGGTTCCATCACAAGAACAGATTCCGACGAAGTCAGTAAGGAATAATAACAAGAAGAATTGAAATTTTGATCCTCGTTGTAAACTCCGGGAAATACCGCTTCGTTTTCGTCATGACGGACGACAGACTGTTGACCAGGCGGCGCTGTATTACACCGAGGCGCCGAACACAACGCGTGCATGTACATCATCAATCCAGATATGTTAGCCTCGTTGCCTGTTCCTCATTGTGTAGTTTTGAATTTCGAAGAGTACTCAGCAATAACGGAATACGCTTATATGACAATCAGGAGTTCGGAACTTCGAGCGTGTTTTCATTGTATATTCGCAGACTAAATAATGCAGTGATGTTCCGAAACTATTTTATCCATATGTAGTATATAATTTACAGTAAATCTCATTTTTGTTTTGGTGATAATATCAGATTGCTTACTATAATTTTTCATTAGCTCAAGTTTAGTAACCGTTGACGTACCAGCGGTAAAATAAGTATTTGTGATCCTGTCGCAGAAGAAGACCAGTGGTAAGTGATAAAATCTGTGCTTTGGTTAGTGCAAGAACGGCAAAACCGACTATCAATGCACCACTCAAAGCAGACTATTCAGTTTCTCTATGGTTCGAAACAGATAACTACTGCGTGAACCTCGGTGGCCGGGTGCAAGACTTTCTACGACTTGCATACTGCTAACCTACCCCAGTTACCCAAATAGTGAAAGCAGTCCTACAGTTTAATGTAAATCCGAACCACGTGTCATACGTGGGGACTGGAATGGTTTAGTACAGACTGTATACGTCCTCCGACTGGAATTCGATCCTGCGACTCGTCAGTTTCGAGGCAAGCGCTTTACTGCTAGACCACCAAACTCGGCCAACACGAAGTTTGCTGCATCATTATCTTGTGCAAACCGGATTATAAAATTAGTCTGCGGCACGTCAGGAAACACGACACACAAGGAGGTAGGAAATATCGAAGATCTATAAAAAATGGCAGCATTTTTCTGAACGCAGGCGACAACAACGGCGGCGAGGACACTCTTTACCGGTTTCAGTGGTAGTTACGTGATCATCGCCGACCAAACAGGATACGAGTATCCGAGGAACATTCTCTTTATCGAGAAAGGGAGTATTCATCGTTCAGAAACGGGTATCTAAAAGAATAAGAGTTAAGTTTACCGATAACGCTAACAACAAAAATGACTATTCCTGCGCATGATCCAGCCATAAATTTCCACCGGAATTAGGCATTATGTAACCTTAAAAAAACTCACTGTTAACCGGCCAATCTAACGGATCTAATATATAATTTTAAAAACAAAGCTTATGTGCAACATATCTCGAATGACCTGAACGTAGGCACTGAAGTACTTACAATATTGGTCTTATATGTTAACTGACATCCATTGAAAAGCAATAAACTGATCTATAAAAATTTTACATCGCTAGTTTTTCCACTTTTAGAGTGAATGCTTATTTCCTCCTCTCAGTTTCCCCTGTAATTTGCACACAGTCTCTTTTTATTCAGCCGCCTCCTACGTAAGGGCGACAATGAAATTCTCATCCCTCTCGTTTAGATGGATGATTATCGGAATCGTTAACTTTCTCCATAACACGGCGATGACAGAAGCAACAACTAGTGTACTTCCTACACTAAATGTGTACAAATTCATTTAAACAGTGGCTGCTCAATGCAGACTTTTCATCCTTAAACATGGCTAATCGCTGTCGTCCTCATCACGATCTTGTCTTGTGGTGGAATTATTTCGATGACACTATTTCTTCATTGTCAGCTTCTGTGTCCAGTAGATCCTATTAAACATGCAAATGGAGACTTGTCCCCAAGAAGACACAAGCCTTTTCACCAATTTCAATGTAGAGGGGAGGGCGGGGGTTTCCGACGACGACTACGTATAAAAAAATGTATAAAGGAATCCAGTACAAGTCCTCTGCTTCGCAAACAGGCGCCTTGGTCGCTCGGCCAGCGCTGCATTCGTTGAAAGGCGTTATTCTGATGAGTACAAAAAGGGCAGTCGTCAGAATTTCTCTTCTCGGTGTCTTGGAAAATATGCGTTTGTAGAACTTGTTAATGATGAAAAATGGTCAGTTTTCAATCATCCATGGATCCAGTCAATTCTGAGTTGCTTGAGCGTCCTAAAGTTGGTATCCTCAAAACTGGAAAGGGGGGTGTAGTGAGCCAATATGTCTTAGGGTTCTTCATTTTAGGTGGTACCCAAGCGACCTGACAAACTGGTACACAAACGACATACCAAACATAAACCGAACCTGATAGAGAGACCAGTCACACGACAGTGAGAAGACGGTGGCATACGTAGCTGGCCATGATCTTGCATTTTGCTGTTCCCCTGGCGGTCACGTGGCGTTGTTACCACCGGTTGTGGCTGAGCTGCTGCTGTTGTTGTGGTCTTCAGTCCTGAGACTGTTTGGATGCAGCTCTACATGCTACTGTATCCTGTTCAATCTTCTTCATCTCCCACTACCTACTACAACCTACATCCTTCTGAATCTGCTTGGTGTATTCATCTCTTGGTCTCCCTCTACGATTTTTACCCTCCACGCTGCCCTCCAATACTAAATTGGTGATCCCTTGATGTCTCAGAACATGTCCTACCAACCGATCCCTTCTTCTAGTCAAGTTGTGCCACAAGCTCCTCTTCTCCCCAATTCTATTCAACACCTCCTCATTAGTTATGTGATCTACCCATCTAATCTTCAGCATTCTTCTGTAGCTTCACATTTCGAAAGCTTCTATTCTCTTCTTGTCTGAACTATTGATCGTCCATGTTTCACTTCCATCCATGGCTACACTCCATACAAATACTTTTAGAAACGACTTCCTGACACTTAAATTTATACTCGATGTTAACAAATTTCTCTTCTTCAGAAACGCTTTCCTTCCTGTTGCCAGTCTACATTTTATATCGTCTCTACTTTGACCATAATCAGTTATTTTGCTCCCCAAATAGCAAAACTCCTTTACTACTTTGTCTCATTTCCTAATCTAATACTCTCAACATCACCCGACTTAATTCGACTACATTCCATTATGCTTGTTTTGCTTTTGTTGATGTTCATCTTACATCCTCCTTTCAAGACACTATCCATTCCGTTCAACTGCTCTTCCAAGTAATTTGCTGTCACTGACAGAATTACAATGTCATTGGCGAACCTCAAAGTTTTTATTTCTTCTCCATGGATTTTAATACCAACTCCGAATTTTTCTTTTGTTTCCTTCACTGCTTGCTCAATATACAGATTGAATAACATCGGGGAGAGGCTACAGTGCTGTCTCACTCCCTTCCCAACCACTGTTTCCCTTTCATGTCCCTGGACTCTCATAACTGCCATCTGGTTTCTGTACAAACTGTAAATAGCCTTTCGCTCCCTATATTTTGCCCCTGCCACCTTCAGAATTTGAAAGAGAGTATTACAGTCAAAAGCTTTCTCTAAGTCTACAAATGCTAGAAACGTAGGTTTGCCTTTCCTTAATCTAGCTTCTAAGATAAGACGTAGTGTCAGTATTGCCTAATGTGTTCCTCCAATATTTCTACGGAATCCAAACTGATCTTCCCCAAGGTTGGCTTCTACTGCTATCTGTGCTTTCGATGCGTCTTTGTCCCCCGATAGCAAAGAAATTTTTCTGCCCCAAAATAAACTGATGCATCTTAAAGTAGGCAACTCAACGTACTTCTTCCGCCCCGGTTGTGGATGAGTTGGGTTGCCTATCGCAAGCTGCATGAAATATTTTCCAGGCCTATTTTATTTGGACACTTTGTATAAGACTGATATTATTCTTATCTTCTTATTGAAGGCTTTAAATAGCAATACTGCGTAATATTTGAAGATCTCAAAAGCGCAGCACAGCACATCAGCCAACCTGAGCTGAGGCAAAATGTATCTAATAGCTTAAAAGTCGCAGCACACGAAATGAACTCGAAGTCAGCATTGTGAATGAGGCCTGGAAACCAAGAATTATCAGTGTGTTGTGCTAAAAACATAAAAATGAGAGAGAGAGAGAGAGAGAGAGAGAGAGAGAGAGAGAGAGAGAGAGAGCGCTCCTTGCAAAACTGTTAAAGGTGTATTCGTATGTGTAAGTTTCATCTGTATACTGTATAATAATTGTTTGAACAAAAGAGAGAGGAACTAGTGATATGCGTTACGTAACTGTGTCTTTCTTCTTTTGCAGGTGAGTGTCATGACGGCCAAAGCGCGGGCAGTCCTCCCACAAGAGTAAGTTATCTCCTGGAGGCCACTCTAGACTTACAGTTCGTGTCCCATATGTAAATCGATAATTTTGCAACTCACAGGATTGTTGAAACCCGACAGTGGCTTCTTGTATGACTGGCTGTAAAAATGTTAACTTTTGAATATTGCAAAAACTATGTCCCAATGGTGCCAAAACTATGCTTGGACGGCAAGACAGTAAAACGCTAACGTCTCTCTTCCCTCTTCGACAGCAAAGACCATTATATTGTAAATAGTACAGTGGCAACAAAATCACCACCTAAGCTAACGACGTTCCAGTAAGAGACTTGATACGATGTCTGCTTTCGATAGCAATACCTAGAATTATCTTATTGCCTCGATGAAGTATCGATATCGTCAGTATCCCATGATATTGATTGCTTCCTGGGGTATTTTTTGCTGCAATACACAAAGACATATTTAGAATACAAGGCGAAATATCTACATTATGTCATGTGAACATGAACCAAACTGAGTATGTATGAAATTCAAACGCAAGGACTAAAGGAAAAATACGAGAGGCATAGCCCGCTATTTCGTTAGGGGTATTAATTTAAGCCTGCCAGAGAGAGCATTGAAAGAAAAATGACTTTTGCAAAAATTAAGCTAAAACTTAGAGTTGAAAATTCGATCCGAATGTAATGCTTACAATCACAGTAGTTTCGTAGTCAAAAGGCCTGACTAATACGAGCGGGTAATTGTGTATTTTATGTTGTTATAATTCAGAAAACCTGGTAGATAAAATTAACACAAACAAATGGCTGTGAGCAATATGGGACTTAACATCTGAGGTCATCAGTCCCCTAGAACTTAGAACTACTTAAACCTAACTAACCTAAGGACATCACACACAACCATACCCGAGGCCGTATTGGAACCTGCAACCGTAGCGGTCGCGCGGTTCCGGACTGAAGCGCCTAGAACCGCTCGGTCACACAGGTCGACTAACAAACGTCAATTACACAATTTTGAAGCCGGTGGTGTAATAATGCCAGTCAAAAAAATGTCGAATGTGGAAAATAATTCGTGCAGTCGCAAATTCTTGTGGAGTTGTAGGAGGGATTGTCACGAAAAACACACCTAACTAGAAATCCTGACCGCTGAGGGCTGAATGTGGGAATAGTGCTGCGTTTGGTCATTTTCGTACGTTTCTCGTGAATAACACGAATATCTCGAACCACCTCTTTCGGCCGGCGGGAGTGGCCGAGCGGTTCTAGGCGCTACAGTCTGGAACCGCGCGCTCGCTACGGTCGCAGGTTCGAATTCTGCCTCGGGCATGGATGTGTGTGATGTCCTTAGGTTAGTTGGGTTTAAGTAGTTCTACGTTATAGGGGACTGATGGCATCAGAAGTTAAATCCCATAGTGTTCAGCCATTTGAACCACTTCTTTAGGGTCTGTCACAATCGCCGCGGGACAGACGCTCGCAGTTCCTGGACGGGTGAGAAATGTCGCCCGCGCATAGCTCTAAATAGATGCTAATCAGAAGTCAGGGGAATACGGTGGGTGTAGCAGTACCTGTGACCCCATGTCAGCAGCGATGGGATGGAAGTCGTGGATGTAGGACACGTATGGCGACGAGAGATTCGTGTTTCAAGAGCCCTTCTTTGCTCCATTTTCCTGGCCGTTTCTTTTGAATTGCACGGCGCAACTTCCGAAAATTTTCCACATTCGCCGTGCTTAATGGTGGTCTTAGGTTCTAGCTAGTCAACGAGTCGGATTCCATTCTTGTCCCAAAACACTGTAGTCAGGTATTTTCCTGCTTAAGGCGCTGTACGGATCTTCTTCGGCACAGTACCGCCTCCATGCTTCCACAGCATTGATTGGACTTTGGTCTCCGGCTCATGGTAGTGGAGCAAACGTACGACAGCCAGTGGATTCCGCCGATAGGGCATTGGCTTTCGGGCTGTAATTCTCAGCAAACCAAAAGGTTGAGACGAAGGGATTTGGCCATACCGAATCGTAATTGGCTCTGATAACTTGACGAGGTTGATTCCATTTTGTTGCTGTTATTTTAATAACAGTTTCAGTGGCCGTTATTATGACGGAAGAAGAGGATTTAGCAGTCGTCGCAAATGCAGCATTTATTTTACTGCAATAAACCGAACACCAGAAGGAGAAGTAGGGAAAAAAAAGACACTGGTAGACTACATGTCTTTTAAAAAAGTAGGGAGTAGTGTGATCGGAGAAAACTGTCTGACCTTACTAAATTGGAATATGGGCTACTTCATAATTTTTGCGAATGAGGGCTAGAGATTTCGAGTGTTATTGGATTGTGTAGGCCCTAAAATTTCCAAAGATGACACCCCATTTGGGAGAGCTATATCTTCAGTAAAAAGATATTCATAAAGATTGCATTTTATTTTACACGCCGTGCACAATATTTTCCACCAGCTCATTTATTTCCCAATAAGCACCTAATCTTTTGGTTTGTTTTCACGATTACAGTTCGGAAAGTGAACATTCTTGTTCAGTATAAAACTATCAGTTTTAATGCTTTCTCCGTATCCTCGAATATTTTTAGACACAATAAATACGTTCCGCCCGCCGCTGTGGCTGAGCGGTTCTAGGCGCTTCAATCCGGAACCGCGCTGCTGCTACGGTCTCAGGTTCGAATCCTGCCTCGGGCATGGATGTGTGCGATGTCCTTAGGTTAGTTATGTTTAAGCAGTTCTAAGTCTAGGGTACTGATGACCTCAGATGTTAAGACCCATAGTGCTTAGAGCCATTTGAGCCATTCGAAATACGTTCCCTTTCAAGAGACAGTAAATAGCTATTGAAACAACGAACATTCGACCCGGCGTCCACAGTAGGTGGGTTCCAAGCCCAGCTAACCGCCAACGCTGTCTTCCGAACCGCAACCAAGGCCGACGACCTCTTCGCTGGCTTTGATTTGTCGCCTGTATCCTCTAAGCAAATTTGGGCCGACGAAGTGGTTCACTGTCGTTCATTCGCCTTCGTTGTTCTTGTGTGTATCCGTCTCACGGCTGTCCTTCTTTTCCACTTTCGCAGAAGTGCAAAACACGGGTGCAATTCGCCAGCCCCTCCGCTCATCCGATCCGGGCTGTCTTCGTTCTCGCTTGTTTACGCTCGCGGCCGACCGCCACGTTATCTTGTCAGTACGATAGTCCATCGTTGGCGTCAACTGATCCACCATCTTGACTGGGCGTTAAAGTGTAAATCTTACTCTTTTCGACATGAGACGGTTTGTCTCTTGCGGTCACGAGACGCTCTTGGCTGCTGCGGTGGCTTCCCCCTGGTGTGGTGGCTGGTAGGTGCGACAGCGTTCGCTGCTGCAGCCGCCTCCGCCATTGCTCGGCAGCACGTGTGCTCTCATGCTCAACGCGGCAGCAGGTGCGTCGGCCCCTGGCGGAAGTTGCTGCACGGCTTAGTTCCTGCCCGACTCGCCGCAGCTCTGCACGTCTCGACCAGCTGTGGCCCAAATGCCCGGGACCCGTGCCGTGTGCTACCTACGCGTGAATGGTGATACCGTAAGTGCCGTTGCCATTGTAACCTAGAAGTCACCGATCGATGTTCACCCGCTAGTGTTCGAAAAAAGTATTTCTGCTGCAGTGTTACGTACAAAACTTCGCTGCCGACTGCAGAAAACAGAATTCTGTGTGTCAGTGAGTTAATATAGCAGCCGTAGGTCAACAACAGTTGTTGACATTCCACGGATATGGTAAATCAACAGCCACAGATCGCGTGTTGCGTAGCGATATAGTGCATTGAAAAGGTACAAACATTCAATACCTTCCACAGCAGTCGTGTGGAGGAGTAAGTCATTTACTTCCCTCCCCCATCCCCCTTCATAACGAGTCAACAACGATGGTGTATATGCTTTCTGCACAAGAAGTAGTATCTATTTGCTACATATATACTCTGTACATGCGGTACGATCGTTTGTATTTGTGCGTCACGTACGTCATTGAACTGAATATTACCGGTGTAACATGCGTTGTGTGTTGTGGATGTCAGATTGTGTGTGTGTGTGTGTGTGTGTGTGTGTGTGTGTGTGTGTGTGTGTGTGTGTGTGTGTGTGTGTGTGTGTGTGTGTGTGTTTTTTGTGTGTGTGTGTGTGCAGCACCTCTCCATCCCCCCCCCCCCCCCCCACACACACACACACACACACTCCAAACTTGTATGTATGACATACCAAAATACATGGAGATTTCTCTATTATCTAGTATAGATATTTTGAACTGATCTTTCAGTTTTAGTTTTTGTGACAAAAATTGTTTTAAATGTGTCCAAATTCGTTTATAAGAAGCGAATGTAAGCATTAGTCGAGGCTACAGGTCAGTCTGTTATCACAACTTTTATTTGGCATTGAGGTTCGTTGGTTGCGCTGACTCCCGAGCAAATTGCCACCTCGTAACTTACCATGTTAGATTTCAGGTTACGCTGCAAATCAGTGTGGCACCAAAACCAAGATTTCTGGCTGGGGTGGGTTGTCCAATATGACATTCTACCCATAGCAGTATTTTCGAGTCATTATTAGCCTCTGAATTTCAAACCTCAGGTTCGCCTCGTAGTTACAAAAAGTATTCCTGCCAGGGAGGGAGTGATGGGAGGAGGGGGAAAGAGAGGAGAGAGAGAGAGAGAGAGAGAGAGAGAGAGAGAGAGAGAGAGAGAGAGAGATACGAATTTTTAACGTTCATGCGAAAGACGTACGTACATATTAAGTCGGACTTCATTAGTTATTAAAGGCATGTATTATTCAGTAGCTAAATCCTAGTTTCAATTTATAAAATGGAAATGGGATTATATTCTAGTAGTGAAAAGTTGCCATAACAATAGAATCATTCACCGCATGACAGTAATGAGAGCCCCTCGTCGTTTGTGTCCTGCTAGGTGTTCCAAACAGAAAATTTTGCATACCGACAGATAAACTTCCTGCGGACATATTCACTTCTTAGACTAAACGTAAGTGGTCGCGTCTGTGAACTAGATTATGAGACTATACAGATCACCTGTTGCTGGAAAATATTATTCCTAATTAATCAAAAGTACGCGTTGTGTAGAATTTGCGTCATTTTAATAACATTACTTATCGAGTAATTCATTTATCACTTCTATTGACAATCTTGGATCTTTTTCGAAGGTGTAGCACTTAGGCGACGTGGTAAAAATTCTAAGAACACTACTAATAGCAGCCACAGAAGTCAAAGGTGTATCAAATGATCCAAGAACTATAGTTAGTGTCTCAAGGGCATCTGCTACTAATACAGGCAGTACGCTTCTACAGTTTTCGTCATTCGTTTCTCGTAAAAGTGGCGGCAACACCATTTTTTGCATGATTTACATCTATATGCAGAGTAACCTGTGTTTGTTGGTTTACGTAGAGTTAGCGGAAGCCTCCGTGTTCGGTGTTTGATGCTTCCCTTAGACCACGTATTATGTAGAAGACGCACGTCGATCAACTGACTAGTGACAGCGTCAGTTTTCAGGGTACTTCTGGAACACTGTTCAATTTATTGTACCTTACTTGTAGTATTTTCAGTAAATATACCTTTATTACAGTGATGGAAATCTTGTGCATCGTTCTCTTGTGTCGAAATATGTGTGAAAACAAAAGGTATATCACGAAAGAATTATCCGAATGGGACGAAAAGCAGTAGACATGATACACATGTACAGGCAAACAAATAATTACAATTTCAGAAAAATAAGTTGATTTATTCAAGTGAAAAAGTTTTACAAATGATTCACTGAAGACCAGTAATTCTGTCGTTTTTAAAGAGAAAGAACTCTAAATAAAATGTTTCAATCTGTTTAACTTTTCAATTGGCCTAATTTAAAAGCGAAGAACATCCCATCAATATTGAGAAATTCCAAGAAATTATGTTAATTACTCTTCTACATGTATAATAGTAATATATATTCAGTTGTTAAAACCAGTGCTTAATTTCATTTTTAAACAACCAAAGCTGCAACAAATGGTTCAAATGGCTCTGAGCACTATGGGACTCAACTGATGTGGTCATCAGTCCCCTAGAACTTAGAACTACTCAAACCTAACTAACCTAAGGACAGCACACACACCCATGCCCGAGGCAGGATTCGAACCTGCGACCGTAGCAGCAGCGCGGCTCCGGACTGGAGCGCCTAGAACCGCACGGCCACCACGGCCGGCAAAGCTGCAACAGTCGGCTCCGATTTGCATAGTGCGTAATGATAGAAACACTGATTTTTGTCCTCCGTCACATAGATGTACCTCGGAAGTTGCTTCAAACCTTAACACGGTAAAGACAAGGGTTGCGCAGTCTGTATGTATCTATGGTCAAAGTTCAAGGGCCTTAGAGTGAGTTTGGTGCCATCTTCTGCAACTTCCCCCACCTCCCTCCCTAGTCTCCCCCCCCCCCCCCCCCCAGGTCTGTGCATTGAACTGGAACGACTTAATGAAGCGTTGTTTAAGTTGATTTTTGCAACGTATCATTAGTGCCCGCAATAAGGTCTCGCACCAGAGTGCAGTTTTCTGTAAAGGAGAATTGTGGCATCAATCTGAACGTTGGATGGTTTAGAACAGTAGCTTCTGCGTTTACACTTCTAGGGCGTGGATGTTGGTGACATGGTCTTCCTACTTGATCCAGCACAGTAGACTTAATTAATTTAGTGTACACTCAAAAGATCTTTCATGAAGACGCACGAAGTAACAGTCCTTGAAAGGCAGTACATATACTCGTCTGCACAACAGGTACCCTACACAGATAAAGTATTTGCTTAGAAGGAAAGTAATCTGCTTGCTCGGGTGCTGTCCAGAAGCTGTGGTCTGGGAAGGCTGCTCATGCTGCGAGTTGTGGAGTAGCTTTTTGCTATTCGTGATAAGTCTGAATCGATCTTACGCTCAGTGATAGCTGACCTACTTTTGTGCCTCTTATAGTATGAGAGTAGGTGTGAATCATCTGCATAGCAATTTTCTGTCTTCAATGTCAGTGGTTGAGCAAAAAAATTTTTCGTTGGCATTTTAGGTGACCACAAGACCATCAGATTGATAGGCCCTGCGTGTAGGTAGCTATGAGGTGGTGAAAGTGTCAGTAGTCGTTTTGAAGTTCGATCTCTACATTATAATGAAAATTGTAAGGGTTTTGGGGAGGTGTTGAGCTCTTCAGTCCGAAGACTGGTTTGGTACAGTACTCAAGCGTGTGGAAGCCTTTTCACTCTGCAGTCTTCATCCACTAGTACCTTTTTACTGTAGTGAAGCCGTGGTCACCGTCTACAATTTTTTACCAAATTTAGTTATATCAACCTACCCCTTCTTTCAATCAGGTTAGACTGAGGAGGAATAAAATCGCAACACCAAGGAGAAGGTGTGCAACGTAAACAATAATTGGTAGGCGTGATTCCCCATTGAAGGTGAAGCCTCTTCAAATTTCGCGCCAGTCGCATAAAAGTGGAGCTAGTAACGCCACTATGAGGATGCAAATCAGGTTTGCTTTAAATAAATGCTGCAACGGTCGTGTGTGTTTAGTTACATTTGAGACTGGACGTAGTGAGTTGATGTTAGCAAGGGTTCCTCTAAGACGACAAAGATCCCATTATCAACACCTTACTGAATTGGAACGAGGTCGTGTAATTGGGCTACGAGAAGCTGGGAGATGTTTTGCGATGTTGCAGAAAGACTTGGCAGGAATGTAGCCACTGTACAAGATTGCTGGCAGATCCGGACAACCAGGTGGCACTACCAGGAGGGAAGAACATCGTGTTCCGCGTTCGGCATCTGCAGCAGCAATCTGAACAGCAGTTGGGACCTCAGTGACACAGCGAATTGTTACGAATCGGTAACTTTAAGGACTGCTCCGAGTAAGACGCCCTGCGGTGTGCTTTTATCTGACCCTAAACCCCCGCCATTTGCGACTTCAGTGGTTCAAAGCGAGAGCTCATGGGAGGGCAGGGTGGGGGTCTTTGTGTTTCCTGGTGGAAAGCAGATTCTGCCTGAATGCCAGTGATGGCCGTGTGTTGCCTAGGGGAGGGCCAGGTGAAAGCCTGCAGCCAACCTGTCTGCGTGCTAGACTCACTCGAGCTACACCTGGAATTATGGTCTGGTGTGCTATCTCGTATGACAGCAGGAGCACTCTCGTGGCTATCGCACGCATCCTGGCTGCAAAACTGTACGTCCTGGTGGTTCGAGCTGTTGCGCTGCCTTTGATGAACAACATTGCAGGGGTGTTGCCCAACAGGATAAGTACCGCCCACATACCGCAGATCACCAATTCTGTCTTCAATCGGGCACATATGTGACATCATTGGACAACACCTCCAGCGTCTTCCACAAACAGCATTAAGCGTCCCCTGTACTGATAGACAAAGTGCATCAGAAATGGAGCTCCATCTCACAAATAGACATCCGGCACCTGCACAACACAATGCATGCACGTTTGCATGGTTGCATTAAATATTCCGGCAGTTACACCTCTTATTAATGTGCCAGCATTTCAGACATGCAGTGCCTCCTCTTGCGTTTACAAAATCCTGTGATCTTGCAATGTTAATCACTTTCGTATATTACAAAGAAATGTATTCCCAAAACTACATATTGAACATCAGTTATTTTTTGGTGCTCGATTCAGTACTTCCTCTTTAGTTATCCGATGTACCCATTTCATATTGTCATCTTATCGATATTGTTTATTGCTCACATTTCGCTTCGTAACACATTTATGCTAACCATTTTTTTTCACAAACACTTTGCTTGCCGTTGCCTGTCTTTATTTTATATCCTTTCTACCTCGGCCATCGTCAGTTATTTTCCTGCCCAAATAGCAAAACTTTCACTATGTCAATTTGAAATAAATTCCCTCATCTGACTTCACCATATTCCATGACGCGTGTTTTACTTTCATTGCCGTTCACCTCATTACCTGTTTTAAGCCACTACCCAATTTGGTTAACTGGCCTTTCTTATTCTTTAGCGCCTCTGACAGATTTTTCATTGTTGTCGGTAAGCCTTAGTTTTTTTTGTTTTCGTTTTTTTGCTGCTCCCTGAACTTTAATTCCCTTTCCAAATTTTTCCTTAGCTTGCTCAGTGTACACATTTCACGACACGGTGAAGAGGGAACAACCCTGTTGATCTTATGTCTCAGTTATTGCTTTCTTTCCCATGTCTTTACACTTTGGGTTTCCTTAAAAGTTGTAAATACCCTTTCAGACGTTGCATTTTGCCCTTGCTAGCTTCAGGTTTGCTGAGCCAACATCGTCAAATGCTGTCTGTAAATGTTAAAGTGCTATGAACGTTGGTTTAACTGTCTCCGCCCTGTCTTCTAAAATAAATCGTAGGGGGCAGTGTTTTTCTCCGGTCCCAAATTTACCTTACCCGAGGCGAAGGTTCAAAAAATGGTTATGAGCACTATGGGACTCAACTGCTGTGGTCATCAGTCCCCTAGAACTTAGAAATACTTAAACCTAACTAAGTTAAGGACATCAAACACAATCATGCCCGAGGCAGGATTCGAACCTGCGACCGTAGCAGTCGCACGGTTCCGGTCTGCGCGCCTAGAACCGCGAGACCACCGCGGCCGGCGAGGCGAAGGTAATTCATGTTAACATTTTGCAGTCAAGACTCACTGAACTAATTGTCCTGTTGTATTCACTGTCAGCACCTGCTTTCTTCGGAACTGCTGTTATTTGCTTTTTCTCGAAGTCTTAGTTTTTCCTCTCTTTTAGATACACTGATGAGCCAAAACATTACGATCACGGTCCACCGCGAGGTTGTATGCTACCAGGTAGCGCTGAGGGCCCGTGACGCGTTTAAGAGAAGTATATGAGCGGAGCAGAGACGAATGGAGAATTATTCTAGCGACTATAAGTGGCACAGATGCGGAAATCCGACGACTTAAGCGACTCTGACAAAAGCCAGTGTGTTGTGGCGCAGTGGGTGGGAGCGAGCATCTCACAAACGGCGTTACTGTCGTGGGCATCTATGGGAAGTGGCTGAAGAAAGCTGAAACCACGAGTAGGCGACAATAAATTGGACGCCCATACCTCATCACAGAACATAGGGATCGGGGCTTGCCTAAGATAGGATACACGACGATCTGTGGCAAATCTGTCGACATAGCACAGTTCTGGCGCAGGCACAAGTGGTTTGGAGCCCACCGTTCAGCTCACAGTGTTAAACATGGTGTTCCGTAGCAGAGGACCCCCGCGTGTTCTCATGTTGATCCGAGGACGTCGTCAGTTTTGATTATAGTGGGCACGCGATCAGAGAGATTGGGTCGCGGATCAATGGAATCGTGTTGCCTGTCGAATAAATCCCATTTATTGTTAAACACGTCGTTGTTACTGTCCAGATATGCCATCATCCATGCGATCGGCTGCTCGAAGCATGCAGTGCACCAAGGGCGCAAACCGGTGGGAGCAGTATTACGTTATGGGGACATTCATCTGCATAGTTGTCGAAGGCACGATGACAGCTGTAAACAACGAGAACATAATTAGGGACCACCTGTAACCTCGTATGCATGATGCTTACCTCAACAGCAATGGCATCTTCCAGTAGCATAAATGTCCACGGCAGAAGACCATGACCGTGTTGCAATGATTTGAGTAGGATGACAGTGCACTCACGTTGATGTGTTTGCCATCAAATTTGGTTTATCTAAATCCAATGAAACCCGACTGGGACGCTATAGGGCGCCAGCTCCCCGCGCGCAAACTAACCGACCGTAAATTACGGGAAATGTTCGAGCTGCGCGTAGACATCTGGTGTCACAAAGCTCTGGAAACCTATCAAGTAACACACAACACGTCAGCCTCAGTTGCAAGCAGAAACCAATCTTTACCTAGGTTTTAGCCACAATAATTTGGCCTTCTTCAGAAACTACTGACACTAAACTATTGCATGACAAAGTTTGGCCATGTCAAGTAAAATACTATACGCACCGTAGTACCCAGTCATAAACAGCTGTTTGTCTTCAGATAAGTAATGTAGATTTATGTCTGGGTACTACGGTGCGTATAGTTTTATACTTGACGTGGCCAAACTTCGGCATAGAATAGTTTAGTGTCAATAGCTTCTGAAAAAGGCCAAATTATTTTGACTGAAACTTAGGTAACGATTGATTTCTATTTGCAATGAGGCTGACGTGTTATAAGTTTAATTATCACAGTTGCTGGCGGTGCTGCGCGATGTTAAAAATTCTTAAACCTGTCAAGTACTTGCTGAATCCATGGCACGCAAAATCACAGCTGAATTGCGTTCTAGAAATGGACCAACACTCTTTTAAGTAGGTAATCATAATGTTTTGACTCATTAGCGTGTCTTGCGCACTAGACGAAAAAGTTTTGTCATCGTGGTTCTCCAAAGGACGTGCAATATATCTGACGGAATATCGTCTGCTCTAGGTGATTTGTTTCTACTTAATAACTTTCAGTGCTCTGTCAAAGAGTTCTCGCAGAATCGTATCCCCCACCGCTTGTTCGTCCACTCCCTATAAATTTCGAAACCTTTATTTACATTTTAGCCGAAACGAATTAAAATGGCCGGGTTAGGAACGAAACTTTGAGTAATTGTGATACACAGTTTGAGCGCTTCACTGATGACTCTGCGTGTAATTTGATTTGCAGCAGCTGCGCGTAGGCCGGGTGCGTTGCCCTGGACATTTGCGGGACGCGCTCGGCTGGTGCTAAGGACGGCGTGAAGGACACGAGTAGTGTGGGGCGCGTAGCGCCGCTTCGCTCTAACGTCGGGAGTACACAGAGTTAGGCCAGGCCAGCTGTGTAGCTGCTGTGTGCTCGGCAAACGACCACGTCCCGTGTCAACAGCTGCTCGCTTTCTGCGTTTATCGGCGCGTGTGCGCCGTCTCCGCCCACACCACACGTTCCAGTCGTGTTCTGGACGCAAACTCTATGTACGGCACGGTAATTACTCGTTCACAGGCAGGTGTTCTCAGTTCACAAGTACGGAACACTTTTGGGTACATATTTAATATTATTAAAGGTACGAAAAATCGGTTTTTGCAACTATTGGAAGTGCGTATGTATGAGGGCAATTCAGAAAATAACGAAAACTACCAGTATTCCAGAATGAGATTTTCACTCTGCAGTGGAGTGTGCGCTGATATGAAACTTCCTGGCAGATTAAAACTGTGTGCCGGACCGAGACTCGAACTCGGGACCTTTGCCTTTTGCTGGCAAGTGCTCTACCAACCTTTTTTAAATCTCATTTTGTTCGTTATTGTTCGTTATTCGTTTTTGTTCGTTTCAATTGTTCGTGGTGGACGTCACCTGACGCCCGTTGAAGTTCGTTATTGATCCATTGACTCAGCTTTTTTATTACAGAGGGCAGCTAACCCTAATCAACTGAGCTACCCAAGCACGACTCACGCCCCGTCCTCACTGCCTTACTTCTACCAGTACCTTGTGTCCTACCTTCCAAACTTTACAGAAGCTCTCCTGCGAAACTTGCAGAACTATCAGTATTAACTTATCAGGCATTTGGAACTCCCGGGAAGTGAAGATGCATGCTTCGAGAAAGTTCCGGCATACGCCGACAGATGGAATGACAAGTTGAATAGGAAAGACGGTTGAAACAAAACGGTCGCGTTCCTAGCTGTGTCCAGTGTAGAAGAACTGGGAGAAGTAATTCGATTTTTGTGGTCGTAGGGTGTAAAACGTCGAGAAATCTATATAAGGATGTTGGGTAAGTACAGAGATAGCTGCATTAGTGAGAGAAGAGCGTACGATTGGGTAGATGCCTTCAAGAGTGGACGTTAGTCAGTCACAGAAGAGCGACGACAGTAACCAGAATTCGAAACCATATTTGTCTGAATTGTTAGACATGAGTTGGATGAACGTGCATCTTGTTTTGCTTGGTAACAGTTACTCGCTATTTGTTATAATTTTGTAAGTAGGCTGTTTAGGTTTTCATGTTGGTAACGCCACGGAACACTCTATATGAAAATCACTGACTGTGCTGTGTGAAGGCTGTGGCTGGTTAGCATTGTTGTAATATTCGCTATTGTAGTGTTGGGCAGTTGGCTGTTAACAGCACGTAGCGTTGCGCGGTTGGAGGTGAGCCGCCGGCAGTGGTGGATGTGGGGAGAGAGATGGCGGAATTTTGAGTCCGGATGGTCTGTAGTCCACCAGAGACAGTAAATGTGTAATATTGGATCTCATATATATTACGACATTTGAACACTATTAAGGTAAATACATTGTTTGTTCTGTATCAAAATCTTTCATTTGCTAACTATGCCTATCAGTAGTTAGTCCCTTCAATAGTTAGAATCTTTTATTTAGCTGGCAGTGGTGACGCTCACTGTATTGCAGTAGTTCGAGTAACGAAGATTTTTGTGAGGTAAGTGATTCATGAAAGGTTTAGGTTATTGTTAGTCAGGGCCATACTGTTGTAGGGGTTATTGAAAGTCAGATTGCGTTGCCCTAAAAATATTGTGTGTCAGTTTAGTGTTGATCAGAATGAGTAAAGAGAGTAATGTCTGAGAACGTTCAGTTATTCTCGGCCGTTTGAAAAGCATTTAATCTAAGAGGTTTATCAGCACAGTTATTCATTCATTCATATTTTTTAAGGGGGACGTTTCAATTTCTCCAGGTTAGTAAGACCGAATATTGTTTTCAATTAACTTTCCCCAAACTTCAGATGCAAGAGCGAATTTATTGTTTATTCGCTGCCAGTCATTCAGTTGGAGTTGACTTTTCATCGAAACGGAGAAATTTGACACACTCCTGAGATCCATCATAATGTCCTTCATATAAGTAAGACCCCAAGAGTTCGACCAGAGATTATCCACAGACATACCTTTTGTACAAATGACACGTTGATATACATGATGGCTATGAGTTTCTCCAGTTGCTCAAGTGACACAGTCCAGCCATTATTTTTTCGTACTTGTCCAAAATTTGATACTGCGTATTTCTTCACGAGACGTAGTACTGCTTCGTCAAAAATAAGACGGAAGCTTCTGGCGACAGTATCGTCTACTTCTGGGCAAGTGTAAGCAGTGACGCCTCCGCTCTTCTTCAGAAGCTTCACAGCTGAGCTCCTTCCAGAAGATGAAAAATTGGAAATCTCCCACTCGGTTCCATCTCTAGCACCCATCTTCATCGATGCTTCCAATAGTGCTTTCTATGATACTAGTGGTGATGACTGACGGAGATCAGCATATGAATCCTGTTCCACTAATCGCTCCTCGTTCAGTGTCTTCATCTTCACTTATCTCAGGTACATAATCCTCTTCTTCATCAGTGAAGTCAATTTCCGATCAACTTCGGAGTTCTAGCACATACCACTTCGTCAGAAAGTCCACGCTGACGATACATGTTCGAAAACGTATTTCGCGGATGACTGCTGAGTGGTGATTCGTCATTGTTGTATAATTTACATACATTCAGAAGAGAAATTGCAGTGGGGTCAGATTGACCCATTCTGCAGTTCTGTTATTTTGCATGACTGACCCCTGATTGAGATATTCTGGCTACATTGCATGACTAACATTGATGTTACACCTTGCCGAAACGTGGAAATGTATACATTTTTTAGTGTATGAATAAATAATACATGTTAGTTTAAAAGGGGGCGGCATATGCGGTAATATTTGGGAGCGTTCTTTTTCGACTATTTTTTGGCGAGTGTCAAATTTGAGGAGTCGCAGACGTCAGCCTTCAATTAGCAGAAAAATTTCCTTTGCACAGTTCAAGGAAACAACCATACTCAACTTCCAGACGAATTGTTATAGCATTCTAATTAGTCGTTTTGTTCTAATAATAGGCGTAGATTGCTGCCATTCGCCTAATGGTGATACATATTAACAATACGCAAAGTGTACATGTGAGCTCTGTTGTTACCTCTCACAGCTGTTTATATATCGCTAATATCACATCTTTAATTCGCTTTTGCGTTTCTGTGCGCCGCGTGCGCTATTTTGCCAGATCTCTTACTTCAACTTCTTTGCTGCAGTGTTTACATCGCGGCTTCCCGTCAGATAGGAAACGATTGTGCACCCTTTCGCTGTCGTGTATCCGTGTGAGACAGAGCTCGTAATATACTTAGTTGCTTTGTACTTGTGTGAAACCATGCATCATTTACAGAGATGTGAAAAGTCTAAGGTGATTAGTGCGCGTGGGTACTTCGAGGCCGAAAAAGAACAGGGCGCGAGCAGTTCAGTATAACAGTTTACGATGGAGCGTATTTCTAGAGCATATAGAGAAACTTAACACTTTACTATCACCAAAAAAGAGTTGTGGCTGGCGACCGAAGTTTGTATTGGACGAGTCTCCACAGGTAGTCATGAGAAGAAACATCCACGACATCCATGTGGAAAAGCAATTTCCGACCATCACAGCTATGTTGGAAAATTTGAGGACTGAAGCTGGCCGCGGTGGCCCAGCGGTTTTAGGCGCTTCAGTCCGGAACCGCGCGACTGCAACGTCACAGGTTCGAATCCTGCTTCGGGCATGGATGTGTGTGATGTCCGTAGGTTAGTTAGGCTTAAGTAGTTCTAAGTTCTAGGGGGCTGATTACTTCAGCTGTTAAGTCCCACAGTGCTCAGAGCCATTTGAACAATGTTTTGAAGATATGAAGTATGAGGGAAACAACCCTTTGGCGTGCTATTCGAAAATTGGGCTTCAGATACAAAAAGTTCAACAAAAAAACATGTGCTGATAGAAAATAACCACTTACGCAAAACTCGATGGAATAATTATTACACTGATGACAGTTGGTGTGGTACAAATCATTCCAAAAACTTTGTTTGACAAGAAAAAAATGCCTTCTGCGTAAGAAAATGTGTGCGATTGTCACAGATAAGTGTTAAGAGTGAATGGCTTTTAATGAGGAATTCAAACAACGTTAGATTCTGGAAAATAGGATTATAATGTGGCACATTGGGAACGAAGATGGGCTCGTGCAGAATGCTGCCTTATGTTTAATTGGGCAACAAGAAGATGCAGATTATCGTTCTAAAATGAATGCCACATACTACGAAGAGTGATTTAGGAGCGTTCTCGAAATATTACCAAACAGGTCTGCGATTGCTTTAGATCAGGGTCCATACCACACGATGATAAATCCAGTATCACGAAATCCATCTACGAAATGGAGAAAGGATTCTATTATTGAATGGATGGAAAGCAATAATGCCACATGATATGAGGAATTTACTGAAGCTGGACTAATGGAACACGCGCGACCGCACTTCACGGCGCAGGTATACCTTTTGGAAAGTATACTGCGATCATTAGATAAAGAAATTAGTTTTGTGGTTGCTGTAACGCACTTCCAATTGGGGGCCGTTCAACTTCTTTGGGCATTTGTCAACAACAAGGTAGCAAAGGAGAACAAGAATTTTAAATTATAGTTGTGTTGTTCCACTCTGGAAAGTGTTCCCCAAAGTTTCTGGAGGATTTCAGGTTGTCATGTGGCAGTGGAACCGTTGGTGATCCAAGTAGACAACTGCAGCAGCAGTAGCTAGAGCTCGGTCAGCAACGAAAGCGATTAAGTTACGTTTTATTTCAGTCATCACTCTTTACTGCAAAATTTATCCGAGCTAATCGACTTTACCGTTTACTGTTGAAATGTTCATTTACTGTGAGATGGTTGAGTATCGAGCATCTATTTGCAATTTTCCATGCTATTTTCCTCTACTCGCACCAAAAGCTGAAGGCAGCAATGCTGCACTGGAATGCGACTACGAAGTCGCCGTTCTTCACTGATGAACAGGAGCTTATGGCGCATTGCAACAGTGGCAGCGCGCTGGTGTGACAACTGCGCTCCACCACAGCCTCGCATTTTGCAGCTACTAACAGCTCTACAAACTCATAACTAACAAACACGAGGAGTATTCATTAGTAAAGAGATGTGATGTAACCAACAAAAGTTCAAGCGTAATACTAGTACGTTCTCGGTCGCAATAGCTACAACGGTACGCTCAGTCGTAGCATTTTGCCTTTTACGTTATAGCGATGAAACGAGAACCAGAAAGCAACGAAAATCCGCCTGTAAATAGAACAAGGTTGTATCTTTAAACTGTGCAGAGGAAATTTTTCTGCTAATTACGGTCTGAGTTTCATGCGTCCTTAAAGATGACACTCGCCGAAAAAGCTAGAAACAGCACGATTTTTGTTAAATTACCGCGTAATTCGCCCAGTTTCAACTAAGTTATAATATTCATACACTACATAAAAGTAGACATTTCCACGATTCCGGTAAGGTACAACATATCGATGTTCGTAATGCAATGTGGCCAGAATGAGCTCAATGTCAGGGATCAATCATTATGAAGTGAATAATAGATATATCGAATGAAATGTGGAAGAAAATATGTTTTGTAAAACCTAAATACATCATCGTAAAGGAAAGAAAAAAATTAAGAAAAGTCATTTGATTTCATTAACGAAGTAATTCAACTAGATATGAACAGTGAAGGTAGAAAGTATGACTGGGGTCATTTCGACAGCTTTCGCCGTTCTAGTGTGAAGCAGACGTCAGACAAACCGTGACATTCGACGTGCAACGCGCTGACTTCAAGATGTTGAACGCTCAACGTCAGAAACTGTCCGGCGTGTGCATACGGTACGTGTTCCTCAGCGTCATATACCAGACCGCAGCGCGGTGCAGCGGCAATAGTCGGTTTTATCTGACACGCCATTCACACGGTTCCTTTACGAAATGGACGGGCGTATAATTACTGCGTTAGCTCTTTTAAAAGGCAAATGTCCTCCCCCGTCCTTATGATAGTCATGATGTTTTGCCTGTAGCATACGTAAATAAAAAAAAATAGCTCTGCCAGAAATATCGACTGAGACAATGGGTCTAATAGTGTATTTTAATATGGCAGTATGCCATCGTAGGCAATTTATAACACTTAGACACTTGATAATGGCACTTTGAAACCGAAATCATGATTATGTAAGTGTAAATGTAACACTGCAAATAAACAACAGTCTAATGGCAGTACTGACTTTAAAGAAAGGTTTATTAAAACCCCTTTACCACAGTTTCAAGCTTTACAACAACGCGTTGTACTGACATCTGGATCACTTTTTGTGGTAGAGGTACGCTAAAATATAGTCGAAAGGCGTCAGTCAAACATAAAATTTCACCTTCATAATAATTACAACATGAACAAAGTGGTTCGATTTGGTATTTCCCCACCAACGTACAGCTATTGCATTATTATGGGGGTGAAAGTTTGTATTTGACGGACGCCTTTCGGCACCTCTGTCACAATATCTAATCCAGTTGTCAATACTTCCTTCTGAAGAAGACGTTTTTACAAACATTGAAACAATGCTAAAAGGTTTTTATAAACTTTCCGTTTTGCAAGTGATTGGCTGTTCAGTATTTCTGCAAGATGATTTCATCCTACGGTGGTTGTTCCAGCCATGTACATAATTTTAAAATTATGTTTCTTAAATATCTTGTTTTTTTTCATTATACACGTAATATGTATACCATACATACACAAATTTACCAGATTATCATTCACACAGTCTTTCATTTAATTTTATTATTCACAATATAATTTACAATCTGCTGGCGGTAATAGTTTCTTTACTTCATATGGAAAAATTTTATATAAAGAAATATTCAGAATTGTAAACCATGTGCAATTCAGAATTCCATATTGAGGAAATTTGCGTGTTTTAAGATTAAGTTTATTTGAGAGTCCTCATTCTTCTCTGTCAAGTAAATATTTAACGATTTTCTGAAAAATTAATATTTGAAAAGTTAATTGTATCCAAAATTCTCGTGTTGGAGAATGTTTCAGTCTTAAAATGTAATATTATTCAAAATTGAATCCCACGATTTTGTAGCCGCGATTTTTGTATTTCCAAAACTGTTTACTGTTACAAAAACGATCGGTTTGTTTATTAACCGTTCTGGTTTCAACATGCCACATTCAAGAAAATTCATGGGGACATTTGCGAATCCTTCTGCTCTTCAAAACTTCCCTATCATAAAGTAGCACCCGTTATCGTTTGCTGTTTGTACAGCATTTAACTGAACGAATTTACTTGACTGGCGATTGTATCTTTCCCTTTTACTGTCTTTTATGTTGATATCTAAAATGTGATAGGCCGCGTATCAGAAGCAACAGTCAGTCAGTGTGCGCTAGTTAAACTGTATAAATATAGAGTCGTAGACGAGTTTTCAGTCAGGGCAGTCAGCGCTCAGAAGTAAAAATGTATAAATGTATATCGGCTTTGAATAAGTAAATCGTGATCAATAGGTGCACAAGCTGCGTTCAGTATCCAGCAGTCATCAGGCGTTGAATTTGCTTTCAATCGCCTTGAGTACGTTTAGTTACTATGTTAATCAGTGATACTAGTGAAGTTTGTGAAACTGCTCGTAGTTGATACGTGTTAACATACTAATGTTCATACATACTGGAAAACTGATGATCGAAATTGGACTGTTTGGTTGGTTGGTTGAATTGGGGAGAGGGGACCAAAGAGCGAGGTCATCGGTCCCATCGCATAAGGGAAGGATATGGAAGGAAGTCAGCCGAGCCCCTTCAGAGGAACCATCCCGGCATTTGCCGGAAGCGATTTAGGGAAATCACGGAAAACCTAAATCATGATGACCGGATGTGGGTTTGAACCGTCGTCCTACCGAATGATAGTCCAGTGTGCTAACCAGAAGAGAACTAAAAGTAGATACTGCAGTGTTACGTATTAACTTGGTGCGTAAGTTCGTAGCTTTTTTCCATAAAACACAACATATTGACATTAACGTACTCTTCTTCACTATTTACAGCATTATGTCAACGCTGGGATAACTTTTTGATTCCGCGACTGTAGAAAAAAAAAACGTGTTTTTGAGGCGAGTAACTCGTCGAACAAAGTTCGACGTGCAAGTGAGTTCCTTGCAGGTTGTTGGATAGATAGCGGAAAAGGTAAAATCTAAGGGAGCAGGTTCAGGTGAATAAGATGGGTGCGAAATGATTCCCAACCCAACTCCTATGCTTCGCTTTCCGTCAGTCTAGCAAAATGAGGGCGGACGTTATCGTGGATTTGCATTACTTAACGCAGTCTTGCTGCTCACTGTTCTTGGATTGCGTCTGCAAGACGTCACAGTTGCTGACAGTAAGTGTCAGCAGTGATGATGGTTACACCTTGGGGAAGCAATAGTACACCACATCGTCGCAATTCCTCCAGATGCATAACATTCGCTCTTGTGGATGCGCGTAGTTCTTTGTATGGGGAGTTGCTGCTGTGTTTGGGCTCAAGCGTTTCTTTAATATCCTTATATTAAACATAGACACCATTTCTAGTCACAGGTAACGATACGGGATAGAGATGATCGATGTTGTTCACGATCCAATTGATGCCGAGCTAGCAGAGATGTTCATATTACCACCCGCAGATTTTTGTGATTTTGGCTTAGAGCATGCGGTACCCATACATCAGATTTCTGAACCTTCCCCATTGCATGCAAACGTCGCACGATTGTAGAACGGTCCCAATACATCACATTTGACAGTTACCGAGTGCAGTGACGTGGATCATTGTGGATTAATGCGTTTAAGCGATTTTCATCAAACTCCGAAGCTCTTCCACTAACGTCAAAACGACTAAACCATTTTCTTGCCGTGCTCTGCGCAATGGCGTTATCCCCATACACGGCACAAATGTTTCTGGCTTCCTCCGCTGCTGTCACTCCTCTAATGAACTCAAAACAGAAAAAAATGTCGAAAATTTCCCGATTTCTCCATTTGGTACTAAAGTTTCTAGCGTCCACAGCTCACGCACTGTCAGTTGACAATGACAATATGTAAACTCAGATATCAACAATGTACAAATAAAAAATTACAATGTATAAATAAACCCATACAACTTGAATATCAACGTGCAGAACAAAGGAACTTATGCACCACTCTAATACATTAGCTAATGTCTGTTGATCACGTTCAAAAATCGTAGGACGACGGTTATAGGAGGGATTGCCTGAGACCTTAGGAAAAAACACTACGTCGTAACGCTGCGCCCGGAAGTCACAGTTGTGAATCAAGCTTTAGCTATACTCTAGCCAAAGGTAATAAAACAAAGTTTTGGTTTGGCTCGTGTAATCAGAGGACTCGCTGGTCACGTTCAGTGGTCAGAATCAGAACGTCCAATGCTCGCAAACAGTGTCGATGCGAAATCCCGCCACGGCAGCCGACGCCACCTGGTACCATGTGGGTGGGTGTAAAGCCGCTGATTTGTATTCCTGGCCGGCCGTATCCGCTGAAGGTCAGCTGGCGCATGCGCTGTCGCGGTCGCAGAGCGTGGGCCCAGCACCCACCTCCCACCATACAGCAATCAGCCCATTGGAAGCCCTGAGCTGCCGCCAACACGCCTCCTCTTTCTGTGCCTACTCGCTTGCGGAGAACCATTCCTTGTCCTCATCTGGATGAGTGGATGGAAAACCTCCACATAACGATAAGCCGTTTGCCGTTACTCTGTAAACATTATACAGTACCAGTTACTCCTGTAAATACAAATAGCGGCCGATTATCCGGGTGATGTGGATCTAAGATTGTACGGATAACCGAAAAACACCAATAATCCAAAATAGACATGATTTTACCGGAAGCTGTCATGTGTTGTGTTTACAAAAGAAGCTACATTTCACATGGTGCCAGTGTAATCGATTTTCTTATCTATTCCGTTAGCGTATTGACGGATGGAAGAATGAGTGTATGCCTATTCTCATGATACCTACGAGAGATATACGTTCAGGTGACAAACATTATTTGATACCTCCTGATATCTTGTCGGACCTCCTTTCGCCCGGCGTAGTGCAACATCTCGACGTGGCATGGACTCAAATTGTTATAGGTCCCCTGCAGTAGCCGAACTTAACCATTTGTTGTCAACTATTGGTTTAGTTGGACCAGGGTAAACACAGCGCACATCGTTACGGAGTCACCACTCGCTTGCACAGTGCCTTCTTGACAACTCGGGTCCATGGATTCGTGGGGTCGGCGTCATACACGGACCATACTGTCAGCTCTTACCAACTGAAATCTGGACTGCCGCCCGGGGTTTCCGAGCCGTTATTAGGGGCTACTGTCTGGAACCGCTACGATCGCAGGTTCGAATCCTGCCTCAGGCATGGATGTGTGTGGTGTTCTTAGGTTAGTTAGGTTTAAGTAGTTCAATGTTCTAGGGGACTGATGACCTCAGAAGTTAAGTCCCATAGTGCTCAGAGCCATTTTTTTTTTTTTTTTTTTTTTTTTAAATCTGGACTCATCTGACCAAGTCACAGTTTTCCAATCGTGTAGGGCCCAACCGATATGGCCACGAATCCAGGAGGGACGCTGCAGGCGATGTGCTGTTAGCAAAGGTACTCTCGTCAGTCGTCTGCTGCCAATTAACGCCATTTTTCGCCCCGCTGTCGTACGTCCCACATTGATTTATGCAGTTATTTCATGTAGTTATTTCATGCAGTGTTGCTTGTCTGTTAGCATTGACAACTCTACGCAAATGCCGCTGTTTTCGGTCGTTAAGTGAATGTCGTCGCCAACTGCCTAGCCCGTGGTGAGAAGTAATGCCTGATATATTCTCGACACTTTCTTCACACTGTGAATATTGGAATACTGATTTCCTTAACAATTTCCGAAATGGAATGTCCGATGCGTCTAACTCCAGTTACCATTGCGCGTTCAGAGTCTGTTAATTTCCATCGTAAGGCCATAATCACATTGGACACCTTTTTGCATGAATCACCTGAATGCAAATGGTAGCTCCGCCAACGCACTGCCCTTTTATACCTTGTGTACGCGTTACTAGCGTCATCTGTATATGTGCGTATCGCTACCCTATGATTTTTCAAAAATGGTGCAAATGGCTCTGAGCACTATGGAACTTAACAGCTGAGGTCATCAGTCCCCTACAACTTTGAACTACTTAAACCTAACTAACCTAAGGACATCACACACATCCATCCACGAGGCAGGATTCGAACCTGCTACCGTAGCGGTTTCGCGGTTTCAGACTGAAGCGCCTAGAACCTCTCGGTCACTCCGGCCGGTTATGATTTTTGCCACAGGGTTTCACGCAAAGCACTTCCTCTTTCCCGTTTAAGTTCGCCGAGCGTTTCTATTACGTTTATCGTATGGGCTACACTGTCCTGTTATGATCCTGAGAGTGCGTCACTGAATTTGTAGGATGTCTGTTGTCATGTCTATGTGATAAAAACGTTAAGCACTGGAATGATACTTTAGAATTGGTCGCTCTAGCGTTTTGTGTGCCATTACATGCATAGGCTCATAGCATTTTCCCAGAGCTCTACCACCCAATCTTAGTCGCCCATCAGTCTTCCCTAATACTGATTTTAATATAGCTTCTCAGTATTTGATACTTTTAGGATGTGGCATGCTCAAGAAGTTCATCAGCCTTCCTGTAGTCAGGTGATATCGGGTTCTGTGTCTTTGTTATACCCATTATCTTACAATTATCCACATTCAAAGGAATCTGCGATTTCTTACACCACGTGTAACTTACATGTTTCTCAGCAGTTGCCTCCTATCGTCCGGCGATGTTTCTTCGATGTGTACAGCAGCACTCTCAACTGACAAATAGAGATGACTGGGTGTTTATGTTGTCCTCATTCATGAAAGTGGCAGATTGGTCTGAACAAAGGTAGGAAATTTGCACGGGCGCTGATAACCGCGCAGTTAAAGCGCCCCACAAACCAATCATCATCATCAACGAACAAATAGTTTATACAATGACGGGCGTACCATAAGTACGTATATAAGTATAAGGCCTCTCTTTCTCTCAAAGCAGAATTCCAATAGACCATATTGTTCCCCATTATTTTGGCAGGAAAACCTTATATTTTAGCATAATCTCCGTTGAGTGTTACAGCCTCATGCCACTTTACTGCAAGAGCCAGTGTGGCCGCATGGCAGCACTCTACTGATCGACGTCGGAGCAAACGTCTTGCTGCATCACTAACCTCCTCTTCACCCACGTACTGCTTCCCACGGGGAAGTGTGGAGGTGCGAGATCCCGGCTAATGGGTGCATGAGGAAGAACGGTCCAATGAAGTTTTGTGAGCGCCTCTTGGGGACACAGACTTGAGAGACCTTGCACTGTCATGGAGACCTTACCAGCTTAGGGTACGGCTTCTTTTCTTCTGCAGAGAGATGGTGTGGACCACTCCATGGATTGCAGTTCTGTCAGTGGTCCGAAGGTGATGAACCCATGTTTCATCGCCCGTAATGACATTCGACAAAAAATTGCCTCGTAACGCGCAACAAATTTCGCACAGATGTTCTTCCGTTTCCCTTTGTGGGATCCTTTAAAGCGGCGAAGGACCCCGGGCGCACACACCATTGGTTTCCCTAACTAGTGGAAGAGTTTGTCACTACTAACAACACAGACGTCCGGCGAGGTGTTTGTGATCCGTCAGTCATCACCTCGAGGGTATCTGCTAGTTCCAACATTGCAGGGGTCAGAGCTGTGTTGCAGCCGGCCGGCACGCGGAGCGTCGGAAAGGTTTGCACGATCTCGTTGCAATGGTGACTGACGCCTCGCCAACTGACTCGCCGTGCTTTTGTTCACTGCCAGATCTTCGTAGACGCTCTGCAAGCACCTATGTGTATCAGCAATGCTCTGGTTTTCCGCCAGTAGAAACTCAGTGACAGCTCCGTGCTTGGAACACAGCTCCGTTACAGACGCCATTTTGAAGGCTACATGTACAACCACCTATCGGAACTTCAACTGAGCTGAAGAGAGAATATTCCTCAATGTCCCACAAGAAATTCGCCGTTTTTCAACAGAAATTAACCTAGCAAAAAATGTTACATTACTCATTGAACGCCCCCTTGTACTTTCTCTAAACGTCTTCCATTATTCGAAAAATACATTTACCGTTATTTCCTGAATTCCGAGAGCACGTGAAAATGCTAATTTATTCTATTTTGAAGAAAACGAAGTGTGTAAACGGAAAAGTTTGTATTGTGGGTGCGATGTGCTCCATTTTGAGCGTGCACGCGTGGAAGCCGTTCCGATGTAGTCGTCTTTGCATCTCCTGAAATTAGCCACTCGCCTATAACAGCGGTGTAGATTCTTACTGACTTGCCGTTCAGGTACGCGGCGAAAGGTAAATAATCGTAAAACTAGTCTGTAGCTTGTTCATCCTAAAATAGGTGACCAAAAAATGTTCAAATGTGTGTGAAATCTTATGGGACTTCAACTGCTAAGGTCATCAGTCCCTAAGTACACACACTACCTAACCTAAATTATCCTACGGACACACACACACACACACACACACACACACACACACACACACACACACACACACACACACACACACACACACACACACACACACACACACGAGGGAGGACTCGTACATCCGCCGGGACCAGCCTCACAGTCCATCCATGACTGCAGCGCCTGAGACCGCTCGGCTATTCCCGCGCAGCATAGGTGAACAAACTTCGTGAATAGCACATACGTCTTGCACCATTAGAAGTTATCACGATCTTAAACATTTAATTATTGAACTATGTGTGCCGAACATAACTCATTACTACCCTTCTTTGTCTTTATATTAAAACGCTTTTTTCACTTGTAGCGGCCACTGCAGCTTACCACTGATATTCCAGGAAGCAGCAGCAGGAGCAGCAGCAATAATTGAAGCGAAAGGAAACTGTCGTCATCTGCATACGAAATGGACACCCCTACGTCAGTAGGAACAGAGCTCTGTAATCATTGACGAACTTCGCACACGTTGAAGATTTCGCGGCCTTGAATTAACGGTGGCCCACATGGCAATTTGTCAAGATTACACGCAGCGCAGTTGTGTCTCTTTCATTTTTGTTATATTCACTAATGAAAGGAGTGATCCACAATTCAGGCACCAGACAGTGGTTGTCCAGATTGCGATATGCTCGTGAAGACGAGAATTCTAGGGCGCACTTTGAGCTCATTATTCACGATATAGTGGTTAGAGTCTTTGACTGCGGATTAAAATACTTGAACATATAATTCACAAGTTGTAACCTGTCTCCGACGGAATTTTGGAGATTGTTGAGCGGTGTTTTCTCAGTATTTTGGTATCAGGATTCCGTCGTCTCCGATAGCTCCTTACAGAGTAATAATTCACCGGTCGAGAAAAAAAAAATAGCAACACCAAGAAAGAGTTTTAACATTGCAATTTGTCTGTTCAGTTTTGGCTTTAGTAGCGTAAGAGTGGTGCTAGCTGCGCAACCATGAGGGTGCCAAATCGGTTTGCCTTGAATACGTGCTGTAACGGTCGTGAGAGTTAGTTACGTTCGAGATTGAGATTGTACGTCGTGACTTGATGTTCGTCAAGAGTGCATTTAAGACACCATTTTCAACACCTCACTGAAATTGAACGAGGTCGTGTAATAGGGCTACGAGAAGCTGGATGATCCTTCCGCGATACTGCAGAAAGACTGCTGGAATGGGGCGCGATTTCGTATGACAACAGGAGCACTCTCATGGTTATCTCAAGCACCCTGACTGCAAACTTGTATGTCAGTTTGGTATTCGACTTGTTACGCTGCCATTCCTGAACAGTATTCCAACTGTAGTTTCCCGACAGGTTAACGCTCACCCACACACCGCTGTTGTAACCTAACATGCCCTGCAGTGTGTCATGTTGCTTCGGGCTGCTCGATCAACCATACCTGTCTGCTAATGAGCACATTTCTACATCTACATCCATACTCCGCAAGCCACCTGTCGGTGTGTGGCGGAGGGTACCCTGAGTACCTCTATCGGTTCTCCCTTCTATTCCAGTCTCGTATTGTACGTGGAAAGAAGGATTGTCGGTATGCTTATGTGTGGGCTCTAATCTCTCTGATTTTATCCTCATGGTCTCTTCGCGAGATATACGTAGGAGGGAGCAATATATTGCTTGACTCGTCGGTGAAGGTATGTTCTCGAAACTTTAACAAAAGCCCGTACCGTTCTACTGAGCGTCTCTCCTGCAGTCTTCCACTGGAGTTTATCTATCATCTCCGTAACGCTTTCGCGATTACTAAATGATCCTGTAACGAAGCGAGCTGCTCTCCGTTGGATCTTCTCTATCTCTTCTATCAACCCCATCTGGTACGGATCCCACACTGCTGAGCAGTATTCAAGCAGTGGGCGAACAAGCGTACTGTAACCTACTTCCTTTGTTGTCGGATTGCATTTCCTTAGGATTCTTCCAATGAATCTCAGTCTGGCATCTGCTTTACCGACGATCAACTTTATATGTTCATTCCATTTTAAATCACTCCTAATGCGTACTCCCAGATAATTTATGGAATTAACTGCTTCCAGTTGCTGACCTGCTATTTTGTAGCTAAATGATAAGGGACCTATCTTTCTATGTATTCGCATCACATTACACTTGTCTACACTGAGATTCAATTGCCATTCCGTGCACCATGCGTCAATTCGCTGCAGATCCTCCTGCATTTCAGTACAATTATCCAATGTTGATACCTCTCGATACACCACAGCGTCATCTGCAAAAAGCCTCAGTGAACTTCCGATGTCATCCACCAGGTAATTTATGTATATTGTGAATAGCAACGGTCCTTTGACACTCCCCTGCGGCACACCTGAAATCACTCTTACTTCGGAAGACTTCTCTCCATTGAGAATGACGTGCTGCGTTCTGTTATCCAGGAACTCCTCAATCCAATCACACAATTGATCTGATAGTCCGTATGCTCTTACTTTGTTCATTAAACGACTATGGGGAACTGTGTCAAACGCCTTGCGGAAGTCAAGAAACACGGCATCTACCTGTGAACCCGTGTCTAAGGCCCTCTGAGTCTCGTGGACGAATAGCGCGAGCTGGGTTTCACACGATCGTCTTTTTCGAAACCCATGCTGATTCCTACAGAGTAGATTTCTAGTCTCCAGAAAAGACATTATACTCGAACATAATACGTGTTCCAAAATTCTACAACTGATCGACGTTAGAGATATAGGTCTATAGTTCTGCACATCTGTTCGACGTCCCTTCTTGAGAACGGGGATGACCTGTGCCCTTTTCCAATCCTTCTTCTAGAGACCTACGGTACACCGCTGCAAGAAGGGGGGCAAGTTCCTTCGCTTACTCTGTGTAAAATCGAACTGGTATCCCATCAGGACCAGCGGCCTTTCCTCTTTTGAGCGATTTTAATTGTTTCTCTATCCGTCGTCTATTTCGATATCTACCATTTTGTCAACTGTGCGCCAATCTAGAGAAGGAAGCACAGTGCAGTCTTCCTCTGTGAAATAGCTTTGAAAGAAGACATTTAGTATTTCGGCCTTTAGTCTGTCATCCTCTGTTTCAGTACCATTTTGGTCACAGAGTGTCTGGACATTTTGTCTTGATCCACCTACCGCTTTGACATAGGACCAAAATTTCTTAGGATTTTCTGCCAAGTCAGCACATAGAACTTTACTTTCGAATTCATTGAAAGCCTCTCGCATAGCCCTCCTCACACTACATTTCGCTTCGCGTAACATTTGGAACATCATCGGACGACAACTCCGCATCATCCACAAAAAGTATTTATCTACTCCTGTTGATCGACCAAGTGAGACGAGCATAGAACTGAACCCCACAAACTGACATCCGGCACCTGTACGATACAGCACATGCTTGCATTCAACATTCTGGCTGTTACATCGGTTATTAATGTACCAGCATTTCACATTTGCAATGACTTACCTACTCCATACGATAGGCGGTCTAAAAGTTCCTAGCCCAAGATACATTATGTGATCAAAAGTATTCGGACACCTGGCTCAAAGTGACTTAAAAGTTCCTGGCGCCCTCCATCGGTAATGCTGGTAATTTAGTGTGGTGTTGGCCCACCCTTAGCCTTGATGAAAGCACCCTCTCTCGCAGGCATACTTTCAATCTAGTGCTGGAAGCTTTCTTGGGGAATGGGCGCCCATTCTTCGCGGAGTGCTGCACTCAGGAGAAATATCGATGTCGGTCTGTGGTGCCTGGCACGAAGTCGGCGTTCCAAAACATCCCAAAGTTGTTCCATAGGATTCACGTCAGGACTCTATGCAGGCCAGTCCATTACAGGGATGTTATTGTCGTGTAACCATTCCACCACAAGCCGTGCATTATGAACAGGTGCTCGATCGTGTTGAAAGATACAACAGCCATCCCCGAATTGATCTTCAACAGTGGAAAGCAAGAAGGTGCATAAAACATCAATGTAGGCCTGTGCTGCGATATTTCCACGCAAACCAAAATGTGTGCAAGCCCCCTCCATGAAAAATACGACCACACCACACCATAACACCACCGCCTCTGAATTTTACTGTTGGCACTACACACGCTGGGAGATGACGTTCACCGGGCATTCGAAATACACCCTGTCATAGGATCGCCACATTGTGTACCGTGATTCGGCACTCCACACAATGTTTTTTCCTCTATTTAGTCGTACAATGTTTACGCTCCTTACACCAAGCGAGGCGTCATTTTGTATTTACCGCCGTAATACGTGGCTGATGAGCAGCTGCTCGACCATGAAATCGAAGTTTTTTCACCTCCCGCCTAACTGTCATAGTACTTGCAGCGGATCCTGATGCAGTTTTGTATTCCTGTGTGATGCTCTGGATAAATGTCTGCCTATTACACATTACAACCCTCTTCAACTGTCGGCGGTCTCTGTCAGCCGACAGACGAGGTCGGCCTGTACGTTTTTGTGCTGTACGTGTCCCTTCATGTTTCCACTTCACTATCAAAATGGCTCTGAGCACTATGCGACTTAACTTCTGAGGTCATCAGTCGCCTAGAACTTAGAACTAATTAAACCTAACTAACCTAAGGACATCACACACATCCATGTCCGAGGCAGGATTCGAACCTGCGACCGTAGCGGTCGTCCGGCTCCAGACGGTAGCGCCTAGAACCGTACGGTCACTCAGGCCGGCCCCACTTCACTATCATATCGAAAACAGTGACCAGGTTCGAGGTCGCAGAGTTCTACAGAGCGCCTCATTCTGCTCTCTCATGACGTCTAATGACTACTGAGATCGCTGATATGGAGTACCTGGCAGTAGGTGGCAGCGCAATGCACTTAATATGAAAAAGGTATGTTTTTGGGTGTGTCCAGATACTTTTGATCACATAGTGGTTACCGAAGTGTCTCGCACAAACACCACCACCACCTCCTTTTATAGTGACCCTTTGTGGGTATGCAGGTCAAATGTCGCGCTTCCAGCTTCGTTAGATCTGTCGCTAGGATGCGTTGTATACCGTAGTGTAAGCACAATGTCGAGGGATCAAGAACCGTGCTGTGATTGAATCTGAAGGGAATGTCGCTCAAGGAAATTGCGAAGGATATGCGGAATACACTTAGGGACAGTGCTCCGTCGTATGCAACAGTGAAAAACTGAGTGTGATTTCAAACGCGGAAGAACGAGTCTGGGAGATGCGCCAATGAGCGTTGCCACTCATGAAACTGAAATTCTCTATACGGTTTTGCTGGATCGTCGAACAACGCTGCAGTACATTTAAACCACATTTGGAATCTTCCATGGGCGTGCTCATGACATTATTTGTGGATATTTCGGTGCCTCCCGAAAGACTTGAATGCAGATATAGGGCTGGAGCATGTGCAGTGTTGTGAAGAAATCGTCCGGCAATTTGAAGCGGATGAAGACGGCTTTTTTGCATAACACCACCGCCTCTGAATTTTACTCTTGGCACTACACACGCTGACAGATGACGTTCAACGGGCATTCGCCATACACCCTGCCATAGGATCTCCACATTGTGTACCGTGATTCGTCACTCCACGCAATGTTTTTTCCACTGTCTAGTCGTCCAGTGTTTACGCTCCTTACACCAAGCGAGGCGTCGTTTGGTATTTACCGCCGTGATGTGTGGCTTAAGAGCAGCCGCTCGACCATTAAATCGAAGTTTTCTCACCTCCCGCCTAACTGTCATAGTGACAATGGACGAAGCTAGGGTTCACCACTTTGGTCCTGAGACAAAACAGTCAAAACACCCCAGAAAAACATCCGAGTGCAAAAATCATCCGGTAAAGGCATCGGTCTTCTGGGATGCAGAAGGGGTAATTATAGTGGATCACTTTCCAAATGTTAACATCAATGCATCATAGCAAAAAGCCGTCGCAACACTGGAAACTCTGCTTGACTGCTCCGGCCGGGGTGGCCGAGCGGTTCTAGACGCTACAGTATGGAACCGCGCGACCGCTACGGTCGCAGGTTCGAATCCTGCCTCGGGCATGGATGTGTGTGATGTCCTTAGGTTAATTATGTTTAAGTAGATCTAAGTTCTAGGGGACTGATGACCTCAGAAGTTAAGTCCCATAGTGCTCAGAGCCATTTGAACCATTTTTTCTGCTTAACTGCGGTTTATAATTGTTACGTCATACGCAATATTTTCCAGATTTGGTTCCATCAGACTTTTTTCTTTTGTCAGACCCAAAAACAGAACTCAAAGGATGACGATTTGACAGTGATGATGCAGTGATTGATGCTGTGATCGCTTGGTTGGACTCGAAATAGAAGACCTTTTATTTGAATGGTTTGCAGAAGTTATCTGAGCGTGCCCGCAAGGGTATTAGAGTACACGGGTGTTACATTGAAAAATAAACTGGTTTCATTGCTAGGCTAGAAACTTTCCGACCGCTCTCCATACATTAACCCGTGATCTTGCAATGCTACTCACTTAAATACGTTACATAGGCAAATGTACTGCAGAAATTTCATTACTCTACATTTTGTATGTGTGTGTGTGTATGTGTGTGTTGCTACATTTTATGGTGGTTTCCAAATCCCCGGTGGTTCCCTTCTGTCATATCGGAACTATCTGAACGAAGGCGGCTACTGGGAGGGAAGGATTGGCGCAGCGTTGCAGGTAGAGGAGGGGTTCGTGGCGGGCGCAGACAGCGGTGCCCCTGCCGCCACCGCTGCGTCCAAGGAGCGAACGGGTTTCGCATAAATATTGATGGCCGCCGGTGGCGCAAAAAGCGGCAGCCTCCTTTGTTCGCCGCTATAAATAGCCATCCCGCCTCCAAATAAAGGAAACTGCCGCCACCACTCGGCGCAGCCCGCCTCCATTTGCAGCGTTTCCAGTGTCCGCACGCGGCAGGGGACCTGCTGAACCTTACGTACTACTCGAGGTCTGCGATTGCTCAGATCACAGGTGTGTTGCTGCCAGGTGGCCGCGGGAGAAATGCTCGCGGTTCACGTGCTGCAGGAATACGTTTGTAACATAATACACTACTGGCTATTAAATTGCTACTCCAAGAAGAAATACAGATGATAAACGGGTATTCATTCGGAAAATATGTTATACTAGAACTGACATGTGATAACATTTTCACGCAACTTGGGTGCATAGATCCTGAGAAGTCTGTACCCAGAACAACCACCTCTGGCCGTAATAACGAAGTTGATACGCCTGGGCATTGACTCAAACAGAGCTTGGATGGCGTGTACAGATACAGCTGCCCATGCAGCTTGATACCACAGTTCACCAACAGTAGTGACTGGCGTATTGTGACCAGCCAGTTGCTCGCCCACCATTGAACAGACGTTTTCAGTTGGTGAGAGATCTGTGCTGGCCAGGGCAGCAGTCGAACATTTTCTGTTTCCAGAAAGGCCCGTACAAGAACTGCAACACACGGTCGTGCATTATTATGCTGAAATGTAGGGTTTCGCAGGGATCGAATGAAGGGTAGAGCCACGGGTCGTAACACATCTGAAATGTAACGTCCACTGTTCAAAGTGCCGTCAGTGCGAAAAAGAGGTGACCGAGACGTATAACCAATGGCACCCCATACCATCACGCCGGGTGATACGCCACTATGGCGATGACGAATACACGCTTCCAATGTGCGTTCACCGCAATGTCGCCAAACACGGATGTGACCATCATGATGCTGTAAACAGAACATGGATTCATTTGAAAAAAAATGACGTTTTGCCATCCGTGCACTCCGGTTCGTCTTTGAGTACACCACCGCAGACGTTCCTGTCTGTGATGCAGCGTCAAGGGTAACCGCATCCATGGTCTCCGAGCAGATAGTCCATGCCGCTGCAAACGTCGTCGAACTGTTCGTACAGATGGTTGTTGTCTTGCAAACATCCCCATCTGTTGACTCAGGGATCGAGACGTGGCTGCACGATCCATGCGGATAAGATGTCAGTCATCTCTACTGCTAGTGATACGAGGCCGTTGGGATCCAGCACGGCGTTCCAAATTACCCTGCTGAACCCACCGATTCCGTATTCTGCTAACAGTCATTGGATCTCGACTAACGCGAACAGCAACGTCGCGATACGATAAACCGCAATCGCGAATGGCTTCAATCCGACCTTTATCCAAGTCGGAAACGTGATGGTACGTATTTCTCCTCCTTACACGAGGCATCACAACAACATTTCACCAGGCAACGCCGGTCAACTGCTGTTTGTGTATGAGAAATCGGTTGGAAACTTTAGTCATGTCAGCACGTTGTAGGTGTCGCCACCGGTGCCAACGTTGTGTGAATGCTCTAAAAAGCTAGTCATTTGCATATCACAGCATCATCTTCCTGTCGGTTAAATTTCGCATCCGTAGCACGTCATCTTCGTGTTGTAGCAATTTTAATGGCCAGTAGTGTATCTATTTTTAGTCGTCGATACAAAATAATAAATTCTATTGGCGGCAAAAGACGAGCTAGTTTAGAAGTGGCTGTAGCAAAAAGGACATTATTAAGTTGATGCCTTTGGATCACAGGGTACCAGGTTGGATTTCCGGTCGGGTCACGAATTTTCTCCGCCCGGGGACTGTATGTTTCTGCTGGCCACATCACTCCATCATCAATCGGGGAAAGATTGGGATTATTACGGGTGCTGATAACCACGCAACTGTGCGCCCCACAAACCAAATATCATCGTAGTCATCACTGATTACCGCACGATCTTAAAATCACTGATTTGTGGAAGCTTTAGACTGTATTTTGACAAATGAACTAACCACCCAATGAATCTGCATATACAGGATGTCTCACGTAATGTTTTTAATGCGGCGGATTCCACAAATGTAATGGAAATTTCGGGACTACCCCAGTCGAGTATAAGTCCGATTACTGTTTACAGCGAACAATGAGTAGCTGAAACGTTATGACCACCTAATAATTGAATTGCCTCGTGTTGGGAAACCAGACGGAGAGGCCTGTTTTACTAGTTAAATCCTTCCAAAGCCAAGATCGTATAAATATTTATATTTTTTATTTAGAACGACCTGTTTCGACAGACTTTGCTGTCATCTTTAGGTCTAGAAATTTTAAGACGTGTTCTTTCTGATTTGGAATCTCACGTGAAGTTCTCATGTCAGTTGATAAAATGTAGCATATTATACAAATAAAACATTTAAAATCAAAAAGCACCGTGTACACATTGCTGTGTCCATTTACATACACCCCTCCAGGCTGTTTGTGTTGTCCTGAGTATCAAAAATGGTTCATATGGGTCTGAGCACTATAGGTCATCAGTCCCCTAGAACTTAGAACTACTTAAACCTAACTAACCTAAGGACACCACACACATCCATGCCCGAGGCAGGATTTGAACCGTAGCGGTCGCGCGATTCCAGACTGTAGCGCCTAGAACCGCTCTGCCACTCCGGCCGGCTCCTGAGTATCACGTATAAAAATCACACTATGACGTGTCACTTTATAAGAATCACACTCCCTCGGGCATGTGTTTGTTTGTTGCTCTTAGCATAAGTTAAAGTCAGTTTAAGTAGTGTGTAAGTCCAGGGACCGATGACTTGAGCAGTTTGGTCCCTTAGAAATTCACACACATTTGAACATTAAAAAAAATCTAACTATGACGTGACGATCGTCTGTAAATGCTAAACATATGGACATAGCAACTTTCACAAGGTGCTTTCTGAATTTAAATGTTTTACTTATGGCCAACCTTAGTGTAATATACTTCATTTTATTGACTGACATAACGACTTATCGTGAAGCTCCAACGTGGAATGAACAAGTTCTATACCAAAAATTTTTGAAGACCTAACAAAGTTTGTCGAGGTCATTGTAAATAAAGAAATATTTATGCGATCTTGACATTATAAAGTTTTTACCACCTGATAAATAGTAGAGATAGTGCGTGGCATGGATTTGACAGGCCCTTGGTAGGTATGTGATACCAGCTGCCTAAGCTTAATGCTAATACTGAAGAAGCACCAGTGGTAAGAGTGTTCCGCAGACGATTTTCCGTGTGGACGAATTTCATTTCCTTGAGATTCTTCTAGTGATGAGGTCTAACATCCGCCTTCCTCTCAGACAAAGTACGTCGTGGTTCCACGTTAAATCTGTTCGGATGGATTTTTTTTTCTCCATCAGTCTACTGACTGGTTTGATGCGGCCTGCCACGAATTCCTTTCCTGTGCTAACCTCTTCATCTCAGAGTAGCACTTCCAGCCTACGTCCTCAATTATTTGCTTGACCTATTCCAATCTCTGTCTTCCTCTACATTTTTTGCCCTCTACAGCTCCCTCTAGTACCATGGAAATCATTCCCTCCTGTCTTAGCAGATGTCCTATCATCCTGTCCCTTCTCCTTATCATTGTTTTCCACATATTCCTTTCATCTCCGATTCTGCTTACAACCTCCTCATTCCTTACCTTATCAGTCCACTTAATTTTCAACATTCGTCTATAGCACCACATCTCAGATGCTTCGATTCTCTTCTGTTCCGATATTCCCACAGTCCATGTTTCACTACCATACAATGCTGTACTCCAGACGTATATCCTCAGAAATTTCTTCCTCAAATTAAGACCGGTATTTGATATTAGTAGACTTCTCTTGGCCAGAAATGCCTTTTTTGCCATAGCGAGTCTGCTTTTGATGTCCTCCTTGCTCCGTCCGTCATTGGTTATTTTACTGCCTAGGTAGCAGAATTCCTTAACTTCATTGACTTCGTGACCATCAATCCTGATAAGTTTCTCGCTGTTCTCATTTCTACTACTTCTCATTACCTTCGTCTTTCTCCGATTTACTCTCAAACCATACTGTGTTCTCATTAGACTGTTCATTCCGTTCAGTACATCATTTAATTTTTCTTCACTTTCACTCAGGATAGCAATGTCATCAGCGAATCGTATCATTGATATCCTTTCACCTTGTATTTTAATTCCACTCCGGAACCTTTCTTTTATTTCCATCATTGCTTCCTCGATATACAGATTGAAGAGTAGGGGCGAAAGGCTACAGCCTTGTCTTACTCCCTTCTTAATACGAGCACTTCGTTCTTGATCGTCCACTGTTATTATTCCTTCTTGGTTGTTGTACATATTGTATATGACCCGTCTCTCCCTATAGCTTACCCCTACTTTTTTCAGAATCTCGAACAGCTTGCGCCATTTTATATTGTCGAACGCTTTTTCCAGGTCGACAAATCCTATGAACGTGTCTTGATTTTTTTAGCCTTGCTTCCATTATTAGCCGTAACGTCAGAATTGCATCTCTCGTGCCTTTACTTTTCCTAAAGCCAAACTGATCGTTACCTACCGCATTCTCAGTTTTCTTTTCCATTCTTATGTACATTATTCTTGTAAGCAGCTTCGATGCATGAGCTGTTAAGCTGATTGTGCGATAGTTTTCGCACTTGTCAGCTCTTGCCGTCTTCGGAATTGTGTGGATGATGCTTTTCCGACAGTCAGATGGTATGTCACCAGACTCGTATATTCTACACACCAACGTGAATAGTCGTTTTGTTGCCACTTCCCCTAATGATTTTAGAAATTCTGATGGAATGTTATCTATCCCTTCTGCCTTACTTGACCGTAAGTCCTCCAAAGCTCTTTTAAATTCCGATTCTAATACTGGATCCCTTATCTCTTCTGAATCGACTCCTGTTTCTTCTTCTATCACATCAGACAAATCTTCACCCTCATAGAGGCTTTCAATTTATTCTTTCCACCTATTTGCTCTCTCCTCTGCATTTAATAGTGAATTCCCGTTGCACTCTTAAAGTTACCACCGTTACTTTTAATGTCACCAAAGGTTGTTTTGACTTTCCTGTATGCTGAGTCCTGTATTCTACGCTCCGACTCGTAGAACATTATCCTTTCGTTGATTATTCAATCTTTTTCTCATGGTAACCTCCCCCTTGGCAGTCCCCTCCCGGAGAACCGAATGGGGGACTATTCCGGAATCTATTGCCAATGGAGAGATCATCATGACACTTCAACTACAGGCCACATGTCCTGTGGATACAAGTTACGTGCCTTTAATGCAGTGGTTTCCATTGCCTTCTGCATCCTCATGTCGTTGATCATTGCTGATTCTTCCTCCTTTAGGGGCAATTTCCCACCCCTAGGACAAGAGAGTGCCCTGAACCTCTATCCGCTCCTCCGCCCTCCAAGACAGTTGGCAGAATGAGGCTAACTTCTTATGCCGGAAGTTTTCGGCCGCCAATGCTGATTATTTATCAAAATTTAGGCAGTGGCGGGGATCGAACCCGGGACCGAAGACGTTATGATTATGAATCAAAGACGCTACCCCTAGACCACGGTACATACTATGGATTTTTGTAGATATTTGACTTCATTGATTCCTGTGTTTGCTGGACTGAGGTGTAATGAGACTTTAGCGGACCTTTATTTTATCTTCGATAAAGTATGTTACACATTATTACGAGGACCAAGAAACTTTTATCGACTGCTGCGCTACGCTTCAAAGTACTACAGATACATGGAGTATCTACAAACAATTGTCATGACTTTCTGCCGTTCGTTCAAGTCCTCTACCATAGAAATCAGCTGCTTGATAACGGAGCCATTCGAGAAAGGCCGTATGGACGTCTTTATTGTTGGAAAATCTACCCCCTCCTTCCCCCCTCCCTCTCCATAAGTCCCTTCATCCTGCCGAAGAGATGGAAATCGCATGGTGTGGAATCTAGACTTCCCGATCAGGCACGACAGTCCGTCTTGGTCAAATTGTTGCCACCATTTCACTATGGCTGGATGCAATATTGCATTTCTTCCGTATACCGTCAAAATTACACGCTGAATATGTGTGCAGCTTAGACGTTTTGTGTACAACAGTTGTACTGGCCTGCGTACGTCAACTATGGAGCACGTTTCTAGTTGCAAAGCCACCTCAGTCGTACTCTATGACGGACCTGTTATCCCAGCTGTAGCAGAACTCTCTCTGCAGGGGACGTGGAACGTTTACTCTCTTCTGACGATGCGCCTCCATTCTTGCGCAGTGGTATTAGCGTGGGACGACGTATGTAAGTTGCTCTCTCAAGACACACTCCGCAAATCTCTGTACAGTGCACGGCGGAGCGGACATCCAGCAGAAATTTTCTTTCCTATTCCACGAGTCTACACTGGTTGGTCAGCAACAATCTGAAAGGCTTGTAATGTTGTTTCTGGGTACGTTGTGACGAGAAATAATTGTTGAAAAATTTGATACGTTGCGCCGTCTGAGTTAATAAGCGTTGAAGTTAACCAATCAGATCATTGCGTGCAGAAATTCAAGCGGCCCGCCAGAGATGGTGCCGCCAAACGTGTTCATAATGTGGTTTCCTGAAACCGAAGAAGAGAGAGAGACACACAAATTGTACGTGAGACAGTATTAGGTGCAATGTATGAATTTTTTAGCGTTATTTTTCAGTACAGCCTATCCTGTAACACACTTGCAAGCTTTCCAGACTTTTTCTGACCACCTCGTGTACCTGTGTACGCATCCTAACCATCTTGTTCTATTATTCTAAATTTACCCACCAGGGTTGCGCCAGAACTACCTTGTCTTTCCTCCGAGCATTGTTGCTACACTTTGGTACGGGCTATACCAGTTTTAATCTACCAGGAAACACATATTCGCTTGCAGAATGAGAATTCATTCTGAAAAGCACGTATAACCACACGTACAATCGGAAACTCTACGTATGATTTTTTTTAATCTATTTGCGCCCATCTACGAAAAATACAAACGCTTATCGAACCCTCTAGGGGCTCCAAGCCAAGGGCATACCTGTGCTCTACGTTGGTTTACATCTGCATCTACGACCACAGTCCTCTAGCCACCATACCTGTGCATGGCGGGGGATACCTTATACCACTAGTTGCTGCGGATTTCTCTCGTCGAGGAACTGAAGTGTTAGTATAATGTTTCGGCCATCGTGTAGAGAGAATTGCTGGTTATATTTGAAAAATGTAGTGCATCTGTTGGGTTGGGTTGCTTGGGGGAAGAGACCAAACAGCGAGGTCATGGGTCTCATCGGATTAGGGGAGGATGGGGAAGGAAGTCCGCCGTGCCCTTTCAAAGGAACCATCCCGGCATTTACCTGGAGCGATTTAAGGAAATCACGGAAAACCTAAATCAGGATGGCCGGACGCGGAATTGAACCGTCGTCATGTGTCTGTGTCATTTCGATGTTTAGATCAGCATTTAATGGAGTGGGCGAGAAACGACTGCCTACACGAGTCCGTGTTTCTGTTATGTCTTCGGGGTCACTGAGCGAGGTGGTGCAGTGGTTAGCATACTGGACTCGAATTAGGGAAAACGACCGTGGAAAACCGCGTCCGGTCATCCATATTTACGTTTTCCGTTATTTCTCTAAGTAGGTCCAGGAGAATGCCGGGTTGATTCCTTTGAAAGGCCACGGACGATTTCCTCTCCTGTTGATCGAACCTACCAGTAACAAACTAGCAGCACGGACGTCGTTCTTTAGTGATCCCAAACACTCTAGTGGTACTCAAGAATGGGTCCCACTACAGTTGTATACGTGTCCTTTATCGATGAACTGCACTTCATTTGGAATTCTGCCAATAAACCGAAGTCGACCATTCGCCTTCCCTACAACGACCTTACTTGCCCATTCCACTTCTTATCGCTTTACAACACTACACGTAGATAATTCATCGACGGGACCGTCTCTGCTTTTAGAATATCACAGGGGAGTCCTCGTAGCAGCCGAAGACGACACAACACGCCTTCTGGTACGCAGCAACAGCGCTCCGCAGGGCCGCCATGCCAGCCAGCTGTTGGCGTTTTGCCGGAAGCCACGGCCCCTCCCTGGTGCTGGCAGCTTCCGGGATGCGCGTCGTACGTGCCCGCGCTATACAGCACGTGGTGTTGACGGCCCACGCGTCTCCAGCAACGGCCGAGGTGAAGGCGTTGCACATAATTCGAACTACACCCACACACGTACGCACGCAACAGCAGTGCGACCAATTCTCGAGTGTTGTTCCATTGTTAAGAATCCTTGTCGAGTTGGCATTACGACAGACATCGAACGAATTTCTGGGACACGCTATTAGAATCGTAGGAGGTCGGTATAACCCGTACCAAAGTGTAGCAACAATGCTCGGGGAACGAAAATGTGATCTTGGAGGAAATACGACATAGTTATACCGACATTTTTAACATGTTTTATCTACAGACATTTAATGCTTTGATTAACTTTGAATTGACGTTCTTCAAAGTACTCCGAAACTTAGTAACTAAAACAAGTTGTTAGCAACAGTAAATTCAAAAATAAGTAGGGTCTGAGGAACGTATCTTCAAAACATTACAACAGCCGGCAACTGAACGATCCGCTCTCTCTGATTTATTACTGTCAGTACCTCTTTTCACACCTCCCACACTTCACCGAACTTCTCCAACATACCTTGGAGAACTATCACTCCTGGAAGAAAAGAAATTGCGGAGTAGGCCTTACAGCTTACCCTTAGCTCCAGAAGTTTCAAATATAGGTGCTTCGTTCTTCAGTCTCGGAAAAAGTAAAAATCCAATCCTGAAGTATTGTAATGAGAACGATGTTTTCAGTTACGATACAGATTTATCGTTGTGAATACGTAGAAGACGAAAACATCCGTGGGGTGTGTGATGCCTGTGACATGAGATTGAGCAGCTAAGTGACGCGCAAATTGTGAACAAAGTGTATTTGGTAGAGGGAGAAACTGAAGACAAGGCAGTCGAGGAACCCGTTATCACCTACACCAAGCCACTGAAATGCGTTGATGTGCTATTAGTGTGGGCAGGACAAAATTCTTTTCACTATAACTATCTTTTGAATCTGCACAAAATGAGAAATGTTGTCACGAAAAAGTGAATGATAAACGCAAACAAAAAAAATATGGGACGATTCCTCCTCCTCCTCCTCCTCCTCCTCTCCCCCCCCCCCCCCCCTGAAAGTGTGCTGAAACGATGTGATACAAAAAACACTGCGTTTTAAGTATATTTTTTGTAAATGACTTGTCGGTTTCAGGGTAGTAACGTGTAATTAATGGAGTGGTCTTTCAAATCTGACATGTAGCATGTTTTGTAAATACAATGAGGAAGCAGTTTCTGTTACTCATTCACGGTTTTCCTGGTGAGGAGTCTCGTTTTCTGGATTGTTAAAACATTTCTGGATTGTACAGCCAAACGAATTTAGATATGCGTACTCTAATAAGTGATCACTGCTTTCGTTTCATATCAGTGCACAGCAAGAAGTCTGAAGGAAACCATCCCAGAAGAGAACTTACTATCGGCCTTAAGTGAGATCGAAATTACCGACCTTTTGCTTCTGGGGAAAAGTCTAGACAAAGATATAAACAAGAAATCGGCTGCGTACGTAGTATAAGAGTAAAATCCTTGCACTTACTAAAAGACCAACAGGAAATATTTCAAGGAGCTGTGACGGTCAGATATTGGGATGCACGAAAATATTCGTTGAAACACAACAAATTACGTCGGCTTCAGTTTTTTAATTTTAGTTATTTAATTTTATACATGGATAATCCGAAAACCAGATATACGTGTCCCTGATCATCAGGAGCTTGCTGTACTTTAACCATTTCACTATATTTTTTTTCGGTTATTTCAGTTTCATAGTTAAAAGTAACAATATACGCTGTACTCAATTACGACAGATTGGGCAATAACGAAGACGGAAATCTTGCAAATAATTGGTTCATTGTACTTAGTATGTTCACAAAATGGAACAAACCGTCTCCTGAACAGAGGCCGCAGGGATTTAAAAAGTTATATATAAAATTGAATATTCCAGAACATACATTTGTTAATTTATAAGGGGCAGTCAAATGAAAAAGGGACAAATGGGAAAAGACTAAGATAACAGTTTAATATTTCAAAAGTGATCGTCGAAACTGTTAATACAATTTTCTGCTGTGAGACAAGATGGTCAATGACTTGGTGATCGTGTGACCGAACGAAAGTGGTTCACAACGCAGTGCTACATTTTTGACTGTAAAAATACAAATATACGTGAGAATGTATTTCAGTAGCCTACAGAGCGTTAAGTGCCCTCCGCCACACACCGTTGGGCGGCTTGAGGAGTATAAATGTAGATGTAGATGTAGACTGTACTCTGCCATGCACAACTTCGTACCAAGCAAATCGACAGCCACGAGTGTCTTGCTTCAGGACACCAAAAATACGGAAATTGTGGATTCAGAAGAAATCCTTTATTTGCCATGTCCGGAAATATAATTTCTTATTGATAGCTAATTAAGCCGAAACTAGTTATCTTCATATCTGCAGTACATAGAAAATTGCATCTAAGAAAATAATACTGATACATGGTCAGAATTTTGTTTAAGCTGCACTGCTTATTAGATAACCTGATGGCACAATAGTGTAAAATTATTTATAAGAAATATTTCAATCATGACTGTGTATACAAACTGCGTCTTAAAAATGTTTACACGCTTTGAATTATCATAGAAAATTTATTTTCCTTTCTATAAGATTAACTTTCTGAGAGAAGTACGGGTAATATCCCACTTTGAAACGTAAGTGTACTTTCTGGTCAAACTGAATGTTGGTTAAAGTACATTTCCGAGTAAAAGTCCCAACTAATTTCCTACTCGGCACGAGTGTGTTCAGTAAGACTTGCGCAACCGCTTGAATCTCATCGCAAAGTGTGTCATGGTTACGTGGTTTACGACGGACACTACATCCTTCACTGTGCCCCATAAGAAACGTCTATCGGCGTAAGGTCTGGAGACTGTGCAGGAATCTCGACTGATCTTCAGCGTCCTGTCCATTGGCGTGGTACATTTTCATCCAGGTAGGCCATCACATTCCTGTGACAGTGCGTGGGTGGGGTTCATCTTGCAGACATTAAAACCTGTCATTAGCGTACATTGCCCGAGTGCATTAAAAGAAATTCAACGAGGTGGCTGCCGTGGAACACATGGAGTCAACCAACCTCCCATTTGTTACGTAGGTGGCATCGTATTTTGATTTGCAGCGAGGTAGTTCAAATTTGATTTGAAGTTAGAGTATAGACTGTGTTTCCATTTTCACATTTGAAGATGCTTACGCAGACCAAACGGCAGTTAAAAATGCAAGATAAAGGGAAAATGTTCCATCCAGTCGCACTCATTGTGGTAGGATTCTGTCATTCAAACAGTTCGTGGCGGCTTTCGAACTTATTAGAACTGACTCATTCCTGTTACCTTTTCTTGATACCAGTATACAGATGAAAATCACTCCGAGGGAGCTGTCGTTGGTGATGAGCTAGCTTTTAATCGACTTCATTGTATCTGTAGCTCTCTATTAACGCTCTGTGTGATGGAATCAATTTTTCATTCTGCAGCTTGCCGTCAACAATTCGATATTGCTAGCTGCTTTCATTTCGTGCTACTTTTTCCACATATCCACCGTACCATTACGTTTTCAAAGCGTTCGATTACCGCGGCGAACAATATGCCTTTACAGTTACCTTTTCCTGACCTCGTGTTCTGCGATTCTTTCGTCCATTGTAGTGCAATAATTAACTCTGGGCGCAACGTAACAAGATCCCTTGAAAGCTGTCCCGAATCGCTTTGGCGCTTCTCAGAATTGTAGAGGTGAATGACGCCGCAGTTAGTCGAAGAGTCCTGTGGGTAGCCTTTTAACACCGTTCCCTTGCCAGAAAACCTCCACCGACCATGTATGTAAGTTTAAAATAATGGGAATACCAAATCAGAGAAATTGAAACTGTTAGGCTACTCGTTAATTACACGTGAATGTAGTGATAGAAGAATAATGTCAGCTTTGAGCTTCCGTTTATGTGCACTCAAAAATAACATTAGACATACGACACCTGACGCTCTTGGAGAATTTAAACCACACGTATTTCCTCCTTTGTTAATTTGTTGTTTGTACGAAATAGCGTGAAGAAGTAATTTCAGAAGTTCACAAATTCCATCATACGTACATAAACGTCTATATGAAAGTGGTAATTCCTGTCCAAAAGAAACCAGGTGCTGACAGGTGTCACCTGTTTAATAATTTATGGTTGCGAAATACCAACATGGATTCTTTTAGAAGAATGGAAAAACTGGTAGAAGCTGATCCGTCGGGAAGATAAATTTAGGTCCCGCAGAAATGTAAGAACACGCATGGCAACAGACACACTCTTAGAATTTAGGTTAATAAAAGGCATAAGCATGTGCAGACATAGACAAAGCTGTCGACAGTGTTGATCACAATGCTAGCTTCGAAAGATAGCAGCGATAAAATGTAGGGACCGCTAGGTTATTTACAACTTGTTAGGGAAACCAGACTCCAGTAATGCGAGTCGAAGGGCATGAACTGGAAATTGTGGTTGACAAATGTGTGGGACAGGGTTGTAGACTATCCCCGATTTATTTCAGTCTGCACGGTGAGCAACCAGTAAAGGAAACCAAAGAAAAATTTGGAGTAGGAATTAAAGTTCAGTGAGAAGAAATAAAAACTTAGAGGTGTGCCGATGATATTTTAATTGTGCTAGATGCAGCACAGGACTTCCGAAGACCACTTGAACGGAATGGACAGTGTCCTAAAGAACGATGTAAGATGAACATGAGCAAAACAGGGGAATGGAATGTATACGAGTTAAAGTAGGCGATGCTGAGGGAATTAGATTCGGGAACGAGATACCAACAGGACATGAGTTTAGTTATTTGGGCAGTAAAATGACTGATGATGGAGAAAATAGAGAGGATATAAAATAACAAGAAAACGTTTCTGAAGAAGAGAAATTTGTTAACCTCGAATATAAATTTAAGTGTCTGGAGGTCAGCCTTGTATGGAAGTGGAACGTGGATGATAAGGAATTCGCGCAAGAAGAGAATAGAAGTTTTCGAAATGTGGTGCTACATAAGAATGTCGAAAATTAGATGCGTCGATCAAGTAGCTAATGAGGAGGAACTGAATGGAAATGAGACAAGAAATTTGTGGTACAACATGACCAAAAGAAGGGATCGGTTGATAGGACACATTCTGAGAGATCAAGGTGTCACCAGTTTAGTTTGAAAGAATGCTGAAAATTAAATGAGCATATCCCGTAACTAACTAGGAGGCACTGAATAGAACTGGGGAGAAAAGAAATGTGTGGTACAACTTGTGTAAAAGATGCGATCGGTCGATAGTACACATTATGAGACATCAAGGAATCATTAATTTTCTATGGGAGGGAAGCGGAGGGCGTGAAAATTGTAGTGGGAGATTAATAGATGGATGTTGGTTGCAGCACTTATTCGAAGACGAAGAGGCTTGCTCGGGATACAGTGGCGTGGAGAGCTGCATCAAAGCATTATTTGAACAGAAGACAACAGCAACAATGTCCATACCCCTCAAGCCATCACATGTTTTGTGGAGGAAGGTCGATGTTCTTTAACTTCGTTCACCTACCTCTACTTCCGTCTACATTTGTACTTATGGGCGTGTTTTCTGAATACACACGCTGAACTCCTTTAGTCGAGACTACCTGCTGCGACGTCACTGTGGAAATACGGTGGCTGAAGGGATAATGACTCTGTTACTTTCTCCAAGAAAGAAGATATTAAGAAAAATCTTTGGACCCGTAATCGAGAAACATCGGACGTGGATTACCAACGACGACCTCCTTTAAGACAAAAGCTAGAATGAGGGGAAGCCGAAGACAAAGAGTTAACGAAGCAAGACAGCATACGGAATGACTCAAGTAAGGTGGACATCAACTCAGACTTGACAACCAATGTTCTCCAGAGACAAGTGGAAGGACTTGTTCCTTGAAGAACTTCTGTCGCTCAGTTGCTGACATTTCAAGCCGTGACATACACTTTCCTCATTCATCATATGATTGCCTGTATACGACCTTTCGTTCAGTGTTCATATGCAAGTGACGTTTTGACCCTTGTTCGGGTATCTCCTGGCATTCTTATCTCAAACTACAAACGCTTTTATTGTTGGACTTCTGCTAAGTATTTGCGCTTTCTACCAGAGGTCTGAGTGCTCTGTCGTCTGCGGTAAGACACTACAGTAACAGGATCTTCGTGAACACCGCAGTAGTTTATGCTACAGAACAAGAACCAGCGAGAGTCTCTCGGTATCTCCTGTGGACGTTGATTATTCACAGCTAGTCTGGCCGTCCCTTTTAAAGTGTCGGGAGTGGAACCGGTGAAAGGAGCCGTCCTCGCAGTGAAATATACTCCCGCACAGCGAACGGCGTTCTCTAAACTCGGCGACAAGCATTAGCACTTACCAGACTGACAATGTTCAAAACAAGTCTCGAAATAGAACGAATAGCTGAGCTATATGCGAAAGGAAGTACAATGCCTGAAAAAAAAAAAAAAAAAAAACACCCGAAGACATGGTCGTACATGTATACACCATGAGCTGGTATTTGAATGATTAGAGCTGCAATTCTGTGCTGCAGGTAGAGTGCATTAGTGCTGTTAGTGTTTAGTGTTGTTACTAGCCTGGTAAGGTATATAAGGAGCGTGGACAGAGTCAGGTGTTGAGTGATCACTGTGAATGACACGGAGATGCTGTTTTCCCATGTGAGACAGCGTTATAAGCACCTAACGGAGGTTGAACGGAGACTCATTGTGGGTCTCCATTTGGCCGGACGGTCGAATGCTGAAATATCCAAATTTGTGGTGCGTTGTGGTAGGGCCCGTTTCATGGACTGCTTTGGGAGCTTTAGGGCAGGCAGTACGTGTTCTGTATTTCGGTCGACCAGATTTGACTTCGACAAAGGGGAATAGCCGTGTTGTGGACCAAGCACATTGTAGCCCACTGACATCTGCACCTGGCACCCGAGGATTAGCAATGGACTCCCTGCAACACTCTACGTCATCCTGAACCATTGGTCAGAGTCTAGTAGCAACAAAACTAGGGAATTACCGTCCATGTCGTAGGTAACACAACAACACAGGTGGACCGAGACCGGAAAGCATAGACTGCTGATGAAAGGCGTCGCATTCTTCCAATGTTTCGGAGAGGAACAGCGGTGTTGGGTATGATTTCAACTCACGGCCTGTAGTGGTTGAGGGAACTCTGAAGGCACAACAGTACTTACGGAAATACTGCGTCCTCATAGTTACCTCTCAGGTGTCACTACTGTGGTGCCATATCTCATCAGGATGATGCCACACACACACACACACACACACACACACACACACACACACACACACACACACGGCATATGTCTGTATGAAGCGTTATAGTGTTGTTGAACTGTTCTCGTGGCCAACAAGATCCCCAGATCTGTCTCCGATAGAAAATGACGCGTGGGATCAGATTATACCCCTACTCGGTCTCATTGCCAGTATCCGGGACACCAAGAACCAGTTACAACAGTTGTGAACCATCTTTCCTCACCTTAAGGCGAATGCTCTTGATATGCTGAGAACAGGGGTTTGAGTCCCGGTCTGGTGGAAACTTCCGTTTCACACGACGTTTTCATTAAATCACCGCGCGGGATTAGCCGAGCGGTCTTGGGCGCTACAGTCATGGACTGTGCGGCTGGTTCCGGCGGAGGTTAGAGTTCTCCTTCGGACATGGGCGTGTGTGTTTGTCATTAGGATAATTTAGGTTAAGTAGTGTGTAAGCTTAGGGACTGATGACCTTAGCAGTTGTCCCATATGATTTCACACGCATTTGAACATTTCATTAAATCATTCCTTATTGGCTGCTAACTCTATTCGCAACAGATTCTGCAGACAGTATCCACGTCTACAACTGAATGTATCTGTAAAAATAATAACATTGTTCAGGAGACATGACGCCCTAAGCATTGAGATGCATGAAAAATAACTTTTTCGTAAAACGGAGCGCAAACTTTGTAGACTATGTTCATCCAGTCTGTGGATGAAAAATCCAAAATGACCATAATTTGGGTTTTGAGTTACCTTTGGCCGTAAGTTTTTACTTGCTTAATGCCAAATATTTAACACGTTAGTAATGAGACGTATGAAGCTGTATTACACGTTCAAATGGTTCAAATGGCTCTGAGCACTATGGGACTTAACATCTATGGTCATCAGTCCCCTAGAACTTAGAACTACTTAAACCTAACTAACCTAAGGACATCACACAACACCCAGCCATCACGAGGCAGAGAAAATTCCTGACCCCGCCGTGAATAGAATCCGGGAACCCGGGCGTGGAAAGCAAGAACGCTACCGCACGACCACGAAATGCGGACTATTACACGTGGGAGATCGATTCTATAAATAATCGGTTATGGGGATTACGGATTTTAAACACTTTATCTTTCGACAATTACAGAATCCTAAAACACTGAGGATGTGTGTTTAACTAAGCTCCTCCCTCCCTACGCATCCCACCGCCCTGTCTCCCACAGTACTACGTGTTCAATGCGGGCGCCTCCATACACGGTGGAGTGCACAGGACAGCAGATCGAATTTCCGCAGCTTGTCTGCGCGCACAACCATTCACTGGTCCACACAGGCTGTCGAAACGTGGATAGCAAGCTCTCACTGTTAAATGGAGAGCCCACATAGCTCAACCCGCAGCTTTCTATTTGCTGGGCAATCTTCCTAGGAAGAGATCGAGGAGAGAGCTACGTTGAAATGCTTGTCGCGCACTCAAACTGCCGAGTTTGACACGCTGAGGACCTATGCTCGATGTCTCTGCGTTACTACACGACCCCTATACTATATTTAGATGAGTATACATAGTAGGTGAGCCATAAGGAAGGAGGAAGGATATCGTCCGCCATTCGAGAATCTTTGGCGAGAGACAGGGTCGGCTTGCCGCTGTAATTGCACATTGATTGTAGATTCCTGTGCATCCGTTGTTAGGGGACATGGTGCTCAGTTTACGTGGAAGAACGTAATACTATATCAATTCGGATCTGTCTATGGGATTGTTTCCCAACCTTTCTGGGACCATTCCCCTGAGTGGAGTCAAATATTGGCTAGTAACCTTCCCCCCTCCCCCCCATTCATCAATATTATCGCATAACTAGAATGAAAAAGTATTCCCTTTGAGCACACACATTTTTAAAATGACGAAAGGTAAATGATAACCCACGAGCAAACGAGTCAGTGAGACAATTGGTACGCTTCTTTCTAACAACCCTTTCTCTCTCTCTCTCTCTCTCTCTCTCTCTCTCTCTCTCTCTCTCTCTCTCTCCCTCCCTCCCTCCCTCCCCCCCTCCCTCTCCCTCCTTTCTCCCTCTTTAATATATTAGAGAGAGAGAGAGAGAGAGAGAGAGAGAGAGAGAGAGAGAGAGAGAGAGAGAGAGAGAGAGAGAGAGAGAGTGGAAGGGGGGAAGGGTTGATATAAAGAAGCGTACCAATTGTGTAACTCACTGCATCGTGAGTTCTACTTACCGTTCGTTCCGAGAAGAAAAAGCAAGCATCCACTTGGGGGGGTACACATTTGTTACAAAGTATGTTTCCTCTGCACCACCTCTCTCCCAAGAGTCACTTACTTTACGCACACTCTGCTCCCTCATTTAAAATCAATCTAATTAAACTGTGTGCAACTGTACTTTCGCCTACTGTTTGCGAATCACTTGATTGTTGGGCTCATTATTAATAATAATAAAAATTACAGCAGTGCAGCAGCCATTATACAGGGTATTCATTTTAACAGAAGGCATCGAAATACCTCGAAAACGACCCATCGAATAAAAAAAACGTTCCAATTTCTTTGTTCGGAGGGGGACATCCAATGATATCACACTTGACCGCCGACCCACACCGTGCGTGGGTGGCGGGTCGTAGTTTTGAAATCTTCGCTGAAAACCCCGTATTTTAGCGCAGATTACGATTCTACGGCAAAATCTACGTGTCTTTCATCTGAAGCATTTTCTTCGTTTTTCCATAGATGGCGCTGTAATTGGAGGAATACAAATGGATGCACGATCGCAATTTACGACATGCTGCTCAATGGCCCTTGAATATTCAGTGGCACGCGGGACCCCACCTTTGTGGTGCGAAGGTAGGACGGGCCAGTATTTTGAAACTTCTAATTGGAAACCCCATTCGCAACGTTGTCTTCCTCGGACATTTCGAACAGGGGTCTACCTGACGCGCCACCGTGGCCTTGTAGCAAGCTACTCGTACCGTAACAGGCCTTATACGATCGGAGCTCATCGTGCTGATGTAGAATAGATAGCGGCTCTGGCGTGTTGAGTGGTCCCCCGTTCGATATGTCAGAGGAATATAACGTTGCGAATGGGGCTTCCAATTAGAAGTTATAAAACACTGGTCTGTCCTAACCTCGCAGCGTGGAGTTGCAGTTCTATGTGCCATGGGATATTCAACGGTCATTGGAGTGACACGTCATTACTATTGTGTGCCCATTTCTATTCCTCTGATTACAGCGCCACCTGTGGCGAAGCGAGGAAAATTCTTCAGACAGAACGTATATAGATTTTTGCGTAGATTTGTAATTTTCAATTAAAAAATAATAAAGAGGGCTTTTCAAGGTTGCCTCCCTGTCACCCACGCACGGGTCGAGTGTGGCATCGTTGAGAGAAAAATTGGAATTTTTTTGATCCGATGTGCGGTTCCGAGATACTTCACTGTCTTCACTTAAAATAAACACCCTGTATAGTTACTGTTGTTTTTTGTTGTCAGATCGCTTACTGTTGCAGAGTGAATAGTGAATTAGTGTCGGGTCTACTGCAGGTACTGCCTGCAACTTGGAGAAGACATTTTCATGAGATATTTAAGCATATGTGGTCTAGATGTCTCAGTTTTACTGTAATAGATGCAAAGTACTGTGTAGTGGATGAGCTATGTGTAGAAGATGATGACCATACTTTATTTATAATCTGTAACCTTCGCCATATTTTGTCACCCTTTAACGCCTCTTTTGGAAAGAATGTGAGAACTGCTAATTTATGTAAACAGTGTTACAGTCTTAAGAGTTTGTGAAAATACTAATTATCTTTGAAACGTAATTTAGTTTCGTAAACGAAACACTACTGAACCATTTTAATTTGACTCGTCAGAAAATAACGTTTCTCCGATCGGCGTGTAACTCGCTGACCTTGGGAAGCACTGGTCTATGTAAATACTGAAGTATAATTAATAACTGTTCACGTTTCATTTTCAACAATAACAGAGTGAACTGAAAACAATCGAATTTTGTTTCGTTGATCTAAAACCAGTTCGTTTATTAAACTATTGAAGTACTTATCCCGGTTTCGTTACATGGGGATGTTTTTCGTCTTTGACATTGCTTTTCGTACCTGTTTCTTTCACTCTAATAATAAAAATTTTCCAGATGTTGCTCTTGTAAATATTGTATAACTCGCCTTCATAGTTTTGCTCTAGTTTCTGACTTGTCACAAATATTCATTGTACCATACACACGCCTTCGACGTTGAAAGAAATGTGTGATCTCTAGCTTCCAACAATTTAATTTGGCGTTCTGAAGTAGCGAGCTTATGTACTACACTTAAAGAGGCAGACACGGCGAGTGCCATAATCAAGTTTCCCAGAAACTTCGCTCTGTGGAAGAGGTGTCAAAATTACCGAACATGAGTCTCAGATTATTCGTAATATTCGACCACTCCTGTGAAAACGACGGTTAAAGTTTTGGATGTAATTTATGTGCCTTTTAGCGAGCGAGTAGTTCAATCATAGCTGTGGCACACTGGATAGTGTCGCATCGTCACGCTTTTGCTCCCCGTGTTCGAAACCAGAGTATTATTTTTATTTTTGTTTTTCATTTACTTGCCCATGTACGTAGAACATTACTCACTCGTCTACTAATTGCGTGTCTGGTGAATGAAGTATATAAATAAATAAAAGTAGAAACGTAAATGAATGGAAAATTTATCGTCTGCTAATTGCGTGTTTGGTGAATGAATTATATAAATAAATAAAAGTAGAAAGGTAAATGAATGGAAAATTCATTCAAAATTGTTTTTGATGAAATATTCCTATAGTTCATCTTAATTCATAGATAATTGCAAGCGCCAGTTTTCGGAAAAGTGCTACCTTATTTCTTGGCTTGCCGCGAAATTATTGCCAATGCGTGAAATCTTCAGCAGTCTGAACCCCCTACCCACAAGGCAGATTGATGTTAACAAGGTCGAGTGGAATGCCACCCGCTCTAAAAGACATGTAAAGTATGTCGAAAACGTTGACGGTCATTTTCACAGAAGCGGTCGAGTATCTACGGATAAGTCGAGACACCTTTCCGCTTATTTTTACTCTTCTTCCACTGAGCGAAGTTTCTGGGAAATCGCTGCTCGGTATTAGCCGAGCAGTCTAGGGCGCTGCAGTCATCGACTGTGCTGCTGGTCCCGGCGAAGGTTCGAGTCCTCCCTCGGGCATGGGTGTAAGTGTTTATCCTTAGGATAATTTAGGTTAAGCAGTGTGTAAGCTTAGGGACTGATGACCTTAGCAGTTAAGTCCCATAAGATTTCACACACATTTGAACATTTTTTCCGGAAAATCGGTTTGTGGTACTTGCCGTGTTCTTCTCGTTAGGATACTTTTTTATTCCAAAATGTGTCTTTACATTGGAATTCATTTCCATGATTTTTAATGAGTGCACAGTTAAAGTCTTCAACACTTCACGTTGACAAGTAAACTATTGCGTGAGTAACAATCGAAATACCGATACAGATACGGCGCGATTTTTTTTTTACTTTCGCACCCATTTTGAGTCTGTTAAACACCGCAATAATAGCAACGGCACGAGCAACTTTGGCTACGTGCCGAGGACAAGTTATGCACACTAAAATTAATGACTGCAGACAGCTGTTCTTTCCATGATTAAAGCTCTTTACTTCTGACGTAGAGAAGGAACGTCTATGGATTGAACATTCAGATGCGCAGATAAGAATGTTTGTCGACAATATACTAATCCCCCAACACACTCGTGCCCATTGCGCGGTGTAAAGTTTCCCATAAGTACCATGCATGTTTTGAAACTTATTACAGCGCAGGCGACGCTCTTGTTTTTATTGTTGTAAGAAAAGGAGTAGTAGCTACCGGTGTTTTCATGTTGTGTACCGTGCTCAGTCGCGTTATCGAGACTCAGTTGCTATAAATTAAGCCGCAGCGGCACTGTGAAATGACTTCCTATTGCGCCAAAAAGCAAGTGCGTCGAAAAACAACGAATCTGAAACTGTGAAACAATGGACTACTTTTAGGTACTATTTTTTGTGCCATATGTTTCAGGGTCGTCCCTTTTTCTTGAAATAAAGTCTTAGTCCTGTCAACTCATTCTCTATGACATAAGTACTAGTAGACATCAAAATCCTGTTATGACTACTTTAAAATCAGCACAATATCTTGGTGATCGTTATAATCAGGAAGGGAACCACTCAGTCGTATATAAATTTTATTCACCGCTCGAATATCCATGAAGCGACTTCCTCCGCAAATGACCAACAGTTGTGTTTATTTCGCCATGATAAAATTCTATGGTCGGTCAGTGCAGTAATGCGACCAGTTTACAGTCCAGAATGAGATTTTCACTCTGCAGCGGAGTGTGCGCTGATATGAAACTTCCTGGCAGATTAAAACTGTGTGCCCGACCGAGACTCGAACTCGGGACCTTTGCCTTTCGCGGGCAAGTGCTTCTGTAAAGTTTGGAAGGTAGGAGACGAGGTACTGGCAGAAGCAAAGCTGTGAGTACCGGGCGTGAGTCGTGCTTCCGTAGCTCAGATGGTAGAGCACTTGCCTGCGAAAGGCAAAGGTCCCGAGTTCGAGTTTCGGTCGGGCACACAGTTTTAATCTGCCAGGAAGTTTGTTTACAGTCGTTTGCAGCAATTTCATTCGAATGCCATACAAGTTACTGTGGAGTAGAACATCTGTCAACATCGAGATGATGAGAGTCAGAAAAATATTGGGGAACTACTGACATTGCTTGAGGAGGAAGAGAAAATTTGGAGTATTTTTTGCGAGCGGTTGACTGTTCGTTTTTTCATTGATCAATTCGGAGGAATTTACAAAATTTTCATCAATTTGTTGACACCATCTTCAAATGGTTTCCCGGTATATTTGCCAATGTTGAACCATTTGAAGTCATTACCGTCAGAAATATGAATGTGTCTGCGTGCTCTTATTCAACGAAACGAACGTGGAAAGCAATATTATGTTCAAAGACGGTACATTAGAAACTGGTTTCCTGATATTCGTCGCCCTTCTACCTCTGGCTTAAAACACGTAGACTAAATAGCAATAACTGTATCACTGTAGTTTTACAGTTCCGACGTTAAGACAGGATGTGTGAAATATCTCATTTCGAACTTGATAATAACTTTATAATAATTTATGGTTCGGAGAGTCTTCAGAAGAAATGAAATATCGAGGGAAAATTATGCTACGCTATCATCCAAAATAAGTATACTTATTCCCTATCACTGTACAGTCCAAGCTTGTATTTCTTATCAATAATGAGCTCATAATTTCCTTCTCAGCAATTGGCACTCGTAATCACGTGCCGGACTATGAAAATTTATGCACTCTATGTAGACCTGTTTTATTATTTACAGGTTTTGAACAAAAATCAAATTCATGGTTTTGTTATTTCGTAGTGAAAAAAATCTGCGGAATAAATATAATTAAGTGTTTTGTGTTAAGTCATTCATTTCGGTTAGAACAACATACAGCTGAGTATTATTGTGTACGCCTTCTTCCATTGTTGGAGATAACTTATTATTGTGTAAGGTGCATCAGTTACAGTGTTGAGGAGACAAGCTACTGGAAGGCAGCGTGTTCAGGTTTATGGCAGTGAGTACATTTAAAGCAAAAATTATGTATAAAGACCTAGCTGAGTGTATCGGAGACTGGGTTAAAGTGTGCTATTGGAAAGCCACGCCCTCCCCCTGTGACAGACTGACCTGTTGCGCAGCACGAGGAGTAGGTTGAAAGGTGACAGTTTAGTTGTGAATTGCCGATGCCAACGAATGTGAAAGCAGACAATATGCTTACACAGATCGCACTGAAGTGTCTACTACACAGGGTGCATCATTTATATAAACCAAGTAACTTAAACGTTGTTTAGCTATCAGGGGGACATTACAAGAAAGGGAATCATGCTGGTTACAACGCGTCTTCATTAAATAGGATCCCCCTATATTTCTTTATTCTGTAATCCAATTCTCTCTTCAAGACCTGTTCAGAAACTTATTAGTGCGTCATTTACCTAAACATGACGCTTATTAAAAGCGTAAAACGACAACAGCGGGATGTGGTCCTCCTGTGCAACTAAATAAAAGTATTTGATTTCTGTCACACACATTCTCTTGCTTTTACTTACGAAGCATATTCGTTGGTCTGTAATATTTGTTTGTCGGTTGTATATAGTGAATGAATTACATTGCTCTCTCTCTCTCTCTCTCTCTCTCTCTCTCTCTCTCTCTCTCTCTCTCTCTCTCTAAAAAAAATATATATATATATATATAATATAAACAGTTTCTTAGTTATTCTCTTACTGTTAGGTGAGTAACAGCGGTGTGGAGTGCAAGTGTCGTAAAGCTAAATTTCTGTTTGGTTTTACTTAATGAGTCGCCGTGGAACTTTACCTCGTTGTCCTCCGTACGCTAGGATGTCTCATTTTCGGCGGTTGCGAATGTATTTCTCTTCTACACTCCATTTGCGTTGTGCATTTATTTTAATGTGCCCACTCTCGCTTTTTATTTTCATTAATTTTTTTCGGTCGTCCTATTTTTGCGTTGTGATGTGTGCGTGGATGTCCGTGAACCAACCCCGTAAATCAAGATATCCCAATGTACACGAGACTTGGCCACAGTTTCTATATTTCGATACAGTGTATCGATACGTGGAACTGTTTCAGTGTTTCGGAACGGCTGTGGTTCACTGTTATCGAAACAGTGGTGTTTCATTCTGCCCCCGTCTCGGATAACCGGACCAGATTCGACCTTGAGCCAGACACAGAAACTGTATCGTTGTTTCAAAATAAGGATGTATCAGTCCACCTGTGCTTGGAACGGACTAATTGTACCGAAACAGTGATGTTTCATTCCGCTCTGTGTTGGACGACATTCGGGCTCGGAACAGGTACTGAAACACAACGTAACACTTCATGAAACACTTTCAAGAGTGTCGAAATCTTTTTGACAGGCAATAGCATGAAGCTTAAGATATCCGAAAATAAACCTTCGTTTCTAGCTGATTGTCCTATTACGAAATGGCGTAACATCTACTTTATAAACACTAACCAAACAATAAAACAACGCATACTATTCACGTTCAAAATAATAAGTGAAAATCATTCAGTTCAATTACACTTTTTTTACAACATACGCTTCTCTGCTCATGTACAGTAATCATATTAAGAAACGCAAGTAAGCCTACAACATTTTGAATAAAAAAGGGCGTAGAGTGACAGTTATTAGACATATACATAAATTTGATGTAGGTATAATTGCAAGCAATCTGTTTGACATATCACTTTTAGTGTAAGGGAAGGGCTGGGGAGCATGGTGAATTTATAGTAACGGTTCGAAACACCTTGAAAGACAAATTTTTTTTCTATTTTGTTATTTATTCAAATTATTTGGCGTTATTTATGAGTCTATAGTCAATGAGCCTATTATCCACAATGATTCCCTTTGAGTGCATGGAAATTAGCAGGATGGGTATATTACCCATACTAACGGAGTGTGGGAATCCCAGTAGCATGCATATCCGTAGTTTCTGCAGTTTGCTCCCACCTCCAGTTCCGTTCGTGGTGGTTCTTCTGTCTTCAGCTGTGGCTGTCCTCAGCCAATTGAAAAGTATGAGAGTCACACGACACGAAAGCAGTGCATTTGCTGCAGCAAATACGAAACTGCCGATGTGCCTAAGCGATAAGTTTCATACTTTCTGCAATATGATTAGCGCTCTCGCACCTCGTTTGTGTTTATATGGACATACTTATACAGTAGAGCGAGTAGACATTCAAGATGATAAAGTGTGTAGGTTTATTAGATTACAAAACACAAACTGTTTCACTGTTTCGAAACAGTGTATCGAAACGTTACATTGTACTGTTTCATTTGTTTCGAAACAGTTACGTATTTCAGTTTGCCGATCTCAAATGTACACTGTCGGCGAAGTAAACTCCAGGGCGATGCGTAGTGTGCTGACTAGATCTAGGGAAAAAAGGGAAAAAAGAAATCGTAAATAAAACGAAACAGTAATTTACCATTTGAAAGTTGCGCTCCAAAAAGTTGTTTCTTTCTTAACAATAAGATTATAACGGAAACGAGGTTGCAACGTAACTAATATGATGCGAAAAGACGAGACTACGACAACTTATAAGTTGTTTCTTGTTTCTACGTATGGTATCTTTAGCAGGCCCCTCAGTTGAACTCAGTACTTTCGTAACACAGTTTCTTGGTAACACATAGATGTAACGAATCAAAAGGCTACGAAAGTATGTAGTAATTTAGTGAGAGTTATTTATTTTAGACCAGTGATCCACAGATCTCCACCCCCACCCCCACCCCAAAGAATCGAACTCCATGTGTAAAAACATCTTGTTTATCTCCCATCTCAATGTTCATGACGTCATATCCTATGAACTATGTGCTATAATTTTGCAGATATACTCAGTGGTGTATGCGTATAATGTCTGCAAAATGCATTACGGTTAGAGTTAGTAAAAAAAAAAAAAAATTGAAACGTCGAGCCTGTTGAAGTTCTGCTGCATGAACAGTGACGTGTAGTAAGCGATATTCTTTTTTTTTTCATTTTATTGTTTTGTGGAAGATGTCAGCGAGAGAAAAGTTTGGAAAAGGCTTGAAATAATGCGTAAACTTTATTGGAAGACGCTAAGTCCTCTCTTTCTCAAATAATTAGTGAACATTGTTTGCGTTACTTGTGAGCTGTGAGTTATGCTACCTTACGACAATATTCAGTTTCTTACTTTAATCCTCGCAGTACCGACATATTTTCAATACCTGCCGACATGTTTTCAATGCCAGGATCACCGCCGGCCGGTGTGGCCGTGCGGTTCTAGGCGCTTCAGTCTGGAACCGCGTGACCGCTACGGTCGCAGGTTCGAATCCAGCCTCGGGCATTGATGTGTGTGATGTCCTTAGGTTACCTAGGTTTAAGTAGTTCTAAGTTCTAGGGAACTTATGACCACACATGTTAAATCCCATAGTGCTCAGAGCCATTTAAACCATTTTGAACCAGTATCACAAAGGAGAAGGGTGGTGGTGGGAGGAGGGGGGAGGGGAGGGTCGGGGTAGTTTTTGATCACCACAAACAATTTTTTAAAATGTAAGATTTCATTAATGGATGCTGACTTTCACCGACAACGAACCTTTGAAAGAATTATTGATTTGTAAGCAGGGTCTTGCGTATGGAAATCTTGAATTTGACGTTTACTGAAACGTCACATTGATGACGACACTTAAATTTATCGGTTAAGTTTAAGCACGGGACCATCCGAACTCCGTGTCATCCTCCGAGGAGAATGCGGATAGGAGGGGCGTGGGGTCAGCACACCGCATGATGGTATTCTTGACCGAAGCCATTACTATTCGGTCGAGTAGCTCATCATTTGGCATCACGAGGCTGAGTGCGCCCCGAAAAATGGCGACAGCGCATGGCGGCTGGTGGTCACCCATCCAAGTGCCGGCCACGCCCAAGAGCGCTTAACTTCGGTGATCTCACGGGAACCGGTGTAGCCACTACAGCAAGGCCGTTGCCGTCGGCTAAGTTTAGCTGAAAAACTTAAAAGCTTTATGGTAATGCTAAAAGTTCTGACTTAATTTAAAAAAAATAAATATCTTTCAAAATTTTAAAACACAAAGTATCTGACGAGATTATAATATTTTCACAAAGTGGGCACATGATATCCTCCCCCTCCCTCTTGACACTCTGAGGATTAACACGCCATATTGTGTTAAACTTTTATCACGATATTATACCTCTTAATGAGTAGTTTACGACAACTTTTTAATTGTTAAATACTGTGATAAAATCAGATTTTTGTTGGCCTTGGAAATCGTTGCATAGGCAATCAGTAATTGGGACCGGATGGCGATTTCAACTATTTAGTACAGTGTTGACGTCATATGAAACCGCAAGAGCAGCAAAAGGAAAGCTGCCCGTCGTTATCACTAGCAACTGGCTAAGGCGCTTCCCCTCTTCTGTTTATGACAGAGATTCCAGTTTTCTGTAAAGGCGCCGCGGAGGAAAGTTCCAGCAGAGGAGGGCTGCAGCGTGGGCACAAGAAGCGCCTGTTCTGTTCTGTCCCGTTCCGTGGCCGGGCAGACAGTAAACAGCCGCCCGCCCCACCCAACCCCTGCTTGTGTTTCACACGCTGCTCTCCGCAGCCAGGGCGTCTGTTCCGCCCTCATTAGCCAAGCCCGGTAGCGTGCGCTGTGGGAACGGCCTGCGCCGGTCACGCCGTACAATTGGCGCTCCTTATTACCTACACTCCGAAACAGGCAACGACACCGGCGGTCTTACACGTACACTACTGGCCATTAAAATTGTTACACCAAGAAGAAATGCAGATGATAAACGGGTATTCATTGGACAAATATATTATACTAGAACTGACATGTGATTACATTTTCACGCAATTTGGGTGCATAGGTCCTGAGAAATCAGTACCCAGAACCACCACCTCTCGCCATAATAACGGCATTGTTACGGCTGGGCATTGAGTCAAACAGAGTCTGGATGACGTGTACAGGCACAGCTGCCCATGTAGCTTCAACACGTTACCACAGTTGATCAAGAGTAGTGACTGGCGTGTTGTGACGAGCCTGTTGCTCGGCCACCATTGACCAGACGTTTTCAGTTGGTGAGAGATCTGGAGAAGGTGCTGGCCAGGGCAGCAGTCGAACATTCAGTGTTTCCAGAAAGGCCCGGACAGGACCTGCAACCTGCGGTCGTGCATTATCTTGCTGAAATGTAGGGTTTCGCAGGGATCGAATGATGGGTAGAGCCACAGGTCCTAACACATCTGAAATGTAACGTTCACTGTTCAAAGTGTCGTCAATGCGAACAGGAGATGACCGAGACGTGTAACCAGTGGCACCCCATACCATCATGCCAGGTGATACGCCAGTATGTCGATGACGAATACACGCATCCATTGTGCATACACCGCGATGTCGCCAAACACGGATGCGACCATCACATTGCTGTAAACAGAACCTGGATTCATGCGAAAGAATGACAGGTGCTCCTGTCTGTGATGCAGCGTCAAGGGTAACCGTAGCCATGGTCTCCGAGCTGACGGTCCATGCTGCTGCAAACGTTGTCGAACTGTTCGTGCAGATGGTTGTTGTCTCGCAAACGTCCCCATCTGTTGACTCAGGGATCGAGACGTGGCTGCACGATCCGTTACAGCCATCGGGATAAGATGCCTGTCATCTCGACTGCTAGTTATAAGAGGCCGTTGGGATCCAGCACCGCGTTCTGTAGTACCCTCCTGAACCCACCGATTCCATATTCTGCTAACAGTCATTGGATCTCGACCAACGCCAGCAGCAATGTCGCGCTACGATAAACCACAATCGCGATAGGCTACAATCCGACCTTTATGAAAGTCGGAAACGTGGTGGTACGCATTTCTCCTCCTTACACGAGGCATCACAACAACGGCTGTTTGTGTATGAGAAATCGGTTGGAAACTTTCCTCGTGTCAGCACGGTGTAGGTATCGCCACCGGCGCCAACCTTGGGTGAATGCTCTGAAAAGCTAATCATTTGCATCTCACAGCATAATCTTCCTGTCGGTCAAATTTCGCGTTTGTAGCACGTCATCTTCGTGGTGTAGCAATTTTAATGGCCAGTAATGTATAAAGCTTCATGAACTGCTTGGTAGTTTTGATCCGTGAGGAATTACTGGAATAAAAGCAGATGAAATATCGCTATGCAGTGCGCAAGAGATCGCCAGCGTGGCACTAGAAGGAGTAGCGGTCGGCTATATTGCCATCATTTAATAGCCGTACCGCACAAAATGTAAGTGAAATACACTGGTGGCAATTAAAGTTGCAATACCACGAAGGCGGCGTGAAACCGACGTCGAACTAGCATCAAGTATACACGCTTGGATACGAAAATTACTAGCACTTCAGCCAAACTGCACAATGTTTGAGTAAATCCAGCTACATTCTGCATACGAGGAAAAATTACGGAGCGAGTTTATCATTCGGACATCGCATTTGAATATTGGTTGTTCATCAGAAGCTCGTGCTATGTCTCTTGTAAGAAGAAGAAACGTTACCAGTACGAATCGGAATCGTGCAGGAGGAGGATCGTGCCATATGGAACGTGCGGTTTATCGTTGCAGTATATTTCTGCAGACATACTGTCCTTTTGGCCGTGCAGGATCGTACAGCCACGTTACGTACCTTAAGTTAGGAAATGTTCTTGTTTGCAACGAGAGAAGAAACAATTCAATGTGTCGATGTCTGGAGCACTTAGAGACAGCGACCTTTATTGCGGCTTCCATAATGTGGCTGCAGGGAGAGCTATGCCCAAGGCTCGTAGAAAAATAAGGTTGGACAGAAGAGTTTTGTGCTGTTAGCGACACTGTGTCGTTACTGAGGAACAGCGTCTGTCACGGGAACAGCGCAGTAACATGTGGGCCGCGCATTTATGCGATGTATTTGCGGTATGCTTTAGTCTCTACCTGAATAATGAAATGAAATGTAAATTGCTATTCTAGAGAGTTAGTGATCCTTCGTGATCAACAACTTTAGTTTTGCGGTATGGAAATCCTACAAGTCGGAACTGCGTCCTCGTGTGCGAGTGTCGTATTCTGCTTAGAAGGAATGAAGAATGGGTTTAACGTCCCTTCGACATCGAGGCCACTAGAGACGAAGGACAAGTTCGGATTTTGTCTAGGATGGGGAAGGAAATCGGCCGCGCCATTACCAAGGAACCACTTCTGATTTTTCCTGGAGCGATTTACGAAAATCACGGAAAACCTAAAGCTGGATGGCCGGAAACTAGTTGGAAGCGTCGTCCTGCAGAATGCGAGTCCAGTGTGCCACCTCGCTCGTCCATTCCGCTTAGAAACTTCCCTAATTTTCTAGGCGAGTGGTGGGGATTAGTGAGTCTGGTCTTGTTCCGTAAAAAGAGGCCTCAGAGCAGGCTACAGCCGGCTGGAGGTGGTGCGGGATAGAAGCGACGAACTAGGGTCGGGTTAAGTCATGACAAATTTCATTTGTTACTGCGAAAATTTGTGTTTGCGGCTGTTGTGTGACGTTTTCACTGTTCACCTCGAACTGTATTGCTAGTTTTTGTTGTGGTAATTATCGGTGGGTGTTGGTCGTAACAAGATGGGGGCGTTTTATTGAACTGCTCCGCGGTGAAAATGTCCCAGTCCAGTGGTCGGATCTCGTACTCTCTTTCTGAAAGTAGTTGGATCACTCTGGGGCTCTTACGAGGGTCGTTCAATAAGTAATGCGACACTTTTTCTGAAAGAATGTCGGTTTTATTCAAGATTCCAATACACCATCTTATTTCGCTCTCTTTTGGCTACGAAATCCTATTTTTGATCATAATCTCCGTTCAATTCGGAGACCTTACCCCGCCTTACTGGGAGGACTTGTATAACCGCATGGTATCACTCTGGTGGTCGTCGGAGTACCTGCTCCATCAATAATCTCACCATCATCAACGTAGTGCTTCCCGCGGAATGCATCCTTGATGGGGCCCAACAGATGGAAATCGGAACGTGCGATCCCCGGCCTGTAGGGTGGATGAGGAAAGACAATCCACAAGACATTTTGTGAGCTGCTCTCGGGTGCGCAGACTTGAGTTAGGCCTAGCATTGTCATGGAGAAGTGTTTGATTGTGGTCCATCGATTACTTCGAATTAGTGTGTGCATGTTCCAGTATTGCAAGAGTCGCAGATTTGTAGGGCCGGACGGGCAGCTTTGCTCGACTATGTTGGGATGATGACAGGCGCTTTGCCCAACGACTCACCGTTTTCTGTTCTGTGTCAGTTCACCATAGCATTCTGCAAGCGCCTTTGAATATCTGCCATGCTCTGGGTTTGCTGCAAAAGAGAGACAGTGACAGCTCTCTGCTTGGAACGCACCTTCGTTGCAGGCGACATTTTGAATGCTATGTTTAGCGCTGCCACCATCGAAACTTAATGAAACTATGGGAACTGAAACGGGAATATTCCACCATGCCCCACAAGAAGTTCCGTATCTTTTCAACAGAAACTGGCGGAGAAAAAAAATGTATTGCATTATTTATTGAACACCTCTGGTAATTACTGACTTCGGAGTTGTGAGAAGTTAACCGTGTCTCGCGGTTACACTGATTTTATCTGTGTAACTGTGCAAAAAAATTATCCGGGTCCGCTAGTAAACGTTGATTAAATCCTTGGAACAGTGCGTAGCGTAAATTGACTAGCGCGCCGTATATCGTGAAGAATGCGTGGATTCGATCGCGGCAGCGACTGCGGCTTTGTGTGACGCACGGACAAAAGGAACGTTACAACATTTTAATGTCGTAAAGCGAGACACCGTTACATTAGTATTAGTTGGAATGACGGAAGTTGTCAGTGTTCGGGAGACAGAACTGAAATAGCCGCCACTGCTCTCTCGTGCTGAAGACACGTTCCATTTTTAAATTTACAGATAGTTGATCAAGGCTGCGAGATAGGAGCTGCCGGACAGCGTTTGGCAGTCGCGTGGGCTTTGATGGACTGGGCGGCTAGTTAGCGACTGAGCCGCGGTAACGAGGTGACGCTGGGCTGTCGATATTAACGGCCCTGCCAAGGGCGGGTGACGCAACAGCGCTGGGCGCTTAGTAACGAGACCTGGGAGGGGCACGGCAGCAGTCCAGGTGGACGTCCCGTTTCACTGCGGGTAGTGCCCCGCCAGAGAAAGTGGCCGAGGGGAAACGACAGCAGGTGACGCGGATAAATATTTGTCCTCGGAGCTCCTGCCGCCTTCATCTGCATACTTGTTTCGCCCCGCTCGAGGACGTTCTGAGGAAAGTCCTTTAAGACCTCAAGTCTGGTCCGTGACAATCAACGAAACAGTAAACGGTGAAAGAGCGTATGTTGACATATTCGCAGTGCCCGGAATGTTTTAATCATTAACTTAGTACAAAACAAGTAATCTCCCCCTCCCCCACTCGCCCCCCCCCCCCCCCCCCCCCCGTTTTCCAAATCGAACTTCCCTTTTTAACACAGCGTCAGACGTCTGATTACTTTACAAATGAGTCATTGTGCTAATAAAAAAGAACGTAAATACCACTTACAGAGTAGGCCCCTTGCGGCTGGCTGTATGAAGAGCGTTTAAGGTAGTGGGAGATGTTATCAGGATGTTGGAATCCCTCCAGCCCTTATTACCAGTTGGTGCACCCGGGTGATGCCGCTGCTTTTTTGTTGAAGCAGCTCTTCACATGGCCTCACAGCGACTGAGTGGACCCCTTACCAGACCTTACCTTAGAAAATAACTGAGGACATAGCAGGAATCGAAGCCGAGTCCTTCAACCCAATGCTTTATTTGTTCAACACGCAAAACTCTAATTATGTAGGTTCTATTAGCTTCGGATTATTCATCCCAGCCTAATGAAAAGTATAAACGAAAACTGGTAAACTAAAAGATGCTCCCAGCAAGTGCCCTCATTATCAAACATTCACTGAGCATGGAAATGTAAATAAAGTCCCATGCTTCTTGACAGAGCGTAGGGGAACGTTGCGGGAGGCCCGCAACGCCGTACTGGGCAATTTAGGTAGTTTGCCGTTGCCTTCCTCCGATCGTTATGGGGATGAATGATGATGATGATGATGATGATGATGATGATGATGATGATGATGATGATGATGATAAAGGCGACACCCAGTCATCTCGTGGCAGGTAAAATCCCTCCGGGAATCGAACGCGGGACCCTGTGCTGGGGAAGCGTGAACGCTACCGCGAGACCACGAGCAGCGGACTTTGGTTGAGTATAGTGTGGTAACACTGGTTTGGTTTTTCGTTCAGTCCGCCATTGATTCTAGTTCTTGCTGTATGTAGGAGGTGGTCAGGTGGCGCTTTGTCGCATTTTTCTAAACCGGTGGAGACAGCTTCCTTGGCCAGAGTGTCTTTTAGAGTATTTACCTTCATTCTGTTGTGCGCCTTCACCTCAAACCTATTGGCAGGCCTATTTAGACGAGAAAGCTCGTGATCTGCTCTTATAATGCTGTGTTGTAGATAAATTTTGTTTTGTTGATATAGCATTTTAACAGCATCAGCGCTGACCGTGAATCTGATGGAATAGCCGGCGGGAGTGGCCGCGCGGTTCTAGGCGCTACAGTCTGGAACCGCGCGACTGCTACGGTTGCAGGTTCGAATCCTGCGTCGGGCATGGATGTCTGTGTTGTTCTTAGGTTAATTAGGTTTAAGTAATTCTAAGTTCTAGGGGACTGATGATCCCAGGTGTTAAGTCCCATAGTGCTCAGAGCCATTTGAACCATTTTTTGATAGAATAATGATGCTTTCTTCTTGAACGCATTTTACGTACCATAGTTCCTCTGAAATTGCTGGAAGTTCTGCGTGAGTATGAAGAATCAATGAAGTATAAATTTGTCCCCTAGATTAGTTTTGTCATCAACGAACGTATATCCTGCTCCGTCTTTTTGTCTATTCCCATCTGTGTAAATCCATCTTCAGAATGACAACACGTGTTCTTTCAGATTATTACGAACCGATTCGTATATAAGGGCACTATACTCATAACGTACTAAAATTATTACAAATTTAAATATAGTTTGCTTTTCCTCATCTCAGTTACATTTGTAACAGGTTTGTACAGTTTCAAATGTATTTCTACCCGCTTTTCCCAGAGAGCATTAACAGGTTCTTCCATCAGACTTGCCATCGAAGCGTTACCACGTGACGTGCAAAAGAAACGGTTGTGTTACATTACGGCACTAAATATGGCTCTGCGTGTTTGTGAATCCCATGTAGACTCTTAGCCGGGTGACGGTGTGATTTATAAATACCAGGCAGTAGTAGAAAAACCTCTATAGGATTCAAGACAAATTTGATCTGATTCTTCCCAGCTGTCATCACAAACTTTGTGACTCTCCGTAATAGTCATTTCTATCACAATAATCTGAATATTATCGTTCATAAGAGCATTAAAGAGCATTCTATAGCACCAAAAAGTCAGGATACATCATATCGTGTTGGACCAGGAGCCAGTTTTATAACTGGTTGCTCATCCAGTCGTGGAAAAGTTTGTAAGCCCTACATGAATCGTTTATTTCACGTTTTTGACTGAACCGTCTGCTCAGCTTGCACAGCTGTCTTGTAAGTATCAAATGATGGCACCATTGGGGTGATTCTTGTTAGAAAGCATCCTCGTCACTGTCAGATGCATTTACAAATACTTTCAGTGCTCGTCAGAAAGGAATCTTTTTGTCATGATAGCCACGCAGAAACTTCTCTTCTAGGTACACGAACTGCGATCGAGTGAAACAGTCCTTGAAACTTCACTTGTAACGGCAATGCTTTGATCATTTGAACATGATAAACTACATGGATTGTTGTACAAACATTCCAACAATACGCAACAAAAGACCTGCAGTCTCTTAAATAAATAAAGACAGCATTATGTATTTATCTCACACGTAGAAATAAAATTTTGCTGCCGATATTTGTACATGGCGTGAATGTTTGAACAGCTGGGTCACAAGCGTAGTAGCTTAAGAAGCTATAACAAGGGGAGAAGGCTTTGCATTTGAGCCCTAAGTAGAATGTGTAGAAATACAAACTATGGGCGATAGCTTGGAGTAGCATAACTTCCCGCATTCTTCTTGATCGTTGTTCTTGGATTGTGTCCGCAAGACGCCTCAGTCTTTGACACTAAATGTCAGCGATGATGGCTAAACTTCGGGAGAGCAGTTCGTAGTACACCACTCCGTCGTGTTTCCTCCAAATACATACCATTATGTTTCGTGGATGCGCGCATATCTTTGTGCCGGTGAGTTACTGCTTCAACCATTAGTTTCTTTCCCTTATGGTATCATAGAGACACCATTTCTCATCACCAGTAACAACACTGGATAGGAATGCTCGCTGTTGTTCACGAGCCAATTGATGACCAGCAAGCCGAGATTCACAATGGCCACCCACTGATTTTTTTATGATTTTTGGTTTAAAGCATGCGCCGCCCATCCACCCAATTTTTGAACCTTCCCCATTGCATGAGAATGTCGCGCGATGGTGGAATGATCAGGTTTCATCACATTTGCCAGTTCTGGAGTACACTGACATTTATCACTGTGGATTAAACGATTTTCATCAAATCCCGAACGTCTTACAGAGCGTGGAGAGTCATTAATGTCAAAACGATCCTCTTCGAAACGAGTAAACCATTTTCCTGCCGTGCTCTGTCTAATGGTATTATCCCCACACACAGCGCAAACAGTTTCTCGGCCCCGAATTCGCATGGATCTCCGCCGAGCTCCGAAAGATTCCATTCCCCCGATGGTGTTCCGTTGTTTCTTCCGCCGAATTTTATGGGGGTTTCGGGATGCTGTTGTTTTTTACACCGATGGCTCTAAATCTGCTGATAGTGTGCGATATGCCTTCACGTCCTCTGTTGACACGGAAAATCATCTCCTGCCACCTACATGTGGGGTGTTTACTGCGGAATTGATGACAGTTTCCCAGGCCCTTACCTTTATTAAGCAATCCCAACACAACCGCGTTTTGTTATGTACGGACTCAATGAGTGGCCTTCTGGCTATTGACCGGTGTTTCTCACGCCACCCCTTGGTCTCGGCCATCCATGACCATCTCGCTGATCTTCAGCGCGCTGCTTGTTCCATTGACTTCCTTTGGGTCCGTGGCCATGTGGGTATCCCAGGTAATGAGCTTGCTGATAGTTTGGCTGGGGGAGCAGTCACTTACCCCCCATTCTCTGTAACCCCTCCTGCAGCGGATTTACAGCTTGACATCAAATCCCACTTCACGGGGCATCTCTTGGGAGGCTACCTCCCAGTCTAATAAACTTCGTGCGATTAAGGTGACACCGGGCCCGTGGTGTTCTTCCCTCCGCCTCTCCCGAAGGGCCTCAAGTACCCATTGTCGTCTCCGCATCGGCCATACCAGGCTTTTCTTTTGAGCCACCCGCACATTGTGGTTTTGGAGCCTTCCAGTCAGTAGCCCACATTTTGGTGGAATGCCCCCTTCTTTTGGCTCTGCGTACTGAGTGCCGACTTCCCCCTCTTTACATTTAATGTTGGCTGAAGGTTCCCCGATGGTCGAACTGGTTCTCAGTTTCCTCCGTGAAAGTGGTTTTTATTCTCAATTTTAAGGTTTTTAATCTCACTCTGGTGTTGGGTCAGGACGGTGAGGGTTGGGGTGTCTCCCACTGTAAGCCGTGGTCGGAGATTCCCGATTCCCCTCCTTGACCAAGATCCTCTTTTTCTTTCCCTTTTACACTGTTTTTATCATTTTTTAGAATTGGTTAGTCTCCTTTTCCCATACGCACTTCTACATTCTAGCGGTTAAACGCTTTTAATCCTTTCGTGGGCAAAATTATTGAGCAGTTGTTTTTAATGAGTGGCGAGCAGATAGTAGTTAACAGATAGGTATATTTATAATACAGAATACCAAATTTGTTCCAACTGTGAAAGTGAAATCATACAACAAGGTGGTAAGTATTCTTCCCACTGCCCTTCCTTGGAGTTAAACGACAAAACAACTTTTTCAATATGTCATATTTATTTGATAAATTTACTTCTCTTGTTACAATGATTGTTCACAATTACTTGCCATGACATTTTCTGAAACATGGGTCTATGCAAAGTGGTATTTGACAATATGTACAAGCACAGCGAGTGCTCTTTTCCGCAGCTTTGGTACTACAATGACGGCACGTCCAGTAGGTTTCTCCTAAAATGGGTTGATGCTCCCCTACAGCCACATGACGAAAATCTTTAAGTACTTGACCTCTTTTTGCCAGAGAGACAGGTTTTTGTCCACCCCTTTTTTGGGACGAGAAGCCAGCGATCTAGTACCATCCTTGTTTTTCCTTTTCACTGTGGCTGTTTCTCATGGGTCATGAATTGAGGACAGGAAAGTGCTGGATGGTTGGTTATCCATCCATTTTACTGCAGAAATGACTCCTTTTGTTTCAAACTGAAATTCTCCTCGTTCCAATTTTACGTGCTCCTTCATAAATTTGGGTAAATCAAAAGCATTTACCTTATACTATAGCTTTGAGAAAAAAAATCACAAAATACCACGCAAACAGCACTGAAAGGCTCCTCTACAGAACAACACTCAGCTATACAATGCCTTTGCGCAAAGGTACAGCAATAACGGCGGGAACTTCTGATTGGAAGTAGTACCCTATACCGTTCATTAGGTGGTAACACCGTACAGAAGTGGGAACTGTGAAACCCACGGGACTAGTTCATTGTAGTGGGAAGCATGTCTCCCACGGCTCGCGAAAGGGTTAAATAGCAGGTGGTCTTGCTTATACTGCGTCAGAGGTGGGATATTTCCTGCCTCTAGCATATCCTTGGGGTTGCTCTCTTGCTGACTTCCCTCATTTTGTTTTTACCATTGACGGCGCGACTGCACTTTTACGTGTTTTTTTTTTTTTTTTTTTTTTTTTTTTTTTTTTTTTTTTTTTTTTTTTTTTGACTTTTCTGAGATGTGAAACTGCCACAGCGCAAACGCCTCTAGCTCCCTCTGCTATTCTCACGTTTCATATTGAACTCGGGTATATTTATGAAACGTCCCGAATTTTCTACTTGACGCCGGCCGGAGTGGCCGTGCCGTTCTAGGCGCTACAGTCTGGATACCGAGCGACCGCTACGGTCGCAGGTTCGATTTCTGCCTCAGGCACGGATGTGCGTAATGTCCTTAGGTTAGTTAGGTTTAATTAGTTCTAAGTTTTGGCGACTGATGACCTCAGAAGTTAAGTCGCATTGTGCTCAGAGCCATTTGAACCATTTTCTACTCGACACTCAATTTTCTAGCGTCCACAGCTCCACTCCTATCTCCAAATGACAATATGTAGACTCAAATAGCAATAGTGAACAACAGATAAAAATGACTATCGATCAATAAACCCATAGCAACCGGAGTATCAAAATGCAAACAAAAACGCTACGATCGTATGCCACAACGCAGTAATTAAATTTCGAGCGCTTTTCGGATGCTATCGACCCGAAGATAACAGCAAGGTTAACGTTGTGCGTCAGTAAGATGTTAGCGCAAAGAGCAGAAGCAGGTGTTCACGCAGTGGAGGTGGCCACGCCATGTGTGACGGCGCTGCCGGTCGCGGTGTGTTGCAGGCGCGCTCCGAGGAGCAGGTGTCGGCGTGGCTGCAGTCTGCGGAGCACGTGTGGCTGGTTCACCGCGCCGGCTTCTCGGCCGCCCGCCGCTGCCCCACGCCCGCCGACAGCGACTCCGATGGCGACGCCGCCACCTCGGGCAAGCTGCGCATCTGCCTCGACGCCACCGGCGACACGCTGCTCGTCGACGAAGACGACGTCGAGAAGGTGAGTAGGAGGCGCTGCTGCCAGGAGCCGCCTCTGCCTCAGCACCAGGGCCTTCAGCTGTGCAGAAGCCCGTTGTTATCAGTGTGGGAACTAGTTCACCGCACAGCACGCGCATATACAAGGGCTATGGAGCGGGGGCGTTACGGGCTGAGCACTCCGCCCCACAAAATGCAGAATCACTACTAAACACAAAAGTAGTGCTTCATTGTTGTTACACTACTGGCCATACAAATTGCTACACCAAGAAGAAATGCAGATGATAAACGGGTATTCATTGGACAAATATATTACACTAAAACTGACATGTGATTATATTTTCACCCAATTTGGGTGCGTAGATCCTGATAAGTCAGTAGCCAGAACAACCATCTCTGGCCGTAATAACGGCCATGATACGCCTGGGCATTGTGTCAAACAGAGCTTCGATGGCGTGTACAGGTACAGGTGCCCATGCAGCTTCAACACGATACCACAGTTCATCGAGAGTAGTGACTGGCGTATTGTGACGAGACAGTTGCTCGGCCATCATTGACCAGACGTTTTCAATTGGTGAGAGATCTGGAGAAGGTGCTGGCCAGGGCAGCAGTCGAACATTTTCTGTATCCAGAAAGGCCCGGACAGGACCTGCAACATATGGTCGTGCATTATCCTGCTGAAATGTAGGGTTTCGCAGGGATCGAATGATGGGTAGAGCCACGGGTCATAACACATCTGAAATGTAACGTCAAATGTTCAAAGTGCCGTCAATGCGAACAAGAGGTGACCGAGACGTGTAACCAATGGCACCCCATACCATCACGCCGAGTGATATGCCAGTACGGCTCTGACGAATACACGCTTCCAATGTGTGTTCACCGCGATTTCACCAAACACGGATGTGACCATGATGATGTTGTAAACAGAACCTGGACTCATCCGAAAAAATGACGTTTTGCCATTCGTGCACCCAGCTTCGTTGTTGAGTACACCATCGCAGGCGCTCCTGTCTGTGATGCAGCGTCAAGGGTAACCGCAGCCATGGTCTCCGTGCTGATAGTCCGTGCTGCTGCAAACGTCGTCGGACTGTTCGTGCAGATGGTTGTTGTCTTGCAAACGTCCCCATCTGTTGACTCAGGAATCCTAGTGATACGAGGCCGTTGGGATCCAGCACGGCGTTCCTTATTACCCTGCTGTGAACCCACCAATTCCATATTCAGCTAACATTCACTGGATCTCAACCAATGCAAGCAGTGTCGCGATACGATTAATTGCAATCCCGATAGGCTACAATCCTACCTTTATCAAAGTCTGAAATGTGATGGTACGCATTTCTCCTCCTTGCACCAGGCACCACAACAATGTTTCACCAGGCAATACCAGTCAAATGCTATTTGTGTATGAGAAATCGGTTGGAAACTTTAGTCATGTGAGCATGTTGTAGGTGTTGCCACCGGCGCCAACCTTGCGTGAATGCTCTGAAAAGCTAATCATTTGTGTATCACAGCGTCTTCTTCCTGTCGGTTAAATTTTTCGTCTGTAGCACATCTTCATTGTGTAGCAATTTTAATGACCAGTAGTGTAAAATAATTCTGAGCAACTGTGCCAGACCAAATGTGAGGATGGAAGTTACTCAGCCTGGCAAAGAAAGCGAAACATTCAAAATCGGAGGACTAAGTGAATTGAATTTTCATAGGTCTAGATGGTATGTGATGTTATTTCAGTGATGACAAAATTGTATATCAGTAAGACATTCCACCCCTCTGGCTCTGATTCATGCACTGATTCAGTTGAGAATTGTGTCATAAAGCCATTGCATCCTCTCCTGAGGCAGACTGGTCCACAACTGTTGTAACTCGTCTTTGGTATCCCAGATTCTGGGTTTTAGACAGAGTTGATGTCTGAGCTGGACCTCCCACTTTTCTTATTGGGGATATTGCATGGCGTGACAGTGCCTCAACGTGACGCAGATAGTTCACAAAAACACGTGTCGTGTAGACGAATGTTGACCTGTCACATTGCAGGTAACAAATGAAGATGTAGGATGTCCACGACATACCATTGTGCCATAATAGTTTCCTCGGGGACCACCAGCCGTGACCTGAAGTAGTGCTTTCTGTTCATGGCTCCAATTCAGATGAAGAATTTGCGTTGTGGTGTTGACAGCAGCCAATGCATGAAACAGTAATTCCAGAGTCCTGCTGCTCCACTCTGACCAATGGTGTAAGATGGCACAGAATGTGACAGGGAGTCAGTTCATTCTTCTTTGGTGCCAGTGCAGGTGTAAAAGAGTGAAGATATGTGTGATGTACAATACAATGATCATCTGTTCTGGTTATCAGACGTCGTCAAGTGGAATGTTGACAACGAGTTCGCCTGTCGTCACATTGCTGTGCAATCCAACATCCAGAAATCTATATAATGCACAATTCAACCAGTCAGACAGATAAAAACTCACAGTGAGAGTCCTTTAATTCTGCCAGGCACTGATAATGCTGTCTCTCACAAGTATCCAGCATATCCATGCTCTTCACAGTGATCACTCAGCATGTGATGCTGTTCACACCCCTTATATACCCTACAAGGCCTATTAAAAACACTGATAGATTCTGCTATATACACTACCAGGTCTATGAAAAATACTGATTCTGATGTCCGCTGTGTCAGAGAGAACCGCAACTCTAATCATTTATGTATCCACCTATGGTGTGTGCATGCAAAAAGTCACATTGATATCCGACCATGTCTTACGGGTGATTCACTTTTATTGTCTGACAGTGTATGTTGAGAGGAGAAGGAGAACTAAATGTTGTGCTGCAGCTAATCTATCTTGTGCAAATCTTATCATTTGGGCAAAACTGCAGCATATGACATGCTATGTCTGCAACCACTCAGATGACATTCAGTCACAATACATTAAATGATATTCATTTGCACTGCTTCACACTAAGAAATTCACTCATTTGTGAATGTGACAGTTCAGATGTTGAAGATATAATCATTTAATCTTCACTTGTTCGATGTTCCAGCAACATGGAAAACAATTTGTCTCAGAACTGAGAAAATTTCAGGTATCATTCCAAACAACTGTTGCTGGTTTTCTAATAGAGAAAGATATGGCAGTTCTTAGATGTTTACTAAGATTAATTTTAGCTAGCAATTTTAAAGTCTGGCCATAGACATGTAGAGGTGGTGCTGCCATTGTTTTTTAATTGTTAATTATAAAATTGTTTGTATCTCAAAGAATTGTGGCTTTACAACCCAGCCTGTAAACATTTTTGTAGAATAAATGTGTAACTATTAATTCTGTGTTTAGAAATTAAAATTATTTCATTTTCTGATAATAGTTAAGAAGTATTGTTTAAATACTTTAACATATTTGCCTCTGTGTTAAACAAATATTTAATTTTTTGCAACATAGTGGCTGGTTGGTGTACTCACACTGAAGATGAAAAAAACACGTTGCATCCTGCATCCTCTTGAACCTTCATATTGTTTTCAAACTTTGGCCTTCTTCTACAGTTCATTTCCCAACCTCAAACTTTCCTCCATTAACAAATTAACTATTTCATGGTGCTTCAGGTCACATCATTCTAATCTATCCCTTCATTTCTTCAAGTTGTGCCATAATAATGTTTCCTCACCCTTGGGTTCAATACCTCCTCATTAGTTATCGAACTATCCAGATAATGTTCAGCATTTGTTCCTAGCACCATGTTTCAAAGTTTTCAATTTTCTTCTTGTGTGTACATTTTACCATCCACATTTCACTTCAGTACTATGCCACATTCCCAACAAATACTTTCAGAAAAGATGTCTTTGCACAAAAATTTAATCTGAGCTAAACAAATTTCATTTGAGCTTAACAAGTTATTCTTTTCCAAAAACATTTTTCTTGCTATTGCCAGTGTGTGTTCTATATATAGGCTATACATAAAGTCTGGGAATGCTTTAAATTATTTATTACACATAAGAACAAAACACTGTACAGATATCCTACATACATCAATTTGAAGAGAAACCTTGAAAGTTTCTTTTTATGTATACTGCCACAGTGTAGTTCGGTAATTTTCTGGTAGTGATAGTCGCAAACATGGCCGTGCTACAGAAGGGTACAGCTGTTTCATGAAAAGGCCTCCTCCTGACTCTTTTCTGCGGGGACTCAGTAATGTTCTGGTGTATGTCCCGACTCTACCCTGTGATGTAACAGAGCTCTGGGAGAGAATAAGGGAAGTGACTGCCACAGTCAACGATGCCATGCTGGGATGGGTATGGTAAGAATTTGATTACCGTATTGAAGTTAGCTGGGTCACTCATGCTCCACATATCGAATGTTTGTAATTAAAAAAAAAAAAAAAAAAAAGCTTTCAGAGTTTCTCTTCAAAATACAATATGTATGACTTCTCCACAATGTTTAGTTCTTGTGCAATAAATAATTGAAAGTGTTCCCGGAATTTATGTACACCCAGTACTTTTTGTCATTACCAGTTACTTGATGCCCAAGTAGTTAAACTTGTCTACTACTTTCACTACAGGTGGCTAATATGAACGAAAGCATTATTGCTGTGTATATGTCTACAGCTTTATTCATTTCTTGGAATAATGCACTCTTAATGTATATCTAGATACTGGCTCTGTCAGCATCTCATTCTCACAAAGGGCTTCTAAGTTCTTCATTCACATTGTTACTTGTTTGTGAAAGATGTGCCATGAAGTGAAAATTCACAAATGTTGCAAACTTCATCTAATAGTTTCTTGAATCATCCATTGATGCTATGTATTTCCGATATCGCCATTCCTAAGAGGTCTTACACTGCTGCAATGCCCATACTCTCAGTCTGAAAGGCATTACATCCCATATTGAATTACTAGAAGGGTAACACAGCTGTAGGATAAAACTTTCTTTTTGACTCCTCCTCCATTACATTTCTTGCAGATAAGAATAATGTTTGTCAGTGCCTTAAGAGTGCAATGACTCTACCTTTGTGCGTAGAGTATATCATATTTTCTCACACAACACATTGGATGCAGTATCTTATAAGTATCCATGTACTAAGTTTTTAAATTATGCTATCATAGAATGATGTGGTCAGAAATGATAGATTCTTCAAATGTTTTCATAAACAGGATTGGTTCTTTATTAGCATCTTTAAGGACAAAATAAAAGTCGTACCTTGCATAATTGATGGAATATTGCTAATTTCTTCATTCTCTTTTTGTTCACCATTTTGTGTATGCTACATCAGTGGCCTAAAACGTGACAATCACTTGTTACATTGCTGACAATGTAAGATGCACAACCAGACATAATAATACTTTGTGCATGGTAAGAGCAATCAGTACAGGCGAAATATGCCATGGAGTACGTAGGCCAGAACAAGCAAAACATAAATGAAATTACTTCTTTTACAAATTCTGGACAGACTGCAATAAAAGTGGGCAATCATTCTGCTGGTCAGTGTCACTTTTTTCACAGTTTTCAATTCTCGTCTCTCCCCCTGCACATATGTTCACAAGAAATTTCTTGTGCCATCAGGCATCCTTTTTTCTGGGGACGTTAGCCATAGCTCAGTCACCTGTGTGCACTTGCTCTTCCACTTCACTGAAGGGATGGTGCACTTTTGAAGTCTGGTGTTCGTTGTATAGCTGTCTAGTGAATCGTTGGCATTGTCTGAACAGACCAAGCTCCATTTAGCTTTTATTCAATGGACTGGTTTCTGGGGAAAGCTGTTGACCACCAATGTTGGATGGATGTCTGTAAATATATATCAGTGCCTGCAGTGCTTCCCTCTTCTTTCCATGTTAATCTAAACTGGCTTTTTTTCCTATCCATTTGACACACAATATCAATCACACATACATTGGAGATGAATGGAAATGAGTTTGAACTGGAGAAACAAGATCATTGGGAAACTGATTGTTTTGAAGGCCAAGTCACCATAATGCTTTCCAAATAAAGCACACCACCTCCTACACATTACTTCAAACAAAAAGTTACAAAAGGTTGATTCCTTCCACCTATTTTAAGGTAATGTTCTTGAAATGTGAATTTTCAGTTGTATGCTTGATTTTCCAGTAACACTTCATTGCTACTATTTATTCACTTGATCGTAAGCTATCAACACTGGAAATTTAAGGATGATGAGAAAAACAAACAAATAGGAGGAGAGGCAGACATTGCTCTTCATAGATTTTTCCTCTTTGTTATGCTCATAAGTGTGCCTGTGCACTGCCCATCAGTCATCTTAGGTTAGTGGTTGCCTTTCCTCATCTCTGTTTAAGTAACAAGCAGACGTATGAATAACAAAAATGAAGAAACTGTAGAGGAAAGTAAAGTGCACTTCAAGTAACGAGACACATGAGTCACATCTACGAAACTACAGGTAGTTTCCACTCCATGTTATTAATTCCGTGTCTGAGAGATAAGGGAACCTAAAAGTAGTTTCTGCAGTTTTGTCTTAACACTATATTTTTAATGCTCATTGTTGCAAACTGTTTCATTGGTGGAAGCCCACGTCTGGCCATCCTGTTTTAGGTTTTCCACAATTTCCCTAAATCACTCCCGGCAAATGCCGGGCTGGTTTCTTTGAAAGGGCACGGCCGACTTCCTTCCCCGTCCTTCCCTAATCTGATGTGACCGATGACCTTTCAGTTTGGTCTCTTCCTCCAACCCAACCTCATTGGTGGAAGAAGAGTGGCAGTATTTCTCCAGCCCATTGAGGCAGTGTTAAAAAGGTGCGTATCCATTCAACACTGCCTAAATCAATAGCCGGCAAGAGCAAGACAACTACCCTTCTTCTACCAATGAAAATGTTTGCAACAGTGAACATTAAAGATACAGTCTAAAGAAGAAATTGGAGTTGTCTGCTACTTATGACACTTACTACTTTCAACCCTTCCACATCTCCTCCTTCCCCCTCGTCATGTGGTACATTTCATTAAAATTTTTTGATATGTGCTATCCCTTCCCAACAAGGAGATTCTTACTAAATTCTTAGAGCCTGCACTTATTGTTCATATTTATGGCACTTATGGTGAAGTTTATGATTAACATTCGTAGTAAGAGCACAAGGTTGTTCGTATATGTGTGGTGACACATAAATCTGATTCAATAATGCTGTTTTGTGAATAATTTTGTAAGACTTAATGGAAAGCTACCTGTTTCATTTGCAGTTATAGTATAGACGCCCTGTCTCTCAATTTTGCAGGCAAACCCTCCTCAGTTTGACAGAGCTGAGGACTTGGCTCACCTCCGCTACCTCAACGAATCGAGTGTGCTTCACACATTACGTCAGAGATATGCCAGTAACCTCATTCACACCTATGCTGGTCCTGCAATGGTTGTCATCAATCCCATGGCACCACTTGCTATCTACTCTGAAAAGGTAAGTCATTACATAATTTTTCATGAAGCCATTTCAGAAGAATAGTTTATTTCTATTAAATGCTGTTGGAGTACTCACAGTAAACACTATTCCTCCTGGTCATTAGAGTAAATCGCCTAACTTATGAATTATTAGTTTACCAAGTTGAAGTTTATCAGTGTTTGTCTATAGTGACACACACTGTTGAGAAAGTCAGTAACAATAAAAACAATTTAATGCAGAAATCGTATACACATCCAATAAGTCATCCACACACATTGCCTAATCTGTGCTAAACAGTGATCGGTAAGCAGAATGAAATTAGCTGGTGCATGGAATATTACAGTATGAGACACAAGCCCCTCTGCTCTGGGGTTAAATAGAAAAGCATTGGACGTTTCCGTGTAGTTGGACTGAAAGGTTGACGCAAGCACCGCTCTTGATGCGCAGCTGCCAGTGCTGCCTGAAAGTACTGCCACCTGGTGACCGAGCTTAGCATGGGCAGATTAAATAATACGTGATGGGCCAGCATCTTGCATCCTGCTGAGGTTTGAGGTATGGCAATGTGCTGGTGCAAATGAGGTGGTAACTGCAGATTACCACAGTTCTCTCCTTTTGTCAGGGTGCGTACAATCTGATGCCACCCCAACATCGCTCCCCTGTAATTTGGGGCATCGCTTATTGATCAGGAAGGTAATGTCCGTGTCCTCTTTGCCATTGTCTGTGGTTGCTCCCTATGCTGCCAAAGCAATCTTTCAGCTTGAAGTGGAGAGAAGGACTGAAAGTGACCATGGACAATGATGGACCAAGCATGGGCAGATGCTCATGAGTGGGACCCTGGCTGCAGGTTCCACTGATGGCAACAGCAGATCGATGGAGCTCACATGGGGCTCATGTGTGCAGGAACGCTTTCCTAGTATTGGTTCCTGCTGCCCATGTGGTACCGCCATGTGAAAGCATTGTCGAGGACTGAGGTGAGAAAAGGGGACTGGCAGCAGGAATGCTGGATGAACTCATAGGTGTGAGTGGAGGAGACAGAGACGGGGCCTCCAATTATTCATTGTTAACCCAGTGAACAGCCACTCACAAAACTGGAGATGCTGAGGAGCATCTACTAGTTTCAATGAATGAACAACAATCACTCAGTAGGGATGCATGTGGAGGTCCAGGCAGAATATTCGTCTGAATGATTGATGTGATATGCCTATCTCATGTGACAGGTGTTGGGTTGATTTGGTAGGACTCTGAAGGATTTTCTGGTGAATTGCAACAACATTTTCTGGTATGTGGACGCGTTTCGGAATGTTTTTAGACTTGTTAAAAACAGACACCATTTTTGGGCTAAGCAAAGGATGAATTGAGGACTCACGTCAGTTTCCAGGGTGTGGGGCAGACATTTGATGGAAACAGACTGAGGCACTTTTGCGTTTGCCATAGTGGCAGTTCACTACTTTGGGAATCAAAAGTAGACGTTTATGACCACCATCTGTTAAGCATCAAAGAAGGGCCCAGTGAGTTGACATGGACACACTCCAACAGCTGTGAAGGCCCAGTTCACAGTGAATAACATTGCCAGGGAGATATCTGCTGTCCTGCACATTTAGAACAATCATTGTGTAAATGTTCATTCTTATGATAGATTCCAGGACAGTAGACATGGCCGTCGCAGTGGTCTCGCGGATCTAGGCGCGCAGTCCGGAACCGCGCGACTGCTACGGTCGCAGGTTCGAATCCTGCCTCGGGCATGGGTGTGTGTGATGTCCTTAGGTTAGTTAGGTTTAAGTAGTTCTAAGTTCTAGGAGACTGATGACCACAGCAGTTGAGTCCCATAGTGCTCAGAGCCATTTGAACCAGTAGACATGATGCGAAGCAAACTATGCATAAGACAAGCGATTTTGATTCGGAAGGTAAAGAATGTCATGATGGAGTGTGGCTCGGATGACCACTGGTGGAACAGTATATTCTGTTGACAACAAAATAACAGCATTGACAGACATGAGTCTTTGTTGTAACAAAAAATACCTGTCTGTGCACGGCCACACTTGACGGATAACAGGGGTGACAGTGACAGCTTGATTGATGCAAGATCTTGTAATAGGGAATTCATCCTCTGTCTGATGAGCTTCCTCATCAAGTAAAAACAAAGTACTTCATCTTGATCCAGATCAGGGTCAGGTCCACCAGCAAACATGAAAGAGCATCTATGTTTGAATGCTGAGCCATAGGGCAGGAATGAATCTTATAATTATGCCTTCTAAGTAACAGGCCCCAATGTTGCAGTCAATGGACCACCTTGTCTGACATGTGCTGTGGGGTTAGAGAGAGCCTCTGATGGCTTGTAACTGGTAACCAAAAAAAATTAACACAGTAGAGAAACACATGAAACTTCTTGATAGCATAAGTAACTGCAGGAACCTCCTTTTCTATTTGAAAATAATTCTTCTGTGCAGCATTAAGTGGTACAAAAACAGTGGTCTGTTCAGAACCATCAGCACAATATTGAGACAACACAGACCCCACGCCACACTGCAATGCATCCATACCAGTCGTAAGCTGGACCCCTGGCTAGTAGGTGGCTAAGAATGGGAAAGAACCCAAACCATCTTTCAGCAACGGCCTTGCCGCAGTGGATACACCGGTACCCGTCATATCACCAAAGTTAAGCGCTGTTGGTTGTGGTCGGCGCTTGGATGGGTGACCGTCTGGTCCACCATGCACTGTTGCAATTTTTCGGGGTGCACTCAGCCTTGTGATGCCAATTGAGGAGCTACTCGACCGAATAGTAGCAGCTCCGGTCAAAGAAAACCATCATAACGACCGGGAGAGTGGTGTGCTGACCACACGCCCCTCCTATCCGCATCCTTGGGCTCCCGTGTCTCCCCGTCGCTCGTGTGGTCCCGCATCCGGCTGATTTGTGGATACCAGATCCCTATGGGTGCCCCTGGAATCTCCCTGGACGGCGCTGTCTGCACGGACGCTGCCGCCATTGCTGACCACCTTGCCGCGCACTTTGCTATGAGCTCTGTGACTGCAACTTACCCTCCTGCCTTTCGCTCTCTAAAGGAGCACGCCGAGCGGACGCCGTTATCATTCCACACACGTCGTTCTGAAAAATACAATGCTCCTTTCAACGAGAGGGAATTCCTCGCTGCCCTCGCCGATTGCCCTGATACAGCACCAGGACCGGACTGCATCCACGCGCAGATGCTGAAGCATCTCTCCAAGGACTGCCATAGACACATCCTCACCATCTTTAACCGCATTTGGAACGAGGGCGTGTTCCCGTCGCAATGGCGAGAGGGTGTTATCTTCCCCATCTTGAAGCCCGGTGCGGACCCTCTGGCGGTGGACGGCTATCGTCCCATTACCCTCACCAACGTTTTGTGCAAATTGCTCGATCATATGGTGGGGCAGCGTTTGTGTTGGGTCCTTGAGTCGCGCGGTCTCCTCGCTCCATCCCAGGGTGGCTTCCGTCAGGGCCGGTCTGCTGCGGACAATTTGGTGCGGCTGGAATCTGCTATCCGTACGACCTTTTCTCGCCGTCAACATCTCGTTGCTGTATTTTTTGATCTGCGGAAGGCATATGACACAACATGGAGGCATCACATCCTTGTTACGTTGCGTGAGTGGGGTCTTCGTGGTCAGCTCCCAGCTTTTCTTCAAAACTTTTTATTGCGCCGCTCTTTCCGGGTGCAAGTTGGTGCCGCCTCTAGTTAATCTTATATACAGGAAAATGAGATCCCGCAGGGCTCGGTGTTGAGCGTTTCCTTATTTCTAGTGGCCATTAATGGTCTAGCTGCAGCCGTGGGGTCATCGGTGTCTCCTTCTTTGTATGCCGACTACTTCTGCATCTCATTTAGCTCAACGACTACGGGAGTCGCCGAACGCAGGCTGCAAGCAGCCGTTCGCAAGGCGGCATCATGGGCTCTGACTCATGGATTTCAGTTCTCTGCGGCCAAGACTCGAGTTATGCACTTCTGCAGGCGTCGGACGGTCCACCCTCATCCGGAACTTTACCTCGACGGTCACCTACTTGAAGTGGTGGACACTAGCCGCTTCTTAGGACTCGTCTTTGATGCCCGGCTCACATGGGTTCCTCATATTACTGAGCTGAAGCAAAAGTGCTGGCGGCACCTCAACGCCCTCCGCTGCCTGAGCCATGCGTCTTGGGGTGCAGATCGCAGCACGCTGTTGTGATTGTACAGAGCCCTTGTGCAGTCCAGGCTTGATTATGGGAGCCTGGCCTATGGGTCTGCATCGCCCTCAGTGTTGACGTTGTTGGACCCCATACACCACTGTGGGGTTTGGCTTGCAACTGGCGCTATTCGTACGAGCCCCGTGGATAGTCTACTGGTGGAGGCCGGGGTTCCCCCGCTGCGGATTCGCCACCACCGACTGCTCGCCGACTATGCTGTCCACGTGCATTGCTCACCGGGCCATCCTAATCATCGCCTGCTTTTCCCTGCCAGGGTCCTCCCTCTCCCTGACCGGCGACCTAGGTCTGGGCTTTCCATTGCTGTCCGCGTCCAGCCCCTGCTGTCGGAACTGGGGTCGTTCCCTCTTCTGCCACCCTTTCGGGTCCGTGCACCCACACCTCCCTGGTGTATGCCGCCTGGACTTGGCACGGGTACCCAAGGACTCGGTTCCGCATGTGGCCCTCCGTCGCCGTTTTCTTGCGCTCCTCGCCTCATTTTCAGGCTGTGAGCCTGTCTACACTGATGGTTCCCTGGTGGATGGTCGTACTGCCTACGCTTTTGCTCACGCTGCCCATGTTGAACAACTCTCCTTGCCGGCTGGCTGCAGTATTTTTACTGCAGAGCTGGTGGCCATAGTGCGCGCTCTTGAGCATATGCGTTCCTGCTCAGGAACGTCCATCGTCATCTGCAGTGACTCCCTGAGCAGCCTCCAGGCTATCGACCGCTGCTATACCTCTTCTCCTCTGGTATCCTTTATTCAGAGGTCTGTTTTTGCCATTACCTGCTCTGGTCGTTCAGTGGTCTTTGTTTGGATGCCAGGTCACGTTGGCATCCCGGGGAATGAATGTGTCGACAGGCTGGCCAAAGGGGCGATCGACGCCCCCACTTTGGGGATCGGCCTCCCGGCTCGTGATGTGCAGTTGGCGTTGCACCGTAAGGTGCTTCGGATGTGGCATGACGAGTGGCGTAGCCTGACTTCGCCGAATAAACTGCGGGCTGTTAAGAAGATGACCAATGTGTGACGGTCCTCCCTGGGCTTCTCGCAGGGACTCTATCATCCTGTGTCGGCTCCGCATCGGCCATACCTACCTGACGCACGGACATCTTTTGCGTCAGGAGGATCCCCCCCTGTGTCAGTGTGGGTCCCGGTTGACAGTCGCCCACATTTTGTTGGAGTCTCCCGGGCACGTTGCCTTTGGTTTTATGCGACGATGCCTCCATGGCTGACGACGTTTTAAATTTTATCTGTGGTAGTCCTTTTTATGGTTCCATTTAGGGGGGACCTGCCCCTTTCCCTTTCTGTGTATCTTGTCCTCGAGTCTCTCATTGGTTGCAGATTTTAATGTGTGTATTCGGATGGTTGACTCTTTCTCAATTTTTGTTCCCATGGTCAGTCAACCAGCCTCCGGCCCTCTTCTTTTCTTCCGTTTCTTTCCGTCCGGTGTTCGTCTGTACTCTTCTTGTCTCTAGTGTTCGCTGCCACATTGGTGTTCTTTCAGTGACTGGGGGGAGGGGCGTCTCCTCCCTCCTTAGGGGTTTTACCTGTTCCGTAAATTTTGTTTCGCCTGTTTTTGGAATGGAGGACTGATGACCTTAGCTGTTTAGTCCCCCTTAAACATCCCAACAACCACCACCACCTCCTATCCGCATCGTCATTGAGGATGACACGGCTGTTGGATGGTCCTGGAAAATCGAGCTGCCTGCAGAAGTAACATGTAGCAATAAACAGCTGTGCGTAAGAATTATTGAAGCTTTTTTACATTTGGAGGGTGCAGGAGGGCTGCAATAGCTGCCATGTGACTCTCATCATCTGAATCCCCCTATGAGAAATAACATTTCCCAAGTGTTATGTAGAGGGTGGAAGAAATGTAACTTTCGAAATTGCACCTACGACCCACATCACGCAGGGTCTGAAACAAAAGATGAAGGTTGCGACTGGTAATGACAGTGCCATCGAAGAAGAAAAACATTCCGTAAGCTGTTCCAAGTAACACTTATAATGCCAAAAGCTTGTCTATTGTACCTATAGAGGCCGTATGGTATATTCATAAGTAGTAGTTTACATGATTCTTCATAAAATTTTGAAAAATGTTTTCCACCCACCAATTCCAGCTTCCGTTTCTCTAGGCAAGAAATGGAGTACGTATCAACCAGATTTCTAATTAACTGTCACCTTAAAGTCACCACAAAGACGGAGTTTGCCAGTTGGCTTCATCATAAAGGCCAATATTGTAGTCCATTGACTATATAAAATGGGTTCAATGACATTTAAAGCTGTCAGTATATCTAACTTTTCCTTCACTTTGGCATAAAGTGTGAGTGGGACAGGTTTGGCACAAGAAAAATGGAGTCACATCATAATTTTAGACTAACATGCGGTACATATTTAGTAGTTTTCTGAGCCAGGGGGGAAAAAAGGCAGAGTATTATTTGCATATATCATCCAACTGTTTAGAGGGTATAGGATCCAACACTAAATGAATGAAATATTAGACTGTAAATCCAAAAGCCTGGAAATAATCCATCCCAAACAAATTTTCCTTCAGTAACGGAACTGTTACTGCCTAGAACACTGCTTTACATGTTACTCCCTCAGTAAACTAGCAGAAGAGAAAATTGCTGTCTATTGTACCTCTGCATAAGATTCCTGTGATGTAGTGGTAATGAAATGACACTTTCAACTTAACCCCTGTCATTCTGCAGCCCAAGTGTGGTAAGACTGATGGGGATGCTTTCTGCACTGGTCCAACTCCAACCTGAAAAAATCGCATTAGTATGCATTCTGTAATAAGAATTAAGCAAATAACACATTCCGTCAAACAACAGAGGTGCTGGATCCCAGAGGAGAGCTAACTTTCCTAACAAGTGACACAAATGTGGGATCTGTGCAGAAAGAGAGCTTTAATGTAATCTGTGTCTATTACCTTGAAGGCCATAGAGCGTGACCGTAGGTGTTTTCTTTGTCTGCAGCAATGTAGGTGGGGATGGAGGTGGGTAGACTGTCAAAGCGTGAGGCCACATTAACGTGCCTGCCAACTCTAGTCCAACATAGGTGTGCATTCTTGTTGCTGCATCTCTAAGTGACACTGGTTTTCCAGGTACTGCTGTAGTAGACTTTGTAGATTGCTTTGCAAAAATGAGTTTGTCGATAATGCCACGATTCCGCATGGAAAATGTGGAAAGCAAATCTTACTTCTCACAACTTGAGTAGTAACATACGGAATTGAGAAAGTCAGTAACACTAAAATCACTTTAATTCAGAAACCATACACTCATTCAATGCATCATCCTTGTACTTTGCCAGCAAGATGGACAGCGATCCACGAGCAGAATAAAGTTAGCTAGCATGTGAAACATTACAGAATGGGGAAGAAGCCACTCCACTTTGTGGTTAAATGGAGAAGTGTTGGACATTTCCACATGGTGACACTAGACGGTGGATGTACATGCTACTCTTGATGCACAGCTCTCAGCATTTTGTGAAAGTGCCACGTTCTGGTGGCTGAGCTTAACCACTGTGTACCAGCACATGCGGGTTAAATAACATGTGATGATGCCTCGCTTCCTGCGGAGCTTTAATGCCAGTGCGGTTGAGATGGTAACTGTAGGTTGCTACATTATCAGTTGACTTCTGGAGATGGTGTTCACACTTTTCACCAAATAAATGAATGTCTTTTGTGAATATATAACACATTTAGTATAACAACACAGTGATAAAGAGATATTGAAATTGGCATCTGTCTGGTTGAGTATGGGAATAATGTAATTAAGATTGCATTAATTTGGATTACCTTCATCTTCTGTCACACGTAACACTGTTAGTATATGACAAATGTTGGTTTGTGTGGTTGGGGTCATTGTCCAGAACTTCCTCCTGGATTATTTGATAGTACAATATTTTAAAAACAAACATAACAGTTTGGTCACTACTGTAACTGGACTTCTTCATCTAGGTATGTTATAACGTGGTGCTCTAGTGAATGTCCGTTGCAGTGGTGGCCAAAACATTGATTTGTTTTAAATCATGAGATAAGTAACAAACCAGATGAATTTATTGGACCTCTTAGCATACTATTTAACGATTTGGAACGATATTTTACAGGTTGTACAAATGTTCCGTGGCTGTAAGTCGGAAGACATGCCTCCACACATTTACTCCCTCGCACAGTCAGCATACAGGAGCATGCTGGCATCTCGTCGCGACCAGTCCATTGTCCTTTTGGGTCGTAGTGGCTCTGGAAAGACGACAAGTTTCCGACACATACTTCACTACCTCGCCCTGGCTGCAGGGACTGTCAATAAAGTAAGTATGAAAAGGGAACTTGCCTATATGAGTATTCTCTTAGTTGTTAACAGGTGAAAGATTGCACTAATGGTAACATTCATCTGAGAGACTAAAATGACCAAATTTTGCATATTATGTCAACTGTAGTGAATTTTTATAATAAATAATTTAAAATCTTGATGAAATATTGATACTAAAGCATTTATTATGTTTGCATCATATATCGTAGTACAATAAGCTGAAATTACCAAATTAAACATAAGTTTTTCACCTGAAATGGATTGATTATTCTTACGGAAAATTCGCAGAATTAAATGTTAGTGTTAAAAAATGAAATAATTTCTGAAACTGACATGTTTTTCAGATATATGAGGTCTGTTAGTTTGTTGTGTGTCTGTTAGTTATTGTTCAGTGCTGTATTGGGTAGAACGTTATGTTGCACAGTTTGCAAATTTCAAGATGGCAGAGTTAGAAGAGCAATGCACCTGCACTAAATTTTACATCAAATGCAAGAAAACCTTCAGACACACACAAAATGATGCTGGTAGCCTATAGTGGTGAGTGCTTAAGCTGTACTCTGTGTTACAAATGGTTTACATGATTTAAAAATAAACGGGCAGAAGTTAAGGATGACCCTCGTTCAGGATGCCCTTCAACGCCTACTGACAGTGCTCATGTCAGGAACATTAATGAAATTGTGCTTGCAAATTGAAGACTGCCTGCCTGTCGTAGAAGACTAACATTTCAGCTGGATGAAGTCATGAAATCCTGAGTTCTGTTCAAAAATTTCCAGAACTTTGACCACGAAAGTTTTTTTACAATTACCTTTTATTTACCACACATGGTCTCCTTCAAAATATTCTCCTCAACAATTGATACACCACTCCCAATGCCATTTCCACTTCTGGAAGCGGTCCGCAGGGGCTATGTTTGGAGGATAAGGCAGCACAGTGACTCCCTTTCTCGTTTCTCTTAAGAAAAATCTCATGCTCATTTGCACAATCCAAAAGCTCTTCACAGCCGAAGGCCATTCTGGTTTCAACTTGTGAGACTAACTTCGCAACAACACAATGCATTTCAAGATGCTGTGTCAGGATTTCATGACTTTATCCAACTGAAATGTTAGTCTTCTACGACAGGCAGGCAGTCTTCAATTTGCAAGCACAATTTCATTAACGTTCCTGATATGAGCATTGTTAGTAGGCATCGAAGGGCATCCTGAACTAGGGTCATCCTTAACTTCTGCCCATTTATTTTTAAATCATGTAAACCATTTGTAACACAGAGTACAGCTTAAGCACTCACCACTATAGGCTTCCAGCATCATTTTGTGTGTCTCTGTGAAGGTTTTCTTGCATTTGATGTAAAATTTAGTTCAGGTGCATTGCTCTTCTCTGCCATCTTGAAATTTGCAGACTGTGCGACATAACGTTCTACTCAATACAGCACTAAACAAACACACAACAATGTAAGTCCCAGCAGTTACTCATTAAACACAGACATGTTCAGGGATGCCAATTGCATTTTGCTCAAACCATTGACGCAAAAGTTACAAAATTTTTTGAGCAGCTCTCATACTACATATACACCACATTGAGACACAGTGTCTTGATACAATAAGTTTATCTAGCCAAGCGAAATAGTGAATAGGATGTGATAAATTTCCACCTCCATTCTTACACAATCAGTGCTTCAGCTCCACTTGCAATGGCTTCAGTGGTTACGAGGTATTAAACCTTAATCATTGTCCCTTTTCCATAAAGAGTTTAATAAAGATTAGAGTCTAGTCAGACATTGAGATCTTGGAAAATTGATACTGAATTGTATATATTGGCTCCCAAACACCCTCTGCTCTTGCCCCTTTTCACTGATTCTTCGAATTGTGTGTGGTATGTAGTTTGACACGTTATCTTTCCTATGCTTCCCAAACATGAAGGTACTGGCAAAATATCTGTAGTTGCTGTTCACATCTTCATAGCATAGTAGTTGTTTTTGAAAGTTCTAAACAGCTGCCACTAAACTGCTACATTGTTTTATTTCGTAATATATCCATTACAGTCATATGTTTCTGCAGTATTTATTATTTAATTAACGTACAACACATGGTATACTTTCCATGTGTGTTGTGACCAGAAGGGAAAAAAATGTTGATTGTTTGGACAACTATTGTTGTAGCTCATTTAGCATCACCTGGGAAAAGTGAGTCTACATGTGTGAGAAACTGTCACCTCCCACTTCTGCAGTAGATTGCTCTCGAGTTTGTTGACAGTGTTTGTGGATTTTGTGTACTGTCAATTAAGAGGAAATTGTATTTTGAGATGTTTCTTTTTAGGTGGCTACAGTTGAAAAGTTGAGTGCCATATCATCAGTAATGGAAGCATTTGGAAATGCAAGGACTGTAATGAACGCCAATGCTACACGGTTTACACAGATTTTCAGCTTGGATTTTGACCAATCAGGACAGATAGCATCTGCTTCAATACAGGTACAGTCCAAAAATTATCTGACAAAATAAGTCAGAAGTATCACATCATTACTAGTGTCCCAGTAAGAAGTTAGAGCTGCTAGCAGTGTAAGATGCTGATAAAGACCTTCATAATTTTGTATTTACTCAAATTTTGCTGTGGTACTTTTATTTCCTTAAAATTTTATTTTTGTTGTTATTGTAAAAACTTGATATCATACTATTCATATTAACTGGAACCAGTATTAAAATCATTGAATTCTGTGCTGTAAATATTAAACTGCTTTCTTTGAATAATTCTTCATATATATATTTTTAATATTATACATGTACAGTTGAGACACAGTTGTATCTTAACCTGATATAACGTATGTTCTTTAGGTGTTACTGGCAGAGAGAAGACGTGTAGTTCATCGACCAGAAGGAGAACCAACATTTCATATTTTCTACCGCATGTTGGCTGGAGTGGAAGGTCCTTTACGGAAGGAATTGTATCTTGATTCTAGTCTCTCTGAACATAATTTGTTCATGACCCCACTACATAAGGTACTAAATCATTACTATAACACCTTTTTACTGTATTTAGAAGTTAAATAGTTGTAAAACATGCCACCTGCCATGAAGACATTAAGTGTGGAATACATTTCTCCGGTAATTCCATCAAAAAGAGATTAAGAAAGAAATAATCTATTGTTGCAGCATGAAGATAAGCAACGAGCAATGCAGGAGTTTATTCGTGTATGTACAGCAATGAAAACACTCGGTATCACAGACGCTGAAGCCAAAATTATATGGTCAGTTCTTGCTGCCATATATCACTTGGGAGTAGCAGGTGCAGTTAAAGGTATGTAGTTTCCACATCTGATGGATTAATTTGCATTAAGGTCTATTTAAAAATACAGGTATTGTATAAGTATAAATATTTTCTTTGATGAAGGTGGTAATGGTGGTCGCTGGCAGTTTGGAAACCCACGAGCGGCACAACACGCTGCTAGGCTGCTGGGAACCTCAGCGGAGGAGCTGGGACGACTGCTGTTTGGTCAGGGGACTCCACCCACACCACGGCAGCCTTTCCGTACACCATCACCCACCGAGAGGGATGTGACAGGCATTGAAGCTCTTGAAGGTCTCGTAACGGGGCTGTACGGAGAAGTCTTCAATGCTGTTGCGGCACTTGTAAATAGGTGAGAAGAGAATATAGTTTTCTTGTTGCTTCCTCTTGGATCTAGATACTAACTTAATGAGCTGTTCATACCATTTTGTGAAGGATATGAAAAATATGGAGATGCAGAGCAAAGATTACAAAAAATATTGACAGGTGAAAGAAATTTCTCAGTATTTAACCAAGTCAGAGGGTTCAGTTGTTTTACCACTAGATTCAGGAAGGGCAGGTTTCAAACCCTTGGTTATTTTTTTATTATTTATTTATTTTTTACAGCTTTGCCAGCAATGGAATACTAGTCCCCATTTTCATTATGATTTTAAATAAGAGCCCCTGTAGTGACGTACATAGATAACATTGATGATGATCATGGGACCAGTTAAGTTGAAAGGCATCACATCAAATGAGATGGTGCCTACTAAAATAAATTCTGATAAAGTAAGAAAGAAATCTTATATTATACCAAATTAAATCATTTGGCATGTAGTTCTGTGGTTTGGTCAATCTATATAAATGTGACACTATTATGTGAAGTGAACAACTCGGCCTATCTTCTTTCCATGACCACAACCTGCCAATACGTTAATATTTAATGTCACTCTTCATCCATTTTCTCTTACAAATGGCAGAAAATTGCACAAATTTAGAATGAGCATATCTCATATATGAACAATCTTCATGTGTAAAGCAAAATAAGAATATACGTATTTAAATTGTGTGTATTGCAGTTTCCAATCTGAAAACTTTGCCTAACCTTTGAGTATTTGCCTACTGAGACGGCACTTCAAGCATTTAAGCAAGTGTTCTAAATTTCAGCAAGAGTTGCAGAATATCCATGTGTAAGAAATATTGCTAATCATTATGCTGATATTGGTTAAAACATAACAGTAGTAATAAATTTTAGTAGTAGACATACTGCTAGAGTTTTTAAATTCTCTGTCCTTGAGCCACATTTTCTCAGCTTTATCTTGTGTAGAATGTTACTACTTTGCGTATTGTTTACGTTGCCTCATAATGTTACTACTCAGTGTTTCCTTTTTACCATAATTGTCAAATATTTAATACTGGAGGACATTTTTTATTCTCAAAGACAATTAACTTTTGGCAAGTAAGCAACTGAACATGTATGATTTGGAAGGTGTCATTAAATTATCACACTATCAGATGCAATAGTAATACAGTTTTGAGAGAGTCTTCCACATCAGAATTAGATATAAGTCAATTACTAACAAAGAGATAGTGGGGCTGGCTAGTACTTACCTCAGCTCAGTACAGCCGATAGAAACACAAAAAACAACCGAAAATTTAAGCTCCTAGCTTTCGGAATAAATGTTCCTTCATCAGGGAGGAGAGAGGGGAAAGAAAGGGAAGAAGGGAAAGTGGATTTAGTTACTCACAACCCAGGTTATGAAGCAACAGGGAAAGGAAAACAGGGAAGGTAGCAAGGATGGAGGTCATTTTAATACAAGCAGTCATAGACAAAATATGAGGGGAAGTATAATTTCATCATTTACAATGGGAATACTGATAGATCCTTGTTGGTGATAGTATGAGCTTCTTCCATCACACAAGAAAGGTTACATTTAAATTTCACAATCATCAATTCAGTTCTTGGTTTATTCTACATTGCTGTTGTTTATTAGCACTTTGGAAATGTGATTCTTCTTGCAATACTTAAATGGTAGCAGTGCATATGCTTTAGACTGGGCTGAGCCAACTGCCAAAATCAATCACATCACATGGCCCATTGGGTGAAGAGTTTTTGTCGTGTGCAGCAGCAGCAGCTTAGTGGATCTTCTGTACTGATATTCCACCCTTCTAGCAGTGCACTGCTGGCATTATATTATCTGTTTAAAGTTCTGAATAGTGGCAATTTGGCAATGAATTATATAAATTTATTTAATTTCTATAAGAATGTGCAGTATCGCAGAAAATTTTTATTTCAGGTCAATATCAGCTTCAACGCATACGGTGTCATCCATAGTACTGGTAGACTGCCCAGGCTTTCAAAACCCTGCATCTTGTGGCCATCAGGGTGGAGCGACATTTGAAGACTTGTGCCACAATTACCTTCAAGAAAGACTGCAACTGTTGTTCCATCATACCACATTAGTTGCTCCTCGTGATCGATATGCCCAGGTAGTTACACAATGCCTTTAAATTTTTCATGAAATATTATCTGAAAAACTGAATGTCAAGATTAAAATGCCACTGACAATATTCTTAACTGAGAGAGGTTTTTTTCGTGTGGGATCAAAGTGACTATCATAACTAATATGATACAAAGAAAATAGCTGCATTATATGCAAAATTTTGAATCACTCTCACAGTGATATGTTTAATTGTGTGAATTTGAAAGTTTTTCCAGTATACTGATTTTTTTAAAAGCACACAGGAGTGGAACTAGGTATGATCATCAAAGACTGCAGGTATTTTGAGGAAAGATTTCTCACCATTGTCAAGGGATGTACTTCCAGTGGTGCACAATTTAAAGCAATGGAGGATAGCTCTCTGCCCATGCAATCATATAAATGAGAAAGAACCACAAGACCATGGGCAATACTCATCTCCCCAAGCAAGTCTGTGACTGCAAAGGACTGTCTCTCTCTATTGACAATTCTATAGGATTCTCCAAACTTAGGGGGGGGGGGGGGGGGGGGCAGTGTTGTCAGGGTATTGATTGATGTAAAATTAATGTGTAGCACAATGACCAGAGATAGTGCATTTTGTTCGAATTTTGCATGAGACCCAACTGTCTTCTGTTGGAACAACATGGTATGCAGTGTTCACTATTTGTCCTTTGTCACAGTAATCTGTAGCCATAAGAAAAATTTTTGCTTGAGGTAATCCTTGGGCCTAGCAGTCAGTAGATGACATTCTTGGTTAGTAAGTGAATTCCCTCTTCGCGATTGCCCTCCTGTATTGACTGCACTCATGCAGAGTTCCCCACTGTTGATTTAAACTGTGAAACATCAACTGTCTCCTTTGCATTTAACATCTCAAGACTGGCAGGATGGTACCCTGCCAACATTCAGGCTGTCTATAGTGATTACAAACGGCTGCACTTGTGTGAACTTTTCAGGTCTGTTTAATAATGTTTGATAATTTTATGTAGATTGAAATAGTGAATAGTTTCTCAGTAACTTATTAATTCATTGTAAGCATGAGCAACGTCACTCCTACAACATATTTTGGCTGCACAAGTTTTCTAACAGTTTCTGTGCTAATCCTCCTCTCAGAATATGTTCCTTTTCTAATAACACATCAAATTAAAACTTTGTGACTACTTCATAAGCTGATAGACCTCACAAGCCTTAAACAGTCTGTTCTTTCATGTACCTGTTTCACGACCACCATAGTAACTGTCGAATTGTTTATCTGATGAATTAACAAACAAATTGCTACAACATACTTTCCCATAAAAGTGCTCATATTTGCAAATATGTACAAGATTTTTAAGTACACTGCACAATAAAATTAATTTTTTTTTTAAATTCCGCTGGAGACTACCTAATGAAACATAAACATCACTCCTAGATTATGCCTTAGACGTGTCACCAATCCCTCCAGTTGTTATCGCTGAGAGATGAAGCCTGGTGCTGCTGCAGATTCTTTACTCAAGCAGCTTCTCATTTGGCCTAATGAGGCTGATGTAGTGACATCTGGAATGGTGTACACTGGGTATGGAACCCAGATCCTTCTGCACCAAAGGCAACAGGGTAACCATTTGTCTATGGCACTGGTCGGTCATCTAATAAATTCATTTACCAACTATGCAGAAAAGGAGCCATAATATCAGGGATTTTCAAAGTATCGTTGGCTGGTTATTCAAGAGTGTGTCATGTTTAATCCTGCTTTTCTAGCTTTGAAACTCCATAAATTAAGCTTTTATTTTTTACTTTGGTGTGTTTGGAACACTTTCAGAAAAATTCTGACACTATAAGTGTCAGTTACATTGTGAAAATTTGTCCATTACTTCTTAAGACAAACACATAAATAGTTCATTTGCTTGTTGTGAAGCAGTAATGTGTGGCTAGTTATTACTCACCATTTGTTGTCAAGTTCATGTCTTCTTAGGTTTCTTGAAATTAACAGTTGATAAAATTGTTAAAATTTTACCCTTTATTGTATTTACAAGGTCGAATATGACTTTTTCTGTAAGATAACTTATGGAAGTAAGTAAGAAATAAGTAAGTTAGTAAGTAACTGTATTTTACCACACATTCTGAAAACTTTGAAAAAAACTGGAAGCAGCAAAATAATTCTATAGTAATATATCATTTGTGCTGTTTTTGTCTTTATATTTTAGATGTATAAGACTGTAACATATCTTAGTCCTAAAAAAAGAAATCTCACATTGTTACCTAGCTCACTATTACACAGCAAAGTGAACTGAAGAGTGACAAGATTGGGAGCTTCTTTGTGTTTACACCTAAGAAATAGAGACAGTAGGTAGAAACAGTAATCACTTCAGTACTCTTACAAGGTGGAGTGCTGCCAGTAACATGCTGTGTGACTATACACAAATGATCTACATATCACAGCAATTAAATACTGACTGATTATTTTGTGTGACAATACTCCATGGACACAATCAATGCAGGTACTTCTATTCACATATAATGTGCATGAATTGACATTTGGTCTGGATAAAACCACTGACTGCTTTACTTGTTGTTCTTCATTTTCACAGAAGAATCTTATTCTTATGCCTTTTTTAAACTTATTTCATTTTTTTCACACATGACATTTTCCCTAGCACATTTTAAAACCAAATCCTAAAGACACAACAGTTTCTGTCAGAGTTCCCTTGCTGGTCTGGTCTTGCAGTCCACTTCTTTGTTGTGAAAGCTGTGAACTTTAGTGATGTTTGTATGTACTCGCATTGTTTATAAAAACGCAGGAACTTCTGCCTAATAGTGCATATATCAGCATTGCCAATGGGATATTTATTGTGAACACTTCCCTCCTCCTTTGGGGCACAGATACTAGAGTGCATTGTGTCCCTCTTGCCGCAAAATTTTCTGTTGGCACTGTCATTCCTTTCTCCATCTTATCATCAATAAATTCAGTGATATTAACAGTAAACCATTTGAGCTTTCTGTGAAAGCATTTTCTTGATGAATTTCCATGCTTTCACAGCTAGGTAGCACACACACTACTTTTAAATGGACTCTGGCTACACCTATTGGTGTGACCATGTTAGTTCTTACTACAGCTGGATCCCCAGTTTGCTTTGTCAGGTTATAAGTTTAGTTCCATGTTTGCTACAAAGAAATGAGGCTTTCAATACATTTTCATCAGTGTGTTGACTTTAAATTCATATATTGTTAATAAATGTTACTTACCTCATTAAATACTTTCTTTCCTAAATTGTTTATCCATTTCTGAAGAACTCTGCGAGGTAACTAATTCTCTGTGCAGGAACACATAGAGTGTGTACTGGAGGATGAAGGGGAATCGGGCTCCCCAGCACCCATGGTGTCTCTGCTGGACAGAGCATCACAGAGTGCCATGGTCCGGTCCTCTCAGACAGACCTCCGCAATGCAGGAGACCGCAGGGGCCTGCTCTGGTTGCTGGATGAGGAGGCAGTCTTCCCTGCAGCCAGCGATGAAGGCTTTCTGGAGAGACTCCTGGCGCATTATGGAGACAGAGGTAATCTATGTCTGCTGTCAGATTTTTGTTACATTTTTGTAGAATCCACCGAAATGCCTGCTGTTTCTATTCTAGTAAATTGGCAGCGCTTAATGTTGCATGATTTTCACCTGTTTTCCTTGTAGTTAGTAATGGAGCACTTCATGACAGAAAAAAAGGTTGACATAACGAAAACTTATTGCAATTGTGATTTCTTGCAAGTGTGTGTGTGTGTGTGTGTGTGTGTGTGTGTGTGTGTGTGTGTGTGTGTGTGTGTGTGTGTGTGACACAATAAAACACAATCACTTTCAGAACCAAAGGCTGAGATTGAGAATGTAATTTCAGAAGAGGTGCAAGTATGGTTAAATGTTAGGGATAATTTCATCGATAAAATGATAGTGTGCCTGTAGTGTTGTAAGGGCATTTGAAAAATATCACATTTCATACATAATTACAGGTAGCACACACTGCAATAACTCAATTTCACCAATAAATTTATAAGTTGTTGCACGCTCAAAATTTCCATTCTTTATTGGACACCTTATATTACCCCTTCAAAACCTAACAGATTACTTAATGAATTTTTAAGATTATTAAACTTTCCTCCATTGCTGGTTTTGAAAGTTGGGAGTGAAGCTGGTTAGCAGCTTTTCACTTCATGGTGGGCTATCAAAGGGTGAGTTTCCACAGAAGACACGATTCATGGAATGAATCATTGGTTAAATCACTAGACTTCAGCTATTAATATGTGCAGCCATTCTTTTCTAGTCACTACTTCAGTTGTGTTTATCATGTAGATAAAAAATATTAACCTTCTTTTGCAACTGAATGTTTATTTTCTTTTTAACTCACATGTTGACCGACATGTCTATCAAACATGTTAGTTTACATTGATGACTGTGTCATCATGAAGGACATTGATTGATTGATATTAAGCTTTCGAGTGCACAGAATTAAATGACTGAATAAAATTTGCCAAATTCTGAAAAGCAGACCTCATACTATTCAGAATAAATACAAGGGGAAAGACAGAAAATAGACTGGTTCTTTTGTAGGCACTAGACAATCATAATAAAGGTTCACACTGCAGCATGGTCATGTGCAGTGGGCAAGAAGAAATGTAATGTGTAACTGTAACATATTATAAATTGGAAATCTTTATTATGTTTATCCATCCAATGGACCCAAAAGACAAAAAGAATAGGAAACATAAAAACAACTGTTGCTGGCTATCACGAATAGATGAAACTTGTTTTGTTCGAAACAAAATAAGCTTTCATTTGCAAAAGATCAATAATATAGGGTTTCCCTTTCAAAGCTTTCACATTACAAAGCCCCAGGAAAAAATTACAATAGATATTATAATGGAAATGCGTGATACAATAGAACATCTCAAATAATGTATCAGTACGCCTGTACTTCGGAATCGTTTGTTGCTTGAAGAGTAATAAGTCTCGTAAATTTTTTGCCTTCTTCTCTGTAATATGTCTTCTGTCACTACCACAATTGCATCAGTGATAAGACCTCTTCACATAGGACTATCAACCACTTTCATGTAAAGTTGGGGGAATGTTGTGGCCAAGCGATGGGTCCTCCATGTCTCATCCAGCGATTGGGAAATCCTGTAACCAGGACCTTGTGAAAACTGCTGACCAGTGCAGCAGAACTCCATGTTTTTGAAAGATGATGATGGGTTGCAAGTCTTGTATCTGAGGGTATAAAAACTGCTCCTATGTGTCCAGATATACTGGCCCATTCACTGTGTTTTCCTCAAATAAGAATCATCCAATATTTGCCCACACCAGATGTCCACTTAAGGGCTATCATGAACATTTTCCATGATAGCATGTTGATGTTTTCAGCCACAAGTCAGAACATTTTGTCAATTACCTCTTCCATATACATGAAAGGCTACCTCATTTGAGAGTGAACATCTTTCCAGGTAGCTGGCATTCATGCCAGTACAGTGCAGCACAACTGTAGGAAATTGTTTTAGGCATGGTTTGTAGTTTAGCACCAGTTGCTGCTAAATTTGCGCTTTATAAGCAGAAAACAAAGATGATAATGTAACAAATGGTGCAGTGTTGCCAGAATATAAGTTGCCTAGATGCCTGTCGAACTGACTTACGTGAAAATCTGAGAAACCCTTGTCTGATGTCCTCCACTGTCTCTTCCAAAATGCTATGACATATAGGACCAGAATGTTGTTGAGGTCTTCAGTCCGAAGACTGGTTTTATCCAGCTTTCCATCCTACTCTAGACTGTGTGACCTTCTAATTCTCCAAAAAGTACTCCAACCTAGTTCCTTCTGAATCTGTTTACTGTATTCATTTCTTGGTCTGCCTCTACAGTCCCACCCCCCATCCCCATCCCCACCCGACACATCCCTCCAATACTAAACTGGTGATCTCTTAATGTCTCAGAATGTGTCTCATCAATGGATCCCTTCTTTTTGTTAAATTTCGTGTCTCCAGAGTTCAGTTCAGGACCTCCTCATTAGTTATGTGATTGATCCAGTTTAATCTTCAACATTCTTCCGTACCACCACATTTTGAAATCTTCTATTCTCTTTTATTCTAAACTGTTTACTTTCCATGTTTCTCTTCCATACATGGCTACACTTAAGACAAATACATTCAGAAAAGACTTCTAACACCTAAATCTGTATTCGATGTTAATTAATTTCTCTTCTTCAGAAATGCTTTTTTTGCTATTTCAAGTCTACATTTTATGTCCGCTCTGCTTTGTCCATCGTCAGTTATTTTGCTGCCCAAATAGCAAAGCTCATCTACAAGTGTCTTGTTCCCTCTTCCAATTCCCTTAGCAATGCCTAGTTTCATTTGAATACATTCCATTATCCTCATTTTACTTTTGTTGATATTAATCTTATATACTCCTTTAAAGACACTGTCCATTCCATTCAACTGCTCTTCCAAGTCCTTTGCAGTCTCTAACAGAATTATAATGTCATCGGCAAACTTAAAAGTCTTTATTTTGTCTCCCTGAACTTTAATTCCTACTACAAATTTTTCTTTGGTTTCCATTACTGCTTGTTCAGTGTAAAGATTGAATAACACCAGGGATAGGCTACAGCCCCTTCTCAACCACTGCTCCCCTTTTGTGTCCCTTGACTCCTGTAACTGCTGACTGATTTCTGTACAAGCTGTAAATAGCCTTTTGCTCCCTGTTTTACCCTTGCTACCTTCAGAATTTCAAAAGAGTATTCTAGTCAACATTGTCAAAAGCTTTCTCTAAGTATACAAATGCTATAAGCACATGTTAGCTCTTCCTCAACATATCTTCTAATATAAGCCTTAGGGTCAGTCTTCTCTTGCACGTTCCTACATTTTTCGAGAATCCAGACTGATCTTCTCACATCTTCAGTTTGCTATGATTTGAATATTTGCAGACTGAAGCTTTAAGAGAGAATATCAAGCATCCTTAGATCAATAAACGAACAATTAATGAAAGTATCTGTTGAAATGTATCATCATGGTCTGAAATGAGGGACAGCCCACCCAAGATCCTTCCCACACCTGCTAAAGTGGTGTTCTGTTGCCCACCCCATCTCCACAATGTCCTAGCCCCTCTGCCACTCCCAGTGCCAACATATTGCCACAGGGATCATATCCCCGTGGAAGACCCAGGTACAAGACCTGCCTGCCCAATCCACCCACCCAGCCCTGTCCTGTCACAGACTTGTCCTACTCCATCAGAAGCCACATACCAGCTCTGCTTCCATCATTAAACAGCTCTTTATATTGGTGCAGCTAACAACCAGCTCTTCACCAAGAGGAACAGCCACACCCTGACTGTGGCCACAAGCATGATAGACCACACATTTTGGCAAACGTGCAGCTGAAAATAGCATACTAGATTTCAGAGGCTGCTTCAGAACCAAAGCCATCTGGAGCCTCCCTTCCATCACCAGCTTTTCTGAACTGTAAAAGTGGGAGTCATCTTGACAACACATTCTTCGATCCCAAAATTATCCTGGCCTCAACCAGTGGTAACCTACTTGCCCCACACCCATCAGTCTACAGTTTCTACCCATTCTGTCCTACCATCTCCTCCCAATTCATGTCCCCTGCTCACTCCACCAGACAGAGGTCTTATCTCCCCCCCCCCCCCCTTCACCCCCTCCACCTGTACCCTGCCATCCCTTCCCCTTCCCTGCTGCTCAGTGTGGCAGTTGCATTTCAGTATGAGCTGCTGGAGAACGTGATTGTGCTCGTGAAGTGTGCTTGCTTGTGTGAATGTGTGTGTGTGTGTTTTCTTTTCTGAAGAAAGCTTTGGCCAAAAGCTAAATTTGCAACTGTGTTTGTGTTGTGCCTGTCTGCAGCTCAACGTGTCATCTTTACGGAGACTAGAAATGTCTTCTTTCCATTGTTTGATTTTAATGAGAACTTCAGTCATTTTAACTGTATTTTTATGTACAGTATAACAAAAGCATAATTGTCCTTACTTGGGCCCTTTTGTTTCAGAACACCAGCTGCTGTTGCGCAAGGCTCCTGGACACAACCAGTTCGTCTTGCAGCATTTACAGGGCACAAATCCTGTACTGTATACAGCAACTGGTTGGCTCAAAGCGTCTCGAGAAAATCCAATGGTTCGAAATGCTGCCACACTGCTCCAGGAGTCTTCCAAGTAAGTTGGTGGTGGTGGTGGTGGTGGTGGTGGTGGTGGTGGTGGTGGTGGTGGTGGTGGTGGTGGTGGTACCATCACACTGCCAGTGCACACTTAAGAGAAACAGGATTATGGCTGGGTGCTGTTTTGTAGAGAGAGCTCCTATTGGCTCAGTAAATAGAATAGTTCAGTGTGTCATGAGACTATGACCTTGGCAGACTTTGTATTGCCCATTGGCAGGAGTGTTCAGTGTGGGATGGGTAAGGTGCACATTACGAGTGCATTCGATCATGGCAAGGTCATAGTTGCCTAATGCTTGAGGCAATGCAGCTCTTAGAAGGTTTAGCTGCTGGGCTTTTCAAGTGCCTCAATATCAACAGTGTATGTTAAGTGCCAGATTTGGTGAAAAACACTGCCACCAGTGTCAGTTGTCAATGACAACAATGTTATCATGACAGAGTTGCCATCAAATGTCACAAATAGTAACAATGGATGGAGTGGTCACACTGGTGAGCAGCCCTACTGTCCAGAACCATTTTTCCATTCAGTGTCACGTAAGTACGTGTTCTACCCATATATCGAAGGGCACAGAGATTAGCATGGTGCAAAAGTGCACCCATTGGATGTTTGAAATATAGGAAAAGTCACCTGTGCTCATGAATTGCAGCACTCACTGGTATATACCAAAGTCAGTGTACAGTTACATACAAAACACAATGTTTATTTTATTTCTATGTATTTATTCATCCTTAGACAATTCTGCATAACAGTATAAGACATATCAGACACATTACAGAAATAATATATACATATAAAAATGTGTGCAGAATAGAATAGGTCTAGGTGAAGATAGATCATAACTATCATGATCCTATCAGCAGAACCATTCCAGCATTTATCTAGCAGCTGGGGGAAGCTTAGGACAGCTACGTAGGGTTCGAACCCTACTTCTACTGAGAGTGAGTCCAGTGCATTAACACTAACTAGTCTTATTGCTTGGTATATAATTGAGAAAGAAAACTGCATATTCCTAGCCTTCAAGGAGATTTGAGCATGCACCAGAAATATGACCAGTGATATAACTAGAACATTAAACTTCATTGTATTACATTTTCCAAAAAATGAAAACACATTAATGCATAATACAACACTGCTGAAAGTATAAACACATGAACATACAAATACAGCACTATAACCATCTCAAATAACCTTGCAACAGAAACCTTCTTTGAGTAGGTGAATTGCAGTACAGCTGAAACAGAGAAAACGGGAAGCCAGCAACAGAAACGTTCTTGTGCATAGACAAATGGAGCATAGATGGTACAGCTACTAACAGATTGAAAAGTGCTCAAAAATAAACAAGAACCTAGTATTTCTGTAAACTAACATATTTGTTTCCACTGTAGAAACACTTCTCAACAACAAATGCTTTTAACTGTACAGCAAAAGCCACTTCTTTCTCCAGCCTCTTTGTTTATTGGCATTGCATTTTAAAGAATGTCACAAAAGTGGCTCATGTGTCTTTGTCTAAGAGTTGGTTTTGCTCACTCTGTGTGGAGTGACTCATGGTTGTTAACATTATAGCCATGGTAATTGCTGTAGTTTGCAGGACTCCAAGATTATCTCTTGTCATCATCACACATTTGGTGTGTATGATGAGAGTAATGTAAGCATACTCAACTTCTTAAATATGGGCTTGCAGTGGGCCCTTGTGGAGCTATATGACAAGGTTCAAATAGCCCTTCTTGGAAATGAAAAAAATTCATTTAATCATCTATCAGTTTTATTCCAAGAAACTATTCCATAAGCTACAAGGGATTGGAAGTAGCCAAATGAGCCATTCTTGTATCTCCAGAGAAACATACTTGTGAAATGACTCTCAGAGCATAAAATGCAGAACTGAGTTTCTGGGAGAGTTCTGTTACGTAGTCTTTCCAGTTTGTCTTGATCAACATATACTCTTAGCATTCCTAGAAGTTTTGTCCATAGTACACTTCCCTACTCATTTCCACCATGCACCAGTTGGAGACCTTCAGTATGTTTCATTTTTCCAAATAGAATGTAATGTATTTTTTTCACATTAAGGGTCAGCCTGTTGGCATTGAACAATAAATGTAAGAACTTGACCAGCTCTTGCAGACAGAGAGACCTTAACACCGCTCACTATTACACTAGTGTCATCCAGGAACAGCACGATCTTAGCTGCAATTCCTTAGGTTTGTCCTGTTGTACACCTTTTTTTTTACTTTATTTCCATCTGATACTGATTTGATTTTCTGATAAGGATGAGCTTAAGTGTGCTTCACAACCCACAATCTATTTTGCAAATATCACTGAACTCACTTGTTGTGTGTCCCTTTTACCCCATTACTTCTTACTTTTGTAAAACAATTTTATTGCTAACAGTACTTAAAGCTTCAGAAAGATCTAAATTAATCTTAATTAACTCCAACAACACTACCATAGTTACACAGGTTTCTAATTATTTCATCTGTGTAATCCATTATTACTGTTCCTGTACTTCTTCCTGATCGAAAGCCATTTTCATTACCATTCATTCATTTGTGGTTGTTTAGGAACTCAGTGATTCATTGTTTAATTAATCTCTCAAATAATTCAGAGAATGCTTGAATAAAGGTAACATTTTAAAATTTTTAATTTATGGGGGAACACACACTCAGTGAAAGGTAAATGAGCAGTGTACGCCAAGAACTTTGAAATTTGTGAAGTATTACAGATCGTGAGTGAGACTAGTACTTACTATTCAGCTGCTGACACTTTGCACTTGAGACTTTTAATCACCTTTACTACTTCATGTTCACTAGTTGGTTCCGATGTCATGCTCTATGCAGGTTTAACATATATCAGTTTATCTCGATTTGTGAAATTTTAGCTTAGTGTTCTGGAAGCATTTATGAAGTAATCACATATGTAATTTGCCAAGTCTCTTTCTTTTTGCCAATGTTAGTGTTCTCAACATTCTTCATTTGTCTTTCCTATTTCACTTTTTTACAATTTCCGAGCAGATTTTGAGTAGTTGCTCAACATTATTATAATGCTATCATTTCTAAGTAGTTATGCCTCTTCAATTACCTGTTGATGTATTTTCTTTTAAATCTTTACATATTGTGTAAACTGGAGATTTTTTATTCTTTTCATTTGAGAACTGAATCTATTTTGGAGTCCTACAGGAAATCTTAAAGCCTAGCATAATCCAGGTAGTAGGTTTAGTGATCTGACATGAGAAGACTATGGTCAGTTTCTTCAGAAAAAAACTCAAAAATAAATATTAAAGAGCAAAGAATATCTACAAAAACTGGTGCAGTTCTCAACAGAGAAATTTCTTTTATATGAAAGAAGTACATTCTGTCCATTCACAGTTGTCCCGGAACTGTGAAGCTGAGGACGCTGTGATCAGATAGCACTAAATGAGTATTAATAATTTCTCTCTATGTGGTCTTCTCATTTGAAAATGTTATCTGTAAGACTACCAGTCTATTTCTTATTCTTGTGGGGCTATTTATAAGAGGAAGCATGTTGAAACTGTGCAGTACACCAAGAAATGGCCTCTTTGAGCAGAATCATTCAAAGGGTCATATTAAAATCCCCACAGACAGTTCTGGTGCTCTTTTCAGTAAATGTTATGTGCAGCAGAAGGTCTATTTTATTAATGAAAGTGTCTGTGTCCCTAACAGGTGATCTTTATGCTGTAATTATTACATTACCCACTTCATCATGCAGTTGAACAGCAGCAGCTTCAGAATGCTCTTCAGTAGTCAGTCCTCCTACCTCCCCACCTCCTTTTATATCAACATTATGTTTAAGAAAAATACAAACTTGAAAAATGCAAACTACTTAACTTTCAGCATCCTTCCTATAGAACTGAGTAACCAAATTATGATGATTAATGGTAACAATACCTACTTCAAAATCCCTGCACCATTGTTGCATAATACATGCACACTCAGTATTTGTATCATTAACTGCTATTTGAAGTTCAAAAGATCTATCTCTGAAACTCTAGATATTATAACTTCAAATATGAAAATTTGTAGAACAGAGACTGATAATAGGTGTACTCACACTTTGCAGTGTCATGTCCAAAACCATTTTGAGGCAGGGTACCAAAAATCCTTGAGTATTAAGAGTTTTCTATGCGCCATAGATCTGTCCATTGGTTGCATTGTAATGCTGACTGCAGCAGCTACTGGTGAGGCTGAGACTTCTGCTGCTAGAGGTGACATGCAATTCTCTCAGTGAAACCTACTATCTGAGCAAGTGCATCAGTTTGCCTGACTGCAACACTACATAGGTGACTTACACCATCAACAAGAAAGAAGAATTGTGTTGGAATGGTTTGAGGGATGTGTGAGGGACACTCCATTGAGATGAGGATTCTGGCACACTCGCACCTCCTCATCCCTCTCCTCCAGATTACTGCGTGGCATGCCATTGAGCAAGGTACATGCATTTTTGAATCTTTTCTGACCAATCTCTGAGACTTCTGGATGGAAGTTGGACAGTCTTGGATCAGGATGGCTGCCCACTGTTTTGGCATTTCATGGCTTCTAGTCCACAATGCACTGTCACTTTCATTGGGGCAAAAGTGGTTGCTACACACTTTTATGTAGGCAGGTATAATTCAGTTACTGAGTGTAGGTTCTGCAGCAGTTGTCAAAGCTTCTTTTGCATACGTATAACGTTGCCCTGTTTCAAAATACTGGCATTGCAGACCATAGTGATAGACTTCCAGAATGATATTTTCACTCTGCAGTGGAGTGTACGCTGATATGAAACTTCCTGGCAGATTAAAACTGTGTGCTGGACCGAGACTTGAACTGGGGACCTTTGCCTTTCAAGGGCAAGTGCTCTACCATCTGAGCTACCCAAGCACAGCTAAGCCATGTCTCTGCAATATCCTTTCTTTCAGGACTGCTAGTTCTGCAAGGTTCGCAGGAGAGCTTCTGTAAAGTTTGGAAGGTAGGAGACTAGGTACTGGCAGAAGTAAAGCTGTGAGAATGGGGCACAGTGAGCATTTTGTGAACAGTCATATAGCAAATACATACACAAGCTCCCCAAAGAGAAACAACTAAAAGAAACATGCTATGTAATTTTTCCTGCTATGTAATTTTTTCTTAAATTGTGATAAATTTGAAGAATAAAAATAATTTTATAAAGATGAAGGAGTGGCTCCATTTTTTGTGTCAAGACATGCATGCTCGGAAATAGGTGATGGGGATTTGTGGCTAGGCTGCCTCTGGCAGCCACTTCAGCTAGTTGCATGCGTGCCATTTAAATGTCAGGGTGCACTATGCTGCTATGGACAGTAGGCATAACACACACCTACTTCTTTGTGTGGGAGGAGGGAGGGAGAAAAAGCTTTACCGTCCATGATGCTGTGATTGAAGAGACATCCTGGTGCAAAAGTGAATGGGGCAAGGGCAATCCCACTGCTTGGGGCAGGCTGGCTGCTTGTGCTGTACAAAACAAGAGGGGCATGATGGAAGTGGCATTCACTGTTTCTGCTGCCGATTACATGTTTGTCCAAGGCTTGTTTGTGGTGCAGCTACCTACTCTATCCCCAGCATGATAGGCTCCATGGGCCAGGGTTTCATGCTTTCAACAATGGTGACATCACTCCAAGACTCTGACTGGTGGCCCGCAGCACGAGAGACCTTGCGTGACTGTGCAGTATTCAAAACCCGAACGTAGAGTCCTCAAGCTGAAGGGCATGTTGACACACCACCTTATCTAGGGCTGAATGACTGACTGTGTCTCTGACCATGGCATCTGCATTAGACTCACTGTGAAGAACAACACTTACAACTGAATTCGTGAAGCTCAGCCGCCCAGCCGCAGTACGATTGCTGCAGGAGGACGACAGCAAACTACTATTTTTGCAAAAAGCAAGCAGCACTGGTACAACTGTATCTCCCTGCTGTTGTTGCAGAATGGACTGAGTAAAGTCTAAATGAAAGAGCCGAGTGGCAGAAAACCACAGAACCTGAAAAATGCAAGAATTCAACCCTTGTTGTCACCACTCGTGTTCTAAGGGACACTAAGAAAGAGACAGTCATAAAAGAGATACCATTTGTTGGGCCACAGAGTGACAACAAGATTACAATGAAAGTAGTTACTTGTAAGGAACACACAAACAACTGAAGGTCACTATCCCTGACAGATGTTGCCAGCATAGTGCTTCACACACGCAGTGGGCTGGGTGATGGGAATCATTGACTGTGGTGCCTATTTTGGCTATCTCATGTAGTTGTAGGTGCACCATTTGAATGTTGAAGCACACTACCTTGCCATAGTGGCCTGAATGATGTCTACTGTGGGTTGTAGGTGTGATAACCAGTGGGTTACTATGAACTCCAGTATAGTAACATGTAGTTACTTCAGCTATGTCCTAGAACTGTTTATCTTTAATTTCTGGCTCTCCTTTTCTAAAATTGCACAATTTTTTGCTATACCATTGCAGTTGGTTAATAAGTTGGCACAAACGTCTATAACAACTGCTATAGTCTCTGACATTGAAGTTTGAGAATCTGTGTGAGGACAGATTTGGTCAGTTCTCTTTTGTTGTGAGGGTTCATATCCTGCACATATGTTGAACAAGAATTATGTAAAATAACAGTAGAGCACATCTTTCATATTCTAAAGAACCTTCACAGTAAGAGTCATATCTCATAGCTGATATAGCAGACAATAACTGTATGATATATGACTTCCATCTCATAGTGTATTTACTATCACTAATTTTACTGAGACCACTGCGATAATCTTTGTTATCCTTTTATTTCTTTTCATTCCCTTATTTCTTTCTAGCTAACTATTTTAAATAGAAAACATCATTTGAAGAAGTTATTTATTGCAAAACAGTAAAAACTCTGAAATCCTCACTGAAAGAATACTTGCCTGTACACCAAATTTCTCTTTGCAGTTTCTTGTTAAGCATCATGCTCCACACAGGAAACATACATTGAATATCTCAGTAATCTCTAGTGACCATGCCTACCATCAAAAATCACTCGTCGAAATATTTCTGAGTACAGGAAGGATTCTTCAAGAAATATTGTGGGGAGCATTGGAGGAGCACAGTGACAGATAAGGTGATTCCACATAGGATGGAACATAATCTGTAAAGAAACTGAACAGATTGGGTTGACCACTGCTGACTAGGAATGATGGAGAAATACTTTTTTACTAAGTCAGAATGAGAAACAGAAAAGATAAAGAATATTAAAATGTTCTAAAATATCTATTCATCATCACTGACGATCATTTGAAGAAGTACTTCAAAAAACATATGAGGGACATTGGATTAAAAATTATGTGAATTTGAGGAGAAGTTCAAAATAAATGAACTTGATATTTCCCTTATATTTCTCTTACTGCTTTGAGAATAGCAAAGCCAACTTAAAGAAAGTCAAATATGCTTGATTTTGAACTTGGCTCTAGAATGAATATGAAATGGGGTAACTTGAGAAATATGCACAGTATCCCAAAATTTAAGTGTGTTTGTAAGTGCCGTGAAATCTTCAGAGAGGAAATATGATATTCTGTTGCATGAGAAAGATATTATTTAGTGACAAAAAGTCTAAGAAAGTCTGAAATCTGCAAGCGCTGTTTTGAATTTTGATTTTTGAGGTTGTTGAAGAAAGCATATAATAATTTCTAAAAATTTTAATTTGTAGGCCTAAGCATGTAAGGATTGTAATTCTAATGAGATAACAGCATCAAAAATAAATGATGCCTAGATAAAATGCCCATGTCTTTGGAATATGAACTTGTGGTCAGTTTCAGTATGCTAACAATAATAAAAAAAGAAGATAAATGTACAGTTTAATGCAAATTGAATAAGATGAGCTGAAATGATAATAGCAGTGTTAACAATTTTGCATTTTGTTGCCACTAATATGAAATGTAGGATATTGTTCCAAACAGAGAAAAGAGGAGCCTTAGTTCATTGATGTTTACCTGAGAAAGTAAACCTCCACTTTGATTAAAGCTGCTTGTTATTTGACATTTTGCACATGGCACTCCAGCATTGCCATTTTTGCTGTCAGCTATGCCTTGGTTAAGACTCGGTCAACATGGGCAAAATGCATTTTGCGGGTGACAGTTCAACTAACCAAGAGTTATTATACACAATAACAGATTATGTGTGCATCACATGGAAATGCTTTGTTGTTGTGGACTTGAAATAGTGATATAGTGAGTTCTTATTGGGAGAAATAAGATCCACGATATGGAGTGTCAACTAATAAGTAATATTAACCTAACTATAGAGCACATACAGTGTTTGCCAAGGAAGTTACAAAAAAGAGCTTTGAACTGCAAGTGTACGTCCATTTTCAAGTGGGTTTCATTCTTTTTAAAATGTAAATTGTTATTGCCACTTTCAGATGATTTAAAATATTACTACATCATTTTCTTCTGCAGGGAAGAAATGAGCCAGCTGTTTGTGAGTATCCGTGGCACCGGAGTTTCAAGCACGCTGGGTGGCTCAGTTGTGGGAATTGAAGGCACACAGTCACTAAGGAGAGCATCGAGCATACGCAGAACATTCACGGCTGGAGCTGCGGGTATCAAACGAAAATCTGTTTGCCTGCAAGTCAAGTTCACTGTGGTGAGTACAATGTTAACTCTTCACTTATGATGCTTCTTTTTAATCAATCTGCACAATGCAATCATTTTAAAAAGTAATGTTAAGTTACTACTTTCTGACTACTATTGGCAAAATGTTTGATTGCAAGAATTACTAATTTCCACCAGAGGGAATGATATAACACTGTATTTGCCTATCTCCTAAAATGAAATTTTAATTTAAGAAATTGTAAGATATTCTCTCAGGTGCTTTTATTTCATAGACATGTGGAAATGGAAAAGGAAGGGGGGAGGGGGGAGGCTACAGCAAGCTTAATGATAAAGTTGGAACACTTTTTTAATTTGAACACCTTCAAATTAGAGTAATTTTCAAATTACTGCATATTATGTAAAATGAAGCACATGTTTGTGATCAGCAAACTTGCTGTTTTTACGAGGTGTGTTTTTTAAGTAAGTATCGTTTTGAAATTAAAAAAGACATGCTAAGATATTTCAATAATTTTATTTTTATATGAAAGCCTGTACCTTAATCTACTTTTCTACATAATTTCTGTTGATATTGAGGCACTTGTCATAACATTGTACCAGTTTTTGAATACCCTCCTTATAGAAGTCTGCTGCCTGACTTGTTAACCACTGCATCACCACTGTTTTGACTTTGTCATCGTCTTGAAGACTCTGACCACGCAGGTTCTTCAAGTGCAGGAACAGATGGTAGTCACTGGGTGCAAGATCAGGGCTGTATGGAGAATGATCTAGTGTTTCCCATCGAAGGATGTGAGGATATCTTTGGTCTGATTAGCCACGTGTGGACGGCATTGTCTTGCAGCAAAACAATGCCCTTGCTCAACTTCCATGGACTGTTGCTTTTATTCTGGTGTGATGTAGGCCACCCATGTTTCATCGCCCGTAACACTGTGGCTTAAGAAATCATCACCATCATTGTGGTACCACTCAAGGAAAGTCAATCCACTGTCTAAACATTTGGTTTTTTGCACATCCGTCAACATTTTCGGTACCCAACAAGTGCACAATTTTCGGTTATTCAAGTGCTCAGTCACAATGCCATACGAAACACTACAAGAAACATTAGGAAAGTCATCCTTCAAGGAGGAAATTGTAAAGTGTCTGTTTTCTCTCACCAACACTACAAGAAACATTAGGAAAGTCATCCTTCAAGGAGGAAATGGTAAAGTGTCTGTTTTCTCTCACCTTATTGACCACTTCATGCACCAAACTTTCATTAACAACCGAACGCCCACTCCATTGTTCATCATGCACATTTGTGGAGCCATCTTTAAATGCTCTCACCCTCTTTCTTACCATTCCATCACTCATAATGTTTTCTCCGTAAACTGTACAGACCTTGTGATGAATATCGATTGCTTTTATCCCTTCAGCACTAAGAAATCTTACAATAGCCCGTACTTCACACTCGGCAGGACTCATGATTATTGGAGGCATCTTAAACACTCAGTACACAGTGTAAACAAGGAAGAATCAGACTGTAATGGCGTCAGTGCATAGGTTAAGGTACAGGCTTTGATGTAAAAATAAAATTATTGAGATATCTTAGCACATTCTTTTTTAATTTCAAAACGGTACTTACTTAAAAAACACGCCTCGTATGAGTCCAGGTTGATGTTCTAGCATAATTTTATTAGTGGACTCAAAAATTTTAAAGCATATGGTATATGAAAATTTAAGTAACAGATTGTTCTTTAAAGTACAAGTTTATCAGCACTAATTACACCGTAGGAATCAGCAAAATATAAATTACTGTCTAGATAAAAAAGTTTTGATAACATGACATGTGAAGTAATTTTGACATGTTATTGGGTAATTGTTAACTAAAAGGAAGAAAAATAGTCTTTATTTACTCTAGCATCAGAACTAGTTGGGATACCCCTCTGTGATGTATGTGTAATGGATAGCAAGCATTGCTAGTCATATGCATGTTGTCGGTAGTACTATTTGAAGTAAATCTCTATATTGCTACCATCCAAACCACATCATGTAGATTTGGTATTGCTTTTTCCACCATCCACTTTTCACGGGCTACAGCAGCAATCAAAAACTACACAAATAGGATGTATGAGACTACGACTAAATATTTTCAAAGAGAAACTGGCAACATAGTGAGTTCCCACGTTTTCACTGAAGGAAACTGCTTAAGTGTTTCTCAAGAAATGATATGTTTTAAAATACCTTAGTTAAAGATTTATATTTGTGGAAGCTAAGCTAATGTGGATTAAATACGTCGTTTATGCCAGTCATTAATGTCTACGTAGAAACCAGCTGTAATAGTTTTTCGTTTACTTTTCAAAACTTTAGGATCTACTGCAATTTTTTGCTCTTTCCTGCTTGTCCTAAAAGCATTGCTCTGAAAGTAAGAGAAATTTGTTGTGTATTTGCTATAGCTTAGAATTCATGGTGTAAAAATCATTACAGCCACGGTCTGTTGCAGTTTTATGTGATACTGTTACTCATTTTCAGGATGGCCTTGTTGAAACACTACGAAGGACTCGGCTGAAGTTTGTGCACTGTTTCTTGCCCCAACATAATGCTGGGCTTTCTGATGCAAAGTCTCAGCTGCCACGTTCTGGCAGCACAGGGAATGCTGAGGATCTTGTTATCAATGTACCATTGCTCAGGTCTCAGGTATGTTTCTTGTGTTCCCAGAAGAAATGGGACTTTCTCTTGTGCACCGAAATAGTTACTAAGAATTATATGTTCATAAATTGCACATTGTCAGCAGGTTGTCAATTTTTTGATAGTGTTGAATCTAGTCTTGTAAAACAAGATCTTCTTTTTCTATAATCCTAGCCATAAATGCTTCAGCACTCTTCAGTGGGTATTTGTTTTGTCTACTGCCCAAAACTTAAGAATTAAACTGATGCTAAGGAGTTACAGCAAAATTTAAAATTATGCCTGTACCATTGCTTACTATTTTCTAGTGTATATATGTGCTGGTTTATTTAAAAATTGCTATTTGTTTTGCCTGTCCATCAGTGGTCATTGTATACTGACAGCATTGTCATACCATTCCACATGCATGTAAACAAAAAGAAAAGATTTTCTCCCTTAGACTGAAAATTGGTAATATAATAAACTTTAAATAAATCCTGATTTACTTGCTAAATGGCATGTACACATAGGTCAGTAGAGGAAAATAAGATCACATCCCAGTAAAGAGATTGTGATGGTGCATTTAGATCACATTATATCTGAATAAAAGCCTCAACAAAATACACATACATCTCATTTATTAACCAATAAAAATCAGGGTACGGAAAATAATAAATAAAGTGAACTGTAAAGTAACATTGACACATGGCATACCTGTTTCAGTATGATGAGGTCACTGGTAAAGATACAGGGTGCCATTCTGTTAGAGATTCAATTGTGATACTGCAAAGACACTGAAACATAGAGCTCATTTGTCTGCAGCACAATGTGAGGCATTGTTCTGTAATAAAATGGGTTGCACGTAATTTGAAACTAAAGATCAGTGCAATTCTCGATATACAGAGAGCATCTTTTTCATCTCAAAATGTTTGTGCTGCTGTTTTCTTCAGAATGTTGCACCTTTTTGACTTTCATCACACGCCTGGCTCCAAATCTGACATCTGACATCTTGCAGATTCTTAGCAGACACAAGGACCCATCTTTATTTCTTGCTTTCATCCATAGTATTTTGTAGTTTTGCTAGTGCAGCCTTATGTGGCCTACAGTACCACAGTCATGTAGTTTGATCTCTTGTTGTAGGCATTATTCTCTAGTGGCTTGGGTTAGTACCTTCTTGTATGTCATTAGATAGTTCTGTTTGTTGGGAGATGGTCAGCTGTGGATGGAACTGGCCACTGTCGGGAAACAACAAGAAATTGCATTGGGCACAGCTGACAGAATTCAGTTGTTGTCATAGGCTGGAATTTTGTTAGGGCAACTGAGTTTTGTGCTGTAATACTTATAGCAACTTTGGATACAGACGTTCTGGCCAATTTGACCACTCCCAAATGTGCTTGCAGTGATGGGTTTTCAATCTCTAGATAGAAGGCAAATATTGATATTGGCAGTTTGGCTGTCTGCTTCTGGCTTAGCAACAAATACAAGGTGCTCTGTATTGTCTGGAACACATCTGAATCGTATTATGACTTCCAGAATGAGATTTTCGCTCCACAGCAGTGTGTGGGCTGATATGAAACTTCCTGACAGATTAAAACTGTGTTCTAGACTGAGACTTGAACTCAGAACCTATGCCTTTCACGGGCAAGTGCTCTACCAATAACCTTTCTTTCAGGAGTGTTAGTTCTGCAAGATTCGCAGAAGAGCATCTGTGAAGCTGGGAAGTAAAAGACAGGGTACTGGCAGAATTGAAGCTGAGAGAATGGGTCATGAGTCGTGCTTTGGGTAGCTCAGTTGGTAGACCACTTGCCCGTGCAAGCCAAGGTCTCGAGTTTGAGTCTTGTTCTGGCACACAGTTTTAATCTAAAGGAAGTTTCATAGTATGACTTGTCTCTTGGGCATATGGATAATCTTTGTACAAAGTCTGGACAAACATAAAAGGCTGAGGCATGACTTGCAATTTTCAGTGTCATATCTAGAACTGGGTGTGATCCTCTGGTTTGGAGCTGAATGGATCCTTAAACTGGGACCTCTCATAGAATTTTCTTCTCAAATGGTAATTTCTTGATCTCTCTTATCAGATATACAACTGTAAGGCACCTTGAATAGATAAGACATTCATTACTTACTCAGGTCTGCTACTTTGAGTAACATAGCATGTGTGGCACATACATGGAGCTTTTTAAGATTAAGGGAACACCAGCATAGGCACAGCAGGTGGAGAGAGCAGGGAATCAGTCCCTAATCAAGTAGGATAATGTTTGCCCATTCATTGCAGAGGAGAAAATGTAAATGTAATATTAGTTACCTTCATATGTGTCAGAAGCAAAGTCCTTGCATTAGTCTCATTTGTCAACAGTAATAATGCCCACATAATACTCACAATAGAAAGTTGCAGATCTAACAATTTAATGGTCATTTGTTGTTGCTTTTATAAAGACTGAAAATCTCCTTTGTATGAGTCAATGTGGGTTCTGCATACAGTATATGAAGAGTCTGGTAATATGCTACTGTCTGGTATGTAATATATTTTTCAAAATAATAATTATGGGAGGGAAGAAAATAAAACTCTCACAGAGGTTTGTCAACAGTTGTTCTTCCTTTGTGTGATTAAAAAAGAAGAGGAAAGGCAGAAGTGAAAATTGTACCAAAAGTTCCTTCTGCCATACGTTACAGGTATTGACGGAGAACTGTAATATGCAGTTAATGTTCACATTTAACATGGAGTTTTGGAATTGAGTATTACAAAGCAATTTTTGAAATAATGCAGTGTAGGCTTTCATGGCCAGTGGTTTTTCCTGTTACAATATCCAGGCTGACAGGCTGTGATTGAGGCATACATTTACTCTCTAATGTTTTGTCCCCATCTGCAGCAACATCTTCAGAGGAGAAACACAGGCAATTGTGTAAAAAACTCAGAGAGCTGATTGTTTAAGACCAAGTAGAAAATGGTGAATTTTGTAGATTTGTAAAAGATGCACATTAGTCATTGGTGACAGCTAGTCTGCATAAAATATTTTGAAGTTGTGCTAAGGTATATAATGGAACCACTAAAAGTAGTAATAACACCCCTTCAGCCAAACACAAGAGGAAATGTTGCCTCAAACAGACTGATACATCAGCCATAATGGAACACATTCTGTAGTGGGGAGACTATGAAGTAAGTTTATATATTATCCAAAACAAAGCATATCATATTTGCTTGTACAGACAAGCAATAGAAGCTTGTAAACCTCAGAATAATTTTAACAGAATGAACAAAGGAGTGAAATGAAATAATACATGCATGCTGAGTCTAAACAGAATCTAATAGTAAATTTTAATGGTAACTTACTTGTATTTGAGGATATTTGTCATCGGTCAGAGATTTATATGCATTTCACATTGTGTTAAAAATTGTAGCGTCCTGTATACAGGTTATAACAAAGTTACAAATTTGGACCCTATGACTTTTTCTCTGCAGTTCTCTGTGTTCATCCTTGAAGATTCCCCCAGAGACAAGGACAAAACATTAGTGAATAGTATGATGCACTGGCTATGGCCTCAGCTCAGGTGTTTTAACAGAAACAATTTCTGAAATATTCATGATGATTTGATGATGTTGGATTTAGGATGCTCAACAGCATGGTCTTCAGTGCCCCTACTGAAAGTTAATATACACATCACATAGGTTGAACTGTGCTTCATCTCACTAGTGAAAGTGGCGCAACAACTCTCCAGGTTCATATATTAAACAGATTTGTTCAAAATGCCTATATTAACACAGATAAGTGGTTTGTATGTATTAAAAGTCACTGATTGTTTATGTTATGGCTGACTACTAAAACAAAAAACAGACATTGCAGAACCATCCACTCAGAGCTCATTGATTTACTTTCCCCAGCACTTTAGGTAGGAGGCCAGACATTTCACAAAATTTTAAAATGTGTGTCAGCTAAGATGGTAGACAAGTTTGTAGCCAAACTGAGGATTGCTCTGATGTCAGCATATGAAACACGTGTATTGTATGTTCCACAATAAAAAACTCATCCGTACAGAATTGCAAACTACTTCATATTCACTTAGTGTGGGTGTCTTCATTGGCAGCTGCGAGGAGCGCAGCTGGTGGAGGCAGTGCGCCTGCACAAGCAGGGCTTCCCCAAGTTCCTGCCCCTCTCGGAGTTCCGCCGGAGGTTCCGCCTGCTGGCTCCCCCTGAGGCAAGACCCACCAGCCCTGTGCCAGATGAGAGGCGAGCTGTCGAAGAGATGCTGCTCGGCATCGATACCGACCCCTCCGGGTACCGTGTCGGGCTCAGTCAGGTAGGCACTTCAGGCTCCATGAAGCATTTTATTTAAGCTTTTTCATGCTTCTTTGTTGTAAGTAACAGTGAGCAGTTTGATACAGGTCCTACAAGGTAAGGTCAGAACTGTAGTTATTACAAATTTCCAGAATGAGTACCACAGCCAAACATAGTTTAATGAAATTAATTGAAAGGTGCTACACAAATGGGAGAAAATATTTTTCCACGCAAGATATGTCACTAATTGTGGAACAATGAAGCTGTGAGAGTTCAACATAAGCTGATGATTGAGACATGGATTTAAGCAACTCCATGAACCTGCATAATCATAAAATATCTGATAGAAAGATGATTAAGATACTAAGTATGCAGAGATGATATACATGAAATAGGATGCAAAGACCTTGGTACTGCACAGTGTTTTAGTACAGTTTTTCAGAAGCCAGTGGTGATGGAATTCATTCAGGTAGAGTCATCTGATTCACCTAACCTGCTTTTCAATAGCTGCACTGGTGGGAAGTTGGAATCAACAGTGAACATAATGCTAATGTACAGCATTTATTTGAAAATCATAATGTGTTGGCCTCTTGATGTCAGTAAATGCATGTGAGCCACACACAGCTGTTCACGTGGGATCCTCCAGTAGGAGCCTTACATATTTAGAGCTTGAATTGCTTTCCCATTTCATATATATTTACGTTGTTTGTTGGAGACTTCACTAATCATGTACTACACTTTTATAATGTGATTTCTCATCTAGACTACAGTTTTACATTTCCTCGTGGCTGGATATAGATCAGAACAGCTGTCTTTGTATCTGCTAAACCTGTATTATAGTGTTAACATATGTATTATACGCATTTTGATATTACTGGCATTTGGCTGACTTAATATTATTGACATTAAGCTTGAAGTTCACGAAGTGTGTGTTTTTGATGTGGATAATATTTAAATTAATACATTACTTATGTAACCAATGTGATACAGTTTTAGCAGGTCCATAGACACAACTGAACAAAAAATTGTAAGTGATTGTACTCTATATATTGAAAGTGATTGTAATATATATATAGGAACAAAGATTCCAAGACTTACCAAGCGGGAAAGCGCCAGCAGACAGGCACAATGAACAAAACACACAAACACACACACAGAATTACTAGCTTTCGCAACCGATGGTTGCTTCTTCAGGAAAGTGGGAAGGAGAGGGAAAGACGAAAGGATGTGGGTTTTAAGGGAGAGGGTAAGGAGTCATTCCAATCCCGGGAGCGGAAAGACTTCCCTTAGGGGGAAAAAAGGATAGGTGTACACGCGTGCGCCCACACACACACACACACACACACACACACACACACACACACGCAGGTCTACACATTAAAGAGGTACCAGTACATCAGACTTGTGTATGAAGTACTTGGGGCGAACTGGGATACAGTCTGGTATTATTCCTATCAATTTTTGGTTTAATTGCTTCCAAATGAGATATTCAAAATCTGTGGTGTGGTGGGAGTGGCACTGTAGAGTGAAGACTTTTGTCTTATCTGCAACAAGACATATAGAATCAACTACTACAGCCTTGTCCAGCCTCCTGGCAGAAAGAGTGATTAAATAACAATTTATAATTACAATTGCAGATTCAGACTGCTCGCAAAATTTCAAATCTTATGCTGTAGGTCATAGGTTGCTCAGATTATCAATTTAAAAGTGGATTGCTCAAATTATTAATTCAAAAGTCAATGAAAATAACTGATGAATAAATGTTATCAAACCAATTTTCTGTGGTAACAAGGGGCACCATTGTCTGTCATAAACAGAGAATTATCACCTCATGCTGGTGGAGTAATTTTCCAGACCACCAGTCAATCCGGTAAACTTTTGTTATGTTTGCTCAACGATGCACTATTGAAAATCAGTCTTCCCATATCAAACAATGGAAAATCCAGGATGAAATATTGACAATATTATGAAAAGGATAGAGTGCAACTCACCATATACTGGAGATGCTGAGTCGCAGATAGGCACAATGAAAAGACTGTCACAAATGAAGCTTTGGGCCAAGGCCTTCGCTAACAGTAGACGTTGATACATACACATATGTCTGCTGTTGACGAAGGCCTCAATGGCCGAAAACTTCATTTGTGACAGTCTTTTTGTTGTGCCTATCTGCGACTCAGCAACTCTGCTAAATAGTGAGTAGCAACTTTCCTTTTCATAATACTGTCACATTCCATCCTGGATTTTCATTTTGTTTACTTTTCATAATATTGTCATTTCTAATAACATGCTAGATAGCAGAAAGTTGCAGAGGCTTCCAAGCCGTTAGTCTGACTTTCAAACCAAGACTGTCTCGTGGCATCAGGATACCAGACATAGAATTTTGTTCTTGTGGGGGCCACAGCCACAATATGTTTAAGAACAAAAACATGATCGGTGGAGATTGTGTTCTATGTATTGTCTGCGCTGTTAGCTAATTTTGAAGTCTGTCATTTTCAAGTATTTATCACAAGCCTTAAGTGTGAAGCTTGACCACTGGTCAAAATTAGCTAATAGCACAGGCAATAAACAGATTACAGCCTGCTTGAATCAGGTTTTCTTCCTTAGATACCAGACATTCCAGCCTTCAGAGTTGGCACCTCTTCAGTCTCTCCCAACCTCTGAGCAGGGAGTCCAAGCTATCGCTAGCCAGATCAAATTCTAACTACCCTCTTGGTAGGTTTGCTATGGGGACCACTTTCTGTCGGAGGATGCCTGCTGTGTTGCAGCACGAGAATTAATAAAAGGGATGACAATGCCCTTGCCACCCTGTCGGTCGCACTTTTTAGACGGATCCACTTAATAGACAGATCCACTTCCTGATAAGCCCTAGGATGGCCATTGTTCCAATTTTGTGCGTGTGGGCATGCTTCCTATACTTTATAGCCGCCATGATCCGTGGAGCCTGTCTCAGTAGTATCTTTGTGCACTAATACAATTCATGATTAATTCAGTTGTGATTTCTACTGCTAGTGTCTCGATTTATAGGAATAATGAAGCTATTGATGCTTCCATGATAATTAAATTTGTGCAGCCTTTGCCTGGGCCTTGGTCAACACTGAACTTTTGCTTATTATTTCCAACAAAAAAACTCAGTTTTCAGTCTCTCTCTCTCTCTCTCTCTCTCTCTCTCTCTCTCTCTCTCTCTCTCTCAACGGGAACTGGAAGAGTTATTCATACCCTCTAGAAAGTATGCAACTATTTCTGTTAATTTGTGTTGCCTTGCAGCAATATGTTGCTCGTGTCTGGTTGTTGCTTTATATTATGTAGGGAGTAACCAGTATTAGATTGTAAGAGGATGTCTTGCATTCATTGTGTTGATGATCAATACATTCAAATTTTTACCGAGTCTTTCTGTCGTCTGGTCTGTATTATTCTCCTGTTGCATGGTATAAAAAGTTCTATTTAGCTACCAGAAACCATTAGCAGATTAGCAGGTGAGGGCAAGTGTTTCAACTAATGGGAATCTGGGATCGATATTTTGATCTCTCACAACTAATCCCCTTCCCATTTTTTATCAACCAGCCACGCCATAGTTAGCTCCATCTACAATATGTATGGTATGTTAATGAGTTAATATATTCAGAAGCAGTTCACTTTAGAAAGAACACATCTGATAAGCTCGTTTTAATTATTTATTTTCTCATGTTAAGTTTTCTCCTTTTGCCGGCCAGTGCGGCTGAGCAGTTCTAGGCGCTTCAGTCTGGAACTGCGCGTCCGCTACGGTCGCAGATTCGAATCCTGCCTCAGGTATGGATGTGTGTGGTGCCCTTAGGTTAGTTAGGTTTAAACGTTCTAGCGGGGTGATGACCTCAGATGTTAAGTCCCGTAGTGCTCAGAGCCATTTGAACCATTTTTTCTCCTTTTGTGATGAAAATATAACAGATTCCCCCATTCATTTCCACCATCTTGCTTTCCTCCATTTCATGCATATAGTGTGGTCAATGAAAATCCTTTGGGTTATGAAATGTAGTGCCACAAACATTGGCAGGCAGCTATTGCCAACAGTTTTGCTGGATATTGGGCTGCAATAGATGTGGTCAGCAATGTTGCCGGGCAACAGTGAAGAGCTACATTATCGGTAAAATGCATTCTTGTGGCAAGCGTAAATGTACCGGAAGGTCTGGGTGCACGGCGTCCCGTGTGGACATGCCCTAAGACATGCTACGTTCACGTGCGCGTATTACTAGCGTGTAGAACTATGTGCGAAAGTTGGTGCGCCAGCAGGAGTGAGATGGGTGGACCAGTGGAACAGCCGTGTTTGGGACGAGGCGGGCGCGTTGGCCGCCGCCCACGCTAGAGGCCGATTTCACGCGATAGTCGCTGCTGGTGCGTGCGGCTCGAGTTCACTGACACTCAGGGACGCAACGAGAGGAGAGGAGAGGCCGACTGCACTTGCTGCCGACGCAGCTGCTGCTGCTGCTGCTGCAGCAGCTACCTGCTCTCTCCGCGACCGGTTCCAGCACTCTCGTCAACAAACCAGCACCGGCACTAGCGAAGAAAGACAATAAAAGGAAGCGGCCGGCGATAGCTGTAGCTCCCCAGGCGGCGGACCGCTGCTTTCGCTCATTATCTCTCTTATTATATAGCTGCAGCCACCGACGCGACGTGACATGACGTGAAGACGCAGTTTTCTTCCGCCGAGCGATAATTATTATTTGGCCGACCGGCGCGGTACCCGATCAGCGGGGGGCAGCGCCACTTGCATCAAAATAAAACCCCTCTGCCGCCTAGCGGTGTCCGGGAGAACCAATACATGTAGCGGTACCTCAGCGACGTCTTCCATCACTGCGGGAGCTTACATTTTTAATAAGCCCTGCCGTCCCCTCCACACACACACACACACACACACACACACACGCACACACACACGCGCGCGCGCGCGCGCCCGAAGATGATGAGCTCTTTTCTGTTCCGCGCTTACGTGTATCTATTACATTGGGTGTTCCAGATTTATGGAGAAGAAAGGAAGGGCTTTATTTCATCCAACGGTGTTTTTAGAAAGCCTGCATTAATGGTTTTGATGTAGGAATGCTGGGCTCTACATGTAATCCTATCTTACTCGGTTTCAGCTTCCATTTTAAAACTGAATTTCTCACGATCCAGTCACGGCGGGCTCGACTCTTCTAAAGAAAACCTTGGAATTTTCATCGTTTTTCCTACTAATTTCGAAACAGTTCATTTTTTACACCTGCACAAAATACTATACCAGTTATATTTTTTCATACGTAGCACGATGCGTTTCAAGAATTCACTCCTACCTTCCAAATTGTATGGGAGTTTAAATTACTATTGTACGCCGATCGGCCAAAACACAATGACCACTCAAATGTATCAGTTCCTTTGACGATGACCAGTTTCAATCAATAATGACCATCTTCAGATCTGTTCTACACCATGTGCTAATGTGGTAAGGGCGTAATGGCATCGTCGAAACATATACTCAGCACAACTCCGTGACACAGATGTATGGGTCAAGGGGTGGGCCATCACCTACATGTATAATGATGGCGACAAATCGCGCCTTGACTTCTGGCAGTACTTACAAACCGCCCACAGTGAAGTCGAACACCGACCGCGCTGCCGCGCCTTCTTCGCGAGCAAAATGGGCCACATCGTCCACACAGTCATTTTGCAACTGTTCATATTCACGACTGGGTCGCAACTGGTGATAATAAGCACTGCCCACCGCGACGTTGGATGCCGCCTGCTGGTGTTGCGCGCATGTGACGCGGTAACAAAAGCTTGTAAGCGGAGCAGACAGAGACGGGAATCATACTAGCGAAGATATGGGCTGCGGCTAGGAAGTCCATTGAGAAAAGCGACTTCGACAAAGCCTGTATCTCGAATACGGCGAAGCTGGTCGAATGTTCACGTGCTGCTGTCGTGAGCACCTACAGAAAGAGGTAGAAGAACAGTGAAACTTTCACTAGGTGCTAAATAGCTGAACGTCCACGACTCTTCATAGAAGGTGGGGTGCGGAGGCGTGCCTGCTCTGCAAAGTAAGACACGTGGTGATCTGTGGCATCTCTGCCGAAACAGCACAATGCTGGTACACGCGTAAGTATTTCGGATAACACCGTTCATGAACGTTGTTGAACCTGGAGCTCTGCAGCAGACCACCCTTACATATTCACATGTTGGCCCAAAGACATCGTCTGTTACGATTGTAGTGGCCATGGGACACACCGCATTCGACCGTCGATAACTGGAAACGTGTCAGCTCTTCGTGTGAATCACGCTTTCGCTGGTCGTCTCGAGGTGAACGGCGGCTCGAAACGTGCAGCACATCTCGGACCCAGGCTGGTGGGAGCAGTATTATGCTATGGGAGACACACTCCTCCACTTACATAGGACCTCTGGTAGTAATCGAAGACACGCTGACAGCTGCATTCCTTCATACTTGATGTCTTCTCCGGCGGCGATTGTTATCTTTCAGCAGTATAATTGTTCGTGTCTCGGAGCCAGAACCGTGCTACAGCGGTTTGAGGTACACTATAATGAACTCAAGTTGATGCCCCGGCGACTAAATTCGCCTGATGTAAACCCTATGAAACCCATCTGGGTCGCTATCGGGCACCATCACCACGTACGCAAATCAGCGGGCCGTTATTTACGGGAATTATATGATCTGTGCATAGACATACCTCCACAAACCTGCCAACAAACTTTCAGATCCCGCAGAATCAGTGGTGTATTTCGTTCCAAGGATGCATAAACAATCTATTAAGCAGATGGTCGTAATGTTCTGTCATCAGTGTATGTAACGCCCGCGTATGTATCTTTGTGATTGAAGGCAGGAGAATTAGAACAACAAACGCTCAGATATCGCAGAGAAAGAGTGTAACTTGTGCAATACTTTATTATTAAATAGAATCCCTTCGTGGAAAGAAACCAACGTAAATTTACGACGTTTTGTGAGAGATGCGTAGGAATAGTGCAGTGGAACGTGTCGCGGTGCTTTGCTCCTCTCCGTGATGATGGGGTAAGTACTGAGGACAACCCTAGGCCATCAGCTGCAACGGACGACACCTCTCAGGTTATTGTTTATTACATTTTGAGAGAGCACCGACGAAAAACATGCGAGGAAATTGCGTATGAGGCCAGAATGTCTGTCACTTCAGTTTACAGAATCATAACTGGACAGTTGAAGACGAGAGAAGTTGCTGCCAGAAGGGTTCCGCATGGTTTGAGTGGAGAGCAGAAAGTTCACTAAAGAATAGCGGAATAACTACTTCAACATTATCGAAGAGAACATTTTCTGAAAAGGATTGTTGCACTTGGCGAAACGTGGATACGAGCTTTTGAGCTCGAACTGAGGTCTCAGTTGTCACAACGGAAGAGGTCCGACTCTTCACGTCCGAAAAAACTGCGCCGTAAACAATCAGAGGCGAAACTGCTGATGGTCTTTGCGTATGGCATGAATGTAGTCATGTCAACCAAGTCTCCCAGAGAAGGTTTGTAATAGAGGCATACTATAAGGCGTTTCAGTAAAATGTTTTGCGACCGAAATCCAAATGGACGCGTGGTACTGCAAGACCGCATACTGACCAACCAGTGAGAGAAACGCTCGACAAATATGGATGAGAAATGCTTCCGCACCCACCATACAGTCCTGATATGAGCCCACGATATTTTGATTTTTTTTCTTCTGGAGTTGAAGGAATAACTCCGTGAAAAACGTTTTGATACAGTTGATGAAGCTTCGAGTGACGTGATCCTAGTAACCAGACAGCTCAATAATGAAGGTGCTCTATCTGGAATACAGAAGCTGCCGAAATGATGAAAAAGTTGCAATAATCAAAAAGCGAGATTATATTGAACGTCTGCGAAGATATTTTGTGAAATAAATTATTTTTTTCGGTTGTGTATTACAGTGTGCGGAACTTTTGAAATAACTCTCGTATTTCACGGTTATTGTGTGTCCCGTGTAAATATTTATGACCCCGAAGTGTTTTGTCGAATGCATCGTCGGGTAAGGATGGCCAGTAGTGTTCCCGAACTGTGGCAAGCTTTTGCGCCTGGCAGTGCTGCCAACCTACCAGGCAATGTATTTGGTATACATTGTCGATAATATGAAATTTACCGAGTCGCTCGATCTTCAACTGCCTATTTGTCTGTTGCCAACGTTACAAGATCACGAAGTAGCTCAGATGAAGCTGCGCGATCCAGATTTACTTTTATGGTCTGGTCTTACGATATGACTACAGGATGTCGCTGTCAGCCGAGGAAATCATTTTATAGCGACCCTGCTCTCAAGGCGATTTTATTGTTCCGACCGGCCACCCTACTAATAGCCTCTTCCTGGAACCGTCACTGGGGCAGCTGATAGCTGCTGTCGCCGAAGAGAAACTTTGTTGCGGCCGACCGACATATTACAGAGGGCACACAGGACACAAGATGGTGGAACGGGCGTCTCGTAATAAGATCACCAGGCCGCGCTGAGTACTTCTACGTATTGGCTAACCAGTTTCGCTACTGGTCATTGGTCACCAAAAACAATTAAGTACAGAACTACTTAAAATTTTATTCGCGTTTTCTATGTAAATCGTGTTGGCTTGTATTACAGTGCTGGATCATTGACTTGGCCCGCATATAAGCCGTACTTTCTCCCTAAATTCGGTCAAGAAAATTTAGTATGACTTTTATGGGCGACCCTACAAACATCGCTATATTTTCTCATCGCGTAAACTTAAGCTGCAGTCCTCGTTTCTCATTTCGGAATGGAGCAATAATACCCCTGGTGGTTGATGTCGTCGATAGCAAGCCATTTAAAGATCGTCTTCGAAGATGTTGCTCCGATTGGCTTTTTGGTGGGGATTTTGCATTTACTCCATCTGGCAAGAGTAAAAAGCCACCAGTCAGCCTTATGCGTGAGTGGATTATCTCTTCATGGAGCACAGTATCACCAGATTCCGTCTTCAAGAATTTCGTAAACGACGCAGACATCAAATAGTTCAAATGGCTCTGAGCACAATGCGACTTAACTTCTGAGGTCATCAGTCGCCTAGAACTTAAAACTAATTAAACCTAACTAACCTAAGGACATCACACACATCCATGCCCGAGGCAGGATTCGAACCTGCGACCGTAGCGGTCGCCCGGTTCCAGACTGTAGCGCCTAGAACCGCAGACGTCATTTGATTAAAGTTGACATTGTTTTCTCAGACATGCCACGACTAATGATGAAAGTTGCAGATAAAGTAAAGTAGCTCGTTTAGAAAATCATTTCACATCAAAGTCATTTGACTGTAATTTTGTTTATAAAAAACCAGTATTTCAGTTTCGGCCGTATAGCTAGTATCAAGTCGTAAGTAGTAGTTCCGCCTTCTGGTCCTAGACGGACGAGTCGGTCCCGACCGACCGCCCCTGTCATCCTTTGCCAGTGGCGTCATCGGATATGCTACAGAGGGTCAAGTGGTCAGTACACCTCCCACACAGTCGTTATTGGGTTTCTTGACGTTGGAACCGCTTGTAATCGGTCTACGTAGCTCGTCAGTTGGTCTCACGAGGCTGAGTGCTCACTTTACCAGCCTTCCCACCAGGGAAGAATCCCTAGCAGTCCGAGGAATCGAACCCGGGTCCTCCGCGGCAGTCAGCCTCATTGGCCACTCAGCTACGGAGGCGGACCATTATCAAGTGGAGTACAACTGTGTTTCAGCACGTGCCGAAACCTTAGAAAACATGACATATACAGGGTGATTTTGCTAAATGGGGACAAACTGCAGGAGATGACAAGTGGCAGGAAAGGTCATATGCACGTATTGACGGAAATGCTTTCCAAGGGAGGTACACCCAGTTGGAGGGTGCAGATAAAAGATCTCTTGACGGTGACCCCGGTATCAGCATCAGGCAGGTGGCATCCCAGAATGGCGTAAGCCAGACGATGGAGTAGAACATTCTCAATGACAGCTACCACTCACTGTCTCACTTCCAAGACATTTAGGCGTTACTACCTGCGGACTATTCACCGCTGCGTCGATTTTGTTGCTGGTTCGTCGCATAGGCCACCACAGTGCTTTCTGTCACCCATCCTATTCACAGATGAGGCTACCTTTATGCGGTATCGTATACCTTCACTACACCCACGTGTGAGGTATGGAGAAACTTGATGATTGGTGGCAGTGAACCATCAGCACTGCTTCAGTTTCAGTGTGTGGGCAGGGATTGTTGGCAATCGCCTCGCAGGACCAGCCATCCTTCCACAACGCCTCACACGCAAGACATGTCTGCACTTCCTGCGTATGACTCTGCCGCCCTTGCTGGTAGACGTGTCTATGATGGTGCGAAGGGCGTGTAGCTACTACACGACAGTGTTCCATGCCACCTTGAGCATACAACCAAAACAGTAGCGCAGACAGAACTTTGCTGTGTTCCCACTTGTGCTTTGTCGTTGAAACCTACACTGTTAAAGATCTTTTATCACCACGTTCAGGTATGTGTACCTTACTTGGACTGTATTACCGGCCATGTGTCCCTATGACCGATTTTATTCCTTATCTTATAGCAAAATCACCTTGTGTGTGTCAGATATCTGGTACGTATAAGTCACGTATTTTTTAAGGTTTTGGCATGTGCTGGAGCACAGTTTCGCTGTACTCTACTTGATAATGGCTACAGGGCCGAAAATGAAATAGTGGATTTTATAAATAAAGGCGATTCTGAAGGGGGAAGAAAATCAGTATGTGGAGTTCAGCCACCGAGACTAATAGTTCAAATGGCTCTGAGCTCTAAGGGACTTAACATCTGAGGTCATCAGTCCCCTAGACTTAAAAATACTTAAACCTAACTAACCTAAGGACATCACACGCACCCATGCCTGAGGCAGGATTCGAACCTGCGACCGTAGCAGCCGCGTGGTTCCGGACTGAAGCGGCTAGAAACGCTCGACCATAGCGGCCGTCCCAAATAGTTGATAAAGTAGTTCTCGCTTAGAATACATGTAAACGGACTTCAGTGTCTGCAGGGGCACCTACTTCCCTATCCAAAGAAAAACGCATTTTCACATATCATACCAGGTTTCTGAAGTAATGTGTGGCCTATCGGCGTTAATGTTGTATATATGCAGATTGAAACGATGAATAATAATTTGTACCAAGGCCAGTATCCGAACCCGGGTCTCCTGCTCACTAGGGAGATGAACTAACCACTACCCCGCCGAGGCACAGAGGATTTGCCCAACTGCACCGACTACCCTAATACGCCTCCCTCCTCAGTCCAAATTCCCCTTCACAACTCAGCCCCTTTGTATACCCCTAAACTTCGCAGCAATACAGCACCTCGCCACCGTACGAAACCGGAGATCCTGCCTGAAACCCAGGCATAGTTGCTTTCATCAAGTGGAACAAGATGGTTCCATATATGTTCAAGTCTCCAACATAAGTGCAGACTGAAATGACGAATGAAAATTTATACCTACAACAGGACTTCAACCCGGCCTAGTGAGCAGGAGACCCTGCTTCGAATCCTGGCCTTGGTAACAATTTTGATTCGTCACATCAGTCTGCATATATACATCATACAGGTCTGACACTTGGCAAGGTTTCAGGTATCACATAGTGTCATCTGATCAAAGCACCTACGCCTGCGTTTCAGGCAAGGAGGATGTCCCGTTTCGTTCGATGGTGAGGTGCTAATCCAATACAGTTGGAGTGTCTCTGTAATGCTATTCGAGTTTAGGGAAATACCAAGTGGGCTGAGGCGTGGATGGGAATTTGGATTGAGGAGAGAGGCTTGATAAGGGTAATCTATGCAGTTGTACAAAGCCAGTAGTGGTTAGCATATCTGCCTAGCGAGCTGGTGACCCAGATTCGAATCCTAACCTTGGTACACATCTTCATTCGTCGCTTGAGTCTGCATATGTACACAGATACACTCCTGGAAATTGAAATAAGAACACCGTGAATTCATTGTCCCAGGAAGGGTAAACTTTATTGACACATTTCTGGGGTCAGATACATCACATGATCACACTGACAGAACCACAGGCACATAGACACAGGCAACAGAGCTTGCACAATGTCGGCACTAGTACAGTTTATATCCACCTTTCGCAGCAATGCAGGCTGCTATTCTCCCATGGAGACGATTGTAGAGCTGCTGGATGAAGTCCTGTGGAACGGCTTGCCATGCCATTTCCACCTGGCGCCTCAATTGGACCAGCGTTCGTGCTGGACGTGCAGACCGCGTGAGACGACGCTTCATCCAGTCCCAAACATACTCAATGGGGGACAGATCCGGAGATCTTGCTGGCCAGGGTAGTTGACTTACACCTTCTAGAGCACGTTGGGTGGCACGGGATACATGCGGACGTGCATTGTCCTGTTGGAACAGCAAGTTCCCTTGCCGGTCTAGGAATGGTAGATCGATGGGTTCGATGACGGTTTGGATGTACCGTGCACTATTCAGTGTCCCCTCGACGATCACTAGAGGTGTACGGCCAGTGTAAGAGATCGCTCCCCACACCATGATGCCGGGTGTTGGCCCTGTGTGCCTCGGTCGTATGCAGTCCTGATTGTGGCGCTCACCTGCACGGCGCCAAACACGCATACGACCATCATTGGCACCAAGGCAGAAGCGACTCTCATCGCTGAAGACGACACGTCTCCATTCGTCCCTCCATTCACGCCTGTCGCGACACCACTGGAGGCGGGCTGCACGATGTTGGGGCGTGAGCGGAAGACGGCCTAACGGTGTGTGGGACCGTAGCCCACCTTCATGGAGACGGTTGCGAATGGTCCTCGCCGATACCCCAGGAGCAACAGTGTCCCTAATTTGCTGGGAACTGGCGGTGCGGTCCCCTACGGCACTGCGTAGGATCCTACGGTCTTGGCGTGCATCCGTGCGTCGCTGCGGTTCGGTCCCAGGTCGACGAGCACGTGCACCTTCCGCCGACCACTGGCGACAACGTCGATGTACTGTGGAGACCTCACGCCCCAATTATCTCATTTCAAGCTGTGTTTTAATTAATTTTAGGTGGGCCGATCCCGGCGGTACTGCAATGCCGGGCCAACCCGCGAGAGAGGTGGAGCAAGCCCCTAGCACTCCGTCATGAGCCAAAAATGAGTTTAATATTCTGGTCCTGCGATGCAGGACGTATCAGATATTAAGCTGATAAGAACAGATACTACACTTTGATCTTAGCCAAACGGCGATACGTCCACCCGGCCTCCCGCATGCCCACTATACGCCCTCGCTCAAAGTCCATCATCTACACATACGGTTCACGTCCACGCTGTCGCGGCATGCTACCAGTGTTAAAGACTGCGATGGAGCTCCGTATGCCACGGCAAACTGGCTGCCACTGACGGCGGAGGTGCACAAATGCTGCGCAGCTAGCGCCATTCGACGGCCAACACCGCGGTTCCTGGTGTGTCCGCTGTGCCGTGTGTGTGATCATTGCTTGTACAGCCCTCTCGCAGTGTCCGGCCGGAGCAAGTATGGTGGGTCTGATACACCGGTGTCAATGTGTTCTTTTTTCCATTTCCAGGAGTGTATTTGTGTCTTGAAAAAGTCTCTGGAACAACATAGTTTCATTTGACCATTAACGTTGCCACTAAATGTGAACGCAAGCATTGCAAACACGGCAATTTATTTCTCTCTGGAACATTTAATATCGAGTATTTGCACTTTTGGGTACGACGTGTGGTCTATTTTGAGAACAGACACATCCACAAGGGGACAGTAAAGCATTTCGGGAACAGTGTTGCGAGCGCTTGTAAACTTCCTACAGGATACACGCAGTAAAGATGCAAAGCACACACAACTTTTCTGAAGTATAAATTTTCTGTTACCATGCGCTGGAACAAGATTCGTAGCGCATGCGAAGTAAGGATTTATTCTTGTTAGGACAGTGTTTCGTAATGAAGTCCATAAATAAGTAAATCTTCATTACTAAAAGGGCAAACGGTGCACTGTCCCACTTAGGTGTCTATTCAACGGCTTCGAGAGGCAACAAAAATTTTATTTTCAGTATTTCTGCTAATTATTGACCGAAATTAAAAACTTAAAAAGCCGTCAACATCTACTTACTTAGAGGCAGAATCTTAAGTTTAACGTCGAACACAATACATCAATTATTAAAAGTAAGAAACTGTTTTTATCTGTTTAGGCACACAGGGCAGAAATTACCTACATTATACTCATCAATTAGAACACTTAGCGACTCCCAACAAACTTTGCATGTAGTTTCAAACCTTTTAGCGAATTTTTCTCGCTTACAGTCTTAATGTTAAGTATTTAGTACATTAATCATTCGTACAGAAATCAGAGATTTGAAGTTCTTCCGTACACGAGAGTTTTATTCTTTAAAAAATCGGTGATCTGCTCAATTGGTAATACTTAGCCACGTCCTGCCGGGTCGTAAGTTTTTGCGTAAGTACAACGTGCGCGCGCGCGCGCGCGCACACACACACACACACACACACACACACACACACACACACACACACACACACACAGAGAGAGAGAGAGAGAGAGAGAGAGAGAGAGAGAGAGAGAGAGAGAGAGAGAGAGAGAGAGAGAGCGCTTGCGTGTATCAGTTTCGTCGTGCAGTTGAGCCGTACGCAGACATGTAATGACGATGTGAATTTGCTGCAGGCATAGGTACATACGTCGTCCACTCTTTCTGTTCACTGCACATTCGCGGTTGGCCAGCAAAACCTGTCAGGTCTACCTGATCTTGTGTTGTGGTATTAAAGCCAAAAGTGGTTGAATTCCTGCGGTCGACCGCAGAGAGGCGGTATAGCGCTGCTAAAGCGCTAATGTGCGGGAAAAGGATATTTGAGTGAACACTAATCAGTCGCTCAGGTGAATCGTGCTACCAAATTGCCTGTATATAAGAACGGTACCCCTTCGAGCGAGACGTGATGGTGTTTGACACACCCTGTAAGTGCGTCGTAGGAATCTGGTTCTGGCACTTTTAAATGTCCCGTAATATTCCTACAGGACTTCCTTCAGCGAGACAGTTTCAACAGCTCCATGAGCGGCTGTTGGCTTCTCGAGAACTGGACAGATTAATGCCGACTACACTTGCCTAAGGCATTGCTTGCTTGCTTTCTTCCATCGGCTTCCCTCAAGTTGTATTGTGTCAGGCAGACTTCTTAACGACGTGTGTAAGGATAAGATGGGGCTGACCTGCTTTCTCGCAGCCAATCTGAATGGGCTCCTTCCGCCCTTCCCAGAAACGTGCGCTGAACACTACCTACCACATCATTACTACTTCGTTCTAGGTCTCGTTCTTCGTTTTACCTTTCTCGTCTTGAGAGAAAGGAATTTGTTAATCAGAACGGCCACTTGTTTTGTACGCTAGGGTATGCAGCTCAAAACTCTTATCGTCTCTATATTCCGGGATCCAGTGTGTCAAGACTGCTTTGAGAATACCAAATTTCAGGTATTACCTCTCACCATGGACAACGCAGTGGACGACGGCCTTCACTTGACCGACAGCTGCGGCGTTTGCGTAATTTTGTCGGCGCTAGCAGACAACCAACACTGCATGAAATAACCGCAAAAATCGATAGAGGACGTACGACGAACGTGTCCATTAGCACAGTTCCGACGAAATATGGCGTTGTCTGGCTATGGCAGCAAATGAGCGACGCGAGTAGCTTCGCTACCAGCACATCGCCTGCAGCGCCTCTTCTGGGTTCATGATCATGTCGGTTGTACGCTAGACATTGGAAAACCGTGGACTGATCAGATGAGTCCCAACTTGAGTTGGTAAGAGCTGATGGTAGGGTTCGAGTGCGGCGCAGAGCACATGAAGGTCAACAAGGCATAGTGCAAACTGGTGAATAATGGTTCAAATGGCTCTGAGCACCATGCGACTTAACATCTGAGTTAATCAGTCCCCTAGGCTTGGAACTACTTAAACGTAACTAACCTAAGGACATCACATACATCCATGCTCGAGGCAGGATTCGAACCTGTGACTGTAGCAGCAGCGCGGTTCCGGACTGAATCGCCTACAACCGCTCGGCCACATCGGCCGGTGTACAAGCTGGTGATGGCTCCATAACTAGGGACTTTTGAGATGGAATGGACTGGGTCCTCTGGAAATATATATATATATATATATATATATATATATATATATATATATATATATATATATACACACACACGAGGGAGGACTCGAACCTCCGACGGGGGGAGCCACGCGAACCCTGACAGGACGCCATAGACCGCGCGGCTACCCCGCGTGGCTCTGGGTCCTCCGGTTACGTTCGGCTACTTGGAGACCATTTGCAGCCATTCATGGACTTCACGTTCCCAAACAACAATTGATTTCTTATGGATGACAGTGCGCCATGTTACCGGACCACAATTCTTCGCGACTGGTTTGAGATTTGGTGATTGTTAAGACAGCATGATTCGTGACGCACAAAGACGTTAATAGACGCGTCGCTCGCAACCATCCTTCGAATATAAACCCAATAACACTAGAACGAAATCTCATCCATCTGCTCTCAATTTTAAATAAAATTTCGGTATATCCTTCGCTGCAATGTATGAACTAAAATCAATCATAGGCAAAGTTTATGTTATACGTTTTTACCTCTGAAAACTCAAATTCCAATGCAGTGTTTCACTTAATTTGATGCAGCGCTGTAAGTATGATAGATAAAGGGAAAAAATCAGTTCTTCATCGAGTGAGGTCAGACTGCATGTTGTCCAAAAATCTTTCACCTATTAGTTTTAGGAAAATCGGGCGATAAGTATTCAATATCGGTTGGAACGCAGTCTCTCAGCACAGGCACCAGCATTTGGCGAGCAGTACAGCCAAACAAAAGCAGCCTCAGTACGAACTGCAAAGAGCAAGTCTGTTGCAGCGAAAGGATTTTGCAGGCAGTGTTCCCGGCCTCCGTACGCCCTTCGATCAAGAACCCCCTAACATGTGGTACCGTGCTGTTTATCGACTGCCATGCGCTTCATAGTGGATTTCTGGGAATGTTTTCAGCTGTAGGTACTGGGGCAGAACCTGTAAGGTTGACAGTAATGCTCCGCCATGCGTTGACAGGACTTGAGAAGTTCATTCGTTGATGTAAATGCATCGGATATACTAAAAAGGGACTCGCCCCCTCCTCAGATTTATAGGTAAATGGCCTAGTGGATAGCTCGTCAAATACTGTACACATATTAAGCATGAACGCAGGAAGAAGGTGTACTGAACTGTGGAAAAAGAAGAAAAGTAGAAACAGTGAACGATCCAAGCTCAATGTGTGCTACACAGAGTGTAGTGCAAGAACCGCGGCGTCGTGGTTGTGTGGTCACGGTGTTGGACCACAAAGCGGGACATCGGTGTTCTAACCTACCTCAAGCCTCTCTGCCTCTTTCTTTTCTTTTTTTCACAAGATATGAACTTCCCGTTCGGTCATTGACGTATCTGTCCTTCTGCAGTCTCGGCAGTTGTCGTACTACCGCTAACCGGTATGCATTGGTTATAGGATGCGAGTCATGTGGTAAGGATATATTACCGTCGCAAGTAAATGTAATGAACAGTGAGAGATGGAAAGGCCTCTCACAGAAATGGAAACAACAAACGAAAGGGTGTGAGCCACACTACTGGCCATTCAAATTGCTACACCAAGAAGAAATGCAGATGATAAACGGGTATACATTGGACAAATATATTATACTAGATCTGACATGTGATTACATTTTCACGCAATTTGGTTGCATAGATCCTGAGAAATCAGTACCCAGAACAGCCACCTCTGGCCGTAATAACGGCCTTGATACGCCTGCGCATTGAGTCAAACAGAGCTTGGATGGCGTGTACAGCTACAGCTGCCCATGCAGCTTCGACACGATACCACAGGTCATCAAGAGTAGTGACTGGCGTATTGTGACGAGCCAGTTGCTCGGCCATCATTGACCAGAAGTTTTCAATTGGTGAGAGATCTGGAGAATGTGCTGGCCAGAGCAGCAGTCGAACATTTTCTGTATCCAGAAAGACCCATACAGGACCTGCAACATGCGGTCGTGCATTATCCTGCTGAAATGTAGGGTTTCGCAGGGATCGAATGAAGGTTAGAGCCACGGGTCATAACACATCTGAAATGTAATTGTCCACTGTTCAAAGTGCCGTCAATGCGAATAAGAGGTGACCGAGATGTGTAACCATTGGCACCCCATACCATCACGCCAGGTGATACGCCAATATGGCGATGACGAATACACGCTTCTAATGTGCGTTCACCAAGATGTCGCCAAACACGGATGCGACCATCATGACGCTGTAAAGAGAACCTGGATTCATCCGAAAAAATGACGTTTTGCCATTCGTGCACCCAGGTTGGTCGTTGAGTACACCATCGCAGGCGCTCCTGTCTGTGATGCAGTGTCAAGGGTAACCGCAGTCATGGTCTCCGAGCTGATAGTCCATGCTGCTCCAAACGACGTCGAACTGTTCGTGCAGATGGTTGTTGTCTTGCAAACGTCCCTATCTGTTGATTCAGGGATCGAGACGTGGCTGTCCGATCCGTTACAGCCATGCGGATAAGATGCCTGTCTTCTCGTCTGCTAGTGATTCAAGGCCGTTGGGATCCAGCACGGCGTTCCGTATTACCCTCCTGAACCCACCGATCCCATATTCTGCTAGCAGTCATTGGGTCTCGACCAACGCGAGCAGCAATGTCGCGATAGGATGAACCGCAATCGCGATATGCCACAATCCGACCTTTATCAAAGTCGGAAACGTGATGGTTCGTACTTCTCCTCCTTACACGAGGCATTACAACAACGTTTCACCACGCAACCTCGATCAAGTGCTGTTTGTGTATGAGAAATCGGTTGGAAACACTCCTCATGTCAGCACGTTGTAGGTGTCGCCACCGGCGCCAACCTTGTGTGAATGCTCTGAAAAACTAATCATTTGCATATCACAGCACCTTGTTCCTGTCGGCTAAATTTCGCGTCTGTAGCACGTCATCTTCGTGGTGTAGCAAATATAATGGCCAGTAATGTAAATGCAACAGCTATACTGACAAGGGAATCACCCCCTCCTCAGTGGTAAATGTCCCAGTGGATAGCCCGTCAAAAACTGAACACAGATCTAGCATGAAAGCAGGAAGGAGGTTTAGAGAACTGTGGAAAAAGAAGCAAAGGAAAAGCAGTGAACGGTCCAAGCTCAACATGTGCTACACAGGTTGTAGTGCAAGATACGCGGCGAAGTGGTTATGTGGTCACGGTGTTGGACTACGAAGCGGGACATCCGTGTTCGGAACTACCTCATTCCTCTCTCTCTCTTTTCTTTTTTTTTCATAAGATTAAGAATTTCCCGTTCGGTCATTGACGTATCTGTCCTTCTGTAGTCTCGGCAGTTGTCTTACTACCGCTAACCGGTACGCATTGGTTATAGGATGCGAGTCATATGATAAGGATATATTACCGTCGCAAGTAAATGTAATGAACAGTGAGAGCTGGAAACGCTTCTCACAGAGCAAAAGAATTAAAGTGTCAAAACTACCAAAGCAGAACCCAAAAGCACCAACATGTAGAACCTGGGCAGAGCAAGTAGGAGATACGTTAATCTCGCTATTTCAAACGGACGTTACACCGCCTACAGTTCAACAATTGTATGGGGAGAAAAGTCGCTAATGAGATTCGAACACCGATCTTCCCCTTCGTAATCCAACACCACGACCACATAACCACAACGCCAAGACTACTCAAATTCGCTCTATGTAGCACATCTTGAGCCTGGACGTCACTGTTTCTATCATTTTGCTTCTTTTTTCAGGGTTCAGTGCACCTTTTTCGTGTTTTCTTCCTTGATTCGTGTTTCTGTTTCTGACGGATCATCGACTGGGCCAGCTTACCGTAAAATCTGACGGGGGTGCCATGGGGATTTTCCCTTGTGAAACGAGCCCCCCCCCCCCTCTCTCTCTCTCTCTCTCTCTCTCTCTCTCTCTCTCTCTCTCTCTCTCTCTCTCTCTGTCGTACGGACTGTGCTGTGGAGTCGGCGCACAATGACTTGTGGGTTAGCCAGTGTAGCTGTCGCGCTGACGTACAACCGCTTGGCTGTCTCAGCCGGAGACAATGGACTGAGGCGGCGTCGGCCCCTAAGAGCCTGGTGCCGTGCCCACTTTACGAGCCGCCGTAAAAGGCCAACATTCGTCAAGTTTTTCCCCGAGCCGGTCCGCCGACCTGTCTCCAGCCCTGTAGAAAGCACCACGCTTGTTGCCTGCCCACGCTTCAGGGTACCCCTCCGTGATCTTCCACATCTCTCTTGTAGCATCTGCCGCTTGAGTCTGTTGAGCATCTGCATAACGCTCGCGCGCCGACCGAATGATCGCGTGACGGAACTCGCCGCTCTTCGTTGGATCTTTCCTCTGTCGTCTATCAATCCACCCTGACAAAGGTACAAGAGAGATGAGCAATACTCGAGAATTGTCGAACAAATGTTGAATTAAATTTCCTTAATACTCTACCAGTAAATCTCAGGTTGGCATATGCTTTTCCTAAGATATGTTCTATGTGCTCATTCCGTTTTAGGTCGCTCCGGATGATTATTCCTATGTATTTTACAGTATTTATTCTTTCTAACTACTAAGATTAAATATGGTTGTACTATTCAAGCAAATAAAGTTATTCTTCATAAATCAAAACGTATCGCGGTTACGGCAATTCACGGTAGCCTCTTCTGTTCTGTAAAATCTGAGTTACTGCACCCGAATAGTCAGTTTCCCAACTTCACTCACAGTATTTATTTTCGCGAGCAACATATCCAATTGCGGCCAAGTAAGTTCAATAGTGATAAAGTGGCAGCGATGAGTTGGCAGCCTTATGACTCAGTGTCGGCTATAGAGATAGCAGTGTTGTGATCTAAATACCCTAGCATGTGAAACATGTGCAGTTCTGATTAAGAACTTGCTTTTCCCAAAGACGTGAAAGGTAAAACGAAGAACGAAGTCCAGAACAAAGTAGTAATAATGTGATAGGTGTTCACCAGTGCACGTTTCTGGGAAGGGCGTAAGGGACCCAGTCAGACTGGCCGCGAGAAAGCGGGCCGGCCCCATGTTAACTTTACACACGCCGTAAAGAAGTCTGCGTGACACAGTATAACCCGAGAGAAGCCGATGGAAGAAAGCAAGTAAGCGAGCAGTGCCTTAAGCAAGTGCAGTCGGCAGTAATCTCTCTAGTTCTTGAGAAGGTAACAGCCGCTGGTGGAGTCGCTGAAGGAAGTACCCGTACCATTCGGCTGAAATGCTGCAGGAATATTACTAGACATTTATAAGTCCCAGAACCAGATTCCTATGACACTTTTACACTGTGTGTCAAACAGTATCAACTCTCGCTCGACGGAGTGCCGTCCTTATATGCTGGCAATTTGCTTGCACGATTCAACCGCGTGACTTATTCGTGTTCACTCGAAAGCCCTTTTCCCACAGACTGGCGGTTTAGCAGCGCTATCTCGCCTCCCTGCGGTCGGCCGTAGTTCAAATGGCTCTGAGCACTATGGGACTTAGCATCTGTGGTCATCAGTCCCCTAGAACTTAGAACTTCTTAAACCTAACTAAGCTAAGGACATCACACACATCCATGCCCGAGGCAGGATTTGAACCTGCGAGCGTAGCGGTCGCGCGGTTCCAGATTGTAGCGCCTAGAACCACTTCGGCCGTAGTTCACCACTTTTGGCTTTACGAAGGCGTTTCTCGCCTCAGCAGGATTTCATGAACTTTCAGTCACCGACTTCCTCTTCAGTGTTTGAAAGGATTTTGCTAGCGCCTACCTACATTGGAAGAAATGATCATCGTAATAAAATAAGAGAAATCAGTTCTTGCATGGGAAGCTTTCAATGTTAGTTTTCCCCTCGTGCTGTGCGAGAGTGGAACGGTAGGGAATTAGCTTGGTTCGATGAACCCTGTGCCAGAATGGCAGAATAATCACGTAGACGTAGATGTGCACTTTGACGTTAGTGCGAGGACGATGACGACGTGTGCATGATACCGGATGTTAGCCTATTCTCGCCCTGGTCACTCCTGTTATAACACTGGACTCGCATTCGGGAGGACGACGGTTCAATACCGCGTCCGGCCATCCTGATTTAGGTTTTCTGTGATTTTCCTAAAATGCCGGGATGGTTCCTTTCAAAGAGCACGGCCGACTTCATTTCCCGTCCTTCCCTAATCCGATGAGACCGATGACCTCGCTGTCTGGTGTCCTTCCCCAAAACAACCAACCAACCAACCAACTCCTGTTATAGTAGTGGATTTCTTTATTTTACTGATTACCTTGGGGCCCCTTGAACTTTGAGTTACTGAACGTGGACTGTATTCGTTTTCTGTCATCGGGTGTCTGGGTGTCTGAGACCGTGGCGCGACTGCTACATAAGAAAGTGGCATTAGCACTGGCTGTGCCACCAACACCTGCGGCTTGTCCTTCCACCACTGGGTTGAGAGGTGTCAGGCGAGGACTGGACTCCTGTGGAGATGTAAGACGAGCCGCCGTCTCCGTGGCCGAGATCAGGTTTCCCCGGCAGCTCGGAAGCCGCTCTGATCCACTGCTGACTACTGTCTGCAAGCCGATATGGCGGGACCTCTCTGCGGTCTGGAAACTCCGGCAGCCCATTATATACTTCTGTCCGCGCTGGCTGCTCCGGCCGTGCACCCTATGTCGGCCATATTTGTTGTTAAAACATCGTAGTGCCTGTGTTGTTAAGAAGAACGAGGTAATGTTCCTTCGGATCTGCCTGCATGTCCGAAGGAACAAGCAATGCGGCGACTACAACCGTCAAGAAGAACTATTTTTGTTTGTCATTTTTCATCCGTCTGTCTGTCTGTCTGTTCGTCTATCTGTTACGGCCCCGTTTTCTCTTGAACAGGATGACGTATGAAGTTCAAATTTATTTATGTCACCTGTTATCCCTTAGTCTTGTAAAACATATAAGTTTCTAAGTCAGTTCAGTCAAAAGATTCGGCCATTTACGTCATATACAGCATGAACCAAAAACCATCGTCCGATTGAAAAAAATTCTTTAGCGTATCTTGGTTTAAGTTATATTAAGTAGTGTGTAAGCTTAGGGGCCGATGACCTCAGCACTTTGATCGATCCCATAAACACAAATTTCCAAAATACCAATGACAGAACTGCTGCAAACGACGCGTTTTGTAGCCCTGAATATTTACATCCATGTCCTAACCTAACGACAACCTCTTGATGTGCTGTCATGGACTGTGCGGGTGGTCCCGGCGGAGTTTCGACTCCTCCCTCGGGCATTGGTGTGTGTGTTTGTCCTTAGAATAATTTAGGTTAAGTAGTGTGTAAGCTTAGGGACTGATGACCTTAGCAGTTAAGGCCCATAAGATTTCACACATATTTTAACATTTTTCTTGATGTGCATTTTACCCGAAAAAACGATTGTCAGCAACCTGTAGCAGAATTATTAATCGCGTTAGTTTTGCTCACTGCGATTAAATCTGATCTGTGCTAGCAAACTCGAGACAAAAAATTTTCAGTTTCAGCTTTTTAAGCGAACTGTAATTTCTCGCGTTTGCTACGCAAGCTGAAGCTCCTAGTTGATTACAGGCGACACGAATCGTAGGAAGTTAAAGAATAGCAAATAAAGTCAATACGATGATCAAATTGATGCGACAATATTACAAATAAAAGTAATTGTATTGAAACTAATTAACTGAAAATAAGAAGTAATATTGATAAATATTTTTTTACAAGTGTTATTACCAGACGAGATTCGAACCCACAGCCTTCCGCACATCAGACTGTTATCTTTTCCACTGCGCTGTGAAAGCTACTTGCGTAAGACTGCTATATTTATTTGAGTGTAGGACCAGTTGCACCGAGCATTTGCAACCTTCAAAAATTCCATTTTACGCCACGTCGTATGAAGTTTACCTATTTTAGGCCGATCTGTGTGATGATGATAGATGAACATGTGAAGTCGAATCGTGTCTTGTGCGAAAGAATCCAATTGTCTTTGGCTTGTGGCTTGTACAAAATGAGTGTGTTTCGTTACCATTGTTTAATGTGTGTTATTTTGGATACGGTTATCACGTGTGATGAAATGCGAAATAAAAGTACCGGTCCCAGGATTCGTGACACACACACACACACACACACACACACACACACACACACACACAATAAAAGCCAGACAAGAAAATCGAAGACAATTGACCATTTGTTGTGGCAGTCTGCCAACGGCGAACAGTTCGGGCTTGACGCTGAGCTCTGTGATTGGCGAAAGACACTTCCAACACATGAAATATCAACTATCAAGTAAGTTTAATCGGAGTGTTGTAGCACGTGGGTCAGTACAGTCCCATAAGCACATTGTAAAATCATATCTCCCTTTCTTTCAAAGGGATTTTTTTTAAATATATGACTTTCTGTGTCTGAGTCGATTGCGTCCAATAATGTTTCGTTCACTTTTATATTTATAATACATTATTTTACTTATTTATTGTATGGCAATAAATGTACAAAGATTTCAAAACAGCTACAGCTCAACATTTAAGCACAGCTATCCTGCTCAAAATAACACAAATGACAACAGCTATATATGGCATCAAGGTCTTGTATGTATTTTATAACATCACTCGGTCGCTGTGAGGAAATCTTCGAAAGCATCCTTTCGGCACGTGCGGGACATGTCGATACAATATGAGCAACTGTCTGTCGTTTCGTTCCACAGTCACACGATGGTGATGAAGATTTGCCTCCACTTGTAGAGAGTGTCAGCTCATCATCCATGGTGCGTTCGGATACGTTTCAAGGTAGTCCAAACTGCCCAAGGCTGGTCCGATTCAGGGGGTTTCGTCTGGATGCAAGGCAGCTTCAGGCACTCTGGGGAACAGTTTCGTTGCCAGCAGCGCTTCCATTCATCGATGGTATTGAATTCAGTTTCCATAAGAGTCCTGGCTGTGATAAGAGTGGGCTGTCTTGCTCTTGGTCTTTCTCGCTCCGCAAGAAATACGTCGTCCATTATTGGAAGGTCGGCGTTATTAGCAATTTTCTAGTATTACATTAAAACCGTATATTTTTTGCGCTGAGTACCACTGGTATCAATATGACAGCAGTCTTAATTTCTTTTTGTCTCTGGAACGTAATATTTATGAAAATACAACCATTACTGTTACATTGAACAACTGCAGTGCATGTTTTTATGTTAGTTCATTAAAATACGCCCAGCATATTCGGTATAAATAAACTTGCGGTCTATGCGATCACAGTGGCACTCAGTGAGACAAACAAATCCTAAAATCCTAGGCAATCATGAGAGAAACTGTAACACCGCACAAAACACACGGAAATATCAAGATTTCTCGCGTCATGAAGGAACTATGAAGATTTCAGACTCGCATCTATACACATCCGTAATGCGCAAGAGCAGACGTCGTACATCTGTTCCTGTCCCGAATTAATTTATGCCGTCGATTTTCTTTATTTCTTGTAGCTGTTTGTGAGCGAGTTTATGTTTTTTAGTAACGATAGCTTTGTCAACTACTAACTATATTGTCAAGTATTTACTATTTTGTTAAACGTATAACGTATGAAACATTTCTCTTTGTATTGTTGTGTTAGTTTTTTGATTTAACGTTCTGCAAGCAGTGCTAGCTTTCGTAAACGCGAATAAAATTTTCCAGCAGTTTGCTGTTGATTTTCTTCATGTGGTTTGATATAGTGCATCACAACTGACGTTTTTCTTGTACAGGTCTGCACACTGTAGGCGCAGAAGCTAAGGCATAAGTAAATGACCCGCATGCTTTTACAAGCTTACATGATTTAAAATCGATGAAGCGTCAAGTAGTTTGTGAACAGTTCAAATGTTTCTGCAAAATTACCCTGCAGACGACACTCCATGCTTGCACAAAGTACCCGATCATTCATGCTTTTCAAGCTTACAGTAGCGTGTGTTGCCACATTCATTACTTTCGCTGTGAACTCTGTCCCATAGTGGAGGAAGATACTCGTTGGCTCACGTGGGACTTAAGGTCGGGCGTACCTGTACCCAGGCTCCATACCGGTTATGCTGATAAATCTCCCTGTTCCGGAAATCGCTCCTCGTGCTCACTGGACTGGCTTCTTGATCAGCTAACGGAAGCTGCGTGCACCCAAACAGTGGCACCGACAGCTACAGTTGCTTTGAGTACCACAGGGACAAAAGCTATGGTGAAGGCATCCCTGTTATCATCTGTATGCTTATGTATTGCACAAATCGGAACATAATTCTGAGTTTTTTCAATAGAAAGAAATTAATTATCGATTCTCCATTTTCGTTGTAGATACTATAGTGTAGCTTTCTTCCTTCTCACGTCCGCACCTTGATTTACGATTAGGTTATCGTGGTTTCCGCAAATGACTAATTGTGAATGCTGGTTTAGGTTTTTAAACATGAGTGTGGTAAATGCCCTTCTCCAACCCGTGTCCAAATGAGCTAGCGAAAGATAAAGCAATATCGGGCTTAATGTAATGAGCTCTACGTCGACGATACGTATAACTTGACAGCAGGGCTTGTAATTTGCAATCTGTGTCTTCATACATACGTTGCGCTCCACAGAATCGCTATTGAGACACGTTCTGCCTCCATATCAGACTGAATTGCAGAACATTACTGGGTACTGCGATCTTTGAAGCACACAACATTGGAGTTTTGAACATCACTCCAGACCTGAAGTTTTTCTCCTCAGACCATTCTGCAATCTGCAGTTTGACACATTGCTTCGTCTTCTTGTGAGCTCAACCAGTACAACAAATCCCACTGGTATGACATGTTTTGGAATAATGCAGCTTGTATGCTGACGAGAGATCAATCTTCGATTTTCATCTGACCATATCGTCTATTTTGAGTCACCACGAGAAAACTGGAAAAGTGTCATGAACTTTACAAAATTTCCATACAAGCTCTCAGCACAGTCTGAAATTTTAGCAGACAAGTATCCAGTTCCTTTGTCTACCTGTAATCAGCTTACATTTGTGGTTGTCGTTTAGGAAATGTTTATATAGGTGCTATTATGTTACTACTTTAATTTTTTCTCATTTTGATTTATTTTTCTAATCGCATTTATTTTTTTTATGGTATATTCTTTCCGTGTATGGACTATAATGACAGAGCTGGCGACCACCTGAACAACAGCAACAACAAAACACACCATGCTGTTTTAGACGCCTGGAAATTGCCGACTGGTGACAAAGTATTAAATGCAGAAAGAGTTTATGCAATTAATGTTTCGGAACGTAGATGAAACACTTGGCACTTGAAAATAAAAATTTAAAAAATCCATCCCTAAAATATTTCAGTGTGTAATAAATCACAAAATTGTTGCATGTCATAGTTCCAGAGTCGGTATGTTGCGGCACAATTAAACTGCGGCTTTTTTAGGAAGCCATTTCGCAGTGCCAGCCTAACATAGTTATTAAAATGCAGACTCGGCAATACGGTGAAGCGCAGTGTAAAACAAAAGTTAGGACGTAGTGGCTGTGACACTTGTCACGAACTAGAGACATGTCCTTGCCTGTATGTGTTCAAAGTTTGTAGCCAAATTCATTCCAGTTTCAAAAGCAAACTATCGAGATGCCTATGAAAAGCTTGTACAATATCCACGGTACTTTTGAAAGTGATCTATGTGTACTAGCGATGTGGGGACACTCAAAACCTGCGGAGAGGTTACCTTTGTCGGACCATAATCACACGATTTTTGTACATGATGTATATCGGAACATCAGACTTTCAATAATCCGGCACGCGGATTTATTTTTAAATTGATTTTATTGGCTTTTCTCTTAAAAGTGTACAGCAATTTTCAAAAGCTGTTCAATGATAGTGAAGAAAGTGATATCTTTGTACAGTTGTTTTATACGTATGTAAGTGTACAAACGTAAGTAGTTGAAACGTCAGAGATAAAAGTCCGCGTCTTGAATATAACGTACTACTAAATGTGCGCAGGGATGTGCGCTTGTCCTATACTTATTTGAAAAATTTGTCTCCGCGGAAGATTCTTCTGGCCTTACCACGGATTTGTAGGTATTCGTGCGCTGGACTAGAACGAAAGTAACTCGTTTCCCTACTGCAGTATTTGCCACTGCTATTCCATTGCTGGTATGTCCCTTTCCGTGAAATGCAGGGAAAGTCAGGATACGGAAGCAGTTTAAAGTAGCGGTTTCCTCTCTTTGTTGCTGTCTTTTGCAAGGTCATCTGCTACTTCGTTGTGCCGAATACCTTAACGCCGGTACGTGGGTTCGACGGGAGAAGGGAAAAGGAGGGGAAACTTCCTGTCGACGACGGGAGCCATTCCAGATGGACGCGAATTCGATCGGAGTTTGACTCGTGTCCGTATCTCGCAAGCGCTATTCGTCTTAAACAGTGCTAACATGTCACTGGATCAAATGACATCCACAAAGACGCAGTGTTCTTGTCATAACGTTCTTAAGTATATATTTTATAAACTAACATAATGTGTACTGACAGGGCGTAACCAGGCTAATGCCCCACGCTTGATCCATATTCCCTCCACACAGGCGCTTGTAGTTCAGCATCCCCGACATGTACAGCGCCTATGACGCGGAACTGTGTGCTATCCGAAAGGCATTTCAGAGATTATCATCCTTGTAGGAAATTTCTTGTCTCCTCAGACACCTTCTGTACTGTCCAACAACTAGGGATAGTACATCCAACAGCAAGAATGACTCAAAACATTAAATATTCAGAACCAAGGGAATGAAGTAGCATCCTGTTGGGTACCAGGGTATGTGCGTATTAGGGGCAACAATACAGATCCAGTGAGAAGAAGAGTCGTTGCAACTGTACGTATAGTGGAATTTCAAGCAGTAATACGGTGTGGGAGGAGGGAAAACTGGCTGTAGTTTACGAGATGTTTGCAGGAGAACCTTAGCTATAAGATAAAAATTGCAAACTTTGAATACGGATGCGCAGTTTAAGGTCGAGTAATTATCAGTACAGACTGTACTCACTAGAAGTATGATTTCACTCAGTTTGTCTTGAGATTATGATTCCTTAGGTATCTGTGAAGTCAAGCTCTTGAACGACAGTCCATCCCACAGTGCTAACTCGCCATGGCTGCGCGTGTAAGAGTCGTTCGCTTGATGTTATTGGACCTGTTCTGCTGTAGGTGACTCGTGTCTAAGACATGGTTTTTCTGGACAAGTTTGAACACTAGTATGATTTCATTTACCAATGTTGATGATAATACTTCTCAGAAATGAACTTAAGAGAATGTTTGTACCGTTTATGCAATCAGCACTTCCTGTCTCCTTTGTCTAATCTGTAGTTGGTGATATATAATTTGTTTTATATGACGAGAGTCAGGCGTATGTGAACCACATGGACCACGCCATGAACTTTGGCGTTTCATAAGCAGGACGACAGTGTTGATGGTTGAGGTGTCTTCCAAAACCATGTCATTTTGGCGCAGGCTTTGCCATCTCAGCTTAAGGATTCTTCTTCTTGCACATCGGTGGTGGCATCTTTTGCAAGTAGACCATATTTCACAACCATGATGGAGAGTAGTTACTAAGACTGATTTAGAAGATGCGAATAGAAGGAATGAAACGAGGAAGTGTGTATAAGAGGAGAATGGTGGCAGCATAACGTGAGAGATTGCCGAGATCGCCTCCAAGGTAACTAGAGACGAAGACACTACGAGAGTGTGATCTCAGCAGTGAGTGTGAGTACGACTCAGCAGCGTTTAAAAGGTAGTAACAGGGCAGGACTGCATAGACGGAACATGAAACATGCATCTGGTGCAAATGGTTCAAATGACTCTGAGCTCTATGGGACTTAACATCGGAGGTCATCAATCCCCTAGAACTTAGAACTACTTAAACCCAACTAACCTAAGGACATCACACACATCCATGCCCGAGGCGGGATTCGAACCTGCGACCGTAGCAGTCGCGCCGTTCCGGACTGAAGCGCCTAGAACTGGTCGGTCACCGCGGCCGGCCATGCATTTGGGAAAGTGCCACCATTGTTTCCGGGCTTCACGAAGTCGCATGAGCCAATTGCAGCGGCGCACAGCTTCAGCATAATATTTGCAACTGCTGCACGGGTACCTGCACCAAAAAGTTAGCACCCACAATTCAGTAAACAGAGTTTACGGAAGAGTTGTTGTTGTTGTTGTTGACTTCAGCTTAAAGACTGGTTTGATGCAGTTCTCCACTCTGGTTTTACCATGTAAAAGTTTATTCATCTCTTCATAACCACTGCTACCTATAGATGCATTTTAAACTGCTTCTCCCGCTACAGTTATTACCTGCCACCATCCCCCCCCCCCTCACCACCACCACCACCACCACCACCACCAGCACCACCACCACCACCACTTCCCTCCATTGGAAAATTACCTATTTCTTTATTTGCTATCAACATATCTCATCTGCTGGTCAAGTTGTGTAATAGATTTATCTCTACACTTCAATGTAATGCCTCTTCATTAGCTTTCCGATCTACTGGCCGCAGTCAGAAAGCTTCTATCCCGTTGTCTGCAGTGTTTATGGTTCAAGGTTCGCGTACAAGTCTACACTTTAGAAACATTTCTTAAGAAAATACTTCCTAACATGTGAACTTATATTAGATATTTAAAAAAATCCTCTCTTTCAGAAACGCAGTTTTTGCTATTGCAAGTCTGAATTTTGTACCATCTCTACTTCGGCCATCGTCATTGACGTTGCTTCCCAAACAGTAAAAGTCGTCTGCTAGCGTCTTTCTTTTCTCAATTATTGGCTCCCGCTCATGTAACTGCAGGCTCCTTCTTGTACAAGTACAAGTAGTATAGAACCTCTCTCACATTTTTTATTCCTTCTTACAAGTATTTCAGCATTTCAGTATTGTCAACAGTTTTCTCTGGATTCCCTAGCATTTTTAAAAAATAATTTTTATTATAAAGTCGCGGAGATAAAATAGCCGCTCGTGGCAGAAATTTATTTCGCTCCCAGCTTTCCTTTCTGAACCCCCAAGACAGACGTGTTCTAAATGTTCACAGGTCTCGACCAGAAATAATGTGCCTGCCTATCAGGAGCGGTGTTTGAAAGCTTTGAGAGAGGCGAGGCCGGCGCGGCTGTGTTTGCCTGGCCGCCTAGTGGTGAGCGATCAGCACAAAGATAGTGCGCGCCTTCGCTGGGCCCCCACGCTCAATAATGAAACCACTTGTCTGCGACCACGCACATCCTCCTCTGGAGCTGCCGCGTCTGCCCCAGCTGTTCAGCAAGTCGTCTTCCCTTTTACTGGCGAACTGACCGTACAGCATCACGCTACAACTTCATTCTGTTCACTTTATCCCGAGTTTCCTCTGTTTGTGATACTCTGTCGTATGATCGCTATGCTGTTGGTTTTGTTCATCCGTCCATGTTTTTCTTTCCACTTGAAGCCTCCCCAACCATTGTTTTCTGTTTCGAAACATGTCCCGTTCTAACATGAGGTCTTACAGGGGTATCAGATCTCTCAAGGTCTTTGCGAAGTTCTTTCAAATGGCCCTGAGCACTATGGTACTTAACATCTGAGGTCATTAGTCCCCTAGAACTTAGAACTACTTAAACCTAACTAACCTAAGGTCATCACACATATATGCCCGAGGGCAGGATTCGAACCTGTGATCGTAGCGGTAGCGCGGTTCCAGACTGAAGCGCGTAGAACCGCTCGGCCACACCCCGAGCTTCTTTAATCCACGTTGGGGTGGTTGCCATGGTCCACAGGTACTTTATTTTTGCCCATTGTGTACAGGTGTCCAAGAAATATAAGCCTCCTTTTCCACACATAGTCTCAGAACTTTCCCACATTTTGGCACATTTCTTTGTTGCTCCGAAGTTTCCAGCTGGCCTCAGTCGAGATTGCAGCCATGATTTCTTATATGACAGTTCTTTCTAGTTGTCTAATTTTGTTGTAGTAGTAAAAAAATGTCTTGTGTGTCAAAGGTATTGGTATAGGAGCTTTAAATAATGTAACAGTGCATCAGTTACATTATTCATGCGTTGTTCGACGCGTTTCAGGAATTGTATCCCATTTACCCGCACTGCGCGAATTTACGTTACTACTGTATGTGATGTCTGCGTGTATGTTGTTCCACTCCTCTTGATCTGCACTCAAAGTCGAAATTAATTAAAGTACTATGCCTCCTTCACTACAGAAAGATTCACAAACAGGCAAATCATGACCCATACTGTTTGCTTTACATTAAGTCATGTAATGTAGTCGTGGAGCTGTCGTGGCCCAAACCTCTCCGGAATCCTTCTCGTGTTCAATTCTTGTGCCATAATACAGTGATGTACAAAACTTAACGGAGAAAATTACTTTCGCATGAACTATCATTCCCAAGAATTGTGGCTCAATGATAGATTAGTAGGAACAGCGACAGCATAGCACAGACAGCAACTCAAAGGCGTACACATTGAGACGGATAGAAATGACACTTTTATTCAAAGACAGTAATTACACTGAAGTCAACGTCGTTTATGATGGTTCCCTGGATATTTTAAACGGCTCTTCATGGTTCTTAATAGTGAATGTGACCACTACAGTCAGCAATGCACGCTCTACAATGTGCTCCCATGCAGCTCACAAGATTCGTAAGAAGTTTCACCAGCGTCTGTGACAACTGCTGGGTTGTTGCTGCATGTGGAGGTGCTGCAGTACGTCTTCCCATCGCATCCAAAGTCCGCAGCTCGTGGTCTAGTGGCTAGCGTTGCTACCTCTGAATCACAGGGACTCAGCTTCGATTCTCGGCCGAGTTGAGGTTATTCTCTGCCAAGGCACTGGGTGTTTGTGTCGTCCTCACCATTTCATCGTTATCATTCGTGGCAGTGGCTAGTTTGGACTGTGCAAAAAGAAAATTGGACTGTGCAAAACTTGGGCCGGCTGGTGTGGCCGAGCAGTTCTAGGTGCTTCAGTCTGGAACCGCGCGACCACTTCGGTCGCAGGTTCGAATCCTGCCTCAGACATGAATGTGTGTAATGTCCTAAGGTTAGTTAGGTTTAAGAAGTTCTAGGGGACTGATGACCTCAGATGTTAAGTCCCACAGTGCTCAGAGCCATTTTCTAAAACTTGGGACTTTGTACGGGCGCTGATGACTACTCAGTTGAGAACCCCGCAAACCAAACTCTATCACCGCACCCTACACGTATCCGATGGGATTTAAACGGAGGGAACAGGCGTGCCAGTTCATTCGCCTGATCCTCTCGTTCCAAGGGCAGCTCAATCAGTGCAGTTCGATGCAGTGCTCAACTAGTGCAGTTCGATGCAGTGGTGCCTAGTCATCGTTAAAAATGTGAAGTCAGGGCCAAATGCACCATTGGGCAGACGTGACGTACATGAGAAAGGGGTACAATGTCACAATAATGTTGCCCCATCTTACAGTATTCAAAGACTTGGAAGGCAGACGCCGACACAACATTATGCCTCGCCACGCCATAACACCTGATGCTGGGGGCATTGTATATTCCGAGCTCTCACCAATGACGTACGTAATGCACCCAGGAACGTCATCGAACGATTATTTTAGTGGTCAAGGTGTTCGAAGGCATAATGTTGCGTTGGCGTTATTAGTTCCAAATCCTTAAACTCGGTACACTCATCTGTCATGACAATGGGAATGTATTTACCATTAACCAACCAAACCACTCAGATCACAGCCGCTTGCCGCATTGTCAAGAAGAGTGCATGGGGAGACACCTGCACTTGTAACCATACGCGCGCCAGGGACAAATTTCGGTAGCGTTTGGACACCACCTCGTATTTTCCAGACATACATACTCATGCTCGATATTTTTAATTAACCTAAAGAAAAGGGACTAGTTTTTTAAAAAGGTAGTTTTAAAAAGAAATGAAAGTTAAAATAGTTATTTCCATATCAGCTTGAAGAAAAATTTGCGTACCTGGCTGTAATAGAGCGCTTAGTCACTGGTGGATCGGCCCTATATTTGTATTTGTCACTGGCGCCCACTTCGGTAAGAAGTGATGAGTGTGTGAACATAACATGTCTCTTTGATTGTACTCGTGTTTTCATTATGATATCCATAACTGTCCGTGGCGACAGGTGGTTTCTTTCTTTAGCCCACTGAGATGTTCCTAATGAAAAACACCCTCAGCGTTCGCCCTGTTGCTTGGAATTGGAAAAATAGAACTGGCAAATTTTCAGAAAGCTTTGAGAAAGGGTTCAACGAATGCAGACGTTTTGCGTCTGAAAAATTTACACCACTTTTTATCTGAATTTAAATTGTTTCTATGCCATACACTCCCTATTTCGCCCCACTTTCCCTTCTCTAAAACAAAGAAATATTTGCCTTAGTTTGTCCGAAAATTTACAGTTACTCACATCCAACGATAGAAATGCGACTCAGTGGTGCTGGAGACATATTATTTCAGTAGCGTTAGTAACTGTAGGCATATAAAAATTACAGCACGTTATGCACACAGTCCACTCCCATCTTGCTGACTGCAGGTGTGACCGATAGATCTGTTTTGTTTACAGAAAATAGTAGAAAGAAACGTGACAATAACATTCGTTCTTGCTACCCGCGCCACAATCTGGTCTCTAGCTGTGCAACAGTAAACAGAGTCTATGATGTCAGTAAATTGAAATTGTCATTGTTAAAATATAATCAGTAGCGTATGCTCGTAACAGGACAGAAATTAAATAAAAGTTATTAAAAAATCAATCAAAACGTTTTAAATGTTGGATTTATGTAAAGTATAATGGCGATCTTTATACATGCTTTAAATATGCAAACTACGAAAAACGGACGGATGGTAAGCCTAGTCAACAGTGTTCAGACGGCAGTTGCAATGCTCGTCAGACCGGGGAGATGATGGGAGGGGATTCCGGACAACGCCAAGCGAGGAGAGGGAGTGTCCCAAACGTTACACTGTAGAGAGAATAGCTGCGAGGCCTTAAATTTAACCTTTCGCCTCGCGCGTTGTCTGCAGTTCGGTGCACCAGAGCGCTTGGCAGCTGCCGTGTGGTAATTGTGTGCACGGGGAGGGGCTCCAACGCAAATAGTCGAGCTTCAACTGGCCACTGTCCCGTTCACCAGATTCCCAGCTGAGATAACGGGCCCAGTGTTTGCCAGGTAGTTTCTGATTGCGCCTTTCTGCACTACGCTGTCGCGTAAACAATTCATTTAGTGGAGTGACAGTTACAGCTGCATCTTTACATACATATTCACGTCGCAGGGCACTTTGGTGGACGGCCTAGGGTACTTTGTACCGATACTAGCCACTCCCATTTCAATACCATTCACGAATGGAGCAAGGAAGAAATGTTGTTCCTCTGTGCTTCCGTACGCCTTGTATCTCCCTCCCCCCCCCCCCCCCCCAACCCCAACCCCCCCTCAGAGACGTGGCCCATGGTACAACGAAAAGATATGCAGGGAAGGACAAATAAAAATGGCCTGGGGAGCAGAGTTCCAGCGTACAAAGAAACACAGTGGAGGAAAGGAAATGCAGTACTAACCTGACTATAGCAGATGTTGAAGGTGACCGCCATTCAGCTCTTGGCACTTTCGGTCCCTGGTCAGCAAGTTGCTCGAAGGCGCATCCAAGCTGGGCTGCGGGTATTGCTGCAATCTCACCCGGAACTTTCTGCTGCAGTTCTTGAAGATACACCTTGAACTAGAGGGCTCTCCACAGAAAGTAATCGCACGCTGACACATCGGGTAACATGGGTGCACAGCTAGGGCCGCGACCAGTCTCACCTATGATGATAACTCCGTCAGACGTAAAGATTCTGCAAGTGTGCTCCAAGGATTGGAGTGGATTCTTTGGGGGAAGTGACCAAACAGCGAGGTCATCGGTCTCGTCGGATGAGGGAAGGACAGGGAAGGAAGTCGGCCCGAATGCGAGTCCAGTGTGCTCCAAGGTTCGGCCGACTGTATGGGCAGTTGCTCCATTGTGTGTGAAGTAACTGTAGGTCTTTCCCTCCTCCGATAATGCTCTCACAAATTATTTCAAAATATAGTCGGCGTCTGACGAAAGACGATGGGGGCCAATAATGCGGCGTGCAGACACTGCACACCAAACCCCAACCTTGTGATCATTCGCCGGTGTTTTGTGGAAGTTATGCGGGTTCTTCACTCCCTGTAATCGGCCAATCTACAATTTGAAGTAACCACTTCAGGTGAGACAAGGCTTCATCAGACATAAAGGACAGATCCGTGTCCAAGCTATTCATTGTTACGTCAGTGAGCAGCCACGCACAACACTGGAGGCGCCGAGGAGCAGCTGCTGGTATTACTGCATGAACAACAGACAGTAGGTAGGGATGCATGTGCAAGTCCAGAAAAAAAATGCTCGTTCACGTGATCGACGTGATATGACGGTCTCTTCCGACAAGCGCCGGGTTGATTTGGTAGGACTCCAGCACTTTCTGGTGAATGCAGCCACATTTTCTGGTGTGCAGGCACGTTTCGGAATTTATTTATTTTTTCTTTTACTTTTTCAAAACAGATTCTGTCTGACACCATTTTCAGACTAAGTATTGCATGGCACTTTGACACCATTGTACAGCATACTTTACTAGCACTTTGACAGCATTATACTTCTCAGCAAACAACTGACCACTCCACTTCCACGACTTTGTTTCAATGTAACTTTCCACAACGAACACGCGCTGCTCCATTATGAGTACTATCGCCCGGGGACTGGGTGTTTGTGTTGTCCTCATCATTTCTTCATCATCATCATTCGTAACAGTGGCTAGATTGAACTATGCAAAAATTTGGATTTTGTACGGCTGATGATGACCTCCCAGTTGAGCGCCCCACATAACCAAACATTCAACATTTTGGCTAACAAGCGGGTTGTGTGTTCCATTTCCTTCTAGGCACCGATTTTTGCTTTGTCATCACATGGTAAATGTTTTTTGCGTTGCTATGTCATAGTAGCGGTTTATGTACCGCGCTGTCAGTAATGGTATCTGTTCGAATCGTTGACGCCTTGTTATATACTGTACTATGACATCAAATACAATTTGACTGCTTACTCATTTCCACTACTGTACTGGGCTTATCGAGAGCTTTATTTCGATAGACTCCTTAACTACTCCACAGAAACTTTTTCACCATGATAGTACTCGTCGTCTCATATTTCATTTCACGATCACGTTCGAGGCAGTGCTCGGCGACAGCTGATTTGCTAGTTTGTTTTAATTAGGCGTGTTGCTGTCATTCTTTGCATGTTTCCTCAACTGTTGTAATAGTCTACACCACGTTAGCCACGGCACATTCGTGTTGAATTTATACACACCCATATTTCGGAGAGCTAGATTGTCTTTAACATTAGAGAAGATTTTTTATTTTTGTTGATAAGAGGTAAATGCATTGGATACCGCGTTTCCGTGCGAGTATACCAATCTTTCCGGATAAGGTCAGTATAACGTGGAGTACGCATTAGGAGTGATTTAAAATGAAATAAAATGGAATGATGATATAAAGTTGATCGTCGGTAAAGCAGATGCCAGACTGAGATTCATTGGAAGAATCCTAAGGAAATGCAATCCGACAACAAAGGAAGTAGGTTACAGTACGCTTGTTCGCCCAATGCTTGAATACTGCTCAGCAGTGTGGGATCCGCACCAGGTAGGGTTGATAGAAGAGATAGAGAAGATCCAACGGAGATCAGCGCGCTTCGTTACAGGATCATTTAGTAATTGCGAAAGCGTTACGGAGATGATAGATAAACTCCAGTGGAAGACTGCAGGAGAGACGCTCAGTAGCTCGGTACGGGCTTTTGTTAAAGTTTCGAGAACATACCTTCACCGAAGAGTCAAGCAGTATATTGCTCCCTCCTACGTATGTCTCGCGAAGAGACCATGAGGATAAAATCAGAGGGATTAGAGCCCACACAGAAGCATACCGACAATCCTTCTTTCCACGTACAATACGAGACTGGAATAGAAGGGAGAACCGATAGAGGTACTCAGGGTACCCTCCGCCACACACCGTCAGGTGGCTTGCGGAGTATTGATGTAGATGTAGATGTAGATGTGCGATTCTTGGCTTCTCTTCCTCTCTGTCTCTGCCTCAATCTCTTTCCCAGGCGTTCTTGATTTAGACTGCAGCTCTTGCTCACTTTGACGGTCTGAGTACCCCATTCCTTCAAGGTGCGTAGTGGGCAGCGGGAATCGAACTCACAACAGCTATAAATAACGGCGCGACACCAACAGTAGTTTACCGTCTGGTTGTAGCCCAGACAGCGAGTAAGTCCGTGTAATATCAAAACTCGCAGCACCTGAAAAACACGACTTGGTCCGTCGTCAAAATATTATGCGATAGTGGAAATGGAATCTCGGCTGAATACCTGGAAGTAAACCATTGATCAATTTGCTTGTTTCAAAGAAGTCATCAGTAGGAAACCGTAATACACTGTGTTCGGAAAATCTCTGTACACTAGATTACGGATTACGGATGTAAATTACGTTCGAACTTCGAAACAAAGGCGGCGGAACTGTGTTTTCAGAGATATGCGCTTGTTTTTTGATTCGTTCTTACCGCTACGTAACATTTAATTCTTTGGTTCAGTTGATGAACGCTATTAAAGACGGTGTGAGTTGTTTAGATGTTCTGCTTGTTTTTAAATTAGGGTGCTTTCAACCGACGTACGTATTTTTCTTGTTCAGCGTGTTTCTCGACAAGGTGATAAATACACGGACTTAGTGCTGGAAGAATTTACTGAAAATTCCCCCCCCCCCCAAAAAAAAACGGTATCTCATCGTAATGCGGTTCGTCGACTTGCTGGAAAATTTCGAAAGGCAGGCTCAGTCTTAGATACCAGAGAACTGGGAGACCACCTAAATGAAACGAACAGAATTTGTTGGATATTTCTGACTGCAGCAGAGCCCACCAAAATCATTGCGCAAGTTGGCACAAGAAAAGGACATGCAACCGTGCATAAAGCGGCGGGGCAAAGAGTCAAATGAAATGGTTCCCGTATAAAGTGACAGCTGCGCAAGAATTGGAAGAAGCAAATCATGAAAAGAGACTCCGTTATTGCAAATGGTTTACATCTTCTATTTAGAGGAGTAACATTGATATTCTTGATGTCATCTTATATAGACAACGCTTGGTTCCATTTCCCTGGTCATATTAACACACTCAACATACGAATACAGGCCAACGGACAACCGTCGTGCTGTCCTTGAAACGCCACTGTACGATCAGAATATTAGATTGTGGATAGCAATTCCCGTTAGTAGACCTTAAGTTTGTGAAGAAACCGTAAACCGTGAATTTTATTTAATTATCCACGATTTCATTGGCCATTGACGAAATCAACGATTCATGATATCAACAACATGGTGCTACTGCGCATACAGTTAACAAAGCTATGCGTCTTCTTGAAGAGTTTTTTTTTATACATGTCATATCAAAAAGCCTATGGCCTACTCCCTCGCTGGACCTTTCTCCACCTGACGTGCTTCTTCGGGGAGCAGCAAAATCTGTACTGCACCGCAATGACCTAGATCACCTTGTAACTTTAGAACTGAAACAATTGCGTACGTGGGAATCATCTCTCAACCAAATCAGGAGAAAGTGTTTTCCAACAAAATTAAGCAGGTAGGGACTTGGATAGCCATCCGCAGACGTCACTTCCAACGTGTGCTGCATCTGCAAAACTACTTTCGGAACACCCTGTACTAGTAGATACGTCATGAAGAGTGAATATATACGATTAGTAATTTAGTTCCCTTAAAATGAACAAAGATTGACATATGGCTCCAGGAAATGTAAAACAAAAATTTCAACCATAAAAATATTTCAGTGTTTGATAGGCAGCTGATGTGTTGCATGTGATAGCTCCAAATTCGATGTTTTTTGGGGACGTTTTCACTTTGGCGTATTAGAAAACTATTTGTCAGCGCTGCCGTGGCAAGATATGTTAAAACTGAGGTGTTTTATAGTATCAAGGGCAATACAAAGACGTAGCGATGGCTACCCATCCTTCTCTTTGAACTACAAAAGACAGCGTACGATTTGTGACACTTGCAAACAGGCTAAATGGCCTTACGTTTCTGTCTTCAAATTTTGTGCCAGACATGGACTGGAAATTGTTAAGAGGCCTATGAAATGTGTGTACAAAATACACAATATTTTTAACGGGCTCTACAGAGCACTTTACGGACAACTTACTTCGCATCCTACATCTCGTGACTTACGGAGTCAATGTATAGTGATGAAAAAAGTATCCATAGTAAACCAACCTGCACATACAAAGGAATTTTCTATAATTTTGTATTTGTGAAGATCCACAGTCCCCAGATGTTCAATAAATGCAAACAAGGTCCATAGTAGGCTGTAATGCAATGTTTGCTTATCGTGCGAATAGCTAATTTCGACTAAGCGTCATTATCAAGCGCATTTGAAACAGCTGTATTTCATGTCATTTTCATGCCACTTTGGCTGCTTTTTACTTGTAATGAAAAATGATTTGAAACTGACGTGATATACAAATGTTAAAAATGTGCTTGACAATGACATAGTCCCCGGGTTCCCGGGTTCGATTCCCAGCGGGGTCAGAGATTTTCTCTGCCCAGTGATGACTGGGTGTTGTGTGATGTCCTTAGATTAGTTAGGTTTAAGTAGTTCTATGTTATAGGGGACTGATGACCATAGCTGTTAAGTCCCATAGTGCTCAGAGCTATTTGAACAATTTTTTGAATGACACTTAGTCGAAATTACCTAACCGTAAGATTAAATATACAACACATTAGACCCTACTACGGACCATGTTTACGTTTATTAAGGGTTGACTAAATTAGCCCTCTACAAAAAGTAAATAAAAGTTCTGTACCAACCGACTTCATACAGTGCGGAAAAAAGGTAATCATACATATAAGAAAAGTGCAGTGTGCAGGAATATAATAACGATGTTAATATTTTGCAAACATTACTCTTATATGTATCACTTCTTTTAACCTCTTTGACATGGAATGAATCAACTTTTTGGTATTCTCTGAGGTAATATTTTGCCATTTTTGTTGTAGACGTTGTTTCAGAGGAGCCTTACTTCGTGTTTCATGTTTTCTGACCATTCTTTCAAGTGTGCTCCAAAGACGTTAACTTCAATTAAGGTCTGTGCTCAGTGCTGGAATATAAGAAGTATGGTAAAACTACTACAGACCAACAATTTCCGCTGTAAGCTTAGGGTCATTGCCTTCTTGAAAATAGTTATGTGCATAAACCCAAGCTATCAACACTTTTTTGCAGATTTTCCTTCAGGAAATGTAAATATATGAAAGCTGTCCATGTTACCTTCAGCAACCTAAGTTGCTCAGTACCAGATGTAGCCATGCGTCGCCATACCGTAATTCCTCCACCACTGTACTTCACTGTGGGTTGGAGTAGTTGTTCGTCTCCACACCAAAATTCTGCCATCATTTACAACTGTGTTATATTTGCTTTCATTTGTTACCAGTACCATGTCCCATAATCGTAGGTTCTTGCCTTTATGCTCTCGAACAAATACAAGCTTCAGTTTTTTGTTCTTCTTCCTGAGGTATGGTTTTCGTCTAAGTACCCCAGCTCCATACCTCCATTACTTACGATTGATAAACAATGAACAGGCTGTCGATTTAGGATCTTTTTTGATCATCCTTGCTAACGTATTTCGTTCTCTTTGTCTTAGCTTCTGTGGTCGACCTCTTCTCTCGCTATTAATGAGCGTATTTCTTTCTCTAAATCGCGATATTATGGATTGCACAGTTGCCGGGCTTCTTTCAGTAGTATCAGCTATTTCTGAAAGTGATTTTCCCATTTCATGTTGGATGATAATTATTTGCCTTTCCTCTACAGTTGTTTCCTTCCTTGAGCCGGCCGGTTTGGCCGAGCGGTTCTAGGCGCTTCAGTCTGGAACTGCGCGACCGCTCTGGTGGCAGCAGGTTCGAATCCTGCCTCGGGCATGGATGTGTGTGATGTCCTTAGGTTAGTAAGGTTTAAGTAGTTCTAGGGGACTGATGACCTCAGATGCTAAGTCGCATAGTGCTCAGAGCCATTTTTTTGTTTCCTTCCCATTACGGCCCATTTTGCTGTTGCGCGGCATTCACCGCGTATCAACCTGCCACTGCGGCGTTCCTTGCGGCAAGCGGTTCGTTAATTATTTCTGTGTTCACATTTTTAGAAGGGTAAGAATACTTTTTTCCTACTCTGTGAAGACAGCTGGTAGAGAATTTTTACTTACTTTTTGCACAAGGCTAATTTAATTTTTTATATCCACAGATTAGGAATGAAACTGCATATTATTAGTTTACTAAATAAGCCCCCTGGTTGTGATCTTCCGTTCTAATAGATAAAATTATTCTACATTAGTAAATGTGTATGAATAGTTTTTTCCGTAACTATGGCGATAAAAATTCTGTTCTACACAGCTGAATGCTCCCGCCACAGATATTCCTACTCCGTGGTGAATACGGACATTATGCTGCTGCTGTGATAATTATCATCATTGGTGGAACAGCTTTGCTTGTTTACATTCTCAGAGACCGAAAAAACAAACGATGTAGTTCGGAAGTCAAGACGCGTTTGCGCCGAAGTAGGGCATGTCTTCGGGAGATGAGGGTCAGTTGAGCAGTGAAAGAGCAACCAGCACCGAAAGACAGCGGACTTCGGCGCAGGGGCGTGGCCCCAGCTGGCTGAAGCGGACGCTGGTGTGCGTGCGGACCAGGATCATCGCGTGGAGGCGGCCGCCCACCACAGTCAAGGTTTGTCCCGGTCCCACAGCGCGCACACACACACACACACACACACACACACACCACACACACACACCACACACACACACACACACACACACACCGCTTTCACACTCAGTTATGCGTTAGCGATGTAGACCGGGTCGACCTTCTGCGAACACATTGGTTGTCCTGATTTCAATCGATACATAATGGCAGCTCTGATTGTAACATGCGTTCCAAGTGTGTGTGTGTGTGTGTGTGTGTGTGTGTGTGTGTGTGTGTGTGTGTGTGTGTTCCACATCTCCTAAACCACCGTACCGATTGCAAACAAACTTGGTCCACATGCCCCATACTGTCAGCCAAATCGCTGTGGGGGTGAAAAATGAAATGTCCTGTGACGAGGGCCTCCCGTCGGGTAGACCGTTCGCCTGGTGCAAGTCTTTCGATTTGACGACACTTCGGCGACTTGCGCGTCGATGAGGTTGAAATGATGATGATTAGGACAATACAACGCTCAGTCCCTGAGCGGAGGAAATCTCCGACCCAGCCGGGAATCGAACCCGGGCCCTTTGGATTGACTGTCTGTCGCGCTGACCATTCAGCTACCGGGGGCGGACTGTGGGGGTAAGAACCACCTGCCTATCACAGTACAGGAGATATGACGTCATGAACAATGAGAGGCGTGGAAGCTGCGTAATTATGCGGGGCGTTTAAATTTCTTACTTCTGTGTCGCTAACTTTATTCCCAATAATTTTCGCAGGCAGTATCCACATATGCTGCGAAAAGCACCTAAAAAAGAATATCATGGTACCACACACATTGAAAGAGAGATGTCGCCATGAACACTGAGATACGTGAAAAACTGCCGCATCGTGCATGATGTGTAAATTAATTGCTTCTTTGCAACTAACTCTGTTCGCAACACATTTTGCAGATAGTATCCATTTATGCCGCTAAATGTACCAACACAAATACCGGGTGATCAAAAAGTCACTATAAATTTGAAAACTGAATAAATCACGGAATAATGTAGATAGAGAGGTGCAAGGTGACACACATGCTTGGAATGACATGGGGTTTTATTAGAACCAAAAAAATACAAAAGTTCAAAAAAATGTCCGACAGATGGCGCTTCATCTGATGAGAACAGCAATAATTAGCATAACAAAGTAAGACAAAACAAAGATGATGATCTCAATATGTCCACCATCATTCCTCAACAATAGCTCCAGTCGAGTAATAATGTTGTGAACAGCACTGTAAAGCATGTCCGGAGCTATGGTGAGGCATTGGCGTCGGATGTTGTCTTTCAGCATCCCTAGAGATGTCGGTCGATCACGATACCCTTGCGCCTTCAGGTAACTCCAAAGCCAATAATCGCACGGAATGAGGTGTGGGGACCTGGGAGGCCAAGAACCTGGAAAAAACAAAAGCGTGTCAAACGCAACTGTGGGCTAGTAACGCACCTAGACAAGTTCTATGTATGAACGCAATAAACGATAAGATTCTTACCGTGCCACGAGCATTCATTTGTGTACAGATCATTTGAGGATACGTTTTCAATTGATGCGAAACCACTTGTGACTTCAAGTATTTCGCAGCCAGTGCGGATCATTTCATTTAAAATGTAAGAATTTTTATACAGCTGTTTGAGATGAACTGGTACTACACACTTCAACCTCACTGCATTTGAAGATCTTACACGCCTGCATTGACCACAATCCTTCAGCAGAAGGTACAGTATTAAAGAAGTCAGCTGTATGCACTGGAATTACGAGGCATGGATTCATAGCTTTAGCTGACTCCACAATCGTGTGTACATCTCGCTGAGCCAAATGCATTGGTTACCTTCATTCGTTTCTTTATAACTGCAAAATATCCGTTGCGACTCAAATGACAAAATATCTGACGCAGCTCAATAAGTTTGTGCCCACTCAGCAAAAGCTTCTGTATTATCTCTTGAGACGGCCCAAGTCTACATGAGGGGATTGGCAGAACGACCATCCACCATGTAGCAATGAATGTTCGAAACATTTATGCGTATCTAATCTAGGGACGTGGAACAGAGGACCGAGAACACAATAAAACGTGCTTTTGAAAAGAACCAAATTAGAACGTTTCCCATTTTCACTCTCCATATGATACTGAAACACTGATTTTCCGCTCATGTAGGAACGCGACGATTGATAGTTGCGTCGGTATGTGATCTACGGTGAATACGTAAATATTATTTATTGCTCTTAGAAATGTAGGCGGAGATTACCAGCCCAGTAATTGTTTTTGAAAAGATACACGATCTAGGAGCACACACATGTATCAGCAAGTTAAATTGAACTACATAGCACGCTTGTGGAATGCGATGCAATGAAAGATTAATTCGTCTCAATGCAACTGTTTGTCCCACGAATATGGGAAGGGAACACGACGAATCATGAATCAGATGCGAGTAGTCTGTGATATTGCTCGTTTGTAGTTTCCTTTGACTCATAAATGAAGTTAGCTCATATTTTGTGTAAGCTGTGTTATTAGGTCCCAGTCCAACCACAACCTTGGAAATCGTGACATATTGGGAAAAAGCAGTCAGATATTTGTGACAACCACGATTATAAAACCGAGCGATTCTCATTGGCTACCGTATACTTTCGGCCAGTTGGCTAAATCAATGATAACAAATTGCCAACAACAGCACACAACGAAAGAGCCGAGTACACCGTAAATGCACTTCAATCATGTCTATACTTAACGCTAAACAGAGAAAAGAAATAAATAGTAGCTACATCATCAATAAAATATATAATATAATATAAATAAATTTCATACTTCTCATGTCATTACATTTTCGTTGTAAGTATCACAAGATCTGCAATGGCAATACTGCGCGAGAGCGCGCGCGCGCACACGTGCACGCGCACGCGCACGCACGCACACGCACACGCACACACGGTGGCGTTCGGGAGGACAACGGTTCTGATCGATAGAACCTGTCGATACCGGACGTTGACTTTGACCCGAGAGGACAACGGTTCTGATCGATAGAACCTATCGATACCGGACGTTGACTTTGACCCGAGAGGACAACGGTTCTGATCGATAAAACTTATCGATACCGGACGTTGACTTTGACCCGAAATGTAATGATGAGTGTGACGTCGTAAATGCACAAACAGAGAACAAAACACTGACAATATTTATTTTGTTTCTGTTATATTTTGCAGTGAAGATTGTGGTGCGACATTCATCTGTAGTCTTGGAGTTGGATGGTGGTAGTCTGTTGTGGGCTGGCGAAGCCAACGAATGTTGTCTCCGCAAAAGCTGTTCTTGTTACGCTGCATATTTTATCTTCAGCGGTTTATGTGGGCCAGTTTGATACGTTGGTCTAAGCAGATGGGCCGTATCGGCAGTTTCAATATTCCGACGATTGAAATCCATGGCCAGCAAATCCAGATTTAGATTTTCTGATCTTTCCCAGAATTGCTTAAGGCAAATGCAGGTATGATTACTTCGGGTAGGTGGAAGGGGAGTTCTGGTGGTGGGAGGGAATCATTGGATTAGAATTACGTACACACGGCTGTTATGGCATTCATTCCATATCTATTTTCCAGATGTCTCCATTTGCTGTATTGGACAGGACGCTCTTTACAAGAACATTCTCTTCCTTTCCGTTTCGCAATGAAATAAAGGAAAAATGGCTGACTTCAGTGCCGCCGGCCGTTGTGGCCGAGCGGTTCTAGGCACTTCAGTCCGGAACCGCGCTGCTGCTACGGTCGCTGGTTCGAATCCTGCCTCGGGCATAGATGTTGTGTGATGTCCTTAGGTTGGTTAGGTTTAGGTAGTTTTAAGTCTAGGGGACTGATTACCTCAGATGTCAAGTCCCATAGTACTTAGAGCCATTTGAACCATTTTGAACTTCAATGCGTCCACCTTTTTTGTATTGCTGTCACAGTTCATGAAATGTATGGCCGAGGCAGCAAAGTCATTTTTCGTCTCTTCTATTTTTGAATTTGGCGATTTGCAAGAGGAATGTCTCCCCACCAGTGTTGCTGTCTGTAGCGACTATGTGAGTGATACCGCCGTATTACGTAAACTGACCGGTGAAAAATTATAGCAGCGATTTTGCATTCCGTAGACATACTTCAGTTCAACATCTCCACGGTTGCTGTAGATTAGAAAGCCACTCTTTTGACTACTGGCTATCTTCCCCCTGAACGAAATGAGTAAAGTAGTGTATTCCTTTCGGTTCCACTTAAGTAGGCAGGTGCACTTAACTAGGTTAGATACTGGTAAGTCTTACCAAATCGCAACATTACTGCTGCAACTAAAACCTTTAACATCTCTGACTAGATGGGGATGATAAGAAATGCGTTAATGCATTCTTCTACTTCTTGCATTACATCTTTGTTTCTTTAGTTGCATCAGAATCCGTTGTAATAATACAGCACAGAGAGAACGGGAGAGAGGAGGATGTAGCGAACTTTCTTCCTCTGTGAAAATACTGTCGTTGTATTTTGCTGCATGTCTATGGCGTGTTGTCCGCAGTACACAAGTTATGCGTGCTTCGGCTACTTAAATTGAGGGCCTCACATACTGTCGAATACGTCCACCATGCCTGTGCTGGTATTGGAAAGAAGGTATTGTAGTGCTGAATTTTTTCGCCGAATCGTTGACAGAACTTCCCCAAAACTACATTGTTCGTTACCAGTGCATGATAATATCTGGCTGTCAATTAGGTTGGTTGACTTCTGTTCTTAGCTCCATTAACACCTTACTGAAGTTCATGACATTCGAGCCAGCTCTCTTTGGGTCTCAGTTAATCCCAAGCTTGTTCCGTTCTGTGCGTATCTCCTTGCATGCGACACCACCATCCTCAAGTACATGTCACGTGTTCCCACCCAACTTTCCCCTTTAGTTCCTGACATACTACGCTCGGATTGTTAGCTTTGATCGAGACCCTACTGATCATTTTCCCGTGAACTAACTACTTCTTTACCCCCTGACAGTAAATGGGACAGTATTGTATTTCTGTGAAATTAATTAAAAATGAAGTTTCTCCCATTTCTTGTTGATACAAGTTTCCACTAATTTCTGAGTGCGCATTGCTTTTGTTAATCGCTGATTTCTTCCTCAGTCATGGAAAATTGTTTTACCCGGAAGGGTGCCCTGAAACTTTTCTTGTTCCACTTATTTAACTGTACGCAAATGGATAGACTTCTGACATCTGAAACAGTCAGTCATCAGAAGTTCGTCCCGTATTAACAAGCTGCTAATCGTTGCGAGATTGCAGTTGGCTTGGAAGGGATTGTGGGAGACATCGCCATTTACCTAATGATCGCCAGTTATTACACATAAAGACGTTAGCTAAGTCTCTTCTGTTAAGAAAAATTGCAGCAATCTATCATAACGCGCTTGGCGACGGGAATTACGTGCGCTAATGCCAGGCGCCCGTCTTTGCGACAGCTTTAACGCGTATAAAACATGGCCGAACCAAAACAAACACGAGTGCGTCTGCTGCGCCATTTACCAAGCTGGCTGATTTATGAAGGCTTGAAACTTCGCCAACTGCAGGCCCGTCCCTATCGTTCCGACACACACGGCGAAATCTGTATTAATCGCTGTAGTGACAGGACGCACAGAACTGTGAAACGTGAATGATACATATTGGGAGAATTATTGACGCCGCGCAGTGCAGGAAAGCAAGTTTGCACTTTCATGAGCGACGAAAAAACCTGTGTTGCATCTCTCTTAGAAGTTTACAGCTTTACTGCCACGGGACTACGTATTTTATTCACGTAAAATGCCATTTTGACTGAAATTTAATTCAACCAGTTATTCAGGCTATCAAAACTCTGTAACGTCGAGCTGTTGCTGATACTATCTTAGTCATCTTCTTCTTCTTTTTCCTCTTCTTCGCCTTCACCTGCCCCATTGTCTTCTTCGTCTTTTCCCTCTCCTCCTCCTCCTCCTCCTCCACCACCACCACCATCATTCTGTTTGTTCTCCTGCTACTTCTTACACTTCCTTCTCCCTCCTCACCACTACCACACTATCACACCATCAATTTACAGTCGTTTCAAAGGTTTCTGGTTTTCGTGTAAGGTGTATAGCAGCATCTTGTCCTCAAAGCTACAACAGCAGGTTAGCTCCAAAATTATATATCCAAACTGCCACGGTACTGTTGACTATGAAGTTTTAAGGAAGCGCTTTTCCAAGTATGAAGTGATATGCTTTGTGGTTACTGCAGGCCAAACGCGTATCTTAATTTCATGTATTGTTAAATTACTGCAGGCACTGTAGCCTAGTGGAGTACTACACAAAAAATTATTTAATGTGGTGGTAGATGAGTTTTAGACTGAGCAAGACTCCGCTGGGAAAAATTCTTAAACATGGCAAACAAGTTTTTAACAAGGTTATGAAGACGTTCACTTCTGCAAAATTTCTTCAACTGGAGTCCGGGTGTTAAATGTTATAGTGTGAGCATTACTGTTTCTGCGTATAGTATGTTTTTCCGTGGCTCAAGTTCTTGCGTACGATTGCTTATTCACACATTTCTTACAATCATGGGTCCGGTTGACAATTAGGTAATTCACTGGATTCGTTTCGGTGGATGAACTCTACATAGTGATTTTCTTCTCCCTTCAGAAAAAAAAGGTTCTTCTGCAAACTGTTGGCGCTGTGGAAACGCATCAACGATACCACCAAATTTAGCAACCATATCTGTGTCGAAAATATTCATTACCTTCATCCAAGATGTGTCTTTGTTTGCATGATATTGATGTGGTCTTCTGGTTTGATGCATCTGTACATGCTGCTCTATCCTGTGCAATCCTCGACATCTCCGAATAACTACCGCCACATTCATCCTCCTGAACCTGCATACTGTCTCCAGCTCTTGATTTTCCTCTACAATTTTTACGCCTCCATTCCCTCCAATAATAAGTTGGTGATCCTTTACTGTCTCAGAACATGTCCTATCAACCGATGCCTTCTTTTAGCCAAGCTGTCCCACAAATTTCTCTTCACCCCACTTCTATTCAGTACCTCCCCATTAGTTACATGATATACCGATCTAATCTTCAGGATTCTTGTGTAGCACCACACTTCAAAAGTTTATGTTCTCTTAGTGTCTGAACTGTTTATCGTCCACCTTTCACTTCATACCATATTGTGCCCCAGACAAATATTTTCAGAAAATATTTGCTAACACTTGAATCTATATTCGAGGTTGACATTTTTCTCTTAATCAGAAACTCTTTCCTTGCAATTATCTTGCTACATTTTATCTCCTCTGTACATCGGCCATCATCACTTATTTTACCGCCCAAGTATCAAAGTACATCGACCTTTTTTAGAGTCTAGTTTCCTAATTTAATTGTCTAAGCAAAGCCTGGTTTAATGCAACTACATACCTACACCCTTGTTGCATTCGTTGATTTTCATCTTATATCCTCGTCTCAAGACTCTGTCCCTTCCATTCAACTTCTTTTGCAAATCATTTGCTCCCTCGAATTACAATGTCATCGGCAAACGTCAAAGCTTTTATTTCTTCTCCCTAAATTGTAATTCCTGCTCTAAATTTTTCCTTGGTTTCCTTCACTGCTTGCTCAATGTCCACACTGAATAACATCGGCGATAGGTTACAATCCTGTCTCACTCTCTTCTCAAAGACTGCTCCCCTTTCGTGCCCCTCAACTCCTATAGCTCCCGTCTGCAGAAGTAGTAAATAGCTTTTCGCTTCCAGTGGTTTACTCCTTCTGTTGCCTTCAGAATTTCAAAGGGAGTATTCCACTCAGTATCCTGAGAAGTTTTGTGTAGATCTACAAATGCTAAAACGTAAGTTCGCCTTTCTTTATGCTATCTTCTAAGAGTATTGTTATGTTCAGTATTGCTTCACATGTTCCTGTATTTCTCCAGAATCGAAAGTGATCTTCCTCGGTGTCCGATTCTTCCAGTTATTCCTTTCTTTGTTGTACACGGCTCGTATTTCATTTGCTGAATCAACCGGGAACACCGATCTCTACTTCAGTAAAAGCATGTAACTGTTACTTTATCAACACTTGCTGTGTACAGGTGTAAACAGAATGAGATCCCAATTCCGAACAATTTTTTGTCATTTGAAATGCACGCATTAACGTCTTTTGCACCCTCTGGGTGGACCGAGCGAGGTGGCGCAGGTGTTAGACACTGGACTCGCATTCGGGAGGACGACAGTTCAATCTAGCGTCCGGCCATCCTGATTTAGGTTTTCCGTGATTTCTCTAAATCACTCCAGGCAAATGCCGGGATGGTTCCTCTGAAAGGGCACGGCCGACTTCCTTCCCCATCCTTCCCTAATCCGATGGGACCGATGACCACGCTGTCTGGTCTCCTTCCTGAAACAACCAACCAACCAACCAACCCTCTGGGTGGCCAAGCGTGAATTCACAGCTCTAGAGAAACGCATCGAGAGAAACCAAAACGGCAGTAACACCTTTTGCGTATGTCGGCACTATTATCGACCCACCTCTCTGAGACGAACTAGTGGAATACGAAATATAGTGAAGTCACGGAGTGCTTCCTAATATCGTGTCGGACCTCGTAGTCCAGCAACTCGACGTGCTATGAACTCAGCAATAACTATTGAACCATGCTGCCTCTACAGCCGTCCGTAGTTGCGAAACCGTTGCCGGTGCAGGATTTTGTGCACGATTATATCTCATAAATGTTCCATGGGATCCATGCCGGGCGATCTGGGTGTCCAAATCAACCGCTCTAATTATCCAGAATGTTCTTCAAATAGATCGCGAACAATTTTGGCTCGGTAACGTGGCGCAGTCTCATCCATGCAAAGTGCATCGTTCTTTTCCTAAAGTGCATGAATGGCTGCAAATGGTTTTCAGGTAGCCGAATAGAACCATTTCTAGTCAATGATCGGTTGGGTAGGACAAGAGGACCCAGTCCATTCCATGCTAACACAGCCCACACCATTACGGAGCTACCACCAGATTGCACAGTGGCTTGTTGACAACTTGGGTCCATGGCTTCGAGGAGTCCACGCCATCAGCTTTACCAACTGAAATTGGAACTCATATGTCCAGACCACGGTTTTCCAGGCGTCTAGGGTCCAACCGACATGGTCAAGAACCCAGGAGAGGCGCTGCAGTCTATGTCGTTCTACAGCAAAGGCAGTCGCATCTGTCTTCTGTTGCCGTAGCCCATTAACGTCAAATTTCGCCCCACTGTCCTAACGCATACGTTAGTCGTACATTTCACGATGATTTCTGCTGTTATTTCACGCAGTGTTGCTTGCCGTGCGATCGTGATCACGTCGGAAACCTTTTCTTGTGAATCACCTGACTACAAATGACAGCTCCATCAATGCACAACCCTTCTATATCTTGTGTTTGCGATGCTACCGCCCTATGTATATGTGCAAATCACTTGTTGTTATTGTGGTCTTAAGTCCAGAGACTGGTTTGATGCAGCTCTCCATGCTAATCTATCCTGTGCAAGCTTCTTCATCTCCCAGTACCTACTGCAACCTACATCCTTCTGAATCTGTTTACTGTATTCATCTCTTGGTCTCTCTCTACCATTTTAACCCTCCACGCTGCCCTCCAATACTCAACTGGTGACCCCTTCAAGCCTCAGAAAATGTCCTACCAACCGATCCCTTCTAGTCAAGTTGTAACTCAAATTTCTCTTCTCCCTAATTCAATACTTCCTCTTTAGTTATGTGGTCTACCCATCTAATCTTCAGCATTATTCTGTATCACCACATTTTGAAAGCTTGTATTCTCTTCTTGTCTAAACTATTTATCGTTCATGTTTCACTTCCATACATGATTACACTCCACACAAATACATTCATAAACGACTTCCTGACATTTAAATCTATACTCGATGTTAACAAATTTCTCTTCTTCAGAAATGCTTTCCTTGCCATTGCCAGCCTATATCCTATCTTCTTCGACCGTCATCAGTTATTTTGCTCCCCAAATAGCAAAATTGATTTACTGCTTTAAGTGTCTCATTTCATAATCTAATTCCCTCAGCATCGATTTAATTGGACTACAGTCCATTATCCTCGTTTTGATTTTGTTGATGTTCATCTTACATCCTCCTTTGAAGACTGTCCATTCCATTCAAATGTTTTTCCAGGTCCATTGCTGTCTCTGACAGAATTACAATGTCATCTTTCTTCTCCATAGATTTTAATTACTACTCCGAATTTTTCTTTTGTTTCCTTTACTGCTGCCGCAGTATACAGTCTGAATAACATCGGGGATATGCTACAACCCTGTCTCACTCCATTCCCAACCACTTCTTCCATTTCATGTCCGTCGACTCTTATAACTGTCGTCTGCTTTCTGTACAAATTGTAAATAGCCTTTCGCTCCCTATATTTGACCCCTGCCACCCTCAGATTTTGAAAGAGAGTATTCCACTCAACACTGTCAAAAGCTTTCTCTAAGTCTACAAATACTAGAAACGTAGGTATGCCTTTCCTTAATCTATCTTCTAAGATATGTCGTAGGGTCAGTATTGCCTCACGTGTTCCAAGATTTCTACGGAATCCAAACATCTTCCGTGAGCTCGGCTTCTACCAGTTTTTCCATTCGCCTGTAAGGAATTCGTGTTAGCATTCTGCAGCCGTGACTTATTAAACTGATAGTTCGATAATTCTCACAACCGTCAACCACTGTTTTCTTTGTAATTGGACATATTATATTCTTCTTGAAGTCTGAGGGTATTTCGCCAGTCAAATATATATTTTCTTCACCAGATGGTAGAGTTTTGTCAGGACTGGCTCTCCCAAGGCTATCAGTAGTTCTAACGGAATGTTGTCTACTCCCGGGGCCTTGTTCCGACTTAGATCTTTCAGTGCTCTGTCAGTCTCTTCACGCAGTATCATATCTCCCATTTCATCTTCATCTACATACTCTTCCATTTCTATAACATCGCCCTCAAATACATCGGCCTTGTATAGACCCTCTATATACTCCTTCCACCTTTCTGCTTTCCCTTCTTTGCTTAGCACTGGGTTGCCATCTGAGCCCTTGATATTCATACAAGTTGTTCTCTTTTCTTCAAAGGTCTTTTTAATTTTTCTATAGGCAGGATTTATCTTACCCCTAGTGAGGTAAGCCTCTACATCCTTACATTTGTACTCTAGCCATCCCTGCTTAGCCATTTTGCACTTCCTGTCGATCTCATTTTTGAGACGTTTGTATTCCTGTGCATATCGCTATCTCATGATTTTGTCACCTGAGTGTATGCGGACTGGACCAGAGGCGGGCACGAATTTCCGTACGGGAAAGACGCCATGCGAGTGGTGAAATACGTTACGGAGTAGCGAATCGGTTCTTACAAGGGAACCTTCCCATCGCACCCCCCGCAGATTTAGTTGCGAGTTGGCACAGTGGATAGGCCTTGAAAAACTGAACACAGATCAATCGATAAAACAGGAAGAAGTTGTATGGAACTATGAAAAAATAAGCAAAATATAGAAACTGAGTAGTCCATGCGAAGATAAGCAACATCAAGGAGCGCCGTCGTCCCGTGGTTAGCGTGAGCAGCTGCGGAACTAGAGGTCCTTGGTTCAAGTCTCCCCTCGAGCGAAAAGTTTTTCTTTATTTTCGCAAAGTTATGATCTGTCCATTCGTTCATTGACGTCTCTGTTCACTGTAATAAGTTTAGTGTCTGTGTTTTGCGACCGCACCGCAAAACCGTGAGATTAGTAGACGAAAGGACGTCTCTCTCCAATGGGAACCGAAAACATTTGATCGCAAGGTCATAGGTCAACCGATTCCTCCACAGGAAAACACGTCTGATACATTCTGTACGACACTGGTGAGGGCATGTGCGTCACATGACAGGAATATGTTGTCGACCCACCTAACTTTACACTTGGCGAATGGGTAAAAAGATTCTTCTACGTTGCCCGATTTAGGTTTCCTTGCGGATGTGATAATTTCTCCCAAAAAAAGTGGTGAAAACATAAGAGTATGTTTCATAAACTGCAGCAAATGACTGCAACGGTTTCACAGTAGCACACTTTTCCCTGTGCTCTGTCAAAACATATATTTTTAACGTTACAAATTTTTCCGTGTGTAGACCGTCAAATCCTGCATGTCCAAGCAAATCTGAACATGTCCTGGAATTTTAGAGAACGAAGTTGATTATGTGTGAGTGCCTGAACTTTGATAATTGTCTGAAAATAAAAAAAAATTCACTCGAAGGAAGACTTGAACCACGGACCTCTTGTTCCACAACTGCTCACGCTAATCACGGGACCACGGCGCCCCTGAGTTCAATCAATCCTTGATGTTGCCTATCTTGGGCATGGACTGCTGAGTTTGTATATTTTGCTTATTTTTTCATAGTTCCACACAACTTCTTCCTGTTTTCTCGATTGATCTGTTTTCTCGATTGATCTGTTTTCTCGATTGATCTGTTTTCTCGATTGATCTGTTTTCTCGATTGATCTGTTTTCTCGATTGATCTGTTTTCTCGATTGATCTGTTTTCTCGATTGATCTGTTTTCTCGATTGATCTGTTTTCTCGATTGATCTGTTTTCTCGATTGATCTGTGTTCAGTTTTTCAGGGCCTATCCACTGTGGCAGCTTATAACGAAATCTGAGGGGGGTGCGATGGGGAGTTTCCCTTGTTAGTCTCACTGAATAAACTTCGCTCAGTAACGAACACACAGAATTTGCAACAGGCCTAGTCGTATGTGACGACGTCAAGATGCAGTGCCTGACCTATTCGTGAGTCAGCAGTCTCCCTGCTGCCTGTAGGGGATTGGACTCGCCCGCCCACTAGCTAGGCAGGTGGGCTGTTTTTTGCGCAGCCGCGGGACAAAAGGAACAGCGCGGCGGTCTGGAAGGACTGCCCGCGGCTGCCGGCTCTTGTTTTAGAATCAGCTGCGTCGCAGCACGCAGGCCGAGGGAAGCCGTGGCAACTGCCGAACCTCATAGTAACATAACAGTCGCGACACTGCTGTAAAAGTTGTTGCCGTTTCACAGATGGAGCGACACTAGCGCTCGAAGCGGCAGGTAAGGTGAACGTCAGACGCGTCGTAAGCATAATGTTTGTTTGCATCCATTTCCTACGTAATTTCCGAAGTATTAAAGTTATTTTCTTGCCTCCAAGAGTTTGTGTAGTATCAGAAGGCATATACGTTTCTAAAAATGATTCTAAAGTATGCGCAAGTATGGACAAAAACCATGAATAGAGAGGCAAGCTACAACAAATTCGTGAAGAAACACTTGTGACATTGGACAGAATTGCAGCTTACCACGTTGATATCAAAAGAATATAAATACACAGATTCACATGTAAGAAGCACAGACATGTACTTCTACATGCAAAAGCGATCGACAGCTCGTTTATCGTTCTGTAGGCTTACTGTGTTTGTCATTGTCGCCTGTTGCCACAAGTACGACCTTCATCTTTGTATTATTCTAAGTGGGACAAGCAACTGCCAAACAGTGGGAGACATATGCTGAAAACATTATAATGAGCTGATTACATTACATTTCACGAAAAACCAAATATTTGAATAATTTTCAAACAATCTGTCTGTAGGCACTTTCCTTGTTTCATAATAGTTTCGCTTCTGCACATTCTGACACTTCACACGCTTTTGTATTGTAAGACACGAACAGCTGCTCTTAATTTAAGCACTTCATCGTCAAAGTAGGTCTGTGTTGACCAGTCACATGAATCTGGCACTGGTACATGGAGAGTCGAACTGGCTGCTTCTGTCTCATACGACTGTTTTACAGCTTTAGATTGACTGTCGAATCTTTGTGGCAGTTTCTTCATCGTCAGTTGAGGGGGCGGGGGGGGGGGGGGGGGGCTTATTTGGAATGTCAAACAGTGTGGGTACTGCATTCCGAACGGGTTTGTTATTTTCTGTGTTCATGAACTGGTTTTGTTCTAAATGTAGCGAACACAACCTTCTTTCTTCATAAGCTCGTCTGCTATAAACTAGCCATTTTCTGCTCCTAAAACGAAACATTCATCATTTATACACACATAGTTTGCAAGTGAATCCTGACGATACAGTTTAGTAACATGATGGTTTATGCCTCCCAGGATGCTTAGGAAACCTAAAAAAAGACAGCTGTGGTGTCTTCTTCCCGTTGTTGCTGCAATTTATTGCGCTACAAACGTTCCCGATGGTAAAAACCATTGTATAAATCAAAATAAAAATCACTATTCCCTTTCACGATCGCGCCGAACTCACAGTTCAACCTACCGGCCGCTTGGGGCGCTGCTGGCACTGTAGGCAACAGAATAGAGGCGAAGAGTTGCGGCTGTTAATGTTAGACTGTGGCTGAACTGCCCGGTCTGCAGTCGCTGTCGCTGCGATAATTCAGTCCGGGAAAGCCGGATGCACGCGACGCGTCGCTACGCCACACCTGTTAGTAGCGATGCCTAGAAAGCCGCCTCCGGGCCGATAAATCAGCCACTCTCACTCTCTCTGTGCGTTTCCCTCCGTGCCCACGGCACGAGGATGACTTCTTGGGCGGGACAGCTTGTTTACGCAATGCCGTGCGCACTCGTGGTAGCCTTAAAGTCAACGTGAACCTCTCTGAGAAGTACATCGGTTTAGAGGAACTTCGTTGTTATGAATGTGAAGCATGCGTCGACGAGAAGGTAGACGTCGACAGTGGCGTTTAACTATGCCAGGCGACAGTAGTGTATGACCTTACTTTCATCTGGTACATTCCATCAGCTTAGACACACAGCATTTATTTTCCGCAAGCCAATGTTCGTTGCCTGTTGAAAGGCATATATTGTGTTAAGGATCCCGTAAACGATCAACCTTTTTGTCAAACTTGCTGAATATTCGACCGTGTACGGTGCTGTTCGACATGCTGGTCAAACATAGATCGTGTTTGCTGGAAATTCTGATTGACGGAAAAATTGACAAGATGGCGGACGTTGTTTGCGTCGATGTTTCGGCGCATGTTTATAATGAAAAATTCTTTTATTGCAGTTTATCACTTTATGGCAAGTTTCTAAACTAAGATCAAGGATAAAAACAAAATAGCGCTGACAGTTACAAAGATGGTAGATGTATCACATCTTTCTGAGCCCTATATTACACACATTTTACACACAAAATACAAGCGGGAGTGCAGTGAAATAAAGGAAATGGAAATTCTTCCGTTCTTCCATGGGCGATGTGGGCTGTATGTACCTACGTTGTGGTATTTTAATGAACTATCATTATAGAAGCGAGTAGAAGAGAAGAAATTTTCGCTTAATGTGTCTCAGCGTGAGATCGATGCAGCGCTAAACATTGTTTCACTGTCCATCCGCAGAAAATCGACATCTACATACATACTCCGCAATCCACCATACGTTGCGTGGCGGAAGGTACCTCATACCACAACTAGCATCTTTTCTCCCTGTACCACTCCCAAACGGAACGAGGGAAAAATGACTGCCTATATGCCTCTGTACGAGCCCTAATCTCTCTTATCTTTGTGGTCTTTCCCGGAAATATAAGTTGGCGGCAGTAAAATTGTACTGCAGTCAGCCTCAAATGCTGGTTCTCCAAATTTCGTCAGTAGCGATTCACGAAAAGAACGCCTCCTTTCCTCCAGAGACTCCCACCAGAGTTCCTGAAGCATTTCCGTAACACTCACGTGATGATCAAACCTAACAGTAACAAACTAGCAGCCCGCCTCTGAATTGCTTCTATGCTCTCCCTCAGTCCTTTCAAACATTACGGGATTCTTTTTCCTATTCATCTGCATTAATTTACATTTATCTATATTTAGAGTGAGCTGCCATTCTTTACACCAATCACAAAACCTGTCCAAGTCATCTTGTATCCTCCTACAGTCACTCAACGGCGACACCTTCCCGTACACCACAGCATCATCAGCAAACAGCCGCACATTGCTATCCACCCTATCCAAAAAAATCATTTATGTAGATAGAAAACTACAGCGGACTTAAATGAATGTAATCACCAGTTTCTGAGTGTAACGTCTTCATAAACAAGTTTTCATGTGTGTATCTCTCTCTCATTTCAACCCATTCCCTGGACCAGCGTCTTATTTCCTTCTTCTTTAAACACAGTGGCAGAGTGAGTGGTAGAAATGCTTTATCTGCATTTGTAGCCATTCCTACTAGTGCCAAAATAAATCATACTCGAGAAGCGTCTACTTCAGATGTGAGATTAAACAGACAACCTTTTTGCGTACGTATACGGGCTTGTTTGACGCATCTGTGACTAGATAATAGCGAATCTGGCACCCAAGTTTTCTCTTTTACGAAGACCTTAAAAAGTTTTTTAAATATTTCTTTCGAAGAAAGTTGACGTAAGCTTCTGGTTCTAATAGTAATATTTTCGTTAGCAGATTTTCATTTTAAGCCATTCTCTGAATCAGCGTCTTGTTTTCATCTTCTTCTTCTTCTTCTTCTTCTTCTTCTCCTCCTCCTCCTCCTCCTCCTCCTTCTTCTTCTTCTTTAAACACAGTGCCAGGACTGCTTTTTGTGCATTTGTGGAAATTCGCACGTCAAAATACTCACGAGCAGCGTCTGCTTCAAAGTGAACTTAGTGACAAACTTTGTGTGTGTGTAAGGGCTTGTTTGACACATTCGCGGCTAAACAAATGTGCTTTTTACAAAGAAGTTTGCTCGTTTACAGGGCCCTTTAGTGTCACTTTTATCGTTCTCCGCCTGCCACCTCAAAAGAAGCGCGCGCCACACACACACACACACACACACACACACACACACACACACACACACACACACACCTCTTTCCTTATGTCGCTACCAGGTCATGAGCCGGCAGAAAGACTGTCGATAGGCCGGTTACTAACCCAAGAACGTGGAGCCCTGTTAAGAGAGGATTCTGTTATTTAGAGCAGTTGTTGTTCACATCCCCTTCCCTTTTATCTTCCCGATAATAGTTTTCGGTGTTTTCTGTAAATCACGTTAGGTGAATATATTGATGTCCACCGCAGGTTTCTTCTTCAAACAAATGCTCCGTCTGTATTTACCGTAGCTACGACGGTACTCCAATTTAATCTTCCTTCCAATGCTGGTCTGTCGCTATAAGTGGAACTTCAACTTACTATTTACGAAAGATAAAGGTGTTGCAAATAGGTGTAGTATTATGGAGAGCCTAATTTTCACTGTGAAAAATCTGTTCTGTGAAGAAGCGAAAATGTGAAGCAGTCATCGATGCAAAGGTTGAACAGTTGCAGTGTTGTACTGATTGTAATCTGTATGCTGTTGCCTTCCTGAGACATACGTGCCGTCTCACGTAGAATGTGAACCAGTATACGATTTCCTTTCCCTCCTGGAATTTGAGCCACCCAGGCATGGAAACAGAAGACATGGTTGGGTGTCAGTGTAGCTCGTACATATACACATCGGCGGTTTGTAAATCGTTATAGATGCATTTCTCTGTGACAGATATAGTGGCCAACAGGGACCATTAATATTGTTTCTGCTTAGTGTTTTTCCGAGGGTAGGGCTTGTCAGGAGCGTGAACCGCGTTAGATGTTGAGTGATCACTGTGAAGGACACACAGATGCCGCATACTTGTTTGAGACAGCGTTATCAGCACCTGACGGAGTTTAAGGGGCCTCTTCGCAAGTCTTCATTCGGCTGGCTGGGCAGATCGTTCAGTATCCTGATTTATGGAGCTATCGAAAGTAACAGTGGAACGATGTTGGACTGGGTTGGGACGTCAGGGCAGACATTCTCGTCGTCAAGGTTATGATCAATCACGTCTGATCGCCACATGTAAACAATGCCGTATTGTGCACCAAGCTCATCGTAACCGCCTTAACATCTGCGACTGCCATCCAAGAACAAATAGTGGACACCCTGCAACATATTGTGTCATCCCGCATCATTGGTTGGTGTCTACTAGCAGCCGGAAAAGGGAATTGCCGTCCCATGGGTTGGCTGCCACTAACGCCACAACACTAACAGCTGCGGTTGGAGTGGTGCCGTAACCAGCAAGTGTGGCCTGCTGGTGAATGTCGTCGCATTGTGTTCAGTGATGAGCTGTGGTTCTAGACTATCACAGATAGTTCTCATTGGCGACTATGTAGGCAGTCTGGTCAGAGGTCAGCTTTGAAGACACACAGCTGCGTTACTCCTTGAATCAGGAACTATCGGGTATGACTTCCGGTCGTGGCTGATAGTGATTGAGAGCCTTCTGACAGCGCGTCCTGCGTCCTCGTGTGTTAGCTCTCATGCGACGGTATCGTGGTGCCATTTTTCAACAGGACAACGCTCATTCACACATGGCACGTGTTGCTGCGGACTGCTCCGTGATATTGAGGTACTCTCTTGGTCAGCAAGATCCCCATTTCTGTTCCTTTTAGCACATTTGTGGGACCAGCATGGTCGTCCAGTCAGCCCATGTGCCCGTATTCAGGACATGAAGGACCAGTTACAACAGTTGTTCATAGCTTGCCTCAGGAGAGGATACAGTGACTTTGACACCTTTTCCAACCGAATCGTTGCATGCGTCCAAAGTAGAAGGGGTGCTGCATCTTACTGATAACTTCGCTCATACTTCCAAGACCTTATTAAATTGTAATCGCTTATGTGCTCAACCCACAAAGTTTCATTTAATTTCTTCCTCTCCTTTTACTATTTTTGTCAGGCAATATATGTACCCCCACATCCAGCAAACATTACTGAAGAAGTCGCACGTACTCTAAAAACGGAGTGAGATTAGCAAGTTGTGATATTTAGTTGTTCAATGTCTGTGCACCCACTTCCTTAGACGAGATCGCTAATGCCGCGGTTCGAATCCTGATGGCGGAAGAAGTATTTCGTCGGCAAGGGAGAGGTGGTGGTGTAAAGATTTTGTGCAGTTGAATCGCGCCGACTCCAGGGATCAGATTCCAGATTTGAGTGCAGTGTTTCATGAGTGAGGACGTGCGACACTCTTGATGGTCGACCATCCAATCGGATGGGAGTGCTGAGCGCGGCCGCCTTAATGGTATTCGAGAGCAGTAGGCTGTATTCGCGTCTCCCTTCTGTAATCATCATGAAACACAAAATGACACCGCACTTTTAGTCACACCCATTACAGTCACCTACATTGAACAGATATATACTGCGCGCACAACTGTAACACTTCCCTAAAAAGATGCCACAATGCGCGAAAGGAGAAATATCTTTCCAGTTACACTGGTGAACCTCCCAGTCGACCATGCCTATACGAGTTTTTGTCTTATTTGTTCACAGTGCCGTTTGTGAGCTTCCCACGTAAACGACAAAGAGTTAATGCGAGTGCTAAGTGCTGATGGTTTCCTTTCCGGTGTGACAATGGCTAACGATGTAGGTTACCTGTGCGACAGCTTTCTGTCAGCTGCCGCAGTTGGTCGACCTCTTTGGCGCCCATGCCTGTGAAGCTGCCAGTAGCAACACTCTTTCGGTTACTTAGTGGTTCTCAGTCCCCACCCACGTATCGACCTGCACTTCTGGTGCACTAGAGAGGACTAAAGAGGAGATTCTGACCGTACTTCGACGTTGAGTGTCTAGTGTTTTTGCAGTCCGCCAGTGCGGTTAATCACGGTGACACATGGATCGGACCCATCAGAGAACGGTTCTCGTCATATTTCTCCCTTTCCTTAATGCAGTTTAAGCAAACTCTAAACGATTCACAATTATTTAGACGACGATTTTAGGAACGTAGTGTTTTGTCACTAAGGCAGGCCCTTCTCCTTATACGGGATGTATCAGAACTCCGACAAAATTGCGAACTTTTTCGGCGATATTTTCATAGAATTTTGGTATAAGGGACCGGTGGTCTGCGATGACTCGTACATAGTAATAATGTAGTAGTCAGTTATTCGGATTTCGTCCGCAGCTCGTGATGTGCTGGTTAGTGTAGCTGCCTCAAAATCGCGGGGTCCCAGGATCGATTCCCAGCAGGGTCGGGTATTTTCTCCGCCCGGAGGCTGGGTGCTTGAGTTTTTTCTAATCATCACAGCCTTTCTTCCCCATTAAGACGCACAAGTCGCCGGAGTGGCTTGAAATAGAAAGACTTACGCGAGACGGTGCAACACTTCCAGACAGGTTGTCCCAGAGAATAATGCTGTACTACCGTTTAATTTAAGTCTTTTTTTTACCTCATTTACGTTCGTTTCTGCGAAAATACCTTGAGAGCAGCGAAAAGTCCTGTAATATGCAACCTTAAGGCAGTTGCAGAAAGGGTCGTAACGTGGTTACAGTCGCCGCAGCAACAGCTCAACATAGGTGTTCGCCCCGTTTTTCCATTGCATTCAGTGAATCCATATCAGTAAACCTTTCCATAATTCTGTGTCACGTTCTTAAGGTGCAAGAATGGTAGAAAAACAAATCCGAGACCAGATCGAGCAACATTGAATGCCATCTTGACGGCTAAGAGCAAATTGGGTAGTACTATAGCTAGCAGCAAGTACCGTGAATGAATGGAAGAAGTATGTTGCCAAATAAGACAAATAGCACGTCCCGTCGACGTTTATACTGTTCTGAAATACTTTGTTCCAAAGTGAATACAGAGATAAATGAGGAGTAAGAAATGAAACGAAATGTAATTATTGTTAAACAAGGCACCAGAGAGCACCGGTCCAGTGTAGCAAAACACTCACGAACTGGGTGTGTATATTCTTATGCGTAAGACAACAAGGAAACTGACGCGAAATAAATTTGTCTTGGGGGGCAAAGAGTTTATTGCCAAGTATCACTATCGATTTTGCTTTTATAATTGGTCTTGAAATAATATCACACTGTCGACTTCAGGGAAAACTCTTCAAAATGAAAAATCCGCATTACAAGTTGCACGATTTGTACCCTCAACCACACAAGGACTGCCAGCCGACTGCCGATTTCGCTTCCGTAAATTCAGGCCTTTGAACCAATCGAGTTTCACAACAGCATGTGGGCACCTCTATTGATGATTTCCTGCCAACGGTATAGCAAATGCTGTAAAGTGCTGCCTACTGCCACGAGTTTCAGAAGATTTTTTTCCCACAATTGGTTTTGGAGAACAAGACCTATGTGGAAAGTTTCAACTAATTTAGGAATTTATAGAATCAAATTTTCACTCTGCAGTGGAGTGTGCGCTGATATGAAACTTTCTGGCAGATTAAAACTGTGTGCCGGACCGAGACTCGAACTCGGGACCTTTGCCTTTCGCGAGCAAGTGCTCTACGAATTGAGGTACCCAAGCACGACTCACGCCCCGTCCTCACAACTTTCATTCCGCCAGTACCTCGTCTCCTGCCTTCCAAACTCAGCGCACACTCCGCTGTAGAGTGAAAATTTTATTCTAGAAATATTCCGCAGGCTGTGGATAAGCCATGTCTCCGCAATATCCTTTCTTCCAGGAGTGCTAGTTCTGCACTCTTCGCAGGAGATCTTCTGTTAAGTTTGGAAGGTAGGAGACGAGGTACTGGCGGAATTAAAGCTGTGAGGACGGGGCGTGAGTCGTGCATGGGTAGCTCAGTTGGTAGAGCACTTGCCCGCGAAAGGCGAAGGTCCCAAGTTCGAGTGTCGGTCCGGCATACAGTTTTAATCTGCCAGGAAGTTTAATTTAGTAGTATTAGGGAAAGGCAACCGGTTCATCACACTCGAGGGTGAGAAAACCACATCCCCTGTATACCAGCCCCGGTGTGAACAATAGCCAAAGGCAGACAAGCTGGCATCGCCACGAAATATGTGGCAAAGTATTCAGGCCTAAAATGAAACTAGTGGTGTTTGAATTATTTTGACTTTTTCTATTGATTGGTATTTTCCTGAATTTCTTGTCTGTTCCGATTCAATAAGTGCCCTTCACTCTTTGCAACGTTTGTGTCCAGTAGATAAAATAGTCCAGACCATCCAGGATGCCCTCCTCCACCTACAGCGATTGGGGAAGCTCGTGGCTTTCTGCTGGGTTCCGGGGCATGTCGGCATTGCTGGGAATGAAAGGGCAGATTTCGCAGCCAAGGAGGCGTTTCTCGATCCACAAGTATATTCGTGTGCTATACCCCTGCACGCCCTCACCTCGCTGTTGAGCTCACGAGTCATGCATCGCTGGGATGATGAGTGGCTGGAAGTGACTGACAATAAGCTCCGTATAGTCAAGCCCACAACGCGTGTGTGGTGTACTTCCTTTCACTTCTAGCTATCTTGCTCAGTACATAGCTGAATGAAAACTTTCTGTCTCCAAACTCAATCATTCCGTTTGCTATGTCCTAAACTGCAGAAATGCTCACTCTCAGGCAAGCTGAGTAAAGAACACCACGTCCACACTCTAGGCAAGCTGGGAACGGAAGACCTCTATGAAGACTTCTCACAGTCTGCTCTTCGCCTCGGTTTCCCTCCCAGCAAAATTACTTACGCCAGTTGCAGCGCAAGTCGCATTAATTATGCATCGCTTCCCAGTGGCGACCAATGCCTGCTCTGGGAAGTGAACAAATTCCCACAAAATTTCCCTTCCTCTCAACGTCTGCTATATAGCTCCTCCCAGGCCACACATCAATATTAACGTCTGCACAAACACCAAGTTTTCCGGAATTCTGACTCCCAGGAGAGTACTTAAAATTCCTTGGTCCCACATTCCCATCGGAGGCCGGCGTATTTCATTCTGTCGCTCTTCCCCTGATTTGCTTCACACTCTGCGGACCGTGAATTCAGCGTGAAGTTGCTATAGTCACAAACATGCATATTTTGACCTCTGTTGACCGCTCCATTGTAGCTCTGCACGGCTTTCTCGCATGTTTCACAGAAAACGGGACGACGGACATTTATCAACAGGCGTGCAAGTTCTCCGTCTGTTTCCTGGTACACCAGCATGGAGTCGGGGTCAACCACCCACTGAATGTCACTCATCTTAAGGCGGCTGGAGGCCGCGCCCCGTTACCGCTTTCTCAGAGCTTGAGCCGCCCTAAGCCGCCTATTGTCGCTTCCCTTAGCCGTTCCCCCGGCGGCCACAGTCAACTCGACTACTTCCCTGGGGTAAACTAGCCTCCAGTAAATCGACGTGTTTCCACAAAGTTGTCATGTCGTGTGAATTACTTTAAAACCATCACCCGACATTAATTATTCCAATACGTCCATACTGTACCCTATACAAGATGCATTGTGGCTTGTCAGTCATTTTTGTTCAGCCCTACTGTTCGCTCAACATGAGTTAAGTGACCTTTAATGACTCCATGTAAGGGGCATAGTTCTTGCCATCTTTTAGTTTGTTTTATTGGGTCTGTCCACATTCGTTCCCTTTAATGTGTGTCAGGGCGCTGATGACCTCGACGTTGAGCGCCCATAAGCCCCAACACACACCGTTATTTTCCTCTACGAATTACCCAATTTTTGAGCATTCATTCAAATGGAGGAGGACAAGTAGAATGTCGAAACCGCGTGCTCTGTTCGGGAAGTGACCCCTCAGAATGGGGGACGGGTCCGAGGAAGGCCTGTGTCCAGCGCGCTGTACCCGTTGTGGTGCGAGGCGGCGTCATTTACGGGAGTGAAGCCTAAGCTGGCGGCCGCGCCATCGGGCGTCGCTGTCGAATGTGGTCCGGCGGAAGCGGCGCCAATGGAGGGAGCTGCGCAATTTCCCATCTGCCGGCTGCGGGAAGGATACGCCTAGCGGCCTCGAACCCACAATGCGGCGCGCCGGTCCTTTCAGAGCGGCGCTGAAAACGGTGGCTGCGACGTCGGCCGCTCCCAGTCGGCTGCGCCATGGACGTGTGGAGGCTCAGGGTGACGGCCCCGCGCAAGAGCGACAGCTGCGTGCACGTCGTCGTAGAGTCCGACGATGGCACGGTTCGAAATAAGTGTAAGTGCGCGCGCCGTGGGACCCCCGCACCTGTAGGCCGGCGGCGGTCGACACAGCCGCGGGGTCGGCCTCTGCGCTCCTGGGGACTCAGAAGTGCATTTGGGCTTTGTGCTGGCAACAGCTGGTCTCTCCTCAATATACAGGATCATCCATCTGCCCCTATGTGCGCGTTTTATGCAGCCCACAACGCCTTCAAAAACCACTCTTGAGATGAAACTTCCTGGCAGATTAAAACTGTGTGCCGGACCGAGGCTTGGACTCGGGACCTTTGCCTTTCGCGGGCCAGTGCGGGAAGGTAGGAGACGAGTTACTGGCTGAAGTGAAGCTGTGAGACTCGGTCCGGCACACAGTTTTAATCTGCCAGGAAGTTTCATATCAGCGCACACTCCGCTGCAGAGTGAAAAATCTCATTCTGGAATCACTCTTGAGATTTTCATATTCTGTCGCCCACTATACGCCAACTACTAATCCCGCAGAAAAAATGAACAGGACTTTTTTGTAGAAAATTTGATGCAGTTAGATTTCGTACCAGTATACGTTCTCGCTGGAGGCCACATTCTCAGAGTTGTTGAAGAAAAACGCGTTTGAAGATCACCTTTCCACCTTTTTTTAAAATAATTCGAGAACTACGGCCTCTAGAAAATTTAGTTGCATTAAATTTCCTACAAAAAGGCCCTGTTCGTTTCTTCTGTGGGACTGATAGTTTGCGCGTAGCGAGCGAGAGAATATGAGAAGCTCACATGTAGCTTTTTGGAAGTGTTGCGAGTTGCATGAAACCTGTAGATAGGGGTAGCTCAATCGAAAATCAGTGATTTACTACTTCAGATCGCTCCCACTACTGGCTTCAGTGCTCAATCAATCATTATCAGGTGGATTAAGACTTTTTATGTCGCAGAATGTACTTGATTGTGTGTTGTCTTGCCGCCGGCCGGAGTGACCGAGCGATTCTAGGCGCTAAGGTCGCAGGTTCGAATCCTAACTCGGGCATGGATATGTGTGATGTCCTTAGACGCAAACTACTAATTTCACAGAAAAAAATGAACAGGACTTGTCTTATGTAGGCAGCGCCGTATTCTGCCTGTTTACGTATCTCTGTATTTGAACACGCGGGCCTATACCAATTTCTCTAGCACTTCAGTGTAGATCATCGGAAGAAGCTCCCATGGTTGTGGCGTTATCCGTCAGCACGTCGTCACCTGTAATAGCACCTCCATTTGTCTCGGGAGACGAATGGTGTGTGCCTTTCCGTAAAACAGTTCTAGCTGTCCTAAATATAGCTTCCCTTGTGGCCGGCGTCGCCAAGACGGGGTACTTGGCGCTGCTCGGCTCGGACGTCGTCAGTTCGACTCCCCGTGGCGCAAGACATTATTCATAGCTTTGCCGAAAAGGAAAGGAGGGGCGTGGTCGAACGCTTGTCTCTCAATATACTGTGCGCCGATGTAGCCGCATTCCTCTGAGCAGTGTGTGATAAGACCTTCGACGACCTGCAAGCTATGGCGAGAGCAGTAGAATATGCATCTACTAGCGGTTTCACCCCTGACGTAACGCTATGCAGCCCTTTACGAAAGCCCACTACGATACGCAACGTCACACTACCGCGTAACTGCCTCGTCAGCTAGAAACTGGAGCAAGACAAAGCTAAATTAGCTATTCTAGATAGGCTTAAAAAATGTGGACCCACGTCTGTAGCATTTCGTTGCTGAACAAGCAGTACCGAGTAACTGACTCTGTGCCGGGTTCTCGCGAAAATGCAAAATCGCGCGTAGCCAGTAGTACATTGTTACTGCTTGTTACCTATCTGTCCGTGTTGGAAAGGACTTCCTGAGTCGAAGCTTCATGCGACAGATATCGACTGCGTTCTGCGAGGCGAAAATGGAGATTTGTGTTTGGTAGTGGTTGACAGTCGCCAGCCACTGCACTTATCTTAAATTCTCAGCAGGTCTTCGTGCATTTCGCTAAAAACTTGTGGCATTGCAACCTTCTTATAGACAACATCATCGTCCGCGAACATAGCGGAATGTCCGACGATGCACCAATTATACGTTTTTTTAACTCGTTTGGTCTACGCGGTATCCTTTCAGCTTCATTTTCATCGTGAATAACTGAAAATTCGTCATTCCTGCGCTAACAACAGCAGGTGCGCTCAGTCAAGTATGCCAGCTGACCGAAATCCGGAAAATCTGAAATAGTTACGCGGTATTGTTTCTTCAGTGAAGACTTGTAAGCTTACGAAGACATTCAGACAGTGTCGACTGACATAAACATTTTGAAATTTTGAAGTTATCAGCTATAATACGCTGGGAGTGAAAGATTATGTGCAGTTTGTACAGAAAACCTGACTTCAGCTAGAAGAATCGAACGACATGAAAAGTAGGCAGAAGTTGAGAAGAGTAAGAGACAGTGTTTCAACCCATCATCCATGTTATTCGATCCGTACATAGAACAGGTAGGCCGGCCTCGGTGGCCGAGCGATTCTAGGCGCTTCAGTCCGGAACCTCGCGGCTGCTAAGGTCGCAGGTTCGAATCTTGCCTCGGGCATCGGTGTGTGTGGTGTCCTTATCATTAGGTTAGTTAGACTGGACTGATGACCTCAGATGTTAAGTCCTATAGTGCTTAGAGCCATTTGAACCATTTTTTTTTTAGAACAGGTAGTGAAGGAAGCTAAGGAGAAGTTTCCAAAGGGAATTAAATTTCAGGGAGAAGGAAGAAGCGCTTTGGAGTTTTGCCGATGACGGTGTAATTCTGTCGTAGACAGTAGGGGACAGGACTTGGATGATCAGATAAGTCGAATTGATAATGTCTTCAAAAGAGGTTATAAGATTAACAACAACAAAAGTAAAACAAGGGTAATCGGTTTTAACCGAATTAAATCAAGTCACGCTGAGGAAATAAGATTACGAAATGAGATGCTGAAAGTAGTGGACAGGTTTTGCTACGTGGATAGGAAAATTAGTGACGACTGCACATCTAAAGAGAATATAAAATGAAACCTGGCAATAGCAACAAAAGTGTTTCTGGGAAAAAGGTAAACTTATTAACATGGAACATAAATTAGCCTCTTCTAATAATAATTGTCTCGAGTGTAGTCTCTTATGAAAGTGGAATATGGATACTTCTTTAGACAGATCAGAACAGAAATTTTTTAAATATGATGCTATAGAGGAGTGCTGAAGACCACATGTGAAGATAGGATAAGTAGTGAAAAGGTACAAAATAGAATTAAGCGGAAAAGAGCTTTAGTTAACGACACAATAGATTATACATTGTTCAATATCACACTCTGTCATCTTACTCCTCACCAGGTGCGATGTCTTGCTTTTGGCTGCTATCCGACAGCTAAATTTTGGCAAGATATAGTCTGCCATTTCATGTCACCATAGTCGATAGCCTCGAATGTTTTTCATTCATCGCTACTATATGCAGTTTGTTCCAGTATTGTGCATTTCTTTCGCAGCCTATTCTCATATGTCCCTTGCTTCCCGTCAGTTATTTAATTTTATTCGCAGGGGTACTAATTCGTTTTGGGATTTTCGCATCCGAGTTTCACTGTCATCAAAGAAGGTCGATGAAAACATTATTTAAAAATTTTCATTTGTGCGTGTTTTCTACGATGTCTTCACAGACTGTTTCTGTTTTCCAATAGTCTAATTTTAATTTCATGTAACGTCGCATTCTGGTTACTGCAAATAAGTTACTTCTTTTCAGCTAACAATTTTCCAGACGTACTTCTGATCTTGAATTCTTTATTCTCGATTTCGGTGTTTCGTGGCTGTAGATAATAGCGAGCTTACCTGAAAATTGAAACATCTTTATTGGCCATTTTAATCATGGTTTTTATTTGTTTTGTAACTTCCTGCTCACAGCGTCCGTGGTTTCGTAATATGACTGAACAAATCCACGAACTCTACTCACTAAAGGGGCAGGAAACTAAAGCAAATGAAGTGCTGACGTCCCGAAATGAGCCACAGAGCTCGTAATGCAGATTGCAATAGACTACGGACAGATGTGTTACTTGAAGCTCTACACTACTGTGTACTGAATACAGTCACTGTCTGACCACAAAAATTGTGCAGGGAGACTCCAGTAGCACTAAGAAAGTGTACACAAAATGTAATTATTTTTCTGTGTGCTGATGTTGCTACAGTGAGGTACGTTACCTTAACGTTAGGAGAAGTGGAAGGTTTTCAACAGTATCCTTGTCAGCGTAAGGGCCCAGTTGGCTGAGTGGGAGCCTCATATTACGTATCCGAAGGTCCTAAGATCTTTTCTGCGTCCGCTTATTTCGCCTCTGGTAGTTTTATTTGTGTGTGACAAATGAAAAGTTGCACCGTGGATGGGAGTCTGTGTTAATAGTCGTCTGCTTGTAACTTAGAGTGCAGATCAGTTCATCGGTGGGACGGAGACAAAAGCGTATCAGCTCGTTATAGGACAATAGGCAGTGAATCACTGCGGTATTCAAACCGTGATCAGGTTTACCACAAGCTAGACGCGCTCCCATTATACGGAGATTGATTTGCGACCCGAAGTCACGTCGCAGACCTTTCACATAAAGTTTCCTGACGCGCAGCAAGTGTTGCGCCCGAGAGATGACGTAGCTCCGTCGGAAACAAACGTTTATTGCTGGCCATTACTCGGGTCCTAATAATACGTCGCTAACCGTGCGCATCACCGCCTAGTTTACGTCTATTTAAAGAACTCCGTCAAGGATTGTTCCTTTAACACGGCAATGTGGGAGCAGTTGTGACCGAATCTTGGCTACCCTCTTGGGAAGGGCACTAAGATAAATAACAAATCATTATTTGAATAAAAATAAATTTTTAAAGTGGACTAAAAAGTATAAAATAATTTCTCCTAGCCCTACACAGATTCGGATGAGGCTGTATGGTACCATGGACCTTTTCAAGTCTCCTACATCCGTGATGTATGTATGTATGTATGTATGTATGTATGTATGTGAATGGGAACTGGGATACAGGAGGGAGACGTGCTAGGGTTGTACAAAGCCACCTCAAAATGTATGATTGTGAATTTTTAAGAGCAGTGAAATACTTGTAAGATTTAAAACAATAAAAGTGGGGCGCCTGCAATAGTAAAGAGGGCAACTATTCATCCATCAATAATGTATTGCATGGCTCCCACGTTTCTCGCTTTAAATCTTAGAGGTATTCTCGTAGCTACGAGAAATTCAGAATCGCAAACTGTCAGGACTATCTGTGTGGGATTAGGAATCTGTTGGCGCTGGGAGAAATCATTTAATGCTTGTTAGTCCAATTTGAAAATGTGGTATTTAGAAATACATGTTTCCTTTTAGTCTTGCGTCGATTTAAAACATTTTGATGAGATTACAACAGAGATACGTGGTAAATTTAAGGTTTATTCCAGTTTTTCTTCACCGGATTTAACAAGTACGAGTATATTGCTTCCTCCTACTACTGTAGAGCTCGCGAAAATACCATGGCCGCCCGGAGTGGCCGTGTGGTTCTAAACGCTACAGTCTGGAACCGCGTGACCGCTACAAACGTAGGTTCGAAAGGTTCGAATCGTGCCTCAGGCATGGATGTGTGTGATGTCCTTAGGTTAGTTGGGTTTAAGTAGTTCTAAATTCTAGGGGACTCATGACCTCCGATGTTTAGTCCCATAGTGCTAAGAGCCAATTTTGAAAACTATGCACGTTCACGCTTGGCGATAAACACTTTGCTAACAGTGGTAGCTGCATATAAAGCGCCACGACAAAAGTTGTCCAGTGGGACCGTCGTTCGGTTTCGTAGCATATGGAATTTGTTCGGAACGTTTCATGTCACCTTCAGTGTTTTTTCATTTCTGCAAACGCCAGTGACCTCGCAGTCAAATGCTGTAGTTTCTGTTGGCAGCGCACAGTGCCAATTACATCAGCATTTCCCCTCACATGTCTCGGCCCACCTGCAGCTGTTTTTGTAAAATGCCGATGTAAAGAAATAGCACTCTAGTTGCGTTAAATATTGTTGTTTAATGCAACTGGTGTGTTATTTCTTCACATTGGAAATTTTGTTCTTCCATTCACACCCTACCCATGTCGACTCCTTCGCACATCGAAAGTAAATATTAAATATTTACCGAAAGTTGCGAAGAAAATATAAAATAAAATAAAAACATCATCATTCGATATTGCCATTTCGAGATAAATATATAGGGGGACGAATAGAGCAACTGATATATATCGATGTATGGTTATTTTATCAGCTGCCCTAGGCAGAGCCTTTTCTGCTCGACTCTATACTGACCTCTGATCGAGGGCGCTGCTTTGCTGAAAGGGAGTGTGCATGTCTCTTCCAGCATCTCTTATTCACACAGAACATTGCAGCGAGACATTAGAGATGTGTAAGATGTGACTCCGCTATCTTTGGACGATACCGTAAATAGTGTAGTCCAACGGCCCAGTATGCACGAATAATTTAGTGACATCTGGCACTCCAGAGATCTAAAGCTTTGTAGAAGATTGTATGAGATGTAGAATACTTCGTACAGTTGTACTCTCACCCACTGTGATAGGTCACGAGCTAATGTTTGAGGCAGCTGCTCAGTCAGCTATAGCTACTAATTGCGCACTTATATTGTGCTAAACCATTTGGAGTCCCACTAATATAAATAAACTTAATTTTAAAAATTTTTCAACATTGACCTTTACCATCATACAATAATAAATTGACAAATATTAAATAAATTGACAAATATTCAATGTATTCGTTGAAATTCCATAGTGTCACTAGATGTGTGTGTCTTGCAACTGAGATGCTAGTAACAGGAAGTCCATAGAGAATTCAGCGCCACTGACGTGTTATTTACGGGTGTTATTGATATACGATAAGAATAACTTGTAACACACCTTTTTTCACCTCCTACATGCTTTAAAATTGTCCGATATGGTTTACGGGAGTCGGGGACACGACGACATTGCTCAAATTGCTGTGGAAATTTCTCGTAAGGGATTGGCACAGTACTGTTTTCAGATCTGGGATGGTGCCCTTGCGATGTGGGAAATTTATTCAAAATCTATTATCTCCGACGCACTGGGTGAGCGGTTTACTAACATATGTTTTTATGCTTCGTCGGAAAATGTCGTGTACGTGTTACAGTAAACAACGGAGCTAAAACTGACATACTTACCAAATATGTTCGATTAGTGGATGTCGCCTTTAGTGTCGTCCCTTTGAGTCCTCTGCCGCTGGATTCGTTCCTTCCACTGCTGAAACACCTGTGGTGTTGTTTTTCAGGGGGGTACGCGGGAATTATCCTCTACCAGTGAGTTGATCAAACATTTTTAAATTGGCTGCACCGTAAGGACAAAGTTCATGGTCCAACAACAATCACATACTAGCACACCGAGGCAAACTAGACTTCTGTCAATTCCTTTTTCTGTTTCCTTTTCTCTGTTGCCCACTCCTTTCTCTGCTCCCCCTCCCCTTTCTTTTCTCTGTTCCCCTCTCTTTTCTCTGCCACTCTCCCTCTCCCTCTCCCTCCATTTCATCTACCCTTTCCTCCGTTTCATCCCCTTATATCTCCGTTTCATCTTTTTTTCTTCTTTTGCTGCCCTGCATAACTTGGACACCCCTAATACTTCATAAACCGTTAAGTAAATCAAAGATTTTCGATAAAGGGGAGATGTCCTTAATACTCACCTGCTGCATTAAAATGCTTTGTCTCGTTAACGTTATTAGGGAGTTTAAAGGAGCACGGTTGTATGATTGACACTAGGGCTTCCACTGGAATTGTGCCGCGAATAAGTGGGGAATGTGCAAAAATAAAATTCCAGGTCCTGTAGAGGTTGACAGTCTTTCCTCCCGGGCGCCATTTGCGGTTTGAACAACCTTGACATTAATAATAGCCAGCGCATACCTCACATTTTCTTGCAACAAGTTTTACTTCTAATCACGATCGGAAACTGTCGGCAACCTGTGACGTCTGTCACTGGTCGCCCAGCGGCTCATAGAGAATTTTGTAACAGCCCTCGCTAGGGTCGCCACTTGCTAAAGTGAACGAAACAAGAGTCGAGGAATTTCCTGTCTTTTTCTGTTCCTCTAACTGAAAACTTAATGATCACTAAGAGTCACATACCCATCAGTTCGTACAACTGCTGGGTAATATTCTTCCGACTATTTTTCCTTGATCGGCGATTGGTGTGGAGAACATTCCGGACAATTCGAGCGAAAGGTTTGGCCACCCATCTCGTCTGACATGAATGCCATCGAACATTTAGGGGGCATAATAAGTCATTTGGTGCACGACGTCCTGCACCGGCAACACTTCCGCAATTACGGACGGCTTATAAAGGTTGCGTGGCTCGATATTTCCGCAGGGACTTTCAACGACTCGTTGAGTTCAGGCCACGTTCCATTAGGCCATGCAAAAGGAGGTCCGACACGATATTACGAGGTATCCCGTGACTTTTGTTATCTGAGTGTATACAGGGTAGTCCATTGATAGCGACCGAGCTTAATATCTCACGCAATAAGCACCAAGCGAAAAAACTACAAAGAACGAAACTCGTCTAGCTTGAAGAGAGTAACTAGATGGCGCTATGGTTCGCCCGATAGATGGTGCTGCCATAGGTCAAATGAGTATCAACTGCGTTTGTTTTTTTTTTTAAATAGGAACCCCCATTTTTATTACATATTCGTGTAGTAAGTAAAGAAATATGAATGTTTTAGTTGGACCACTTTTTTCGCTTTGTGATCGATGGCGCTGTAACAAACGTATAAGTACGTGCTATCACGAAACATTCCGCCAGTGCGGACGGTATTTGCTTCGTGATACATTACCCATGTTGAAATGGACCGTTTACCAATTGCGGAAAAGGTCGATATCGTGTTGATGTATGGCTATTGTGATCAAAATGCCCAACGGGCGTGTGCTATGTATGGTGCTCGATATCCTGAACGACGACATCCAAGTGTCCGGACCGTTCGCCAGATAGTTACGTTATTTAAGGAAACAGGAAGAGTTCAGCCACGCTGTGAAAAGTCAGCCACGGCCTGCAACAAATGATGGCGACGAAGTAGATGTTTTAGCTGCTGTCGCGGCTAATCCGTAAATCAGTAGCAGACAAATTGCGCGATAATCGGGAATCTGAAAAACGTCGGTGTTCAGAATGCTACATCAACACCTGTTGCACCCGTACCATATTTCTATGCACCAGGAATTGCGTGGCGACGACTTTGAACGTCGTGTACAGTTCTGCCACTGGGCACAAGAGAAATTACGGGACGATGACAGATTTTTTGCACGATTTCTATTTAGCGACGAAGCGTTATTGACCAACAAAGGTAACGTAAACCGGCATAATATGCACCATTTGGCAACGGAAAATCCACGATGGCTGCGACAAGTAGAACATCAGCGACCTTGGCGGGTTATTGTACGGCGCGGCATTATGGGAGAAAGGATAATTGACCCCCATTTTATCGATGGCAATCTAAATGGTGAAATGTATGCCGATTTCCTACGCAATGTTCTACCGATGCTACTACAAGACGTTTCACTGCATGACAGAATGGCGGTGTACTTCCAACATGATGGATGTCCTACAGATAGCTCGCCTGCGGCTGAAGCGGTATTGAATAGCCTGTTTCATGATAGGTGGATTGGTCGTCGAAGCACAATACCATGACCCGCACGTTCACCGGATCTGACGTCCCCGGGTTTCTTTCTGTGGGGAAAGTTGAAGGATATTTGCTATCGTGATCCACGGACAAAGCCTGACAATATGCGTCAGCGCATTGTCAACGCATGTGCGAACATTACGGAAGGCGAACTACTCCCTGTTGAGAGGAATGTCGTCACAGGTATTACCAAATGCATTGCGGCTGACATCATTTTGAGTATTTATTGCATTAATGTGGTATTTACAGATAGTCACGCTGTAACAGCATGCGTTCTCAGAAACGATAAGTTCACAAAGGTACATATATTACATTGGAACTACCGAAATAAAATGTTCAAACGTACCTACGTTCTGTATTTTAATTTAAAAAACCTTCCTGTTGCCAACTGTTCGTCTAAAATTGTGAGGCGTATGTTTGTGACTATTACAGCGCCATTTATCAGAAACCGAAAAAAGTGGTCCAACTAAAACATACATATTTCTCTACGTACTACACCAATATGTAATAAAAAATGAGAGTTCCTACATAAAAAAGACGCAGTTGATGCCCGTTTGACCTGTGGCAACACCATCTATCGGGCCAACCATAGCGCCACCTGGTTTTCCCCTTCAAGCTAGAAAAGTTTCGTTCTTTGTAGTATTTTCGTTTGACGCTTATTTCGTGAGTTATTTGGCCAGCTCACGATCAATGGACCACCCTGTGTACGATATCAGCGTGTGTTCACTTCCGGACATCTGTGCCATGTAGCTGATTAATTTACTCGTAACAGTCAGCATTCACGTAGGCTGTGGAAAGCACGCTTTCGTTGGAGATGTAGTCGTATCGAAAGCAGCACGCCAAATTTCGTGCGTGCTGCTGTACACTGTAGCCCACCTGCAGACGATCTCCTGGCGCACGCGATGTGCCTCTGGCACTTGCGTCGAAGTTGTCGCGAACTGCAGGCAGACGGCAGCCGGGCAGGCAGGTCTAGGCTGAAGGAAGCGAGCGCGTTTATCGAGTCGCCCACGACGCCGGCGTCGACCGCGGCCGCCAGTCGCAGCTCCCGTCTCCCGGGAAACCAGTTCCATCCCGAGCCGGTCGGCGCCCGCGTCTCGCCCGATACGGCGCTCGCAGGGGTCGCTGACCGCACGCCTGATTGATGCGAGTGTCGACTGAGTGGTAAACCCCGCCACTTGTTCCGGAACAGGTGACCAGCTTCCCTTCTGTCGGCTGCTACGCCGGCGCTCGTGAAAGGTGAGACAGTCTCAAGTAGCCGATCCCAAACGGCAGGTTTCCGGAAGTTCGGTTATGAGGCAGTAGTCGAAGACGTAATTAAAACAGAAACTACCTAACGTGATAATTATCCAGTAAGGAAGCTGTCGGATCCTCGGCCGTGGCATATTTTTGTATTTCTTTATTAGGCAGTGATGACTTTCTGAGCCATCAGTCCTTTGACAAGCTTGATGTGGTCGGCGACGAATTCCTCTCCTGTGCTAACCTCTTCATTCCAGAGTAGCGCCTGTCACGGTTCTCGCGGCTCCCCCCGTCGACGTTTCGAGTCCTCCCTCGGGCAGGGGTGTATGTGTTGTCCTTAGTATAAGTTAGTTTAAGTAGTGTGAAAAACTGCTAGAAGCCGACCTCGGGGAAGATCAGTTTGGATTCCGTAGAAATATTGGAACACGTGAGGCAATACTGACCCTACGACTTATTTTAGAAGAAAGATTAAGGAAAGGCAAAACTACGTTTCTACCATTTGTAGACTTAGAGAAAGCTTTTGGCAATGTTGACTGGAATACTCTCTTTCAAATTCTGAAGGTGGCAGGGGTAAAATATAGGGAGCGAAAGGCTATTTACAATTTGTACAGACACCAGATGGCGGTTATAAGAGTCGAGGGGCATGAAAGGGAAGCAGTTGTTGGGAAGGGAGTGAGACACGGTTGTAGCCTCTCCTCGATGTAAAAGAAAAATTCGGACTAGGTATTAAAATCCATGGAGAAGAAACAAAAACTTTGAGGTTCGCCGATGACATTGTAATTCTGTCAGAGACAGCAAAGGCCCTGCAGGAGCAGCTGAACGGAATGGACAGTGTCTTGAAAGGAGGATATAAGATGAACGTCATCAAAAGCGGAACGAGGATAATGGAATATAGTCGAATTAAGTCGGGTGATTCTGAGGGTATTAGATTAGGAAATGAGACACTTAAAGTAGTAAAGGAGTTTTGCTATTTGGGGAGCAAAATAACTGATGATGGTCGTAGTAGAGGAGATATAAAATGTAGACTGGCGATGGCAAGGAAAGCGTTTCGCAAGAAAAGAAATTTGTTAACATCGAATATAGATTTAAGTGCCCGGAAGTCGTTTCTGAAAGTATTTGTATGAAGTGTAGCCTTATATGGAATTGAAACGTGGACGATAAGTAGTTTAGACAAAAACAGAATATAAGCTTTCGAAATGTGGATCTACAGAAGAATGCTGAAGATTATGGGTATATCACATAACTAATGAGGAGGTACTGATTAGAATTGGAGAGAAGTTTGTGGCACAACTTGACTAGAAGAAGGGATTGGTTGGTAGGACATGTTCTGAGGCATCAAGGGATCACCAATTTAGTATTGGAGGGCAGCGTGGAGGGTAAAAATCGTAGAGGGAGATAAAGAGATGAATACACTAAGCAGATTCAGAAAGATGTAGGTTGCAGTAGGTACTGGGAGATGAAGAAGCATGCACAGGATAATGTAGCATGGAGAGCTGCATCAAACCAGTCTCAGGACTGAAGACCAACAACAACAACAACAACAACAACAACAACAACAGGTAGTGTGTAAGGTTAGGCACCGATGACGTTAGATCTTACCACAAATTTCCAATTTTCCCAGAGTAGCACCTGCAACCCATGTCTTCAATTATTTGCTGGGTGTATGCCAATCTCTGTCGCCCTCTACAGCTTCCTCCCTGATGTCTTTTTCCATAAATTCCTTTCCCCGCCGATTCCGCACAGAACCTCCCCAACCCTCACCTTATCAGTCCTCCTAATTTTCAACATTCTTCTTGTAGCACCACATCTCAAATGCTTCGATTCTCTTCTGTTTCGGTTTTCCTACAGTCCGTTTTTCACTACCAAACAATACTGTGCTCCAAACGTACATTCTCAGAAATTTCTTCCTCAGATTATAGCCTAGCCGGCCGGAGTGGCCGAGCGGTTCTAGGCGCTACAGTCTTGAAACGCGCGACCGTTACGGTCGCAGGATCGAATCCTGCCTCGGGCATGGATGTGTGTGATGTCCTTGGGTTAGTTAGGTTTAAATAGTTCTAAGTTCTAGGGGACTGATGACCTTAGAAGTGAAGTCCCATAGTGCTCAGAGCCATTTGAACCATTAAAGCCTATGTTTGGTACTAGGAGACTTCCCTTGGCCAGGACGCCCTTTTTGCCAACGCTGGTCCGCTTTATATGTCGTCCTTGCTCCGTCCGTCATGGTTATTTTGCTACCTAAGTTGGAGAATTCTACTTCCTCATCACCAGGTCTGGTAAGTTTCTCACTGTTCTCACTTCTGCTACTTCTCATTACTTTCAACTTTCTTCGATTTGTTGTCAACCCATATTCTGCACTCATTAGACTGTTCATTTCATTCAACAAATCCTGAAATTTTTTTGCTCTGTCACAGAAGACAGCAATGTCATCAGCGAATCTTAACATCGTTATCCTTTCACCTTGATTTTTTTAAATTCCATTCTTGAACCTGTCTTACATTTCCGTCATTGCTTCTTCGGCGTATAGATTGAACAGCACGAGTGAAAAATTGCTTTCCTATCTTACACCATTTTTAATCCGTGTACTTCGGTCTTAGACTTCCACTCGTATTGTTCCCACTTGGTTCTTGTACATAGTGTATATTACCCGTCTTTCCCTGTAGCTGAACCCTATTTTTCTCAGAATTTCGAACGTCTCGCACCATTTTACATTGTCGAACGCTTTCTCCAGGTCGGCAAATCTTATGAACGTCATTTGATTTTTCTTCAGTCTTGCCTCCGTTATTAATTGCAACGTCAGAATTGCCTCTCTGGTGTCATTACCTTTCCTAAAGCCAAACTGATCACTATCTAGCGCATCCTCAATTTTCTTTTTCATTCTGCTGCTGATCATTCATGTCAGCAAATTGGGTGCATGAGCTGTTATACTAATTGTGCGATAATTCTCGCACTTGACGGCTCTTGTACTCTTCGGAATTGTGCGGGTGATGTTTTTCCTAAAGTGAGACGGCGTACCACCTGTCTCACATATTCTACACCCCAACATGAATAATCGTGTTGATGCCACATCCCCCGATGATTTTAGAAATTTTGTTAGCATGTTATCTATTCCTTTTGCCTTATTCGATCTCAAGTCTTCCAAACCTCTAAATTCCGATTCTAATACTGGATCCTCTATACCTTCTATGTCGATTCCACTTTTTCCTTCTGTCATAAGACAAGTATTCCCCTTTGCAGATGTCCTCAATGTACTCTTTCCATTTATCCGTTCTCTTCTCTCCACTTCACAGTGGAATTCCGATTGCACACTTGATGTTACCACTCTTGATTTTAATTTCACCGAAGGTGGGTTTGACGTTTCTGTATGCTGAGTCAGTCTTTCCGACAATTATGGCGGTAACGCTCCCTATTTACTTTTAATTTGTTCATTCCTGCTTATTGAACTGTGATTAGAGTTCTGGAGTTTCAGTTTCAGTCGCGTTTTTACGCAGCCTATTCTTTCGTAGACTGCTCAAGATATCGAAACAAGGTTTTCAGCGAATGATAGTAGGCTACGCAGGGAGTATGTGATTTTGTTCGCGTTTAATACTCTTCATTCTTGTATGAACCAAGATATTTAAGCAAGTATGTTTTGTTTTTAAAATGGAACGATATGTTTTTAACGATAGTAGACTACGCAGGGAGTATGTGATTTTGTTCGCGTTTAATACTCTTCATTCTTGTATGAACCAAGATATTTAAGCAAGTATGTTTTGTTTTTAAAATGGAACGATATGTTTTTAACGATACTCGCAAGCTCCTGAAAAGACGAATACAGTTCTATAGCGGTGGTTAATATTGGTGATGAAATTTTTCGCAAAAGTACCCGAGAAATATGCTCAAATTGGAAGGTATGCCGGTCGGAATAGGCTATTGCTGTATAAACGCCGCCGCCTTCTAGTGCTCCCGTGCCGGGGCTCTGCCATCAAACAGGATGCTTGGAAATTCGCGTTCCAAACATGCAGGACTTTTAGAGAGGAGTGATTAAATAAAATATTGAATTGGAGCCCATTTCCGGAAACGTACAATTTTTGTGCTACAACTATTTGAAAACATGTTGGTAAAGCGGCCTCTTTGTAAGTAATTGATTAGCCGTGACCCGGTGCATAACTTTTATTACACTTCCACTCAGCCGGCAGGAATGGCCGTGTGGTTCTAGGCGCTACAGTCTGGAACCGAGCGACCGCTAAGGTCTGAGGTTCGAATCCTGCCTCGGGCATGGATGTGTGTAATGTCCTTAGGTTAGTTAGGTTTAATTAGTTCTAAGTTGTAGGCGACTGATGACCTCAGAAGTGAAGTCGCATAGTGCTCAGAGCCATTTGAACCATTTTGAACACTTCCACTTATTAACAGCCAAAGACATTGCTCATACATACTCGTTGGCGTGTTCTTTTCAACGTGGAGTACGGCATCTTCCAGTTGGGATGGTGACGTCTCCTTGGAGCGCCACAGTCATGTCTGCTAACCGCGAAGGCACCCGTTCCGTAATTGTGGCTAAAGAGGTACACAATGGAGTCAAATGTTGTGGGGAACAATCTTGATAAAGGCAACGAGCAGCTCTTCCATTACGGCGAGCTCCGCCGTTCAGAAATATCATGTTGGTACATTTTTTGCAGTTGTGTACTCAACCATGTTGTTCCAACACTCACACACACAGGTCAATAAGGCTCAAACCAGCTCAGCGAGGGAGTACACAAGTCAAATTACGATAGCCCCCCACGTAACTGCTCTCCACCATGACTACCTTGTTGCAAACCTACCTGGCAGACAAATTTTCAAACGGCTACCGTTTCCGAGCATCGGTTCCGATTCAGAGTATTATGCACTTCTGTCAACAAGTCCTAGAAATTTGTAACGGGAATTTTCGAACACCCTCCTTGCAGGAATAAGATACGCCTGCGCTGCTTACTATAAATGTATTGCCTTTTAATTTTAGTACAGTACTCGGATATTTTTGCGAAAAGTTCCAACTTCGTCATTGACAAGCGTACCATCACTGTATTCTACTTTTCAAAAGCTTTCGAATGCTGTTAAAAACAAGTACATAGTTTCATTTGTAAACAAAGCATACTTGCTTCAAACGTACAAGACATTACGATCCACTTCGCGTACTTTCATTTGCCGAAAACCTCGTTTCGATATTTTGAACCGTCCACGAAACGAAAGGGGCGTTATATCCTACGCCATTCGCCCACTATATATAATTTTTTGTGAAGAAAAGGTCGTCTGTCAGCTTCCTGTATTTCTGATTTTGTTCCCTATACGTGTTTCTGACCGAAAACGCCATCATCAGGGCTTGCAAGTTTCATTCAGGCATTTTGTCAAGGCTTGGGAAGAAATCACACCCCGACGAAAGTTGTGCTATAGAAACGGAAGAAACACATTACACGGGACCAGCAAGAAAAGCCGCAACTAAAAGTGGCAAACACTGACGATGAATCTTTAGGCCCGCAACATGTAAAGAAAATAAGAACTGAAATACTGATTGTTGATTCTCAATGAACTTGTAATATGTTACTCTGTTACGTAACTATGTCGTTATACGGAAGTATTGTCATTCCCTTTGTCACATTGGTTAGGTAGCTTGTCAACAAAATGATGAGTCTCATGACATCCCAGTGCCAGAACTACATGATCAAGAAATAACTTTCACTGAGGTACGAGTTTGCAGTAACTTTCGTATAGAAACAAAGCTTATGGAACTATCATTTTTTCGCTGAACGTATACCGGTCTCAGTAAATAAATAAATAAATAAATACGCGAGGACAAAAACAAACTATGTGCCCGTGGAAATTGCCGCGGTGGGAATGACTCGTGTATTGTCGTTGGCTAAATTAGTTTTATCGCAGAAACAGTCTCACACTGGACGCCAACGGAAGCTTGATACCGCTTTATCGCCGGGTCACTCGGCAAGGTCGCGATTTCTGCGGTCCTTGTCGACTTCTGCAAGCAGTTCCGAACCCTATTTGGGGACTCATTTACTAGCTGAAATCGCCGACGTGAGTCAGTGTTTTCCTGCCTTCTCCCAGTTATCACGTTTAGCTCTTACCAGTTCGAATGCATCAATTACATTTTGCGTACATGTTTCTAGAGTTAGATATTTCTTTTCTGTTTGAAACAAGACGCCTTTCGAAGAAATCAGATCATGCATTAGGAGCAACACAATTTACCCCCCCCCCCCCCCTCTCTCTCTTTCTTTTTTGTTTCTCTTTCTATTTTCTGTTTCACGGGACGTATCTATCTACAACTTGCAATGAAATGTTCGGAAAGATCGGGAATACGCGCAGGTCATTCCCGTTTCCCAGAAGGGTCTCGCGCAAATGCACATAATTTCGGGCCTTTGTCGCTGACTACGATCTGCTATGGAATTTTTGAACACGTTTTGTGCCGGAGTTTAATGACCTGTTTCGGAGGACGGAAATCTTATGTTCGGAAATCAACATAGATTTCACAAACAGAGATTTTGCGGAACGGAGCTCGCTGTGTACGTCCGTGAGATACAGAACGCTGTAGACAACGGTGCCGGAGTCGATGGCATACCTACCTACAGGTAGCTTAGTGAGCGGAATACGAGTCTTACGAGAATCGGGCCAGCGTTGTAACTGGGTCCAGGACATTCTAGAGATAGATCTCAAAAAATCGTTCGTAAGGGGACGAAATCGTCAGGTATGGAAAAAATTGACTTCGTGAGTACGACAAGGAAATTTTACAGGTTTGTTAATGTTATTTATAGGACAATTCAAAATTAATATAGCGATAACGAACGGCTATAAGTATTTAATGCATAGCGATTTGCCGGTAAGAATTACAGAGAATATAAGCGTAATTTCGGTGGAGCTGGACAGTCTGGATCCAGTTTTTTCATCCATGACATTGGACGTTGTCTCTCCGTCTCGTCAGAGGGCGCCCAACACTTCTCTTCGACTCCCTCGAAAGCCGTTGCATCAGTGTCTTCATCCATTGGAAGTTATTCCTTGCCACGACTCTTGCTCAACACCACTTCAGTTTCAGTATCCGCACGTGGACGTCATAAATGCCCGTTATTCTTTCATGTCTTCTTCGCTGACCCTTTCTTTCAAACTCACTCCAAGCATTACTTTCTCTTCTGCCTTGCGACAGACCCGAAGCCGATATGCCCTGCTCGTTGTTAGATTTTACTATTTCGAGGCCGTATGTCGTTACTGGCAGGATGCATGCGCTATAAATCTTTACTTTTTAAAGTTATAGATGTAGGCGGTTTACAGAGAACATAAACAAGTTTCCACCCAGGTAAGGCCTGTTCACGCTATGATCTCTGCTGTATGGTTTTTCTTTCTCAAGTTGGATTTTATGTCGCAGATAAATCTATTCGTTTACTACATCCAGGGCATGGTTTTCTGTGGACGCTGTTGTACTGACAGGGCTCATGACATCGATATTTTGAAGGTTAACTATGAGGCCTTATAGCTCGAGAAGCACTTTCGAGTTCTCGGATTATTGTTGACAGTTTGTTTGTCGCTGCCGAACACGATGATGTCGCCTGTAAATTGATGATAGTAGGGAATTTTTCCATCTATATTGATACTTTTGTGGCCGCGTAGTAGACTCTTGAACAAATCATCAAGAGCCAATATGCGTAATTTAGGCGTGATTATGTCGCCTTGTGCGACGCCTCCAACCACGGGATCGTTTCCAATGTTACAGTCTTCCTTTATTTATACTGAGTGGCATTCTCGTAAACGTAGCAAGAATTGGTATATCTGTAGTCGACGCGGGCTTGGTTCATCGTCTTAAAGACTACCCAGGTTTCGATCGTATGGAACGCCTTCTGCAAGTCATGTGAAATGGGGTGTTATGGCAGACTCACGAAAAGCAATATTTAACGTTTGCTGCACTGTTTGCGTTCTTGTAGCAAAACTCTGCGATCCATTTGTAAACAAAACAAGATCTGCGACTGTGCCAGAACAAAGGCAGTCCTTTTGACAGCTGACAACAGACTAAATATCTTACGTAGCTAAGACTGTACAGATACATTTCAGATATGTTTCCCACCACAACAACGATAAAATCGCGTGAATCTGGGTAATACAAAAAAGGAAATTATAACATTCCTGGTGCTGTCTGAGCACACCTAGTAGGAGTGAACGTGTTCGATAACCGCATGGCTGGTAATCGCGCAGACGGTGGAGTCCCTCAAGTATGAGTTGTCACCCAGTTACACGGTAGGGCCCCCTACGTCGCGTGCGCTGGCGTCCACCGCTGGCTGAGTTGGCAGCTGCCTGTGGCCTTCATGGCGAGCGCTTTTCACGTATGTGTTTGGCGCCCGGAATACGCAGTAATGACGAACCACAAACATCGCACCGCTCCACGCCACAGCTAGGTGGTGTGTTCCCGTCGGTAAAGGCCTCACACACTGAGGAAGAAGAGTAATTTTTTTTTCAGCCAATAACTGAATTACAGATTTTTCTGGCGACCATACTTTCCGAGGTTTTAAACGGTGAATTCAGTATTGAGAAGATAAATTTAGTAATACGTACAAGAAATTTAAAGTGTGACTGCGATGTGTATCATCTGTAAGACGATGCCAGACATGCATATTCGCTCAGTGGTTGAACAGTATTTTACCTACCGGGCAACTAGGTGACGTCCGAAATATAAACGGCTTATAACGCTAACGCAAAAGGACAAATTATGGCTCACGTAACTGTGTGCGTGTTTCACCATCACCTGAGAGCATATCGATGCGACCGATGTTTGATATATAACTCTTTACTTTTCCTCAGTTTGTGCTTTCCAGATTTCGGCCAGTGAGGCCGTGTCCGCTACTCTCAGCTTGCACGATCATTGCCCTCCCATCATTTAAAAATTTAAAAAAAATTAACTACTGCTTTCACCAGATGACGGTATATTGGACGTGAATGGTGGGGAAGGGCTACAGGGTAATGATCAACGTTACCACATTATAAATAGCGTATATTGCCTGAGGATGCATCGATAAGTGGTACGAAACCGGTCGCAGATTTAATAAAAATCATTGTACAGCCAGTGCGAAATTTTCCTCGGGAGAAAAATCGGTTTATATTGTTTTCACCCCAGTTTCCTCTTCGTGTGTCTTTCACGAGCCTTCTTCTCTTCCCTTTATCCAGTTCTTTCTGTTAAAAATCGCTAAACATTTCGACTTTCTGATTAAGGGGTGGATGAACTGTCGCTTGTCAAAGCATCGGAATTTTCCCGCAAGTGTTACAGCGTGATATAAATCAAACGTCCCACTTCCTACTTGACAGTTACGTTGTAATTATATTCAACTTCAATCACACAACCAGTTTCGTCTCAGTTAAAAGTAATTATCAAGTGAACTGAGTGCTTGTACCAAAGACAGTACAGTCACATAACTAAGTACAGAAATTCAGATTACATGCTTCGTTATATTTGAATTTTTATTTCGCGTGTCCGAATTTATGTATTTTATTACTTTACTGCCCTCGACATGAACACTTCATACATTTGAGAATGAGTCAACACTACTGGCAATTAAAATTGCTACATCAAGAACAAATACAGATGATAAACGGGTGTTCATTGGACAAATATATTATCCCAGAACTAACATGTGATTACATTTTCACGCAATTTGGGTGCACAGATCTTGAGAAATCAGTACCCAGAACAGCCACAGCCACCTCTGGCCGTAATAACGGCTTTGACACGCCTAGGCAGATTCAACACAATACCACAGTTCATCAAGAGTAGTGACTGGCGTATTGTGACGAGCCACTTGCTCCGCCACCATTGACCAGACGTTTTCAATTGGTGAGAGATCTGGAGAATGTGCTGGCCAGGGCACCACTCGAACATTCAGTGTATCCAGAAATGCCAGTACAGGACCTGCAACATGCGGTCGTGCATTATCCTGCTGAAATGTAGGGTTTCGTAGGGATCGAATGAAGGGTAGAGCCACGGGTCGTAACACATATGAAATGTAACGTTCACTGTTCAAAGTGCCGTCAATGCGAACAAGAGGTGACCGAGACGTGTAATCAATCATCACGCCGGGTGATACGCTGGTATGGCGATGACGAATAGACGCTTCCAATGTGCATCCACAGCGATGTCGTCAAACACGGATGTTACGATCATGATGCTGTAAACAGAACCTGGATTCATCCGAAAAAATGACGTTTTGCCATTCGTGCACCCGGCTTCGTCGTTGAGTACACCATCGCAGGTGCTCCTGTCTGTGATGCAGCGTCAAGGATAACCGCAGCCATGGTCTCCGAGCTGATAGTCCATGCTGCTGCAAACGTCGTCGAACTGTTCGTGCAGATGGTTTTTGTCCTGCAAACGTCTCCATCTGTTGACTCAAGGATCGAGGCGTGGCTGCACGATCCGTTACAGGCATGCGGATAAGATACCTGTCGTCTGGACTGCTAGTGATACGAGGCCGTTGGGATCCAGCACGGCGTTCCGTATTACCCTCCTGAACCCACCGATTACACGTTCTGCTAACAGTCATTGGATCTCGAACAACGCGAGCAGGAATGTCGCGATACGATAAACCTCAATCGCGATCCGACCCTTATCGAAGTCGGAAACGTGATGGTACGCATTTCTCCTCCTTACATCACAACAACGTTTCGCCAGGCAACGCCGGTCAACTGCTGTTTGTGTATGAGAAATCGGTTCGAAACTTTCCTCATGTCAGCGCGTTGATGCTCTGAAAAGCTAATCATTTGCATATCACTGCGTCTTCTTCCCGTCGGTTAAATTTCGCGTCTGTAGCACGTCATGTTCGTGGTGTAGCAGTTTTATGGCCAGTAGTGTAAATTGGTAAGTGTAATATGTTGCCCTTACATAGAAAAATAAATACACTGCTTTGCGATTACACTCTGGTTATAAATTGCTGGTAACAGCAACTACCGTAAAATGCTTGGGACTAGGAGTAATCTTACGAAGCGGCCCAAAGTGGAGTGACCACATCAAGCAAATAACTGTAGCTTGGAGCAAAACACTCGTTCGACCACTTCTTGAGTACTGCTCATCAGTCTGGAGCCGTTTCCAGGTAGAGAGAAAAGATTCAACGAGGAGCGGCACGTTTCGTGACGGGATCGTTTAGTTCGCGCGAGTGTCTCGTCGAAACGCTCAACAAACTCCAGTACCAGGCGCTACAACAGTCGCGTTGTGCATCACGGAAAAGCTTACTGTTGAAATTCCGAGAGAGTACTTTCCGGGAAGAGTCGGACAACGTATTACTTCCTCGCAAGTACGTCTCCTGAAAAAAATCCGTGAAATTAAAGCTAATACGGAGGACTACCGGCAGTTATCACTCCCACGTCTCATTCGCGAATGGGACAGGCAACGAATAGTTGTGCCCCAAGGACCCTCGGCCATAAGGTTGCTTGCCGAGTACCCATGCAGTCTGAGCTGAAACCAGTTATATGAACAAAGTTTGTATAAAACAGAAGCATAATTGGTCTCTGTATTATCATTTTATTTGAGTAATAACGTTACACATTTCATCTGCTGCGGCATTTGGTTTACTGCTGTATCTTTCTCGTCAGTGCAAAGAAAAACCAGCTTAAGTTGCAATTTCCACTTTTTTACTCACTGGATGGCAGCGTATGCGCTGTGACTGTTCGTTTGACATGGCTTTTGCGTTCTCGGAAATACCATTTTTTACAATTATAATTTGAAAATGGGTCCCGGTCCGAAAATATTCATCGTGTGAGCTATTCGAGCGTACTGGAAGTTCGTCAATGTGTTTCTCGTACCTGTTTACTCCAGGAACAGCCTTTATTCGGTTATTTCAAGTTCTGATTCCTGTTTAACTCGCCCATCTCGTTCACTTTCGTTGCCACAGTTGCTTCGCTCCTAGCTGCCGTCCAAAATGTATGTTTGTTATTCACGTCTTGCATTTATTAGATTAGAGCACTCAAGGCAGTTGGTATTTATTTGCTGATCCATTTTTTATCAGTATTCATGGAGTTCCTGGTTCAAAAGCATGTCTTGTACTGAGAAGCACGTTTAACAACGGATACTAAAAAATAATAATTATATTCCAAACTAATGTTAGATGAGAAGGTTGTTGATCATAGTTCCAGCCCGTATGAGACCTGTGAGTCGAAGGGTCTCGTGATTCGCTTCCTTCGAATGGTTTCACCTAATTGACGACAGTTTTGAGAAACAGTAATTAAATTAATTAATAAAAATAATTAGAAATTCACACCAAGTCATATTCATTGACTGGAAGGTGTAAGGGGTGAAGCACAGGGAGCCTAGGGTGCTATCTACAATCCGCACACAAAATAGACTGCAGTTATAAGCGTCTAAAAACACAAAAGGTAAGCAGTAGTTGAGAAGAAAATGAGACATGATTGCAACTTGCGCCCCCCCCCCCCCCCCCCCCCCCCGTTGTTATTCATGCGGTATATAGAACCAGCAGTGCAAGAAACCAAGGAAAAATTTTTTTTGGAGGGCATTAAACTTCAGGGCGAGGAAGTAAAAACTTCGGGCGTTTGCCGATGGCATTGTAATTCTGCAAGACGCGGCAACAGATTTGGAAGAGCAACTGAACCGATTGGATGGTGTCTTGAAAAGTGTTTATGAGGCGAATATCTACAAAAGTCAAACAAGAGTAATGAAATGAAATGGGCTCGAAGTAAATCAGGCGATACTGCGAAAATGAGATTAGGAAATGAGGTATTAGAAATAATAGATGGGTTTTGCTATTTGGATAATAAAGTAAATGACGATGACACAAGTGAAGAAGATAAAAAAATGCCGAATGGGACTTGTAAGGAATGCTTTCGTGAAACCGATAAATACTTTTATGCGTAATAGGAATATAAGTTTCAGGAGGTATTTGGTGAATGAATGTGACTACTGTGTAGTCTTATATGCAGGCGAAACGTGGACAATAAACTTCCCAAACAAGAGGGGAATAGAAGCTTTTGAAATGTGGTGCTTCAGAAGAGAGCTGAGGGTTAGGTGGAGAGATCGGATAACGGATGGAGGGTTACTGAATCAAATCGGGGAGAAATGAAATTCATGGGACAATTTAACCAAAATAAGGGATCGGTTAATAGCATACATTCTGAGGCAGCAAGGAATTTTTAGTTTGGTAATGGAAAAAAGTGTCCAGAATAACAACTAGCGGGAAACCTAGGCTTGTCCACGTTAAGCAGGCTCAAGGGATGTAGGTTGCAATAGTTATGCAGAGGTAAAGAGGCTTTCATATATTAGACAAGCACGGAGACCTGCTCAGACCAGTCTTCGGACTCAATTCACGTGCAACAGGTATGTTTTAACAGCATCTTTTCATCCCTGGCGAATAAGCACAGATTAACTTCGGCTAGGAAAGTTTAAAACGGGAAAGCAAGATTTAATAAATGTCATATAAAATTGCATGTACTGAGAAGTTTGACAAACAGTAAACATATTCTGAACGCACGACGCACTAATCAGTGTTACGGGACAGATGCGAGCAGCGGCTGGTGAAAGACGCTGCATAATGGACGCAGAGGAAAGCGAGCTCTAGACGGCGGCTATGTGGGGCGAGGAAATGAAGGAACGGGCGCGGATCACACTGACAGCTAAATTGCTGCCCGCTGATTGGCTTCCTCCTGCTGCCCTCGCCTCGCACCATCCCGTCACGGGATTCTCTACGGTTGTCGGCTTCTCGCTTACACAGTCACTAAGCCCGTGCGGAATCTTGATTTCACATTCCGTTTGGATACAGTAACAAGGGTAACGTTCCTAGTCAACTGAAATCTCAGTTGCCGACCCACTCTCGTTAACTCTTCGTATAGGTCTCTGTTATAAATATGCAAGAGAGTGCACCTATTTTGCGCCCCTGTTTTTATAAGTAGATCATGATCAGCTGCAGGTGTCTAATGATATTTCAGATATGTTCGTAATCTCCCCATCTAGACGGACACATCCGCCGCCGAAATAATAAATACAGCGTCCTGGAAACATGTGAACGAAATGCTGTCAGCGGACTCTCCGGCGAAGAATTATTTTGTCGAGAAGACAGTGAAAATAAATTCACATAATAATTAACTTGAACCTCGTAGGCAAATGTAGGCAAAGGACTTAATGCAAATGCCGCGAAGGGCAGAAAAATATCTAATCGACTATTTATTATGTCAACAAAGTAGGTCCAGATGGAATGCCGTTCAAGCAGAAGAATAGGATGATCCCAGTGCTAAATCCATTTTACTCCGATTTTTCGAGTCAGGTATACTGAATATTTCTCATTGAAATTGCCTCGTTGGCATAGAATTGGAGTATACTCCATTTGAAAAGCAAAGGTTGATGTCTTTATCCAGGTGTTAAAAAGTGGCTACGAAATAAAGCGTTTGTCATGTTACAGAATCCTCCGTGACAAGTGGAAACATATTTTCAATACTTTTCACACGCTATCATGTATTTTAGACAGCGACGTAATCTACAGAACTACGACCGCGCATTTGTGCTGCTTCTAAGATAGCGTCCATATTAATTTTTGTTAGACACATTTTTTTGTGGCTTGGTGTTCCATACACTTCGTGACAAACTGACAAACTATTGTTAGCGGCGCATGTGATTCCTTTTTTTCACGGCAACATCAACGACCTAAGAGTGGAATAGAAAAACAACACACTGTAACATTATTCTTGGCAATGAGCTTAAAGCAGACCGTTTTTTGCATATAATGAGGCATGCATAATGCAGTACAGAAAGTTAAAATGGCCAATTCAGAGAGATATCTTTCGTGTACATTTTGAGCCAGTGTTGTTTTGTGATTCCGAATCACATTTCATATATCAATCTCTCCCACCAGCCCCACCTCTCTCTCCCCCCCCTCCCCCTCCCCCTCCCTCCCTCTCTCCCTCTCTCTCCCCCCCCCCCCCCATTCTCTTCCTCTACGTTGATGACGAAACAATGTTTTCTTAAAAACGGTAGGGAGCGAGCCTTGTCAGCATTTTGTGAACGGTATGTGTGTTGCTCCGCTTTCTGGTCGCCTTATCACTGACAGACTGCCCGGGTCAGAGTGCAGCAGAGATTGTGAGGGAAAGCGAGCGGACGACGGACAGATTGCTCTCTCTCTCTCTCTCTCTCTCTCTCTCTCTCTCTCTCTCTCTCTCTCTCCTTTTCTCTTTTGATTAGGATGAAAACTATTTCGTTTTATTAAACCGATTTCGGTACATGTTTGAACGTTCAGCGACGGTCGTATCCTTATCCATCTGAGCTAATGCTAAGTTCATCATGACCATGATGTCGACTGTACTTTATTCTGTCAACAGTAGAACTGTTCTGCAATCTATACTGATTGTCTAAAATTTATGCATCAGCGTTTCGAGAGAAATCCTTCGCCCTCGTCCTGTCGATTCCTTTTTTTTAAGTACCGTGAGCATCTCAGTGATTTCTCCTGTGTATTAAACCGGTTGTTTACAATGCTAGCTGCGCGTTTCTGAACACCTACATGCGATTTGGCTCCCAAATACTGGACCTATGAGGACTACTCGTAAAGTAAGGTCCGATCGATTGCGTAATGGAAACTACAGTGAAAATCAGAAATATTTTATTTGTAACCTACAGCTTCCAGGTAATTTTCTACATAGTCACTGCTCTGACTTAGAAGTCTGTCTTAGACTTAGAAGTCTGTCTTAGCGTTTTACCGACTTCCCATTATCCTCGTCATAAATGCCAGCCGCCTGTGCTTTCCGACAGTTTCCCACGTTGGCCTGCAGCTCTCTGTCTGTGCCAAAATATTGTCTTCATAGCCAGCGGTTCACTTGAGCAGAAATGAACATCACAGGAAAACGCTGCAGGAGCGTGCTCATCGTCCCTGCAGTCATAAATATGGAAATGCATGACAGTTATGTTACGTGGGTTTTGCTTGAAATCAGGCGAAATCTCTCTGCAGACACCCGTCCTTGGCGGGAGACACTATTGTTCAGATACGAGTCTCATCTGGAATGTGTGATCAGCCCCAAGAAGTTTTGACTGATAGAATTACTACATTTTACTGGACACTGAATCTTCAACAGAAAAGAGAAAATAGTTTCGCTTGTCTACTGAGGAAGAATAAAAGCAACAGCAGTGCTCTCGTTATACACTGAAGCGCCAAAGAAACTGGTATAGGTATGCGTATTCAAATGCAGAGGTATGTGAACAGGCAGAATAAGGCGCTGTGGTCGGCAACGCGTGTAATAAGACAAGAAGTGTCTGGCGCTGTTGTTAGATACGTTACTATTGCTACAAATGGGAGATTATAGAGATTTAAGTGACTTCGAACGTGGTGTTACAGTCGGCGCACGAGCGATGGGACACAGCATCTCCGAGGTAGCGATGGGGATTCTCCCGTAGGACCAGGTCACGAGTGTATATCAGTAATCCGGTAAAACATCAAATATTCGATATCGCTGCGGTGGGAAAATGATCCCGTAAGAACGGAACCCACGACGACTGAAGAGAATCGTTAAACGTGACAGAAACGCAACCCTTGCGCAGATTGCTGCAGGTTTCAATGCTGGGCCATCAACAAGTATCAGCGAGCGAACCATTCAACGAAACATCATCGGTGTGGCTTTCGGAATCTAAGGCCTACTCGTGTACCATTGATGACTGAACGACACAAAGCTTTACGCCTCGCCTGGGCCCGTCAACACCGACAATGGACTGTTGATGACTGGAAACATGTTGCCTGGTCGGACGAGTCTCGTTTCAAATTGTATCGAGCGTGTGGACGTGTACGGGTATGCAGACAAGCTGATGAATCCATAGAGCATGCATGTTAGCAGGGGACTGTTCAAGCTGGTGGAGGCCCTGTTATGTAGAGTGGCAATGGCAAGGAAAGCGTTTCTTAAGAAGAGAAATTTGTTAACATCGAGTATTGATTTAAGCGTCAGGAAGTCGTTTCTGCAAGTATTTGTATGGAGTGTAGCCATGTATGGAAGTGAAACGTGGACGATAAATAGCTTAGACAAGAAGAGAATAGAAGTTTTCGAAATGTGGTGCTACAGAAGAATGCTGAAGATTAGATGTGTTGATCACATAACTAATGAGGAGGTATTGAATAGAGTTGAGGAGAGGAGGAGCTTGTGGCACAACTTGACTTCGGCACAGAAGTCTTTGGTCACCTACCAAACAGCATCAAAAGTCTGACAGATAGTCAACCAACATTTAAAAATAAATTAAAAGAATTTCTAGATGACACCTCCTTCTACTCATTGGCTGAATTTTTAGATATAAAATAAGGGAGGGGAAAAAACTAACTTAAGCATTAGTATCGTGCAATATTTTGTGTAATGTAATATCTTGTACAGACATCTTTCATTAACCTGACACGTTCCACATCATTACGAAGTGTCGTATTCATGATCTATGGAACAAGTATTAATCTAATCTAATCTAATCTAATCTAATCTAATCTAATCTGATCGGTTGGTAGGACATGTTCTGAGACATCGAGGGATCACCAATGTAGTATTGGAGGTCAGCGTGGAGGGAGACCAAGAGATGAATACAATAGATTCAGGAGGATGTAGGTTGCAGCAGGTACTGGGAGATGAAGAAGCTTGCACAGGATAGAGTAGCATGGAGAGCTGCATCAAACCAGTCTCAGGACTGAAGACCACAACAACAACAGTCGTTTGTAATCGCTGTATTCAGTTTGAATTGCCCCGTAGAGGTGGAAGTCGGGAGATAAAAGCGGTCGTTTGGTATGTATCGCGTGCGCCCAGCGTAGGTAGGCCAGTGGGGAAGGCTGCTGTTTTTCCGCGGAATGTGGGCAGCCGTGGCCGGCCCGCGGAAGCGGCCGCCGTGCGCGACCGGAACCGGCAGGGGGCTGTGTGTGTTGTGTTGCGCTGAGCTGTGCCCCAGTGCGCGGCCTGGCGCATCGCCAGCCGGGGGAACGACCCGCGCCTCTACTGGCTGCCCGGCTGGCTCAGTTTAACCCGCGGCTCCAGCCCGCCGTACCGTTACTGCAGGCCCGCAGGAATCCGCGCCGCTACTTTCTACCGCCTAAAGCTGCCCTCTCGCTGCCGAATTAGCCGCCACCTGCCCCCTGCCGTGCATTCACAACAAGCCGTCGCGGTTCTGCCGTCCCATATGGTCTCCGCCTCGATCCGTACTCGCCGCACGTGCGCGCCTCTACTTGACTGCTTTCAGAATTAGTTGCCCCCGCTTCCGCTGCCGCTGCGGGTGAAATGGCACGGCGGCTGTGAGCCGACTTCTGTTCGGTAGGATATAGCTTGCAAACGCCTTTGTGTCGTCTAGTTTCTGATATCCCTACGTCTTCTCAGAGTGACGAAATCAGAAAATACTAGGTACCCTCAAATGAAAACGAGACAAACGAAGAAAAAAATGCAGTAAAGTTTTATTATTTGAAAAGTAACCTCCAAAACATGTTCATACATGTATCTCACTGTCAGATTACGTAGTCAGTACCTCTGTGGGCAAATGTTCACAGTTGCCTACGGAACTACAATTTTAGCTAGGTGCGCACCCCCCTGTCCGAAGCAAATCGACAGCCACGAATGCCTTTCTACTGGGTTCTAAAAATAAATCCCATGCGAAGAGATAGACACTGTATAGAGGACGTGTGAGGGCCTCCCACTGAAATGTCTGCAGTGCAGTTGAAACAACAGAATCTGGCAACAGAATGGTGCCACCTGTCAACCCGTTTATTGACTATCTGGAACATTGCAGCACAAGTACAGCAGTACTCGGACACTTTACAACAACTGAAGCTCACTGTCGAGTCAAAACTCCTGGCAGTGTTGACCCTTGGCAACAGTCTGTTGCAGGCTAATGCCCACTCAAGTGTTGCTGACATTCTTTTAACTACACTGCAGACATTTTGCTGGGAAGCCCTTACACATTCTCCACAGTCCCTTTCTTCTTCTTCATCATCATCATAATCTTCTTCTTCTTCTTCTTCGCTCTGAAGAAAGAAATTCAAAGCCCTGAAGATGTGCACATAAGGGTGCTATGGTGGTTCCGTAGGCAACCACAAACCTTTTTCCGTGAAGGCAGTGCCTGTCTTGTCTCGTAGTGGGATAAATGTATTAACAGCTGTGGTGATTATTTATGAAATAATACACAGTTCACTTGCTTTTTCCCATCTCTCTTGTTGCTTCTATTTAACTGCCCCTCATACCTCAGGTTCAAACATCTCGTTGACAATCGAGATACTAGAAATGGTGTATGAGCTCAGATTTGGGCAGCATAGGAAGGGGAAACATCTGTGTCAATAAAAATGAACTATCTGGGCATTTGCCTTCAGCAGTTTATGGAAAACTGAATGTCGATAGCCGGACGATGATTTGAACTGCTGCCCCCCTTTGATGGGGGAGCAGCAGTTAAGATAGGTATGTGCTGTCTGCAGTGCATTTACCTTAGTGAGAACAGTTTGGGGTGATATTTGTGATGACAGACTGCATCTGTCATTATGTTATAGACCTTCAGGGAAGATGGAGAAGGATAAATGTATCAACTTTAGATGAGGGACACTGGTGTAGAAGTGACAGAGTTGAAAGCTACAAGAAAAAAATACCTCATTTACTACAAGCTGATTGGTTTTCATATTTTGAAGGAGGTTGTATGGATCATAACAAGGAAGAGTTGAGTAAATATGGGCTCTAAAATGCATACCATAAGTACAATTGGCTCTTGTTGAGTAGAAGTAATGGGTTTCACTGTAGCGAATGTGAATATGTGCTCATACCTCTTAAGGAGCCAATGTTTACTAGACATTTTTAATGTTTTGTTCAATACTACCACTTCTGAAAGCTCCCTGCCCTACAGTCTTAGCAACAACACTGCTGCTACTTGTATTCCATCGTCAGAAGTATCAAAATTATCTTCGCTTATAACTTTAGGCTCGATCATTTCCGGACCGAGGCCACTTATTCTTCTCCATCATCCCTGAAAGTTTGTAACATCGCCATTCAGTCCCCTGCACTATTTTGATTTGTGGCACATTACACTGAAATAAACACAAATAATTTCTGCAATCGCAATTTTAGAATTTTTTTTTTTACATTGGCAGGTAACATAAGGAAAAAAGTCACATACATCACTACTGCAACCTTTTAAAACTCAAAACCATTGGGGAGTCTTCAGTTACCAGAAGATAGTGGCAAACAGTAAAATAGATTTGACGTTCCATAACAAATGACTTAGGGTACACTTGCTATAGGCAGTACCCATTAAATTTTCTGGCTTTCCTCAAACTGACACTGGATTGATACATCTGTCTATGTGGCATGTAAGTGTGGGAATTTGGTTTGGGTAGAGCACACTTTGCTCTCTCTTACAGAGTGCAAAAGGGATTGCAGCTGCCATCACCTGCCCTTCATTGGCTATGCCCTTGTTGAAGACACTGCAACCCAGATCAGGACCCCAGCTTTGGTGGGCAGTACTCTTACCATCATGCCTAGACAGCTCTGTTGATAAAAGACCTGTTTGTAAAAGTGAAGTATATGGGTTTCGATACTTGAGTAATAAAAACTGAATGCAGTGTTAGGAGTTTCATGCACTGTACACTCCGTTGCAGATTGAACGATTGATTCTGAGAATGAAGCCTAAACTATGGCTGGGTCATTCTCCACAACATTTTTCCTCTTGGAGTGGTAGTTCACTAATGTATGCTAGAGGACTTCTACATAGTTTCCACAGATGAACACTGTAAGGCAGTTCATGGGCTGTTCTTGGATATAACAGTCATTATAGTATTTCCCGGTATCAGTGTGGATTTTCATTCAGGTTTCAATTCGACAGTGTTTTGCAACAGTATACATTCTACCACAGTATGAAGAATTCCTTATGGGCACTAGTTTTATATTTTAGGGGAACATAGGTCAAATTCTCATTCAGCCACATGCATAATGGTAAGAGTTTCCTGTGTTCTTTTGCTAAATCATTTAGGTGATTATTGGAATGCATCCTCCAATAAAGTGATGGTCTGTTATATGCTCCATGTATCACCATTTACTGTTTAATGTCATTTCTTCTCTGATGACTTTAACAAATTTTTACATACTGAACTCTACCATTCTTTCTTGTTGCTTTCCTTACTCACTTCGCATGAATTCTGGGATAGTTACTTGAACTGTGAAGTAACTGCCCCCTCTTCTCCCTAAGTGTTTAAAAGGCCATCGACGGTGTTTTAAGACACCACATTTGCATTCTGAAATGGGCTTATTAAAATGAAAGGTTGGCCATCTAGGACATAAAATTTATCCAAAAACTATTTATAACAGTGCAACAATATCTACATTCTGTGTCATAGCCTTTGGTTATGGGTGCACTTGTTACAGAATGTCTCTCAAAAGTATGTCTTGCTTTTTCATGAGGTGGACAGGCAAAACTTTGACATAGAAAAGATTACTGTAGTGAAATGAAAGGGGAAAACCTTGAATTTCTAACCAGAAAATCACACAATAATGACAATTTTACCCAGAAATGAGTCAAAAGGAAGGGGAAATGTTAAGAATACCGCTGAGGTAGAATTTTTCTGATTATCAGAAGATGAGGAACTACACCCATGCTTTTAATGTCCATACAGGCATTCATGTCAATCTTTGAATTCTGAACCAATGGAATAGAGAAGTTGTACAATGAGGCTATCAGTTACTTGAAATACTGTTGTTGATAAGTAATACAGCCCAAGTGATAAAGGTATAGTTGATTGTCGTCCTATCCATTATTAACTACAGAGAATTTTCTCTTAGTATTAATGAGGCTGCTGTGGTTGAGACACTAAATAGCAACAAAAAGTGTTTTCCCTGGTCTGTCTTGGTTATGTTAAAACAAAAGCAAAATGATTTCTTCGGCAAAGTGACAGCAACCAGTTACTTCTGAACTCCTCGGTCCTGATGGTAATCTGAACTAACATATTATCATATTAGTTACTAAGCTTTCTTCTGTGCTCCTGCCACAATACGTACAATTGACTTTAGGGGGTATTGCCTAATTTAACACTTATGCTGGATTCTCTATCTGCAGTGAAATTGGGATGGAGGTCCTATTTTATACAGCATGTCACAACACGATGCCTGATAAGTCTGTATTTCTGACACTCTTGGTGAGAATTCATCTCTGGTTAACTAGGTCAAGTCCATCTGAAAACCAACAGCAGCATCTTCCACTTCATATTTGATGTTAAGCTTTGAACTCTCTACACAGAATAGCTAATGGAAGAGGGAAGGAAACTATACAGAGTTGATAAAGTTGCATATATATTAAATGTAAGCCGATCTGTAGGCTTCTGAAGTGGGGTTTTTTGTACATCATCAGAAAATTACATTGTCTTTACCCTTAGTGAGTTACAGTCTAATTTAATTGATATGTAATACTCTAGCAACTTCCTTAACACTATTAATTCAATGTAAACTAAGTGAAAACTAAAGAAATAAAATGTAGTAGTAGTAGACTGCTGAAGCAGCACTTAAATCACCTTAAAGCAAACTCAAGTGATAGATGATTCAGTCTGTCAGTGAACATACCTCCCAAGAATTAGTTGTTATAGGCAGTGTGGGAGGTGAGATTGTATGTGGGCTCCACCTATTGACCATGATGTAGCACATTGGCCTGCAGTTGGTGACCCCTGGCTGACACACATCCTGTGGCTTCCAGGCCACTCTGGAGGCTTTCTCCAGCTGCTGGCATTGGCTGCCCTTCCCCTGACAGTGGCCCCTCCCCTCCCTCCAGCAGGCCAGCAGGTTGTTGTTGTCTCTCTCTGTCTGGCAGTCCAGCCAGCCGGCCAGGAGTCAGTGGACCGCGTCCTGCCGGGCCAGTCGCTCTGCTGCAGTGGGAGGGGAGGGAGGCAAAAAGACAACATGTAGTAGCCAGATCTGTGTGGTGGGCTGTTGCTGCTGCAGTGACACTTCAGTTGCAGTTTTTGTGCCAGTGAAGTTGTAACGGTGTACAGAGCATCTTCTGGAAATTGATTTTTATAGTGGCAGTTCTGTTTGACAGGTGCTGTTAGTGTACAACACAGTGTTTTCGAAGAAGACATCTTATTATGAGAGACAAGTATCGCTTGTTCAGTGGTAAAGGGAAGGATATTTGGCATCCCATTTAAAGTGAACTTTACAGTCAACAGTTTAAATTGAATTCTGTCAGTGCTGGAAAAGGGCTTTTGCAAGAGAGAGAAAATATTTCCTCGCATTAATATTCAAATAAACACTCTTACAATTTGCTTAGGGACAGTAGATGCTGTATTATTTCCATCAAGATTTATACACCTCATTGCAGTTCAGCTTTCTTACAAACATTGGGTGATGTGATGATAGAATGAACAACTAAAGTTTGTTTTGTCTCTAAGCATACTTCTCACTTGTCAGTTCCCCACTGTCAGCACCTTGTAATATTGTAAACAGCTGCAAATGACAACTGCCTGATATTACTCAGGTCAGTATTTGCCATGCCAGCAGCTGCTTTGCCTCATCCTAAACAGTCTGCAAAGAAGACATTAGAAAATGGTTGTGCACCACGACCTCTTAATATTGTGAAGAAAGCCCATGAGGATTTGTCACACAGCCAAAAGGGGGGAACAGTGTTAAAGAGCAAATTGAATAATGGCCGGCTTAATGGGTGCCTTCCTGCAAAAACCCCTCTTGCGAGGAGTGCCAGTAATGGCACTGCTAGGACAGATAAGAACGTACGGATCCCCAGAATTGTTGCTGCTGAACCCAAGAAGGTACAACAGTCATTATCATTGCCAGCAGGTAACTTAATGTCAAAGGTTGTTGACACTGTTATCAGCACAAACACGGTGGAACCTTGCTCAGTGGTCTCTGGCATTGAGGATAAAATTACTCACAACAAAGTAGGTGTGTTAGTTAAATGTGAGCCTCTAAATGGGACATTGAATGATACAGGTGATACTTTTGTTAGCAAGACTCTGAAATATCCACTTAGGAGAGAAAGAAGTAGTTCCCATAACAGCAGCTCTCTGCCGAAATTTCAAGGTAAACAAACAAGTGGTACAAAAAAGGGTCCTTCAGTTTCAGGTTGCTGGCAGACTACTAGTAAAAGCAGAGATGATGGGCACATTCCAACAAAACCAGAACTGAAGTCTGTTATCAAAATAACTTCAGAGACTCAGGAGAGGACTAGTAAGTCAGATTTGCAATCACCGCTCATTTCTCCACCACGAATGAGCAATTCCTGTGACAATTTGTCAACAGTGATTGCTGTTAACTATGTGCCAAACTCCAGTAGTAGTGGTACTGAAAAGACTGCACTGGCACCTCCTGGGGATTCCAGTAGTGCTTCTGGTGCTGTGACATTTTCACCAACAGTTATTCCCATCAATTATAATGTAGCATCAAGTCAAGAGCAGCAGCATCCTCCAGTGCCCCCACGAAAGATGTGTTTCAATGGGAAAAGTTCAGTCTGGGGCAAGTTACGTGCAAGATCGTATAGCCAGCCATCACTAACAAATGAAGCTCTGAATATAAATGTAAGGCATGAAGAAAGTGCACCACCATTGCCACCACGGCCGTCATTATCTGCAATGCAGAACAAATCACTCAGTCGTGCTGTTAGTGCTGTCAACATAAATGACCTTTCTTTTAGTCACATGCGGTATGGCAATCATTTACCTAGTAGAATACCGAGAAGACTTCCTTCACCGAACCCTCCAGTCTTCAGTGACCATTCAGTGACCGTTAGCAATGGTGATGTTCAAACAAAGAATAATAACCAAAAAGACATAGTGATGTGTGGTAAAAGTGACCTTCAGTGCGTGCTACAGAAATATGAAGAATTGGAAAAGGAGTGTGAAGATTTAGTGTCTCATTCAGAGAAAAGACTGTCAGATAAACATGCAGTTTATTCTTCAAAACCAAATCATAACAGATCTACCAGTGAGGCAAGTAAAAGAACAACCTCTGAAGCAGTTCTAAGCAGTAAGAGCTCTCCTAGAAATGTATTCTTGGTGTCACAGCCTGACAAGAAAATTGTGAGATCAAAATCTGTTGACAGATGTAAGAATACTGTGTTCTCAGAAACAAATAGATCCAGAAGTGATGGTCTCCGTCAACACTCTCCAGAGAAAAGTCACATGCAAGACAGAAACCATAAGCCTACAAATGTCAGATCGAATTCACCTCTGGCAAAAGCTGGTGGTAGTGTCACAATAAAATCAACATTGAAACGTGATTTCTTTTCAACTGAATCTCTGAATAATAAAACAGATAAAACTCAAGCTATACATCCGAAAAGTGATGTGGTTTTGACACAAAAAAATGTAACGGATGATTGTAAAAATGTAAATGTCAAACAGCTGGTTCTCAAAAATGAAAAACTTGGTAACAAAATGACAATTTCAACAAGTCTCAATGCAAATGAAGACACTGGAGACTCAAAAAGTAATAGTACTGATGATAAAGCAAATGTTGGAAATGTGTTTCGGCATTTACGAAGCTTGTCTAGTGACTCTCAAAAATCACTGTATGGGTTAATACATCTATATCATAGTGGTGGCTATTGGACTGGTTTTCCAAAGTTATCAAAAGAGGAAGTGGATCCACTCTTTAAAAATATGGAGAAAAGTAGTAAAGTTATTGAGGATGTAAAACAAAGAAAAGTGGAAAAAATAAAAAACCAGAAGACTGACTATAGCAACGTACTAGCACCTGGTGGAGGCATTGGAGTGGTTCGTGCATATACAGGACGCCAGATTTCAGATTCACGCTACAGGACTGAGCTGGAGGTAATTTTTTCATGGTTTTCACTAAGTACTAATTGCATGATCTAGCTTTGTTTCCCTTGTCACTCTAAATTCTTCAGATGGCACCAGTCCTGCTGGCAATATGCCTAATGACTGCATTGATCACCATTTGTGGGTTGTGGAATTTCAAGTGACTTCATTTCTTGTCTCTCAGTATCACGCTAGGCATGACCACTCAGTGGTTTCCACTACGGGTATGGTAGTCCTACAATTTTGTTTAATAAACACAATATGAACAATTTTTGAGTTGATCAATCCACTTGATAATTAAGAGATGGCAGAAAAGGTTAATTGTCTTCTACAGTTAAGATTTCAATAACTCATATGAACTTATCATAGTGAAGTGTGATGCTCCAAGGAGAAAATTACATAGTGGTTGTGCTTGTTGAAAATAGTGTACCTTGACAAGTTCACTCTTTAAACCATGTAATTTTTTAAAATTATGAACATAAAATTCAAGAGAGAAACAGTTTCTATAGAAGTTTGCTTCTGTGACAAAATTACACATTACATTTATATTGTTCTATCCACTGCAAAAGTAGGGTATATTTGATATCCTTTTCCTATAATACTGAAGTAATACTTTATGTGTAAACGTTGTCTCATCCTTTATTTAAGATTCAGCTGCTTACCAATTTGACATATGTACTTGATTCATTCCAACTAGCTGTGTAATGTGGCTAATCTCACTGATATACTCTCTTCTTGCAGATATTCTTCCGTTCTGGTGTTCTTGCACAATTGGAGGCTCAGCGAGACGAACGGCTAACTGACCATGTTGTGAGGCTACAAGCACAGTGCCGCGGATATTTAGCTCGGCGCAAGCTTCATAAGCTCAAGGTTTGCTGTTTCTGTAATCGCCTTTGATCCACCAGTCCTACAATTTCATGGGTACCTTAACACAACAGTTTTAAAATGTTGCCTATCATTTAAAATTTTTTCCTCAGTTGAGCACAGTAAATCCTGTTAAATATGGAATGAAACAATAACATGGAAACTGATAGTCCATGAAAAATAACAAAAACATATTCTATGTTTGGAAAAAAAATGACTTTAGACTTAGGAACTGGCAGATGCTTCAAAATAGATGTAAACTATCCCAAGAAAGTTTATTTACGAAATTTCAAAAACCATCTTTAAACAATGAATCTAGGAATACACCACAACCTCCTACATATTGCTTCTGCAGGGATTGTGAGGATAAGATTAGATTAATTATAGCACACACAGAGGCATTTAAACAATCATTGTTCCTGTGAGTCATGTGTGAATGAAGTGGGAAGAACCCACACTAACTAGAACAGTGGAGAATACCCACTAATATCCATTACACAGTGATTTTCAGGGTATAGATTTAGATCTAGATGTAGATAAGAGGTACCCTGAAATACATTTATTTCCCATATCAGAATATGCGTATGTTTGTCCTTATGATGACATAAACATTGACCACTAAGCTATAAGTATGAAAATTAGCAATACTGATATAAGGAATGTATGTTTTTTATTCTGTTTTCACGCTTTATCACTTCAGCATTCATTGGCGTGACAACATAATCCATTATTTGAATTATTCATTCCTGTTTTCTATTTTCTATTCAGACATGTAATGTGTTAAAATATTGATGCTATAAAATTATCATTTCATTATGAAAAGAGTAACTGTTCTCTTCCCGTTGTATCATCAATGTCCAAACACATTCTTTATGAAAGATTAAGGGTAATGTGTATGTTAGATTTACCAGCTGCATGACATTTATTAAAATCTAATGTTGCTTAGAGCAAATGCTTTAGCAGATTGTTGGATTTGTTGTATATTCATTCATAATTAGTACAATGTAAGTCAGAATGATCTAATAATTATGAGATAGTTCACACAAATGGAATAGTAAGCCAGGTGACAACGTAAATAACCGAGATTTATAAAATATAGGTTTGCCAGCACCCCCACCCTTCCACTTTCCCTCGAGGAGACAAATCAAAAGAGGGAGGGCCATAAGTAAAAGATTTAATTGCCAAAAGTGATGAACAAGAGTGTCCATTAAAAGGATATCTAGGAGTACCCCACAGAAGGTTTCACTTTTACCCATTTTGTCCTCCTCCTTTGTCAGTTTCCCTGTAAATAACAATTTGTGTTGCGTGGAAGAAATCTCATAATTAATCTGGATGGTTAACTTTGGGAAAAAATGCTATATTAGAAGTATAGCTAAATGCTTTTAGCTAATGTTGTGCATAAATTACAGATCCAGGACCTGGCAGTGCGCTGCATACAGCGCAATGTTCGCAAGTTTCTGTTGATCCGTGATTGGCCATGGTGGCGACTTCTGGTCCGAGTCACTCCCCTTCTCAATGTACACCGCACTGAAGAAGAACTGAGAGCCAAGACGGTTAGTTGTCACCAAAACTGTTTCCATTGCATGCAGTATTTTATATTGTAAGATGTGAGTGGCTGGGGGTTGTTGTTTGTTGTACTGTTCTTAGACCTTCCTCTCAAATACTGCCACATCCTATCCTCCCTGCCCAAAATAAATAAATAAATAAGGAAATAAATAAATCTGAATGAAATTTGTGGAAAGTAGACTTACTTCTGTAGAAAACTGATCATGTAACATTCCCGTAGATTTTCTTAACGCACTGCTGACAAATAGTTTTGTTGTGGTATTAGTGGCCTTTTTAATTTATTTGAAGGAACGAAACCTCATCATTAAACCTCACTTGTGGTGATATGTCAGCTTCCCAACCTCTTGAAGTTTAGCTCATTAGTATAGATATGAGGAATGCAATATCCTCTGCAAGTTTCACTGTATTGTACCTTTGGATTTTGTATTTTCTTACTGAGCTCTACCTTTAAGCTTGATAGTATTTACAAACTGGCAATGGTTTTTACCCAAACATTTCATAATATATCACAAGAGCAACTTTTGAGATCAACTGAAAAATTGTTTAATTTGGTTTAGTGTTTGGATATTTCGGATTATTTGAACTGAACTACCATTTATGTACACAGCATATATTATCATAACTAGTTACCATTTATTCATGTTTTGAGAGTGTAAGATGAAATGGTAGGGTTCATGGTAGAGGCTCCTCTAGAGAAACAATTGAGAATGTGATCCGTAAACATTAAGTGCTAAGCAAATTGCTGTAATTGTCTTCAAAAGCACACCTTTTGTGATTTAATATGGACAATGTGTTTTAAAGTAGGATGATAAGGTGTGTAAATCAAGATTCTGAATTCATAGTAAAGATATCAATTGAGATTTTGTATTGTGAAGAAGTTATGAGATAATGACTGAGTCAATGTAGATGACTTGAGATAAGATCCTTTATTGCCAGTTTCACAGTTTTTTTCTTTTATTTTTAATTTGCTAGCTAGGTGAGATGCAGGAGAGGCAAGGTGCTTCAAATAGCTGACACTTTTGCTGGCAAGTTTGAAACTGCTACACAGAATGTGGATCCATTTATGTGTCATCACATCAAAATGTGAAAATTTGTGTCCTATCAGATCTGTGCTTCTGTGACACACTCCGAAACAGACAGAACCTCCCCCCCCCCCTTTTTCTGCATTATTAGCATTTGAAGTAACCAAATACATCTTATATGAAGGAATGCTAGCATTAAAGACAGGAAGGAAGCATTAACTACTGGGGGAGCTGAATGTCTGTAACAAAGAATATATTTAAGAAGAAAGGAAATTAACGGCTAATCATTATAAGTGCTGATTTTCCTTAAATTTTGCTTTGCATGTACTGCAGCTAATAAACTTAGAAGTACAGTTTTTCATAACATCTCATTGCCTTTGAAACTGCTAGTTATGGACTACATACCACGTGTCGTGTAAAATATTGGTATGGTTTTAGCGAAACATATATTATATGTTAAAAGTAAGAAGTAAAAGAATGATGAAAGATTTACATACTTTAACTAACTGAGAATAAGTAATATAGGAAACCTATATTAAAAACAAAGATTCCAAGACTTATCAAGCGGGAAAGCGCTGATGATAGGCGCTTTCCCGCTTGGTAAGTCTGGGAATCTTTGTTTTTAATATATTTTTCCCATGTGGAAGTTTCTTTCTATTTTATTTACATCATCATTAATATAGGAAACCAATTGGCTGTATCCATTAAATGACATATGTAGTTATACAAAACAGTGCTGAAAAAATTTAACCTTTTAATATTCAAATACTGTGTTCTGGAAATAATATAGTATCAGCTCTTTCGGGCTTCTTATCAGTAAATTACTTTAATTCTGTTTCAAACAATGGAAAGTCCTGGATTGAATAACTATAATATGGAAAGGATAGGTTGCTACTTATCACATACAGACAACACTGAGTGACAAACAGGCACAATGGAAAAAAAACCATTTAAAATATTAAACTTTTGAACAAGAAAGTGCAATATTTCAACAGTCTTTTTCATTGTTCTTTTCTGCACTTTTCGGCACTTCCTCCAATATGGTGAGTTAATTTTGTTACACTTGCAAGTCTCCAGTTGATGCCTCTAACAGGTACTTGTTCAGTGGTTATTGACTAAAGGTTAGCATATTACAATCATGATAGTGGAAGAAAGCATTATTTGGCTGGAAATGGAAGGAGAGGTCATAGCATGAAGTTCTTTACCACCAGACTATGCACCAATGATCTGGATTAAATTCCAAAACTCTCCACAGTGCCTCATGGAGTGGAGGCATGTGACAGTGTTGAAGATGGTTTGTCTGCTGCACAGAGTTTTTAGCTCTGTGGACTCCTTTGTGACATTTAAGAAGAGTTCCCTGTGCATTGGCACTGCGTTCTACACTCTGTTCTTTCACAGCGATCACTAGAGAAAGCACATCTTGATTTACATAAAATTAAGATGATACTTTCAAACATTATATACTTTCTCACATAACTGATGATACTGAATTTTCTCTTTTTCTCACAATACAGTGATTACTAAGTTCTATTCTGGGCAAGTACGTCTCTCTGAGGAGATTTTTGGTGATTCAGTTTTTCTGAGAGTTAGTTTCTCCACTTTTAAAATTTCAGTAGTTTAGTTAATAAAAACATTTATTGTTCTCAATGATTGATTTCAGACTATAAGGTATGGGACAAGAATGGGTATTTTCGTGTGATTGGTTGTTCTCTGTTCAGTAGACTTAGTAATGAGTACACATTTTGTTTTGTCGGGCATTAAGAATCCAAGACCAACAAACACTTACTGCTTTTACACGTGATATTTAATAGTTGAAAAATTCTTCAAACTGAAACCTATATTTTTTAATCCACATTCACCTTACACTCAGGAACATTTACTAAAAATGACAACTCATTTTAGGAGGAACTGGAAGCCCTCCGAGCAAAAGTAGAGAAGTTGGAGCAGGAACGCACTCACTTGAAACATGATACAGATCGTCTGGAAGCAAAGGTAAGTGTAAACTTTAACCATGTGAATATTTGTGTAAAATGTATAAATGCAGTCATTATAGTTATTACAGTTAGCATATTGTGCATAATGTGCAACTACATATGTGGAGAAAAAGCTTTGTCAACTCATGTATTTTCACATTAATTTTTACTTCATATAATGGTTTTAAACGCGCGCGTGTGTGTGTGTGTGTGTGTGTGTGTGTGTGTGTGTGTGTGTGTGTGTGTGTGTGTGTGTGTGTGTGTTGGGAAATTATTGTTGTGATGGTTTTCAACATAGTTTTATTTTCTGTCAAAGTATGCAAAAGAAGAAAAAGATTCAGTTTCCAAATGAGTGGAAAAAAATTCTTTATTTTAATGGCAATTTTGCATGATATTGGGCTATTAACATCAAAAGACTCAAACTATTAACCTACATAGTGTTTAGTGAATGTATTTTCTCCTTATTCAAAAAGTGGAATGTTTGATACAGTCTATGTGTATTGCAGTTCTGCACAAAACCTTTCCTGCTGCACATGATGAGCTCTGGCACAAGTACTCAGAGTAATTTTTTCCTTCTGTACAAGTAATTTTCTCAGTAGTATATGGAACTCCAGTCACTTCCAGTCAGCAAGCACTTAGAACTGATTTAGTAGCCATTTCAATGTCCGGTCTTGTCGAAGAAAGACTGAGTTTCTGGCATGATGCCAGAGGCATCTGCCACAGTTGTCTCTTGCCTTGAGGGAAAGCTAAATATACTCACTCGTATGCTAGCTGTGTCCTGAAATACAGGAGCAATCAGACAGCAGTGATACATTATGTTGTCTTGGGGAGTTTTGTTATAAACTGAACGTTTATACACAGAGTACATCATCTGCTGACTTTGACATTTCATACAACAACCAGGGTAATAAAATAGTTGCAAAGACATAGAAAATAAAGAAAGTGTCCACATGACAAACTATTTCTCTTTGTGTTATCCTCTCACTTGATAGTTTTGTTTACAGGGAAGACTTGTTAGATAAATGCCATGCTAACCTGTTTGTACATCTTAAAAATTGTGCTTTTGCACACATTTGCACTGATTTAAGTTACTCCCATACAAATGGTTACACACCACTCTTTTACTTCTTTATTTGACAGTTTTAAATCCATGAGATGCCTGTGTTGTTTCTACATTAGACAGCTGTAGTTGGTGGTGTTAGTTGTGATGTCACATAACAAATATTGATGCGTACTTTTAGCACATGTTCTTTGAGGCAAGAACAGGTGCATTTGAAATGCATGAGTGTGCTCAGTTGAATTTTGTTATATAATAGAAACTGCAATTGACTAAGAGTGAGTCATTTAATTTACTGCTAGAGTATTGAATTTTTCACACATTTTATGCATTTACTGCCATCTCTCTCTCTCTCTCTCTCTCTCTCTCTCTCTCTCTCTCTCTCTCTCTCTGTGTGTGTGTGTGTGTGTGTGTGTGTGTGTGTGTGTGTGTGTGTGTGTGTGTGTGTGTGTCTCTGTCTCGTACTTTTTCTCTGATTTGTTTTTCACTTATGTGTTGCAGTTTATCTAAAACTGATTCTTCCCACATCCTCTAACTCATAATTTATTCCTTAACAAACAAATACAATGTGTTCTAGAGGTTCAAAACTTTTGTCTGAAATAAATTAAGTTTACTCAATTTTGCAGGACATTTGATTTGCCTGCTTTATACCAATAAGGAAACAGCTCTGAGAGAAAATGGAAGATTTGCTGATTAAGCAGTGTTTCCATTTTCCTGTGTCTTGACAAGATTCGCTTTTCAAAATTGCTCTCCAAAACACACTTGGTTTTTCCTGCTCTGACTCACGGAGAGAGAACTGCTAGCCTGGTGGATGTTTGTGTGCCGGAGTGCATCTGAGCTTGGCAGCTTGCCCACAGGCATAGGAGCCTGGGCTGGGAGTGTTCAGTCTGTGCCGGGCTGCTGCCTGGGCACCATGTAGCCCCAAATAATGAGTGGCAGTTTCTCAGAACTGTAGTGTTTTAACAACAATAGGCAGTGCATTTCAACTAAATGTAACCAGTCCCTCTGACGACATTAATTTACCTCTGTTTGGTGATATAAACAGTTAAACATAACTACCAGAAATTAAAAATGTGTGCGTAAATCACGTTAACAATAATTATGCTTCCTGGAAGTTCACGGTTTGGTCCTGGAATAGTGGATAACCAGAGATACTCTCCTGCATCTTCACTTCTGTCTCCTCACAAGAGAATTATCCAGCCTGTAAGAAGAGCAGTTACTACTGGAGGACTACCAGAAAAAGCTTCAACTGGGTACTCAACAACATATCTCCAGAATGGAATGCCACCTGGGAGGCCACCTTTGCCTAAACGAGGTTCTCTCACTTCAGGGTCTAGAGAATTGTTCTCTCCAATTAGAGAACGAGAAAGAACTTTTAGTCCAAGCAGGGATGTTCGATCACCTTCTACTGGTATTTTCAGCCCAACCAGGAAAGGCTCTCTATCTAATGAACCACCAAATTATGCGAGGGACAGGATGTCTCCAAGTAGGACACCATTCAGCCCATCAAGAGGAATATCACCTGGTGGTGCACCTTTCAGCCCATCCCATGATGGAAGAGGAACATCAGTTGCTTCGGATTTTACTCTTCCTAGTTCAAGGTCGGAATCTCCTTACCTCCAGTCTGTTTCATCAGTCAGTTCCTTTTCGAGGAGGTCCTACAGCCGAGATTCAAGTGTGCCTCGGAGAGTGTTCCCACAGACTAGTGCCAATGTAGATTTGAGCTCACTTCAGGGGAAAGAAAAGTCCCCTGTTGTGTTTGGGGCTGGATTGAGTTTTCTAATTGGTGGCAAAAAGCAAACAGTACACCAGCAATTTAAGCCCGTTGCTGCTCACCTCGATGCCTCGACAGCGTCATCTGCTCTGTCTAACAAGATCTCAGAGTTTCTGCGTAGGAGTGACCACGTTATGGATGAGTGGCGCAGACTTGGGAGGAAGGACCCTGACGATATTTCACAAGCGTCTCTTCCTGAAGACAAGCGTAGGATCAAATATGGTGGAAGAAATAAGAGTGCTACGAACATTCTCATAAAGGGATTTCAGCTCTTCAGCAGGTCAAGAACATCTCGATCCCCCAGCATGGCCAAGATAACGGAAGGAGACACGGATCATGGTGGCATGCCAAATGATGATGAGACTTTGGATGAAGCTGATGAGGTGCAGGAAATTGTATTTTTAATGACCTACTTGTGCATTGCTATTGACACCTTCATAGTGCTACAGAGGTTTCCAATATTACAGTTGCCCATTATACAAATTATATATATTTTTTCATGTCCACATTTGGATAGTTAATACTTGATTTTCTTCTTCACAGTGTTATATGTTTATTGAAGTAACTGAATAATCTGCAGTTATTAGAGAGGGTTTCATATTACAGGTAATACTTTTTGAGAGCTTTGCAAAATAAGCTGCTAGATATTCCAAGGATAAAACTGAAACTTTGTAAAAACAATTTGCTGTTGCTAGTGTTTGTTGAGTTGAGTTGAATGGTATTTGCTATGTCTGACACAATTTGTATTAATACATAATCATTGAATTAGTGGACTGTAATTTTTTAAATATTATGGATGATCAATGCTAGGTTCATTAGCAAAGTTTCATTATTATATAAACGAAGTATCTTTGTTTCTGGTATTCCTTAAGTCTAACAAAGAAGATTGGTTTAAAGAGAGCATTTAGAGAAAATCATCAGGGTTGTCAGAAACAGTTTATAAATAGCTCACTAATTCTTCTCCACTGATCTACCAAGCTGATAATACATGAAGACATTCTTGTTTTAGCTGAAAGTAAATATCTTCTATTATCTTCACAGTTACTTACTTTTAAAATGCAAAACAGAGTAATAAAATTACTATTCCAGTTTTCTGTGAAAGCTATCAGTTTTTCAGGAGATCTAGTTGCTTCAAAATGTAAATGTGTGACTCGGTATTCATACATTGGAAGGTAACAAATTTTTCAGTAATATCTAATGTTTTGCTGCTGTACATGTGTAGGGAATTGGAAATGAGGATGAGAAGGCATCAAAAGGACCCCAGAAAATGTTCAGACGAGGTACATAAGATATTAATATTATTTCATAAATTTTGGAAAATAATTGAAATTTGATAGCAAAGAAGGGTCTTAGTTTGGAAATAAAAGTTACATGCATAAGATTTCGTTCGTTACAAATCATGCTGTGCAATAGTAAATGAGTGTAAGTTTAAATTGTTTGCAATTACATATTGAAAGAGGAATAGAAGTATTGATTTCATTAATGTCATGGTGCAGGGGAGGGGGGCACATAAAATTATTAAAGTGTGACATTGTAATTGTATTTGCTTATGAAAGAAGTAAAATGGCCTATTAATTACTTTAAAGTTATTGGTTAAGTTCATGTTTGAGGAATTTTTGTATAATTGTGTAGTGTCACTTGGTTGGTTAGCTTGTTTTATTTATTAACATTTATGAGTGAAGTTTCTAATTAATCAGACTAACACTCATCATTGAATTGAAAAAGAAACCTCCTATCAACATTTTATGCTTATAAAAAGATTATGCCATTCAAATATAACAAAACTAGATAGGGTCTCCTGCCCTCAAGCTGTTATAAAGCCAAATATCATGTGAAAGTTATGGGTTGTGACATGGAAATCATTTATGCATTAACATTGTATCAGACTGAACGTTTACAACTTTTATCTATGACACCATTGTACATTTATTCACAATATTCAATAAATTTTCTTTGTACTGTAGTTGTAAGTGTTGACCTGCATATTTAGATGCCATCCTGATTAGAAATCGTACATTAAGGTAAAAACTGCAGTGAGAAACCTTTCTGCATACTTTTTATGTGGTAATCTTATAAAATCTTTCATTACAGCTGAGTGAAATGACAGCAGACCTGGCTGAAGAGCACTCAACAGCAACACTTGCTACAGAGCGTTTGGAAGCAGAAACTGCTGAACGTCTGCGACTTGAGAAAGAACTTTCAGAAGTCCAGGTACAATACTAAAATAAAATTGTGCCATATTTTCTTTGTTTTTTCTTTCTCTGTAAGATACATTTAAAAAAATTTCATCTCATCTTATTACATATTTTTGATTCAAGAAATTGATGGAAGCAGCAAAATTATGTATCATTCGTTATGTGTTGCATCAGTTTGTTCCATTGGTGATAGTACAGTCACGAGTCTGCACTGATTCCTCTGCTCTAAAATTGAACATATGTTCTTAATAATGTCTATGTGTGAATAATTATTTTGAAATTTATGCCCATGTCACTAGCTCAGTGACATTGTATTTAAATACCCTACTGGTTGCTGTAAAATCAGATTTATACATATCAGCTCATATAATTGTTTTTTATATCACTAGTACAACTGTTGGATATGGTAGACCTCTAAAGAGTCTTCTAAATGTAGAGCAACTCCATTCATTTTACACTGCCATGCCTTTACTTTTCCTCTGCGACTAAAGTTCATTTGATGCCATGAAACCATATCTTAACAGCATTAGTTGTCCAAAGTGGAGAATTGTCATCTTGGAAAATGGTGCGCTTTTTAGAAAATGAAAACTGTGTTATATGAAGTACTTGGTCACATAAAATGTACAACCAATTCTGGGTAACTATTTGTCCTTATAAAGTAACAAGAAGACTAATGGACTGCTGTGAAAACTAAGGGCTACAAAATCACATGACATGTTCTATATTTTTTAATGTCAAGCAGACACTATAGTGTATGTTTCTACAAGTGTCTGCCATCATAAATATGAGAAAAAGATGGAAGGTAACTGGTTGACCATTTAATCTATTTCAGTCTTTGTTGCAGTTCATTGTACGCACATGACACCTATCATGCTAAAAGATTATTGAAAATGATGAATGGTCTGAAGATTGTGATTTGGCCATGCTGCTGTCTGTTCAGTTTGCAGTGAACGTTTCTATCAGAAACACCGAATTCTAGAGGCTGATAAAGTCTTGGCATAATGTATGATACACTTGACTCACATTTGCTTATGACTCTTTTTTCGGTACCCAAGTACTGATTTTCGTATGCCATTACTGCCCAATGATGCTATCTGATCACAAGTCACTTCTTTGGTCATCACATTTGTCATATATTGAGAGGAGCACTAGCTAACCATACAACTTAATGTGGGTGTAAACATTTGCAAAATGTTATTGTTGTTTACAGTATTTTACCAATTGTCTTTAAGTTCTTGAATCCTAATTTACATCAGTGATTCAAATCAGTTTCGTTTGTTTCACTGGAAAGGCAACAAAGGGAAACCTATATGGAACACAATATACAGGGGTGGTTTACAGTTGCCGCATCAGAATATGCTCTATTAGTAAGCAGACTGAATAGAGATGTGCAACGAGAGAGTGAGTGAGTGAGTGAGTGAGTGAGTGAGTGAGTGAGTGAGTGAGTGAGTGAGTGTGTGTGTGTGTGTGTGTGTGTGTGTGAGGGGGGGGGGGGGGGAAGCTGCATTTACCATTAATGTAACTAAACAGTAACAACAATAGAGACAAAGCATACCAGAAATAATTTCAAGGATTGAAGAATATCTTAAAATAAAAAAAGTTGCAAACTTTCAAATTATAAGAAGCCACTTTTTACAAAGTGGCAGGAACTGTTACAAATTAGAGGGGAACATTATATTATATGTGTGACCGAGGACAAATTATTTGTTTCTAAATTTCCTTTTAGATGTGTGTGTGTGTGTGTGTGTGTGTGTGTGTGTGTGTGTGTGTGTGTGTGTGTGTGTGTGTGTGTGTGTAATTTCTTACATGCGGAGAACTTTTTGGCATATCTATATGCTAGTATGAGCTTCTGAGTTTACATTCTATTATACTCACTGTTCCGATATTCTGATACATTTCACTCACAACACTTTCCTCTAAATTGAATGATAATTGAATGTTACATGAGGAGGGAGAAGTAGTTGTAACAGCTGCACCCAGACTTCATTGCTTGTCTCCTGAAGAGTTCAATTGCTAAGTGAGGGAGTTAGTTAGTTGTTCTGTAGATCATATCCACAATAAACATTATGTTTCTTGTGTTCCTTCTTCTTTACCACTTTTTCTCCTTCTTCTTTACCACCTTTTCTCCTTCTTCTTTACCACCTTTTCTCCTTCTTCTTTACCACCTTTTCTCCTTCTTCTTTACCACCTTTTCTCCTTCTTCTTTACCACCTTTTCTCCTTCTTCGTTACCACCTTTTCTCCTTCTTCTTTACCACCTTTTCTTGCAAGTGTTTGACTAGTTGTGACTCTTCAGGTTTTCCCGGCAGATATGTTGTAAATAGTCTTCATGGGTGTGCCACCGGATGACGTGTAAATCCCACAATATTTCCTCGGAGCAATTGTCCAACATCATCAGGTGGTTGAACCTCACTGGTGGCACACCCGTGAAGACTGTTTGACTAGTTGTTAGTAGGAGGTATACCATATCATTAATGTTCATTTTAATGTTGATAAGAAGAGTTGTTCTATTGATACATTAATATACTAATTTGCTGATGCTCTTGTTCCATACGAATTACTTTTTCAGTATCAGAAGCAGAATCTGCAGCAGACTTCAGAGCGACTGGAAATGGAATTGCTGTGTATGCGATCTGCAGCTGAGGTGAACGGCTTGGGATCAGATGATGAGGGTGAAGGGGAGGACTCATCGGGAAGTGTGTATAAGCAGCGCTATGAGCGGGCTGTGCGTGAACTGGAGTTTACACGCCGTCGCCTGCAACAGCAACATGAAGATGACCTTGAGCAGCTTGTAGCACTTAAGAAACAATTGGAGAAGAAGGTGAGCAGTTAGGCTGCAAAAATAGTTTCATGTGGCTAAATTTCATGACCAAGAACTGTATATTTTCTACCGAAGGCTTTTAAAAACCTTTAGATAAACTAACTATTATTAAGGAGGTTAAATGGCACACATTCCCACATTAACAGTTCCAATAATACAACATTTTGTCAGGTTATGAGTATGTTGGCTACCTGTACAGGCAACAGAATGAATAGTGATACTCACCATATAATAGTGTTATGTAGTGAGAAGTGGGTAAGCACGTTACCAACAAGCTGAAAATTTTAACTCAATTTTTAAACTTGATTTCTCCTTCAAACAGCATGTCTGTCCACTGTTTAATGGCTTTGCTGTAATAAGAATGGTTACTGTTTTCATGCCATTGATTTTATTTCATCTGTAACTTTGTGTTGCAAGAAAGATTTTTTTATGTGTATTTAACCATAAATGTACTTTTAAAGCCTTTCAAAAATGGTACTATTCTGTGACCGAGAATAAATGTCACACAACCAAGAATATGAGATTTTTAAGTAAAATTAAAATAATTGCAGCTGTTGGTCACAAAAATGCTGTTTTTTTAAACACAGCCATGTTTAAAGCTTAAAGAGCTTTAAGTTACTGTGAGTATTAAAAAATTGCAGTAGAAAATGAAGACAAAAATCAAACTACAAACCATTACAAAAGTGGATTTTTGCAGTTTGACAGTTAGTCTGTGCGGCATGTTCATGATGAATTACTCACTGATATTTTGCAACAACCTTAGAGTTTGTAAGCTTATGTATTGAAGTAGAATGCTGGCCAAAAATTCGAAATAATTTTATTTTGGTGTGATATTGTACTGTTCTGATGTGCTGTTAAGAAGATGACACATGGTTAGATGATTCTATATAAAATATGTTCAGTGTTTAATCTTATTCTCAAAGAAGTGGAGTTTCGTGTTCTGAAGATGACCAGTGTGTCTGGTTTTTTACGCTTCTGCTGTTAGTCATTACTATGTTTTGTGCATTAATGTGATTATCATTCACATGTACACTTAATCCATTGAGTGCTGTGGGTGACATACTTCGTCATGCTTCACCACTCCCCAGGTGTTCAGGACGTGTTTAAATGCAGCCTCTGCGTTTTCCTTAAGCACTATTGACTTGTTTACACATCCAGTTGTGCTGACTGTCTTAACTGTTGGGCAAAAGTTACTTACGTATCTTAGAGAATAAAATAGTTTCAAGTATTTATCTTACAATATATGTACCTCTTTGCATGAAATTATTTGCAAAAGACCTTCTTTTTATATATTGAACAGTTTATTAAATATTGCAATTGTTATGATAACATGATTCCTAATGTGCAGGGACAGAATAGGGGGTGCTATGCTGACCATCCACTGCATTTAGAAACTAATAACTCACGAACGCAATGAAATTTCATTCTGCTCTCAATTTTAAATAAAATTTTGATATCTTATTTATTTACATTTCATACACAGCAATGCATGAGTGAAAATGAACCATACGCAAACTCTGTGCAATGTGTTTTTACGTCGGCAAACTCTTAAAAATTTTGTGCAGTGCTTTACTTAGTTTGATGCTGCACAGTAACTATGATGAATAATGAAAAGAAATTCAGTCATCTATCAAGTGAAGCTATCAGAGAGTGAAAATCTCAAAAATCAAATCAAATAATTACCAAGTGAAGCTATCAGACTGTAAGAAGCTCAAAAATCAAATCAAATAGTTTTCTTAAAATATGATGATAAATATTTCAGAGCAGCCAGAATGCCATCTCTCAGCATTAAGTGATCAGTACAGTGACAACAGAGCCATTCTCAGCACAAAAGGCAGAGAACATGTCTATAGCAGTCAGAGGGTTAAAAAAAAAACTGTGGGTACTCCTCAAAGGAGGCTCATTGCTAGAGTCCTTGTGGCTTTTGGTACAAAAAATATTGAATGACTGTGTATTAATAAATTATCTGGAAACTTTTATTTCTTTAGTTGGCAGATGCTTATGAGGAAGTGGAAGAACAGCGGCAAGTTGTCGGACAGTGGAAGAGGAAAGTGCAGAAGCTGAATGCAGAAATGAGCGACCTCCGTCTTTTGCTAGAGGAACAGAATTCTCGGAACAATCTTCTGGAGAAAAAGCAGCGCAAGTATGTATTTGTCTTAATGTAAGGTTGACTGCATTTTCTGCTCTCTGATAGGATGGTAGTTTTGTGTGATATATGCTGTTCATATTTTATTTTTTAGTTTTTTTCCCTTCTTCCTACTGTAATTAATATGTTTTTTTATCAGTAATATCTGTGTTAACAACAATTATTTGAGGCAGTCGTGCAGATTACACTCCTATATCTTTGAAGTTTCTCTTTAAAGTGATGGGAAATGTGTCCTCCTGTCTGTGAGTGAGTGTATAACCCATTGACTCACACACCTGCAAACAGTGTACAATTTTTTGGAGAAAACTACGTTAGTCTGACATTTTCCAGTTGTTGCAAAGCAATACACAAAACAGAAAATGTACATCTTAGACATAAAAGTAGGGATTTTAAACTTCTAAAATTGAAGTTAATTGATACATCTGTCTTCACAGGTTTGACTCTGAACTTCAGTTGCTTCAGGATGAACTACGACAAGAAAAGCAGCAGAAAGAGCGTATTTCACGTGAAAAAGATTTGGCCATTGCAGAAAAGTATTCTCTCGAGCAGGATCTAAGTGTAAGTGTAGGAATTGGTAGTTTGTTCTTACAAACATTTTGAATTGATAACTAACAATCATGAGTTACTGGGTGTTACTGAAACTCTTGATAAGACTCCAGGCATTTTTGTTATGTAATCTTCTCTACTGTGTACCTTACTCCCAAATAGGCTAGTAATGGAGTTAATCAGAAACAATCTTTGGACATTGGAAGGACTGCTGAGAGAACAAATGTGGGCAAATAAAAACCCTTAGCTGGCTACTGGGATTATGATCATATATCTCAATTACAAGGAACATATGAGTCTCTTCACTCAGCCTGCAGTATGCAAATATAACTATACATGATTACACCATGCACTTCATCTCAAAACATGAATGTCATCGATTTATTAATGATTTTGAACCAAAGAATTGCACCAATAATTGTAGGTGTGCCTGCAGTCATTATTTCTGTTCGCAAGCTACAGAAAATTATCACTTGAGATAAGTTTAAGACCTCATGTATAATCCAGGGTGTGAACTTTTAAGACTAAGTAGTGTTTATGGAACTGTCATCCTTTCAGTTTGAAACATTGTTAAAATCTGTTAAACTATACTGAACCAGGTTTTCTGCAATTCTTTTAAGTGAATGTTTAAATGGGTCTTTCATAAAAACTACAGTAGATTTTTGCGGCTTCCATGTCCAATCAAGCTGCTGCATATGTAATTAACTCTGTCTGCTTGTGCCTCTGCTATTACTACTTGTTCAGTTCTCACAGCTTTCAATTCTGGCAAGTGATGCTTCATTGGGCCGGGATTGTTGTTCTTCCAAAAAGAAAAGAAACCCTTGTCACTCAGTTGTGATTTTTACGAACTGTAATTTTCTGTTGGAGTAAACAATGGGACCATTTACCCACTATTAGTTAAACCTGGTGAAAAGCCAAATCCAAAATGTTTGTGAAGACCATTTGACAGAGACACAATAATTAACTAGTGCATCCTTGCAGAAGGTGAAATCCAAAGTCTTAAGTACAATAATGGTCAGGGAAAGTAGGTAGAAAAAAATAATTTTTTTGCAGTGGTAGGCTTGCTTAAGATTTTACCTCTTTAAGACCCATACAGGCCAGCTATTGTGTCTCATTGTTCATTTTATTGTTTTGTCTGATGAATTTTCCTTACAATTTAAAGAGTGTTTCAGATGGTATATTTATTTCTAGCCCAGAAAGGAGTGTAAGTACAAATCACCTAACTCTTTTACATATATTCAGAAATATTCTTTCACAAGGAACTTTCCATAAAGTAATACTGTGAGAATAATTGAGAATGCAGACTACCTGACCGGAAATATAACGCAGACTGTATCAGCCAAAGCTTAAGTAGTGGGAACCCAAAATAGTATTTCAATCAAATTAAAACCATTATTCGTGTTCTTGCCTACTTCAATATGAATTTTCAAATGTCACTGAAATGCTGCAACCATAGCAATCAGATTCTTTTTGACTACATGATGAAATATAATCATAGCAACTATATGATTTATGAAATGTAGTGAAGCATTGTAATACAGGAAAATGTTTGCCTTTTTTGTAGGGTGTGCGGCTGGAATTGGAACTCAAAGAAGAAAAGGTTTCAGCTCTTACACAGGAATTAGATGAACTTACTTTTGGAGGCAAGACTGAAGAGGAGGTTGCTCAACTCAAGAAGGCAAAACATGAATTGGAGAAACGGCTGAAGGAACAGGTAGGCAGCATATCATACTTTAATATTGTTACTTTTAAAGTTGTGTATCTAGATTTTTTAAAATATTACATAGCTCAAAGTTGAAATTATGATTGGACTCATTCACAGTTCTCACATTTATGAAGCAGCTGCAGTCACAAATATGATAGACAGAAACTGAACGGGAGATTAACGAACTTTATTGTCATGTTGAAATTGCATCACATTGTATCAGTAGGGACATGAAAAAGTCGTTTTGTTTTGTGGCCAAATTTGGTATTACTTTTTAACCAATCTCAGTATTATGTTATGTCAATTTTTTGTTAATTTTCTCCTATTTCGGTGTTAATTTTCGCCAATTACGGTGTTAACTTTTAACAATTTTTATATTTTTTCGTTTTTTTGTGCTGTTGTCTGGCAATTTTAGTACTATTGTCTGGCAAATGGGGTGTTAATTTTTGCCAAATTTTGTGTCAATTTTTGCCAAATTTTGTGTCAATTTTTGCCAAATTTTGTGTCAATTTTTGCCAAATTTTGTGTCAATTTTTGCCAAATTTTGTGTCAATATTTGCCAAATTTTGTGTTAATATTTGCCAAATTTTGTGTTAATATTTGCCAAATTTTGTGTTAATATTTGCCAAATTTTGTGTTAATATTTGCCAAATTTTGTGTTAATATTTGCCAAATTTTGTGTTAATATTTGCCAAATTTTGTGTTAATTTTTGCCAAATTTTGTGTAACTTTACACCAAATTTGGTGAGATTTTTCACCAAAATCAGTATTGTTTTTTGTCAAAGTTGGAGCTACTTTCTTGCTTGCTTATTGGTGTTACTCTTTTTCTGACAGATTCAGTGTTATGTTTTTTCCAGATTTTTTTTTTCCAGGTCCAGTCACTTTTTTGTTAAATTCTTTATTTATTTTGCCAAATATGCTTCTTTTGCCAATTCTGCAGTGATTTTAGTAAATTTCAGGGTATTTGTTGCCAAATTCAGCCTTTTTTCCTAGTGTCAGTGCTATTTTTGACATCAGATTGTAATTTGATATGCGGGAAATGAACTGTCATTTTAAGATTATACACAGGTCTCAGCCTTGAGGAGAAAAAGGCAAAATGCAGTTTAAACATTCTATAATTATCAGTTATGAATACTGGTAATCTCATCTTCAGATTTATAACTTTTTATATGAAAAAACGAAAAAATCACTATTTCATAGAAATTGCTGATTCCAATCAAAAACCACCAATTCCATATTAATTTTCACATTATCATTTTCATGAAATTTTCCAAGGTCTGTGTACCAGCCTTGTGGAATGACTGGAGGATTAGGCACTATTAGGGAAATGTGCTTCAAAATCCACAGGACAGGAGATAAATGCCTTGTAGGACAGGAAATAGTTCACTGAAGTAGATAGAAACTTCAACTGTTCTTATTCTAAGTGGTTACAGTGATATGATGAGCCAGATTCCATAATTAAACAAAAATTCACCCTTATGTTGTTCCCAGAATTCAGTCACTGTTGTTTTGATTGAAGTCTAGGTTTACTTGAATTTTTCTTAATTTGTGTGAAGTAATATGAAACCTGCATGGGCTACTGTTAGGCTCAGAAATCATATTCAGGGTCTGACAACAAAGCGTGTGATTTAAATAGGGCACCATGAAGGGCAATGGCTAAAGGAGCAATAAACATTTGTTGAGATCTACTTTTGTAATGGGCAGTCAATTGCTGCTGTGCATCTACATCTATATTCGACAAAGCAGTGTGAAGTGCATGGCAGAGGATACATCCCATAGTACCAGTTATTAGGATTTTTTGCTCTTCTATCCATGTATGGAGTGTGGGAAGAATCATTGTTTTAATACCTCTGTGCATGCTATAATTAATCTAATCTTGTCCTCATGATTCATACATGAGAACATGCAGGGCATTCTAATATGTTCTTAGAGTCATCTTGACCGAAACTTTGTAAGTAGGCTTTCTCAGGATAGTTTACATTTATCTTCAAGACTCTGCCAGTTCAGTTTCTGCAGCATCTCTGTGACACTCTCCCATGGATCAAAGTAACCTTCCATTATTTGTGCTGCCCTTCTCTCTATATTTTCAATACCCCTGTTAGTCCTGTTTGATATGGGTCCCACACATTCGACCATGTCCCTAGTGTTCTAACAGCAAACTGCTTTACACATTATGACTGGGCTTATGTACCCACTCCATTTCATACCCCTGCAAGGTTTGCATTTTGTGCACAATTCAGTATTGCCATCTGAAGTCCAATTCTGTGCTGGAAATTAATTGGACACCTTCAGGGTATCTGCAAATATGCAAACAAGAAGAATGGATTACAGCAGACCGTGACATAACCACAATGTATTAATTCAGCAATGTCCTCAGGATGCAAGGATGTAGCTGCACTTCAACTTTTTTATCATAGTCGTGATGGCCAGAAAGTTCTTCTGAATTAAACAATAATGACCTTTAATTTTTTTAAAATTATTATTTGTCTATTTGAAATTCATTATTTATACCAGAAGTGTGAGGACCCTTGCACACCTGAAGGAGAATGTTTTCCAAGCAATAGCTCAGACATCCTTCACTGTGCCTAAAAAAGAAAACACAACTGAGGAACTTGAGGAAATCAATGTTTTGACAATATCAGATTTAATTTTCACACAGTTTTTCAAATTCATCAAGTGTATAAAAGTCATTTCTTACAGTCAGTTCTGGATTTTATTTTTGAAGACATTAAGTGAGGCCTAATGCTACTATGAAATTAATTTAGAAACTCATAACTACTGTGTTTCTTTTAAACTAGTCACAGATAAAAAAACTTTGTTAATGATTAACTAGTATTATTTTCATGTACAGACTGCTATACAATATATTAGATACAGTTTTTCTTCTACATGCAAGAGGAGACAGTCTATGAAGAATGAGACCGTAAATATATTAAATGTTTTGATACATTGCCTACAAGACATTTTACTTATGGGAATCCTAGCCATGCACCTGATGGCCTTGTTGTGTCAGATAAATTTTTTGGCCCCAGAGGAATTGAAAGAATACCTTCACTTACACGTGTGTGTAATTTACTCAGCAGATAAATAACATGTTACAGGTTTTTAAATATATATTTTATATGGTTGTTAAAAGTTAATTTCGAATCCAGATATATACAAAGGAGTTAGCAGATGTCCACTTAATGTCATCATCAAATAAACTGAAAATAATGTTCAGCCTTTCCACAATTAGTAGATAATTCAGTAGCTTTAAACCAGGTATTTGATAACTTAAGGCACCCTTCATTTTGTAGCTTCAGTTTGCTCATGTCTCTTCCAGTATTTGTGACCATTGTGTCATCTGCATGGAATGTAGATGTACATGGCATGTTATTTGATGAGTGGTTTACAAACAGCAGTGGACAAAACATTGATCCTTGGGAACTCATTGAGTAACACTGAGGAATTGAGACTTTTGGTTCCTGTCATCTCCAGTATGTTTTCTGTTACGGAGGTAGAAGGGAGAATTAATCCAGATATTATTTTGCAGCAGGAGACATGTTTGCTGTTGTAAGCAACATTCTACAGTTTATTAATGTGCACAGATTTGTTATTAGTTCCTTTATATTTTTAATTACAAAGTTTGGCAGGCCAATAATTTCTTCAAATTTGGAGCAGCTGAGTTCTGTGACTGATTTAAAAACCGATGCACTTTTACTTCTTCCCAGGTACAACATGTCACTGCATTTGCGAAGTTTTGTAAAAACTGGTTAACATCAGCACAGTTAAAGTCAGGTGTGAACTTCTGACTACCAAGAGTTTTGCATTTGTAGTACTAACAAAAAAAGATAATATTATTGCAAATCAATTTTAACATCACTGTAGCTTTGTCATACTTTCCACTCATATATAATTCTGTGTTAATGATACTCTGTGCAACCTTATATTTATTATGATAGCTTTCAATGTTGTTATCATTTGCCCTAAATTTGGTTAATCTAATATGTATTGTCTTTTGAGGTTAATGTAAGCTGCTTTATCTTCATTACCACTTTGAACTCTACCATGGCTGGTCACAAATAACACTCTTAGTTGCTGCAAATCAGGTGTGAACCATTTGTGACTCCTATCTTTAATTTTATTACATTTTTTAACAACTGGGCAGAAGGCATTAAAAATTTCAGAGCTGAGTTTGTTTAAAGTATCACCAAAGCTTTTGGTAGTATAATAATCTTATTCAAGATCAGCATCTTAATGTTATTCCTAAAATTAATAGTCATATGGTTTGGTAGCCGTTAGTTCTACCCATAGTTTTGTGGTCTGACTCATAGTCAACATTATATACGTGTAATTTTGAAATAACTTGTAAATATATTTGTAATGAAATTATCAAAGCAGAAAAGGTGCCTTGTGGTATCCTAAAATGTTAAGCAGAAAACATTCAAGTATTTCTTTTTTTTTGTATCACAGTTTAAATCATGAAAAATTAATATCTTGCACTTGGTGTATGTCTCTGCACAGAGAATTAGTTTTTATATATGCTCTGTAAGTTGTTCAGCATCTCTATCGGGAGAATCATACATACACACAGTTGTAAGCTTCAGTATTGGCAGTAGCTTAAAACTTGTTTCACTCATACTTCCAGTGCACAAATCACTAACATCTAGCACAGCATACTTTAAACATAGGTAAGTGCTCATATATGTTGGTGAACCCCCATGACCTTTTGGGTCCACAGTAACTTGTAACTAAATCAAAACAGGGTAGCACATAAAGTTTTATATCTTCTTCTTTTAACCAGAGTTCATTAACACACAAAATAATTCTTCTGTTATCTTTTTGTAGAACACCATCAGCGTTGTATCTGAGAGTCCTAATATTTATGTACAGAAATAAAATTCTATTTACATCACAAGAGGAAAGATGTACAGTATCTTGAATCATTTGGAGGCGCGCACAGTTGTTTGCATTACACTGACAAAATTTGTTTAATATTGGTTTACCTTGTTGTAGTAATGATTTGACTCCCTTATTGTAGGCCATAAAAAATCATCACTTCCCTCTTCAATTTCTCTCTTGAATTTGTTTGAGCCTGTTGCCCTCTGATGTGATTAGAAATAGGGTAACAAGAAACCTATGCGATAAGCAAACCAATTGTGCCACCTAAATGTGTGTGATCTTTTTACATGCCAATACTGTTTTGTTGCTTTTGAAATACAAAATTTAATTTTTTCAGACAGAATGAAAGATATATGTTAAAGCTGTGAAAATGCATGCAAATCTTTGTTGTGACATCTTTCGATTCTAATTCAGACCACAGAGTAATTACTGCACAGAAAATTAAGAAAAGTATTGCTGGGCATATTAATATATTATTTTATTGCAAGCTGCTATGGATACAGTTTATTGTTGTATCAGTGATTTTGTAATAAGTAGATGTTTAAATTATTAATTAAAGCAGGTGTTTGTATTATTAATTCAGCGATTGTTGGAATGAGAATATTTGTAAATTTTTAGTTGTCGTGATTCAAGAAAATGTTCATAATCTACAGGAGGAGGAACTCGATGAGCTTGCTGGCCAAGTTCAGTTGTTGGAGCAGGCAAAACTTCGGCTGGAGATGAGCTTGGAGCAGCAGCGCAAAGAAAGTCGGAGAGAAGCCGCCCAGCGGGATGAAGAGCTCGAGGATGCTCGGTGTGCAGCACATAAGAAAGTCAAAGGTGGGTACACTGAGTGGTCCCTGTGTTTCTTTTGAAATGTGGTTTGCCTGCTTCGTGCAAGCATAAGCACTTGTTATTTGGAGGAACAGAATTATGAAAAGAACAAATACCGTAAGAAATGTGGCATGATAATTCAATTTGTGGGTCAGTTGAATGCATGTTACAAGGCTGTTATGTTTGGCTGATGAAAAGTCCAGGATGGAAACAGAGAGAAAAATGAGATAGGTAAATAAATGATTGGTAGCAAATCTATTCATCATTCATGTGCAGTTCAGATGTTGCCTGGTCTCATTTCTTCCATAGACATTTTGTTTGGCTGCACAAGTAGCTCTAACAGGAAAATGGGAATCGGAACCACCTAAGCACACAGTAAAATGTCCAATGTCTGTATGAATTTGGCATTAAGATAAATTTGAAAAAGTAAAAATAACGTTGTCATCCTAATATATATTCTGGTGACAAGAAGAATGGGAAAAAAATGGAATTTACTTCCATAAAGGAATTATAAAGTCTGTCAAATAGTACTAAAAGGTAACATTTTATTCCATATGATATCATACAGAGAATAATACAGTTACAGGTACAGTAAAATACTTTGAAAACTGCTGATGTAGCTTCACTGTAATACGTGTCTACCTAACTCAGTACGTGAGGGAAGACTTTTTGGATTCAATGAAGGTGGTTCCTTAACTCCAATAGGACTACTTAGCAAATCCACAGCATGTTAATAGAACTCACATTCAGGTGATACTCCCTCCATTTGTAGTATCTTGTGTTTGGTATGAAATTGATAAGAAGGTAAAGTTCACAAAGAGCATATCAAAACAAAAGTTCAGATCATCTCATACCTACATCTCTGACTCATAAAAAAGGCATCAAACGCTAACTGGTATGATTTCCTTAATCCATTATGAATCTTTGGGTACTATTGTGTCTTTCTGGTCAATGTTTGTAGACACCATGTTCACAAGAATAATTGTGGATGATTTGAGTTTAGTTGATATTGTGTGTCTTGTTGCTTTATGAATGCCTTCCACTATTGATTTCATGTGTGAGGAGCAGATACTCATCCTATTGTTAGCTGTTTTGCTTTAAGTTCACTGGACAAAATGTAAGTCACCTCCCCAAAAAAGCTCACGTTACTTTGGAGTACTGTAGGTTATGTAGAGTTGGTATGAGGTGTTAATGTGATCCCCCCATCACTGACTTACTTGGTGGCAATGGAGTTCAGACATTCCCATGACCACACTATGAATGACCTTACGAAATTTGTTGGTTCATCAGTGCAGACTGTCCAACATGTTTACAAGGAACAATGTTCCTCTCAGAGGATTGTAATGTGGTGTAAGAACAGGATTTGTAAGAATATCTTAATCAATAGTGACCTGAGACAAGTGTCTGGTTTCAAAGTCGACAGGAATTGCTACTGTGAGTGTATACAAGCCCATCTTGACCACGTTCCAAGTGAACATTGTGAAGGGAACTGCATGCAATGAACAGAATGCCTCTTTTTATAGTGACACATGAAGCAGAGTTAGCAAAACATTGTGGTCTAACATGTGCACTGATTGTGTTACAGTGTGTTTGACCCACAATGTGCAGAGGGTGTAGTTCAGATCATAGATGGTTCTGATAGTTTTTGGTGGTGCTTCTCATACCACGAGGTAGGCCACTCATTCAGGCCACTGCGAATGTCAACATATGGTGTTTGTTTCAACATTATCAGTTCATGATGAATATGCTGTGGATGCTCCCATCTTCCAAGATAACAGTAGCCATGTTCACAGGACTGTATGCATATGCTCCTGATTTGACCAGCACACAGGTACCCTATAGCACTTAAACAGGTCCACTAAATCAGCTAATCTTATGCTCATAGAAAATTCCTGGGACTATTTGGAACAGTGAGTGATACACAGCAGTCAGAATTCTCACAGTTTGGTACTTGTTTGGAATTTAATCAAGGGGCTTCATCCAGATGTAGCATACCTGAAAAACTGTGTGTACTCTCTTACTCATCACACTGAGACCATTGTAAAAGATACAGGTGCTGTTACATGATGTGATGTCTTCGGGTTTCTAAGTTTTGTCCAGCGAACCAGATGTGAGATCAACAAAACTAATTTTGTGTGACTGGTTTGTTTTGTGTTCAACATTTCAAACCTGCCACATAACTTTCATAAGTAGTGAGTGGTATCTGTCAAAGAGCCTGGAACATATGGGAAAAAATGAATGGTGAGCAACAGTATTAAAATTGTTATTTCACTGACAGTGAGTCAATGAAAGATAAGTAGTGGTCCCAGTGTAGACACCATGATATTTTCCTGAGGAGCATCATGTTAAGTTGTGAAAGAAATAATTAATGACAGACCCAGTCAAAATCTTAGCATATTACCTCTGCCGAGGCTGTATAAAGATGAATGTAAATCAGTCTACATAGAAATAAAATATTGTTTTTCTAAAATGACTTCCTTACAAAAATGATATAATCTAAAATTGATAATTTTTATTTTATAAAGGACTTTCATAGATTATATATCAGTGGATGATAAATAATATATTCTGTGAAAACATGAAGTGTGAAAAAGTTTCCACCTAACTTCATTTGGGCTCAAATGTTTTTAATTAACAGCGTCTTTACAGTGACTACATGTCTCTATAATCACACTTAACATTCTTTGCTTTTCATTGCAAGTAACATGATCATCAAATGGCTTTGTTCTCATTAATTGTATTGTTTGTGATGAGAGTTCTCATTTTGACCATTTCCTGGTATGTAAAAATTTGGTACATTTTTATTATTAGGCTTACAGCAAGATATAACATACCAAGCCATGTTTCAAGCAAATTTACTTTCTTGGGTGTGTACGTCTGTGAAATAGTTTGAAGTGTGACAGGCAGTGTTCTGCAGCAAAGCAAATAAAGGTGTCACAGAACAATCAACATCTGAGCATGCTGCTGTGTCTTCGAAAATGCAACACAACACAACAGAACTGTTACTGTTGGGATGTGTAGCTGTACGTCAGGTGGGAGGCAGAAGGCAATTACTAGCATTACACTTTTGACCAAAACAATAGTCACACTGTACAGATCTGCAGAATACCACCAGTTAAATTTTAGCATTAACTAACTTCAAAATCTACTTTCATTCATTCATTCATTCATTCATTCATTCATTCATTCACTCCCATATTGTGTTCCTATATCCTATCATGAAGGAGAGTCATTGGGAATGTGGCACAAATCAAAGTATACATTAAAAGCCAGTCTAACAGCCATCAATTAAACTCATTTTCTTTAAGCCCATCCAGCACATCTATGCGGGACACTCTACGTATCACCTGTTATGAAGCAGCAGAGGATTAAAAAATAAAAGGAATTAAAAAGTGAGCTAATACAGCTTTTTTATATGTGATGTAAGTTTTATGAAAGGGTTTACCTCAATGAGCAAAATGACAATCGAGAAATGTTAGGGCTGTTAAATTTACTTCATAGTTGATGACTGTTGAATTTACTTGGTAGTTGGCAGTACATGCTTTGCAGTTGGTTCATTCCAATCAGAGTGTTCAACATCGTGCCCAAACAGTTTGCTGTTGCTAAACTGCCACAGCAGTTGCTCAGTTCACATCAAATTCTTTGTCTGGCATTCTTCTTTGGTGTGTTTGGATCTCAAATAATGGTCTGGCACTTTTATTTCATATTTTTCATCACACATGATTAACCCTCCCCTCTCTTTTTCTTTCTTTCTTTCTTTCTCTGCTAATGAAATACATTTTTACACTTTTCATACAGAGTACTAAACAAACAATACTGTATACTTCTCCACAAGATGCAATTCCCTGCCAAATAAACAGTTATCATAATGACAGAGATTGGCTTACAGTAGATAAGTTTCACCTGACACTGTGAGGGGATGAATTTTTGTAGCTGGGTCACCATAGTCATAAATATAGCTACCTTATTACAGTGTTATGGTATTACACAATAGTTAGTGTAGAAATGTGACATGCAGAAGGTTGTCAGTTCAAATCTCATCTCATAAAATATAGCAAATTGTTTTGTTAATTTCTAAATCTAATCACATGAGTCTGAATATTATTTTTATTCAATTAACTGGTTTAAATGTAACTTTTTTAAAATTTATAATGCTTTGTTACATCATTTTCATAATCATATTGCTTCTATATTTGCTCTTCCTGTCATTCTTTTTTGTGTGGAATCTGCTAGGGTTGCCATTGAGCTACTGAGAGTGATAGGGGAGAGGTACATGGAGAAAAAAGGAAGGTGTATGTTGTCTTCATTGATCTTGAGAAGGCTTTTGACTGTGTCAGATGGGACAAACTGGTGGAAATCTTAAGGAAACATGGAGTTGACTGGAGGGATAGATGGCTAATTAGAAATTTATATTTCAATCAGAGAGCAAGAGTAAGAATAGGGGGTGTGATGAGTGAAGAAATTGAACTGGGAAGAGGTGTAAGACAATGTTGTTATCACCAACACTGTTCAATATATATCTGGAGGAAATTATTAGTGAAAGTTTTGATGGAAGGAGAGGAGTTTGTATAGGGGGTCGGAGAGTGGATTGTATAAGATTTGCAGACAACATTGTTGTGATGCCAGAGAGTGCAAAGAAATGGAAAAAAAAATGTTAGATGATCTAAACACAGGAGAATATGGAATGAAGATTAACAAGAAGAAAGCAAAAAGCATGGTAATTGGAGGAAAGGGGAGAAAATGCCGTATGAAAGTGGGGGAGAGGAAATAGTGTAGGTGAATAATTTCAGTTACTTGGGAAGTGTAATAATGGATGATATGCATTGCTTAACAGAAATTAGGAAAAGAATTGCAATGGCAACAGTAGGATTCAAGAGGAAACAGAAATTACTTTGTGGAACACTAAACAAAGACCTGAGGAAAAGACTTGCCAAATGCTACATCTGGAGCATTGCACTATATGGTGCGGAGACCTGGACATTGAGGAAGGAAGATGAAAGAAGATTGGAGGCACTAGAGATGTGGATATGGAGAAGAATGGAAAAAGTGAAGTGGGAAGACGGAGTAAGGAATGAAGAAGTATTAAGAAGAGTTGGAGAAGAAAGAAACATACTGAAAGCCATCTCTTTATCTTTCTGAGAAAAGGGAACTGGATTGTACATTGTTTGAGGAGAGACTGTTTATTGAAGGAGGGAATAGAAGGAATGGTGGAGAGAAAAGAGGAAGAGGAAAAAGAAGATATCAAATGCTGGACAATATCAAAGGAGGCAAATATTCAGAAATGAAAAGACTGTGTGTCTGACAGAGAAAAGTGGAAGAGGCTTAACCCAACCAAAGTCCTGTGTGGATTGCTCATCGGTTGGTAATATGACAGCTCATGTAGCCAGTGTGAGGATAGTTTCAGGTTACCAATAATAATGAAAAATTACAGTTTGCTTTTAGTGCAGAAACTAATTTTTTCTGTCTTGCATTTGCTCATAGAGATTAGCTTTAATTGCTGTGAACAAAGCAGTTGTGATTGTAGTTGTACTTCAGATTGTTGATCGCTGTTTTCTTGGGTACACTGTTCATCACAAGGTTGTGGTTAGCTTAGGATGCGAGTTTAAATTCACGGCTATGAAATGTGTCCTCTGTCATTGGTCACTTAAAATCAGCTGTTGATAGAGCTTCTTACATTTGTGACATACTGTGCAGTGGACACCTCCAACACTGCACTGTCTTACACATTAACAGCATTTGTGAAGTGATCTACTGTGCTTGTGTGATGCCTATAACTGAGCAGTAGCCGGCAGCTGATTTGGCAACACTGTAGTAGCAAATGACAGACGTCAACTATCAAGTAATTTTTATCAGACTATAAACAAAATATGATAACATTTAGCAGCCTGTTGTTGCTGTGCCATACTTTTAATAAAATTGCTGTGGCTTAATTTGAATATGAATAAAAACAGAGTTCAGAAAACATAACTTTCCACTTCCTTTGGCTCAAACAGCACTGGAAGCCCAGTTAGAATCAGAACACGAGGAACGTACCGCTCTCCTGAGGGAACGACATGAACTGGAGAGGCGGTTAGCAGCTGCCGAAGAAATGGCTCGCGCCGGTCGCAGTCAGGAAGAGGAGCAGCTGCAGCGACTGCGGCGTGACCTTCGCAGGACTAAGGCCCTCTTGCGGGATGCACAGGCGGCGCTTGAGAGGGCGAGGGCAGACTCTCCGGGCAAAGCTCTTGTTAGACAGCTTCGAAACCAGGTGATTATACTTTGATTTATTTATGGAAACTTTTGATCCTCATTAACAGCTATTTGAAAATGGTAATAACATTACAAGGAAATTGTAAAATTATAAGGGGGCAAAAATGCTGGCCAATACTTAGTCTCTGGAGACAAAATTCATTATTGCTGATAGACACACATGAAAGTGAAAAAAAAAAAAAAAAAAAAAAAAAAAAAAAAAAAAAAAAAAAAAAAAAAAAAAAAAACTATTCTTAGGTTTTGGAATTGCTAGCTTTTTCCGCAGGGAGGAAAGTGTGATAAGTATTGGAAGGATGGAGGGTCACCTGCAGCCCAGATTGTCAATACGTGTGGAGCTCTCTCAACCTGGGGCTTCAGTGACAGGCACTCTTTTCCCAAACTGTTGTGCTCTCCTTCCTGTGGAAGGAGCTAACAGCTCCAGAAGCTGAAAATAGTTTTTGAATGTGCCAGTCAGCAGTATTAGAATTTTGCCTCTTGAAGGAAAACACTGGCCAGCCATTCTGTCTCCTAGTTTCACAATTTTCTTCAAGATTTTACCCCTAAACCCTAACAACAATATTAGATAGCTTATTCTTGCTTTTGAAATGTTAAGAGAGAGTGTGTGTATATATATATATATATATATATATATATATATATATATATATATATATATATAATCGTTGTATCTTTCTCATTTGTATAGAGTCTGGCTGACAGACAGTGGTAGGTATGTGACAGTTGGTCAAATAAAATCCAGCTGTTCGAAAAATAATAATAGAAAAAGGATATCAATGTTACCAAACAATGAGTTAAAGAGAAGCATTGTTAGAGTTGCCCACTTATGTAGTACTTCATTGTGAGGTAAGGTACTACGTAGTTGTGGAAAAATACCATTGTAATGATTCAATTATTACAGTACTTGGTTACAGCACAAGAAAACATGTTTGCAAGAATTGAAGTCCTATCCGGAAACACGTCATCTAGAATTATTATTACTGATATTATTATTATTATTATTATTATTATTATTATTATTGACACACACACAGTGCCGGCTAGACTAACAGGGCTATTGCTATTTTGCAGCAGGTGGACAGGTAGTGATGGCAGTAGTATTGAGTGGGGTGATTGGAGGAAAAGGGAGGCAGGAAAAAGAGAGAGGGACTGGGGTGGGTGGCTGTTGGTGTGGAAGGCCGATTTATCCAGCTAGGTATGCAGGAGAGAGGAATGGCACTTCTATGGGGTGGCATGATTACAGTGGTCGAAACAGCATATGCTGAAGGTGATGCTGGGACATGATTTGGGAGAAGGTAATAGGATAGTATCCCTCATGCCCATGGTCCTGCTGCTATCGAACTCTACCTCTTCCAACACCCTTCAGACTCTTAAGGCATCACTTCATTCCTTGCTCATCTTACTAACTATATCTTGACCTACAATTTCTTCTCATTTGAAGTGAAAATTTACAAACAAATGTGTGGCACATTCATTAGCACCCACATGATACTGCTCCCAATTCATGGCCCCATGTGTTTCATTCTATCTTCTAAAAAGGATAACTCTGAGAGCTAGAAAAATTTTCTTTCTTTTGTGTGTGCCTACTGACAACTTAACGCTTCTGCTTTTTGGTGCATGGTCTCCTCTAATCCCAAAGTACTTACATTCTACAAGTACTTTCCTACATCATTTATAACATTAGCTCAGAAATTTTAACATATTAGCAAACAAATGTTCTGCTCTGTCTCCTCAAGATGGTTTTTCCATGTATTTCAGTCAGTCTTTTATGTCTTCTTTTGCACCAAATCTTATTATTGACTTGACATTTTGGGCCCAGGTAGTAATGGGTTGTCTTCTTTCCTTTCATCCTTCAGTTTCACATCTCAGTTTAGATTCAATATTCTACTTTTGCTGTGCTTCTTAGATCTCTATACCACTGCAGTTTCCTTGTATCCAAAATATTGCATTTTCCTTGTTTCACTTCCATTCTCTTTAACATGTAATTGTTCCTTACTTTTTCTTTTCTTGAATTTCTTACAGATCTTCTCCAAACCACAGTCTCTAACACTTTCAGCTTATTAATATGTTTCTTAGTTCCGTTCATTACGTTTCTGCTCTGTGAAACTGAGTAGAGCATCCCAATGATCTTTCAGCTATTCCTAATTCAACTTTCCCTCTCTTTCTAAAATAGATCCCAAGAAGCAAAAACTATTCATTTTGTTTATTTGTTCCCACCTATAAGGATTGTTCAAATGAAAAAGTGCAAAGCACTGTAACAACCAAAACAGTTGGAATTTTGCATATGCCACTTTGGGAGAACATAGTGAGACATTTAGGGATGTGAAGTAGTGTCTGGTGTGGTTGTTCACATGTGAGGGGTACATGCTGCAGGAGAGAAGCAGGCAGTTGTGTGTTCTGTCCATTTGATGCAGCTGTGCATGTAAGGGCATCATTGAATTCAAACTGCAAAATTTCAGAATTGTGAAGCAGTGAGGCATTACCAGATCTCTGACAGCAGAAGAGATTTAACCAGCTAGTATACATCACTGGAAAGTGGCTGCATGTGGGGGAGACTGTGTCTGACAAGCCAATGAGAAAGTTGTCTCCGTTTTCATGAAGGCCGGAAGTGTTTGGGTGATGACCTGAGGCCAGTCCAGGCAATTGAAGTAATCATGGTTGAACTCATTGACAGGGTGAATGACCTATTGGGAAGTGATTGATGTTTCAGAATACAAATGTTAACAGTGATGCTGGGGGCAGGGTTGGTACACTGTGGACAACTGTGTACAACAGTTCGAGTTATCGGAAAGTGAGCACTCTGTGGTTTTTGAAGCAGCTCAGAGAACTGCAAAAGGAGCTGTATGTGAGGCTAGCACACAACCACCTATTCTGGAATCTTAAAGTTTCTGCTTTCCTAGAGCAGATGATTGCTAGTGACGATCAGTGCCATTACTTAGAGCCAGATACAAAGCAGTGGGTGCATGCATTGACACCTCCCGCTAAAAAATTCCAAGCTGTTACCACAGCATGGAGCTGATGCTCTCAATCTTTTTCAACGTCCGATATCTGATAATCATTGAATTCCTCAAGCACAGACATGTCATCCTGCTACTTACACATGTTTGGTCCACTAAAAAATCATCTCAAAGGGATGTGGTTCAAGTCAGATGATGAACTAAAGGACACTATGGAAGACAGGCTCCTCTCATAATCACAGGAATTCTGGGAACAGGGAATCCATTGGCTTGTGAAACAGTAGGGCAGTTGTGCACAAGCCTCTGGTGATGACATTTGAATATAGACATCAGTTATACCCACAGTCTTGTTTTGTACCATTTTTGAACACTTCTCATACATACAGTTCTTCAAGGTCATTGGTAAAGAAATTTGTTTTTTGATATCTTCAGGTTTAAGTTATTGTATTCTGTTGATAACTGTCAACATTTATAAGTTGAATGCTCCCTGTCTTGTGCTTTGATGATACAGTCATCAGCATCAGGTATCTTCCATCTGCAGGCTGTTTGACTATTGTAAGGATACAAATGAAAGGGACAAGCAGAGGATAATCAAGCAAATAATCCTAATAAAGCAAGGTCCGCCACATTTTCTACCTGTCCAACTTACTGGTGGTGTGTACTTTCATTTTCTGTGAAACAAGCTAAACAACTATTTCGGTAGTGATCTTTATGGTGACAGAATCCCTATATGGTACATGCATGATAGTGCACTGGCACACTTTCATGTGGATGTATAGGAATGTCCAGCCCGCCATCAGGTCTTCCAACTTGCACATGTGGGATTTTATTGTTGTATTCCAGCCATGTAAATAGTGTTAATGAACTCCTGGAACACGTTGCTGATAGTTACCAATGCATTTGGGACATACCTTTTATTTTTGAATCTGTACAGACATCGATGAGGAGAACTGTTGAAGCCTGCTTTCACGTGAGTGGTGGCCATATGGAATATTTGTAATGTATTTGTCCTCAAGTGCATGCCTGCACTTTGGATTATGTGAACTCTATTGTAAGGTGTTCATACAGCCATGAAACCATTGGTTTCCGGACCTGTTTTCATTAGAATTATTTGACTGTTTCATTGTACTGTACTTGCCTCTTCCATTTGTTCATATAATAGTAAAACATTCTGTATAATATCTAATCCCTTTCACTTGTATTCATGAGATCCTGCCCTAGACCAATATCTATATAAAGAATGTTGATGACAATGGGCATGAAGAAGTATCAGCACATTTCATTCAGTTAATGCTTGCAGAATGTTGCCAATATAATTTTCAGGAAATTGTGAAAAAAAAATTGCTAAGCTGACAGGTCTGGTATTTTCACGGGAGAGCTACCTTCCATAGTATCCATTCAATATTGTAAATTTCCTCTTTTTCTTTGTATTTTGCAACTAGTTGGAAGATCTGGAGGTGGCCCGAGCGGCAGCAGTGAAGGCGCGTCAGACAGCTGAGCTGGAGCTGAGCGAGGTTCAGGCTATGCTCGAGGAAGCACAGAGGTCTCGCTCTGAGGCAGAGGATAGAGCGGCAGCTGTTGCAAGGGAACGTTCAGAGCTGAGGACACAGTTGGAAGAGAATGAAGAAGAGCTGGCAGAGGTAAGGAAAAGCTACAGCTATTGTCTCGGAAACAATAACATATGACTTAGGTGACTCGTGTACCTGTGGGCCACAAGTATTAGCTTGTTTTTGCATCACAGCTTGTAATAAATATACAGTGAAAATATTTTTTGAAATTGTCTTACAGTAGTGTAGAACCTGAATAGTCTTGCGTTTTCAGTAAGGAGAGGTAAAGGAAAGGGGTACTGTGGCATTTAATATACACATTTTACATTATGAAAATGGCTGCATGAGGGATATAAACAATGTAACCAGTTACAAATCACCATGCAGGCGAAATAGCAATACTTTAATGAGTAAATAATTTTTTTTAAGAGATAGTGAAAGCCAGTGAGAAATGCTAGACTTGCTATTAATAATGGCAGCAACTTACTTCTGACACTGATCACATAACCAGCACCCTCATCTAGGGTAAATACCCTCATTTTTGTGTTAATTTGTGAAATATGTTACATTCTGTTGTTACTTTCATAAGGTATTCAAAACATGTACACAGTTCAGTATTGCTATATAGTCGCAAATAGCTTATTTGATACATTTTTGAGATTAGTTATAATAATAGGAACTGGCGAAGCATGGCTGATGGTTCAGAGGGAGGTACCAGATGTACATGCTAGGAATATGGGAAGGAGAGGCAGCAGGTGCATCGGATATGTATGCGAAACACGGGCTTTGGAACCGGTAAGTTCAAGCAGCCCATAATGCTGATGTGAGGCAGTTGATTGGAAGGGGGCACTGTTGGGATGAAAGTGTAGGTGTAGGGATATAGTGGAAATGGAGGTCAGGAGGATTACAGAAATGAAGGATGTTATGCAAGTATAACTCCCATCTACGTAGTTCTGAAGAACTGGTTGGGAAGGGGAGGGGAGGGGGTTGGGGGGGAGTCCCGGGTGCAACATGTCCCGGGTGCAACATGTTGTGAAGCAGCCATTGAGTTAAAGTGTTTGTGCTCAGCAGTGTGTCCTGCCACTGAATAGTCAACTCTATAGTCTTGGACATGGTTGGGCTGTGGCCATTCATTCGAGTGGATAGTTGACTAGTGGTACGTACAGATAGAATACGGAGCAGAAACTACATCTGAGCTGATATGTGGCATGACTGCTTTCACAGGTGGCCTGTTGCTGATGAGATACCATTAGTCTATGGCAGGATTGGAGTAGGAAGTACTAGGTGTGTGATTTGGGTAGATGTCGCACCTAGGTCTTACGAAATGTTCCACTGGTTTCTTAATATGATTTCAAGTGGCAAAGTAAAATCTGATCAGGAACTAAGACTTCCTATAATTCAATTTTGCTCATCTTACTATTTAAGCACACTCCCCAACCTCTCGTTACAGAACATTTTTTTCAGAGTGCTGTAGTTACTGTTGGAAGTTAAGAGTACAGATCAAACATCCAATTCACAAAATAAATACAATGCTCCTGATAATCAGCATATTGTATATTGTACTCTTGTGTACAGTGATTGTAAAGTTGTTTTAATATTCCAAACATCACAATTAAATTGATAAGGACGAAGTCCACAAATGAACTGCCTTATTTAACATACTCCAGTTGAGTGAAGTTTGCTCTTGTCCCCATGATGCGTAGGCATTATCACATCTGCTCTTGCTCTATTGCTCGGACCACACCTCAAAGGCAGATGCCGATGACACAAAATAAACTTCCAGATCAGCAGGTACTGTGAGCATGGCACAATGTTTATCATCGTCCAGCCTTACAGACACGCAATGTCCATCCATTTCATGATGGATTTCAATAAAATTTATATCCAAACAGTAGTGTATCTAATTCATTATAAAAATAAACTTTTTATAGTGGCAGTCGTAATTCGTCACTCGAAAAATGCTTGTGCAACATGTCACTGCACCGAACTGATACATCACACTACAGATTCCACTCATAGGTGAATGATGTCATAACTACTGCAAAATGACAACAGACAACAAACATTCAAAGTTAAAAACTAAGTTTTAATCTTCTTAACTGAAAATATCAATAGCTTGTATGTTTTTGATGTGTAATCACTGCTGCAGTTGTTTCATTTGTGAGGAATATTGTGAGGAATATACTTTTTCCAGTTTACCTCATGGACAGTGCCACTCAATGAATTCTAAACCAGTAATCATAGGCATGTATTTGTCTTAACATGACTTTGATTAAGTTTTATAACATTCCTGCCCAGTGATCTTTCTTTCACTATGGATATGTAACCTCGGATAATAAGTGTTTATTATCCATATGGATCATTAAGTAATTTTACAATATTTCTTGGTTTTTCCTCATGAACTGTTCATTACTGGGACCTATAGTCCACTGGTCATTTAGTCTAATTGTCCATATTTCATCCAGTCAGTGCTTCCAGAACTCAGGATTTTCTAGCCATGCTCAAAACACTGTTGGAAATCAGTGGACATGTGCTACACCACATTACTTACCTCCAATAAGAATGAAAGAGAGAGAGAGAGAGAGAGAGAGAGGGAGGGAGATATGCCTATATGATTGATATATCGTGTACCACCTCAGAGATTCCTTCCTTCATCTTAGTTAATTAATCCAAAATGTTCTGATTAATAATAATAAAAGAACAACAACAACAACAACAACAACAATAATAATAATAATAGATTGATAATAATTATGAGGAAGAAATTGCTATGACAGATATACAGTATTGACCATTAAAATTGCTACACCAAGAAGAAATACAGATGATAAACAGGTATTCATTGGACGAATATATTGTACTAGAACTGACATGTGACCATCGGAGCTTGGATGGCGTGTACAGGTACAGCTGCCCATGCAGCTTCAACGCAATACCACAGTTCATCAAGAGTAGTATCTGGTGTATTGTGATGAGCCAGTTGCTCAGCCACCATTGACCAGACATTTTCAATTTGTGAGAGATCTGGAGAATGTGTGGGCCAGGGCAGCAGTGGAACATTTTCTGTATCCAGAAAGGCCCATATAGGACCTGCAAAATGTGGTCGTGCATTATCTTTCTGAAATGTAGGGTTTCGCAGGGATCAAATGAAGGGTGGAGCCACAGGCCGTAACACATCTGGAATTTAATGTCCACTGTTCAAAGTGCCGTCAATGCAAACAAAAGGTGACCAAGATGTGTAAACAATGGCACGCCATACTATCATGTTGGGTGATACGCCACTATGGCGACGACGAATAGACACTTCCTATGTGTGTTCACCGCGATGTCGCCAAACATGGATGCGACCATCATGATGATGTAAATAGAACCTGGATTCATCCGAAAAAATGACGTTTTGCCATTCGTGCACCCAGGTTCGTCATTGAGTACACCAACGCAGGCGCTCTTGTCTGTGATGCGGCATCAAGGGTAACTGCAGCCATGGTCTCAGTAGCTTATAGCCAAGATGATGCAAACATCATTGAACTGTTCGTGCAGATGGTTGTTGTCTTGCGAACATCCCCATCTGTTGACTCGGGGATAGAGATGTGGCTGCACGATCCGTTACAGCCGTGCGGATAAGATTCCTGTCATCTCAACTGCTACTGATACGAGGCCATTGGGATCGAGCACGGCATTCCGTGTTACCATCCTGAACCCACCGATTCCATATTCTGCTAACAGTCGTTGGTCTCGACAAACACAAGCAGCAACATCACGATATGATAAACCGCAATCGCGATAGGCTATAATCTGATCTTTATGAAAGTCGGAAACGTGATGGTACGCATTTCTCCTTCTTACATGAGGCATCACAACAACGTTTCACCAGGCAATGCCGGTCACCTGCTGTTTTTGTATGAGAAATCGGTTGGAAACTTTCCTCCTGTCAGCTAGTCGTAGGTGTCGCCATCGGCGCCAACCTTGTGTCAATCCTGTGAAAAGCTAATCATTTGCATATCACAGCATCTTCCTATCGGTTAAATTTTGTGTCTATAGCACTTCATCTTTGTGGTGTAGCAATTTTAATGGCCAGTAGTGTACAATGGGCACATGATTGTGTGTAAGGGATATAAAAAGTGATGGAAACATCTGACTGCTAAGGTGACATTAAAGCAAAAGGTATACTTACTTTATATATGTCGTGCTGCATAACAGATACAGGTGTCACTCCTAAATTTTTTGAAAAATGGAAATATGTGTTAGTATTTACTGCATAAATAATTTAAAAATTTAATGAAACATCAGACATTTAATTAAGAAAATATTTTGATCCACAGGTCCTCAAGAAGTACCGTTCGACAGTTCAGCAATTATCTGCAGAGCAGCTAGCACTCCAGGAGCAGGCAGGTCGTGTCTCAGAACTGGAATCTGAAAGAGCTTCACTTCGTGAACAGCTTGCAGAACTGACGACTCGTCTTGAGAGCATGGAGACCCTGGGTGATCCATCGTCAAGCCTAACACAACGTCGTCTTGAAATGCGCACCAAGGAGCTGGAGTCAAAACTTGAGTTGGAACAAACTACACGTGCTCGCTTAGAGGTATGCTTTTTTCTGTGATGCCTCCCGCTCTTTGAGCACAAAATATGATAGCCAAAAACACAAAATAATGTTATTTAAGGTGGAAAAATCAGTAATTACATATTGGTTACTGAGACACAGTCAACTATGGCCATACTGATGAACATGAACAAAGGAAAGAGACATCAAATATTGAGCTAAGAAGTCACTCCAGTAAACATGGCTGGAGACACTTTTTTAGTTCTGGAAGTCTAAAATTTAATGCTTATTCTCGTTTTTCATGTGTATGTCACCCTCACTGTCCTGAAAATTAATAACAGAAGTCCTTTTTTGTTTTGGATAGTAAAACTATAATATTTACACCATGTATTTGTATTATGGTGCTTACTTTTGCAATTGGCATTCACTTTAAAACTGAAATATTTTTGTGACAATATGAAAGCAAAATGAACATTTCTGTTGGTTTGGGCAGTAACACTGAAGAAATATCATACCTGATAACAATGTCATTAAATAGTACAGCCCTGGACAGAATACAGATAGTGGAAGGAGTAATGGAAACAAATCACCATATACTTGATGTGCTGCTCACTTGGGTTCTTGTTAGCAGCTACTGCAAGCTCATTTGATTTCTGCCACCTGGAAGGTAGTGTTCAGGTGGTCATGGTAATGTTTCTGTATCATCACCTTGAAAGACAAATGAGTAGACCAAATGTTGACAGTAGGACTGGATGTTTAAGGGTGTGACTGTTACAGCTTCCTATGGGAAGAAGAGTATTGTGAAAGAGATTATCCATTTTAAATGAGTGACAAACTATGCAAATTATAAGGATAATACAAAACTTTTTTTTAGCAATTTATAATAATAGTGAGCACTGATCACTGAGCTTAAAGTTTATGTAGCTTGATTATCATGGTCAGATGAAATAGTGTTTATTAATCTATCATGGAGACTTCCTTTGAATTATGGCTCACTGTTAATTGGCTCTCATTTGCATTCTGTAATCAAAGTAACACAAATGAACCTGAAAAGAGCTACAGCAAATAAAAGCATGCACAGAAACTTTAGTTTTATAAATTAGTTTGCTAAGAAAGGATACCTTTTGTTTATTATGTATGAGTGAGACTTTGTTTCTGCTGGCAAAATTGTCAATAATGAGTCTCAAGCTTCAAATTGCAAACTTCTTTTTTAGTAGAAAGGATCTAAAAGGAAAATAGTGAAAAGATGTAAGATTTTATTGTTGTTTTCAGGTCCAAATAGCACGACTGAAGGAAGCAGTTGAAAGACTTCAGGACGAGGCTGCGGCAGCACGTGCAAAGGAGCAGGCGGCAGTAGATGCGTCCCGTAAGCTGCAGCGTACTGTTCGTGAACTACGTGAGGAACAAACGGCGGCGGCAGCTCGTGAATCCGAATGGGCCGTACGTAAGCGTGACCTTGAAAAGCGGCTGGAGGCTTCTGAAGCAGAAGCAGCTGCTGCACGTCAGGATCTCCGACTGGCACTTACTCGAATAGAGGATCTCCAGTCAGCAATTCGTGGAGAACTTGAAGATGGAGAGGACAGCAATGATGATGAAAATTCTGACAGGTGAGGGTATTTCTGTTTCTTGAAGATTTGCAACACGCATGTTTAGTGATGTTTTATAGGTACTTAGACAGTTGAATTGGAGAAAAGAAAATGGGGAGGGCGGGCAGAGAAGTAACTGAAGATTCACAATTTCATACATTCAAACACTATAATAAGAAATCGTGGATGCACACACATGCGCGCATACACACATGAATACTTTCTATTTAAGAATGATTGTCTGAGCATGTAGATGCTGAGGGGAGAGTAAAGGTTTGTGGCAGTAGAGGGGAGAAGGTTAATAGCGAAATGAATTGTTAGGAGAGTCCTAGGGGGAAGGGTTGGAGATGGCACAATGTGAATACATCCTGGTAACAATTATAAAACCAGTGTCGTAGAGAGACATGGATAGTTAACTAAAGACATTAAGTGAGTAGCAGTACCCTGTACCACAACTAGTTGTTTATTTTCCTGTTCCACTCATGGATAGAGCTAGGGAAAAATGACTGTTTGTATGAGCCCTAATTTTTCGCATCTTTTCTTCGTAGTTCCTATGCAAAATTACATTGGTGGTAGCAGGTTCATTCTGCTGTCAGCTTCAAATGCCAGTTCTGTAAACTTTCTCAGTAGTGTTCTTAAAAATGAATCCCTCCAAGGATTCTCACTTCAGCTGCTGAAGTATATCCCTAACACTTGAATGCTGATCAAACCTACTGGTAACAAATCTAGCAACTCGTCTCTGAATGCCTTTGATATCTTCTTTCAATCTGACCTGGTGCATTTCCCAAACACTTGAGCAGGACTCAAGAATAGGTCACACTAGCATCTTATATGTTACAGATGAACTACACTTTCCTAAAATTCTCCCAATAAATCGAAGTTGACCATTAGACTTATCTACCACAATATTGACATGCTTGTTCCATTTCATATCATTTCACAACATTACACCCAGATATTTAAACATATGACTGTGTCAAGCAGGACACTACTAATACTGTCTCTGAATATTATGGGTTTGTTTCTCCTACTCATACTCATTAACTTACACAAACAATCTTATGTTTCTTTCCACCTATTGTCTGCTTGTGTCAAATGATGAAACTTTTATCAGGCAGTGAAGTACACTTTTTTATTGTTTGATCTCTCTCATCAATTTATTGCCATTTTGGCTATTGCATAACTGATAGTATCCCTGTGTGAAATCTATATTTTCGGATACACTAAACATTTTTCTTCTTTATAGGTGGCTGTCTTGTCAAGTTATGTAGACCAACTTTTGATCTACTTGCAGTAGTGGCCAAAACATTTATATGTATAGAACAGTGTGGTGATTGTGTGAAAAAGTATAATTCTCCTGAGTAAACTATAAAATTTGATGATGTGGAATATTAAGTACAGCAAATGTTGTGACCTTCAGTCTGAAGATTGGTTTGATGCAGCTCTCCACTCTGTATCCTGTGTTGAGCTTCTTCATCTCCGAATAACTACTGCAACCTACATCCTTCTGAATCTGCTTATTGTATTCATCTCTTGGTCTCCCTCTATGATTTTTTCAACAACCCTCCCTCCCAAACACACACACACACTTCCCTCTGATATTGAATTCGTGACCCCTCGATGTTCCTCCATATGTCCTATGAACTGGTCACACTGTGCCACAAAATTTCTTGTCTCCCCAATTCTCTGTGGTACCTCCTAATCAGTTATGTGAGCACCCCCTAATTTTCAGCATTTTTCTGTAGCACCACATTTTGAAAACTTCTACTCTCTTTTTGTCTAAACTGTTTGTAGGCCATTTTTTTCTTCCATGCATGGTTACACTCCAGACAAATACTTTCAAAAAAGCCTTCTTAACACTGAAATGTATATTCTATGCTAACAAAGTTATCTTCCTTCATAATGCTTTTTTTGCCATTGCCAGTCTACATTTTATATCCCCTCTACTTTACCCATCATTTATTTTGCTGCCCGAATAGCAAAACTCATCTACAACTTTAAGTGTCTTGTTTCCTAATCTAATTTCCATACCATCACCTGATTCAATTTGGCTACATTCCGTTATGCTTATTTTGCTTTTTTAATTTTCACCTTATATCCTCCTATCAAGACAATTTCATTCAACTGCTCTTCCAAGCCCTTTGCTGTCTCTGACAGAATTACAATGTCGTTGGCAAACCTCAAGGTTTTATTTCTGTTCACTGAGCTTTAATTCTTATCCAAATGGTTTCCTTTACTGCTTGCTCAATATAGAGATTCAATAACATTTTCTGAGGGATGACCTAAAAAATTTTAAATAATTTAATTTTTGTACTGCTACACTTTTCTTTCTGGTGTATTTACAATTTCACCTCCAGAAGGTAAGTACTATATAGCGATTCTGTTAGTCACATATCTGAAAAGCTTTATCAGTGATGACAACTGTGGCTGCAGCATATGCTTGCACGTAATTCTTGTTTTCATTTCATAGTATTTCCTTTGCCAGGTAAAACTGTACTTTTCTAAATCTATGTTACCATTATTCTTACAGTGCTCAAGACAGTGATGTTTCAGAAGATTCCATGAGTGTGTACCTCACAAACCATAAAGTCCACGTCAATTCCAGCCCTCGTACAACTCGAGCGTCACTGGAATTGGATATTACTTCAAGGTAAAAGAAAGAAAAAACATTTGTTAATTCAATAGAATGTGGAATACTGTCTGTTTTAGAATTTATGTGAGAATTACTGATTACTGATAATTTGATTGCTTCTGTAGCCCTTTATTTTCTTGTTGAAACTCTAGTGTCAAGTTAACGTTATTGCAGTTCTATTTGTGAGTCACACTCAAAAGTGGAAACTATCTAAACTGGAACACTGGCAGGAATTACATATTAAATGTATGTATAAACTGTATAGTATGAATGAGGCAGAAAAATTTGGAAGTTATATTAAAATAGAAGAGACCAACAACTGATAGTTGCTAGTAATTGCTAGTTGCAAAGACACACTGGCTGGAGAATAACTGACTTCATTATGTGTTCTAGTCATCATTTTAATGAGAGGCTGCATAGATTGAGGAAGAGCTCAAGTGCTACCCTATTGTCACACCATTCACTAACAGCAGTGATAACACTGAAACTTTGTGGTGATGTGTTCCCTGGATAGGACCTTCTGGGTTCATGGAGACTTAATGTTTTGGTCACATGTAAATTACACCAACAGTGTTGGTATACACATCCTCCATTCAGCTCAGTATCCATTCTTTTTATAACCCTTTGATTGCAGAGGATTTCCACGGTTTTCGAAGTATGCTGAACCCTTTGTGTGGTTGACTGCTACTGCAGTAAATACGTGATGTTTGTTTGCTGTACAAGTCTCAGGATTCACGCTTGTTTATTGCTTGGCTGTGACTGTGTTTATCAGCTCAATAGCAGCACTACTGATGGACTCTTTCTATATCATGTCTGTTGGCACACTCTCACTACCAATCATAGTTACGTATAAAATCAACAAATTATCATATCTGGCAAAGGTCTCTTATAAAAAATGAAATAGACTTTCGGTCTGTTGACATATCCCAAAGCACAATTAACCCACAGTGAATAATCTACTTGAGGCATTTATTCTGGGGACCTACAAACACATCACAGCTGAATATGTCTTTATTTGTCTGTCCTATGGAAATGACATTTACACAAATGTATGTAGTGTAAATATTGTAAATAAATACTGAATTTTTTAAATGGGGATTCATCAAGGATATCGTGTTTGTACCTCATATGCCAGCTTCTCTACCTGAACTTAGAGCAAGAATTTACACTGCCACTGAGCAAGATACACCTGCAGTGCTACAGTGAGTCTGGGAAGAAATGACTTCCAATGGGATGTGTGCAGGATAACCAATGGAAGCCACATACAACATCTTATATTTATTAGTTTAAGGTAAAATAGCTTTATGTGTTTCCATACTAAACAACACTAAACCCAGCTCTGTATATTCTTTCAATAAATTTATATGAATTTTTGATGTTGTAAAGTCCTTTTTGAATCACCCTGTATTTTAATAAAGTTTAATGCTATCTAACAATAATTAGTTAGATCAAATTAGTGACAATCATTGTAATGACACCGGTGTGTCAGTACTGCTACATATTTCATGAGGAGGATGATTACTGTCACAGCAATGAAATTGATACTTTCAACATGCTTGACATTTCTCATCTTTGTCTGTTCCAAGTTTTTGACATGCACTATGATAGTCTCACGTGAAGTGCAATGAAATGACTGTATGGCACTACCAATCTGGACAGCCCATTTGGAGTTGTTCAACTGCCTAGAGAATGTCTTTTTGTTCGACACCACTTTGGTGACTTACATGTAGTTGAAGATGAGATGAAATAATTAGAACAACCCAAACACCCAAACCCTGAGCCAGAAACTGAATCCGGGAACCCAAGATCTAGAGGCAACAGCACTAATCACAAGACCACGAGTTATGCACATGGTCTGCAGTATTTATTTACAATATTTACTCTAGATCTTGGGTTCCCGGATTCAGTTTCTGGCTCAGGGTTTGGGTGTTTGGGTTGTTCTAATTATTTCATCTCATCTTCAACTACATGTAAGTCACCAAAGTGGTGTCGAACAAAAAGACATTCTCTAGGCAGTTGAACAACTCCAAATGGGCTGTCCAGATTGGTAGTGCCATACAGTCATTTCATTGCACTTCACGTGAGACTATCATAGTGCATGTCAAAAACTTGGAACAGACAAAGATGAGAAATGTCAAGCATGTTGAAAGTATCAATTTCATTGCTGTGACAGTAATCATCCTCCTCATGAAATATGTAGCAGTACTGACACACCGGTGTCATTACAATGATTGTCACTAATTTGATCTAACTAATTATTGTTAGATAGCATTAAACTTTATTAAAATACAGGGTGATTCAAAAAGGACTTTACAACATCAAAAATTCATATAAATTTATTGAAAGAATATACAGAGCTGGGTTTAGTGTTGTTTAGTATGGAAACACATAAAGCTATTTTACCTTAAACTAATAAATATAAGATGTTGTATGTGGCTTCCATTGGTTATCCTGCACACATCCCATTGGAAGTCATTTCTTCCCAGACTCACTGTAGCACTGCAGGTGTATCTTGCTCAGTGGCAGTGTAAATTCTTGCTCTAAGTTCAGGTAGAGAAGCTGGCATATGAGGTACAAACACGATATCCTTGATGAATCCCCATTTAAAAAATTGAGTATTGACAGGTGTGGAGAACATGGGGACCATGCAATTGGTGCATCTCAGCCAGTCCATTGATATGGAAAGTGGTCGCTGAGAAAACTCTGGACGTCAGCCAGTTAGTGGGGTGGTGCATCATCTTACATGAAATAAACATTTCGTTCGTGGTCATCCTCATTTATCCATGGTATCAAAAGCTATTGTAACATATCCAGGTACACTATTCCGTTGCTGGTTCTTCACAGAAAAAAAGGGGATGTTAACTTTGTTCTTTTTGAATGCACAAAAAATGTTCAGTTAAGGGCTATCACAAACAACTTGCAACATTTGATGTGGATTTTCATTGCCTCAAATCCTACAGTTGTGTGTATTAACCTTGCGACGAAAGTGAAAAGTCAACTCATCAGAAAAGATAATTTTGTCCAGGAAATGTTTGTCATGTAATCAATTTAACATACCTGCACAGAAGTTCTTGCGAGCAATTTTATCATTGTCTTGTATTGCTTGTATGATCATAAATCAGCACTGTTTCAAATGCAAACAGTTTTTCAACACCTGCCAAACAGTCATATGTGGGATTTGCAGTTTGTGAGATGCATGATGGGTTGATTTCGTAGGGCTGTTGACAAACCATTGTCTCACTCCTTCAACAATGTCGTCAGATATGCTTGGATGATCTGGTGATTTCCCATCTCTTACTGAGCACCCTGTTTCTGCAAAATATTTATGCCACTCATATATTGTAGGCCTACTGTTAGGATCTTTAGTGCACTTTGTGTGGAAATTGGTCTGAACTGTTGTCACTGACTCCGATTCTTCAAACGCACGCTCGCGCGCGCGCGCGCACACACACACACACACACACACACACACACACACACACACACACACACACACACACACACACACACACACACACACACCTAGGACGCTTGGGTCCTTGGGTCCAGTGAAGCCAGCCATCTTTAATGCAACTGCTGCTAGTGCTCCGTACCATGTGATTCCGCACTAGTGAACTAGGCGAGACAAAACTTGATGTATTTCCCTACAAATTGACACTACAACCACCTCTGTAGGTACTATGAATTAATTTATATGAATTTTCAAAGTTGTTAAGTCCTTTTTGAAACACCATGTATGTGTTGTCATTTGTTTGTTGAGACAGCAGCATTGTGGCAAGTGTATTTGACTTCAGTCAATGCTGAATCGAAACTATGTCTTCACATTTAAGAAACCACATTAAAACAGTCCTTCCAAGTGTACATCTCATTAATTTTTTTCAGCAGAACAGTTCTGTTGTAGCCTGACACTTTTCTGTTCTTAACAATATTTTAAAAAAGATAGTTGCTACTCAGCATGTAGCAGAGATGCTGAGTCGCAGATAGGCACGACAAAAAGACTGTCAGAAAGCGAGCTTTTGACCAACAAAGCCTCTCTCAAAAATGGACCCCCCCCCACATATTGTTAGTAGCAACTATCCATTTCATAATATTGTTACATTCTATCCTGAATTTTCCATTGTTTTATTTTTCCATTTTTAAGTTGTACCAAAAGGTATACATCGCAAAATGTATTGAAAGTGAAAGAAATACATCATTAGTTATATGTTGTGAAAAGTTCCAAATAATTCTTAATTTTTCAAATTGAAATGTTTTCTCATAACCACCTTTTCCATAAAAAGTTACCTTGTTTGTTTGATTGTTATTTGTGGGCAGTAGTAGGAGGAAATAATGTGCAGGATAGAATTAATCCTCGCATTTAATGGAAAAGAACATTCTGTAAGCATACACTGCTGTATAAAACAGACTGCAAATTCTGATAAGAAGTGTAAAGTTGTTTGTTGTTGATTGTGATAAAGACTGGACATTTTGTAATGGATAAATATTTGTTAATCATCTGTCAGCTTTATTGAACAGTCAGTCATGTAATAATGAATAATGGTTTTTGCTTTGGAAACTTAAATTCATTATTGATGAAATCAGTGTTAGTATATGTCAGGTATTTTAACAGTATATACAAAATCCAAATAAATATTTAAAATGTGATGTTCTTCACTCTCTCATCAGATCATTGGAGGTGGCTTCACTTAAAAAGCCTAACGACAGCTCAGGGAAGGAATCGTTTGCATGAGACTGTCTGAACATAGCCTGCTGTGTTGTCAGCAGCTGGCTACCACGATGAGCCTCATTCATAGGAGAATGGACTCAGTGGGGGGGCAGCCTGTCACAGATGGCTCCCATACCACATTTCTGAGACTGGACTGAGTACAATAAACTGCAGGATATACTGTAACAATTTGAACATAATATATAGATTTTAGTACAATAAATTATTGTTTGCTCTCTATTAGCAAAGATATGTAATGAATTGTATAAATATGTAAAATTAAAAGCAACTTTGGGCTAATATATAAATATATATATATGTATATCTTTGTATACTGCTGCATACCATCCCAATATATTTCTTAAAGTCTTTTGAAATTCCTATCTGTGTCATTGTTAGTTTCCTGAAAGAAAACCTTGACTGTTATGTTCAGCATTTAAAACTGTTATTGGGAAATAATTGTTTTAGTATATTTATATGTTACTGCATTTCCAATAATATAATAATTGTGTTTTTTTATGGAAATGTGAACATACTGTCATTGCCATCGATTTCATTCCTGAGAAAGTGAAGTATTTGCCAATAAATGTTTTATAAATAACATGTCTTTGTTGCTTAAATATTTGTCAGAAATGATTTTTAAAGACCTATGTACAGTGTCTCATTGTTGATTGGACATGTGGAGAGAAAATGTATACCTATATAGTTATATGAATATGGCAATCAAATGGTGGCTTGATGATAAATTTTGAGGAAGCTGAAAAAAGTTAGCAAGACAGCAGAACAAAATGGCAAACAGAAATTGCACAAATAATTGTGAAACATGCAAAAACAGAGGCACATCCAATTTTTTTACTGGCTGTTATGGTCATATACTCATTCCACTGCCATCCTTTTACAAAATTATTTGCAGATATTTGAGTTTCGTGACTATTTTGAATATTACAAGATTAAAAATATAACTACTTGCAACTTGTCTTTCATTTGTTACTAGAGACATCACCTCTTTTTTACCCTTAAAGATAGAGAAATACAATTCTGTGGCGATAGGCTAGAACACTAGGCAACTAAATTATGTCTTTAGACATTATTTTGCACAGATGATGTAGCTGTTGGTAAGTGTGGGTGATTTATAGCATAACTAAATGGAAGATACTTCATGTCAGTGTAATTCTCCAGCAGAATTTGTGTCTATATTTACATCTATACTCTGCAAACCACTGTGAAGTGCATGGCAGAGGGTATATCCCAGTGAACCAGTTATTAGGGTTTCTTCCCATTCCATTCATCTGTGGATCACAGGAAAAATGATTGTTTAAAAGCTGCTGTGTTGGCTGTAATTAATCTAATTGTTCCCTCACGATCCATATGTGAGCAAAACATAAGGGGTTGTGGTATATATTGTGTCTCACTGTTTAGAGGCACAAAACGCACGGGTGTTTTCAGCTCGTTACTAAATGCAAATAAGTAGGAGGCTGAGTTAATAGGAGCTGAAGGAGTCCAGGTTGCAATGATATGCGGTATGGCACACTGTTAGAGAGAAGGATTATTATTCAAGAAACCCATAGTACAATGAAAATACTTACCTTCAGTAGTTTTTATAGGACTGCAGCTGCGGCTATGAACTGACAATCTCGTAACATGGAACACCATGAACTAATACAACATATTCTCAGGGACTAAGCCTGATGGGCCCTCCTCAGAGAATCAATGCAAACATTACAGAATTGTCTGAGGGCCGATTCTGAAAGTGCACCTGCCTATGTTGAAATCTAGCTAAGAAGCGAACGAGGCACACTACAGTTCCATCGAGGTGCACAGCCTGTTAGAGTGCGCTGTGCTTGGCAGACAATGGGCTGCCAACTTTGTGTTGGTGCGGCGTTGTAGTAGTATCTGTGGCAATGATAATACAGTACATTCCTAGTCATCATTTCAAACCAGTTCTGGAAGCATTATACGTAGGCTTTATCAGCATAGTTTATGTTTATCTTCAACCATCTGCCAATTCAGTTTCTTCAGATTTATATGATAGTCTCCCATGGATCAAAGAAAACTCTTGTGATTCATGCTGCCATTCTCTGTATATGTTAAATATCCCCCGTTACTCCTGTTTGGCACAGGTCCCACATACTTCAGCGACATTGTGGAGTTGGTCACAACAGTGATAAAAATACTGTTTCGTCTGTCCAGTTGATTTGAAAAGGTAACCAAAACTACTCGTAAATTAAATAAAAAGAGGATCTTACAACTTTGGCTGTTTGTATATTGAGGCAGTTAACACAAGTTGCCAACCCTCAATTAATCCAGCATGCTGTAAATCCATAAAATACATATTCTGATCAAAGTATTACATTGTTGTTGCTTTTGACAAAGATAGTATATTGAGTATTATTTCACAAATACTTAGGAGAGAGAACTAACTTAGTTTCTTCTGTTGCTACTTATACTTCTTGAAACTACACTGTTCAGTTTGTTTCAGGTTAGGGCATTCACACTCCTCAGAGTAATGTGTGTTTGGGAGAGGCACAGTAATACACGAAAGTACATGACATAATGTGACAGCCAACTCCCATTCTGTCTCCTGTGTATTTTTTGAGTGTAGGTAAACACTTAGTGTTTACATCTATGTTAGTGCGCATCTGATGTCATTGTTCTTATCATCTTAGTGTTAACTGTGGGTGACACTAACAAAACATGTCTCGTGCTATAAGTGAAACACCTTTGCTGTACGACAAGATGGTGCATTGGACAAATATTTTGGTGGAGCAGAACTTAATTTTCCATGTGAATCTCCAGTTTTTAAGGGTTAAGTGGTTTCCCCGAAGTTTCTGCATGTGAATATGATGATGAGTTCTCTGTAAAGGGCTTCTTCAGTTACCTTCATCACTCTTGTACAACCCAAGCTTATACTCTCCCTTTAATGACGTAGTCATTAACATGATGTTATACCTCAATCTTTCTTTTCTTTACCACCGTTTGTTGCTTTTTACTGAATAAATTTTTCAAGGGTGCCTTGGAAGCAGAACTGACCCTCTAAGTGGAGAAGACTCAAATGTTATTAAGTTATTACAAGAGAGCAATCAATGCATGTGATGAGAGAGCGGGACAGCAAGAGAGAGACATAATGTTGATGTTGCGACGTATTCCGAGTCACTTTCTGTGCAGAATACATTGCCCAACAGAATTCTAGATCTAAGGCTGCTATGTTTCTACTGTTTATTATATTTGTTCCTTCTTGTATCCATGTTCCCACAGGCAGAATTCTAACAGTATAATTTATTACATGTCACTTTATAAATAAGCCCTCTTTTACAGTATTTTCTTATCCAAGTTAATATATATTAATTAGAAACAAACCATAGTATTTCAGTGTTCCCTGGTAGCTATTAATTGTTGTGATTCTACTTAACAACACCTACCATGACTCTTATGGCTTTAGTTGGCATTAAAAAGTTTCATAACAATCTTATACATGATATAGCACCAATAATATGGCAGTCAGTCTTCCTCTCGTAATGGTATTATGCTAGATAACTACCATAACACTTGTACCATTGTAACTGTGAACTTAATGATAATGTGGCTATGCATATTGTTCTATGGCTAGTGGCTGCTGTTAAATTCCAATAGGATGTTATTGCCTAGTCTTCAAACCAGTGCAGAATAAACTACCTTCTGTCAAGGGTCTGGGTTACAGTTGGTGACAGTCTGAAAACCACTTGTTGTGAAGAGTGACTCTGTTGCAATAGCTACCCCAAGCCACTATGCTACTGATCCGTAGTTGTAGATTTACCAAAATGTGTGGAATCTCCAGTTACTGTTTGCAATAAACCTTCCCACCACACTTGTTGGACATACTGCTTTGAGTTAATGCACAACATGCACTCAGGAATCATTTCACAACTGCAGTTCTGTCCCTCCAGATCTGCTCAAGCAAAACGTATGACACACCATACACCAGTGCCAAAATGTGACTCGTTTCGTCAGAGTAAGTTAAGCACAATTAAAGGTAGTACAAGTATAGGAAAGTGTTCACAATTATATGAAAGCAGTTCCTCTTACTTGCATGTGTCCAAGTACTAACATTACTCTTAACCTGACAGTTTATGCAATCAGAAGAGGCAGTCAAAAGCAGCATAATGATTCGGTGTTCACACACTTTGCTGGTCACAGTTCTGTGAATGTATCATACATCATTTATTTTGTGACCTCTATTCTGCTGTGTGCTTGGCAAGTCAAACTGAGCATGTATGCTAATGCTCATTGGCTAATTTGTTTTTTGGAAGAAAGTTTGGAAAGGCATGAAAATGTGCAATTTAGCTTTTGTAATTGAGAAAAGAGCCTTGTTAATTGTATTAAAGACATGTTATTTGTATTAAGAAAACTGTTACTATAGTGTAACTGTAGAGCATTTCTTCACTGTTACGGGCGCATAAAAAATCTCTTCTGAGTTTTTAATAACCTAGAGTGTTATCAAGATGATGGCAGTGTCCTTTACCTATACTCATTTGAAAATACCAGCTATAATTCCCATCAAAACTGATAACCATAGCTTCGCATGACATGAGCATTAAATGCTCTTAATCTTAGCTGGAATCTTGGACAACACAGCCTGGTGTAGCTACGGCTGCTGGGGACTTGTTCACCTATCAGCACAGTGGTGCTGTCAGCCTGTGGTGTTATCTTCTGGTCACTCAAATACTTGCAACCTATCTGATCCCAAAATTCACCAGAAACTGGTAAGGAATTGCCATATGGTATACTAATTCCATGTTTGTACACACTTTTTCTTTAAAAAGTTAATTCCTTACATGGTTCATGTTTGTGTAATGATTAAAGATGTTCATTCTGTTGAAGTCATGATATAAATACTGAAAAAGATGTAGAAATTTAAAATTTTGAAATTGCCTTCCATTGTCTCAGCCAATTTTCTCTTGGGTTTGATGAGGCTCACCTCACTACTTTTCATGTTGTGTGTAAAGTTTTAACATGTCCATCTTGGCACACATTGAGTTTATAAAGTAATTAAAATAAAAAAATACGCATTCACAATAAAAACATTGCAGTATGGTGTTCAGATTTCTTGGATAAGCTATTTCAACAGTCATCCAAAAAGTAATCTCTGCTAACAAACTACGTCAGCATTACTGTGTGCTTTCCATTTGGAGTATGTTGCATAAAACGGTTGTCTTTTTGACCAGTGACATTTACTTCCTTATTCAGTTGTAGTCTGTGCTTCAGTGGTGACAGAAGTTAATAAAGTTGCAAGGAATTGAAATAATAGCTTCTTAACATGTTGACTGGACTGCCCCCCCCCCCCCTCCCTCACACACACACACACACACACAGCAGTAGAAGATTCACTGCCAGGCCAGGCCATGGCATCGGGCATTGACTATGCTGTGGCTCTCAATGTGTTACAGTGTGTGTGCGCATGCATGTTGGAATGATATCTGAAGAACAGAGAAGTTGTATGTGGCTGATCAATCAAAGTCGTAATCCAAGGACCGGAGATTGTAATGAGGGTAATTATATGTCAATGAAAAGTAAAAAACAGAACAAAAAAAAATTAGGCAAAACAAATACAGAAGATTATCATGGAGATACACATTACATGAAGAAAATAATGAGAATAGAGATACATTGTGTCATAATTTATTCATCAGATCACATGCTTTCCATACAGAAGAATAAATGTTGGAACATGGAAGTAAAGTGGAAGTGGAATAGTTAACTAGAAAGATCTTATGTTAGTAAAAGCATCATATGCCACATCAGCCATAGGTGTACAGGTCTGCAGGGGTCCAAATTGTGATTCAAAGCACTATGCTGTAAAATCTGTAGTAAAGAGAGAAGTTAGTGGCATTATACACTAAAGAGCCAAAGAAACTGGTACACCTGCTTAATATCATGTAGGGCCCCGCAAACATGCAGAAGTGCCTCAAAATGGCATGGCATGGACTCGACTAATGTCTGAAATAGTGCAGGAGGGAATTGACACCATGAATCCTACAGGGCTGTCCATAAATCTGTAAGAGTATGAGGATTGGAGTTCTCTTCTAAATAGCACATTGCAAGGTGTCCCACATATGCTCAATAATGTTCATTTCTGGGGAGTTTGGAGGCCAGCAGAAGTACTAAACTCAGAAGAGTGTTGCTGGAGCCACTCTATAGCAATTCTGAATGTGAGGGCTGTTGCATTGTCCTGCTGGAAGTGCCAAGTCCCTCGGAATTCACAATGGACATTAATGGATACATGTGATCAGAGAAGATGCTTATGTATGTGTCACCTGTCAGAGCAGTACCTAGACATATCAGGGGTCCCACATCACTCCAACTGTGGTTGCCCCACATCATTACAGAGCCTCCACCAACTTGAGCAATCCCCTGCTGACATGCAGGACCCATGGATTCATGAGGTTGTCTATCCATACGTATCCATTCACTCGATAAAATTTGGAACGAGACTCGTCCAACCAGGTAACATGTTTCCAGTCATGAACAGTCCAGTGTCGATGTTGACGAATCCAGGTGAGGCATAAAGGTTTGTGTCATGCAGTCATCAAGGGTACACGAGTGGACCTTCGCCTTCAAAGTCATATTGTTGTTGTTACATTGAATGGTTCCCATGCTGACACTTATTGATGACCGAGCATTGAAATCTGCAGCAATGAGTGGAAGGATAGCACTTCTGTGACAATGAATGATTCTCTTCAGTCGTGATTGGTCCCATTCTTGCATGATTTTTTTCTGGCCACTGTTTTACAATGAATTTCTTTTTATTTTATCCCATTCTTCTAAATCACACCAACTTTACGATTTTCACTTCCATCATGCCACAAATTACATTATTGGTGACACAATCAAAAACATGCCTGATACCATCAGAGGCATGCCCACTACAACAACAACAACAACAACAACAACAACTACTACTACTACTACTACTACTACTCCTCAAATTCTGCCGAACTCACAATTTCCAAACAGTTTACTAAGCAAAAGAGTTTGCAAACTTTCTCAACAGGAGAAGAATTTTTACCAAATTATATCATTATTTTATAAATATATCCATAAATAAATTTAATAATTTGTGTTATTGTGCAATTAATAATATAAATTTTAAGTATACCAGAAATTTTGTAATTTCAAATATTTTTAAAAGAGGGGTAATTTTAACTGCACATACAGAGTACTAACAGATCAATTTCTTTTTACATATTTTAGCCTGAAACATACCACTTTGAATACAATACCATATGAAGTTCATTCAGTTAGACTGCTGATAAAATGTTCATCTACACAAGAATTGATAGTATACGTGTATTGATTATTTCTATAAAAAAAAAGGGTAATGTTAGAGGAAGGTGACCCATTATAATGGTAATGTCAAATTTTAATGCAAGAAGAACACAAAATGACCTGGAGACCTCTACTGAATGTTTAAAATCTGTCAGCTGCCTGCATTATTTAGGTGTCCTCTTAACCAGTGATAACAATATGATACACTGTATTAGAGAAAGAGTACAAGCAGGAAATAGAGACTATTATGCAAACTTACAGGTATTCAAGAATTCTCTAACTTTGAGATCAACCAAGTTAAGGGGATACTATTACCTTGTGTGATCAATTATTATATACGGGTCAGAAATGTAGATGATGACAGTAGCACATGTGAATAACATAAGGGCATTTGAAATCCTGCAGAAACTTTATGGGCCCATGAGAGGGGCAGATGGTTGGACAATAAGGTACAACCATCAAATACAAGAGCCCATAGAAGGGAAACACACAGTAAAATTTGCTGGTTCTAAAAGAATACACTGGTTAGAACATATGAGAGGATGATAGATGACAGGATGCCCAAACGAATAATGAAAGGCAGATTGTTTCCACCAGAAGGAAGGGCCAATCAAGAGCTAGATGGGTGGACAATGTGTTGGCTAACCTGACAAAAATGGGCAACCGAGGCTGGAAGAGAAAAGCAGAGAACAGAGATGTTTGGAGGAAGATTGTTTGAGGAGGCCAAGGCCCACTGGGAACTGTAGTGCTGAAGAAGGAAAAGAAAATGATAAATGTAATTATACTGTAATTAAGTTTACTAAAACTTATGTCTGTGTTTCAAGTGATGTAAGAGAGTAGGTGAATTAGTTCCTTATGTAGTAGGCTGTCCACAAACCTGAAATTCACAAGGGTGCTTATTGCATTTTGGTTTTTCTGAATCTAAATAATGTAATACTTCTGTATCATTATTCGTTTCAAACATGGGAAAATTTCTCCTTAGTAAATGATGACAATTAGTAACTATAAGTACAGGCATTAGCATACATTTTCAACCTGTTGACCGAACAACATGGGACAGTGTTTAGCACACTGAACTCACATTTGGGAGGACAACTGTTTTCCGAGATTTACCTAAATCGCTTCATGCAAATGCTGGGATGGTTCCTTTGAAATGGCGCAGCTGATTTCCTTCCCATCATTCCCTCATCCAATGGAGCTGATAACCTCACTGTTTGGCCCCTCACTCAATCCAACCAACTTGTTGAATGCATACTGTATGCTTAGCTAGTTAGCTGTTGATTTTTCTCACCCTGTCATGTGAAGTACCAAAGAAGAAGAGCCATATGAATGGTTTAGATTACCCGTGATGGAATTATATGGATACCTCTAACTGTTTCCATATCACTGGTAAGCTACACATGCCCTTAAGCATAGTTAGCAATAACAGTACCACCTGATTTAAATTATTTTAGTCTGGGGTCATACTTTAATGGCCACTGTTACATGTGGTGATGGAATATTGTGTGTTACAAAAAATGGAAGTCTTGACTTTGATAACCAGTTTGGTAGGGCGATAATTTTGTTTTAAAAAAAGCTATGTCTCTCTAGTTTGGCCACGTGACACTGGAGTGGGTGGCTGTCGAGGCATAACAGTGGAAATCGGATGATATCTGAGGGCCTGTACAACCTCATTATATAAGACACATTCAAAAAGTAAGGACCATTTATTTATATAAATCAGTTGTGTGACTATAGCACAATCTATTGATTGTTTATGAAGCCATAGAAGTCATTATTTTGACGAAGTAGTAGTTTAACTGTGGGTGAAAGCTGCTGTATCCTGCTGTATGTAAGTGTGAGTGGGCCAGGTTTAGTGTCATCACTTGTGTGTACTCAAATCAACCGCCAATTGCATCAGTGTTGGCCGGCCACTAGAAGCCGCTGGTAGGAAGCATGCTCTGTCTGCAGTATGCCGTCTACTGGCAGCCTGTGCGTGTATATGTGTGGAGCAGACTGGCTGGTGTACTCTACGTTCTTCTAGTTCGTGCCACATACATCAGCTGTTCTGTGTCTTGTTACATGTGGAGTCACGAGAGACTTACTTCGTTATTACTCAGAGGGTTGTGCATAAAGCCACATTTGTATTACTTGGACCGGTTTCATGTATTACTTGATCTACTACTAATGCAAACAACACTGGCTTCTGAAAGTGTTACTCCCAAAAGGTGGGAGGTCCGTGTCAGAAAACAGTTTTTGAGAACAAGCAAATCTACAGGTGCTCACACTCATCATGAGTTGTTTATACACTACTGGCCATTAAAATTGCTACACCAAGAAGAAATGCAGATGATAAATGGGTATTCACTGGACAAATACATTATACTAGAACTGACATGTGATTACATTTTGACGCAATTTGGGTGCATAGATCCTTAGAAACCAGTACCCAGAACAACCACCTCTGGCAGTAATAACGGCCGTGATACGCCTGGGCATTGAGTCAAACAGAGCTTGGATGGCGTGTACAGATACAGCTGCCCATGCAGCTTCAACACGATACCACAGTTCATAAAGAGTAGTGGCTGGCTTATTGTGACGAGCCAGTTGCTCGGCCACCATTGACCTGACGTTTTCAATTGGTGAGAGATCTGGAGAATGTTCTGGCCAAGGCAGCAGTTGAACATTTTGTGTATCCAGAAAGGCCCGTACAAGACCTGCAACATACGGTCGTGCATTATCCTGCTGAAATGTAGGATTTCGCAGAGATCGAATGAAGGGTAGAGTCACAGGTCGTAACACATCTGAAATGTAATGTCCACTGTTCAAAGTGCCGTCAATGCGAACAAGAGGTGACCGAGACGTGTAACCGTACCATCACGCCCGGTGATATGCCAGTATGGTGATGACAAACACATGCTTCCAATGTGTGTTCACCACAATGTCACCAAACATGGATGCGATCATCATGATGCTGTAAACAGAACCTAGATTCATCCTGAAAAATGACGTTTTGCCATTCGTGCACCCATGTTCATCATTGAGTACACCATTGCAGGTGCTCCTGTCTGTGATGAAGTGTCAAGGGTAACCGCAGCTGTGATCTCTGAGCTGATAGCCAACTCTGCTGCAAATGTTGTCGATCTGTTCATTCAGATGGTTGTTGTCTTGCAAACGTCCCTATCTGTTGACTGAGGGATCAAGACATGGCTGCACGATCCGTTACAGCCATGCATATAAGATGCCTGTCGTCTCGACTGCTAGTGATACGAGGCCATTGGGATCCAGCATGGTGTTCCATATTACCCTCCTGAGCCCACCGATTCCATATTCTGCTAACAGTCATTGGATCTTGACCAACGCGAGCAGCAATGTCGCGATACAATAAACTGCAATCGTGATAGGCTACAATCCGACCCTTATCAAAGTCGGAGACGTGATAGGTACGCATTTCTCCTCCTCACACGAGGCATCACAACAAAGCTTCGCCAGGCAATTCCGCTCGACTGCTGCTTCTGTATGAGAAATCGGTTGGAAACTTTCTTCATGTCAGCACGTTGTAGGTGTCACCACCGGCGCCAACCTTGTGTGAATGCTCTGAAAAGCTAATCACTTGCATATCACAGCATCTTGTTCCTGTCGGTTAATTTTCACGTCTGTAGCATGTCATCTTCGTTGTGTAGCAATTTTAATGGCCAGTAGTGTAATTTAGGTGCCCAAAATAATGAGTGAAAAACTTTGAGCAGGGCAGTCAGAAAGAAGCAGTATTTCTTGACTTCCAAAAAACATTTGAGTCATTACCACATCAATAGCTATTAACAAAAATATGATCATATAAGATATCAAATAAAAATTATGACCAGATTGAAGGCACCTGAGTAGGAGGCTTGCACCATGTTACCTTGGATGGAGAGTGGTTTACATACATAGAAATAATTTCATGTGTGCCATTGTTAAGAGTGTTGTGGCCATTTTAGTTCATGTTGTATATTAATGACATAGGTGACAATATTAATAGTAACCTCAGACTTTTTGCAGATGAAACATTTATCTTTATTAAGTACAATCTGAAAAATCTTCACAAGTACTCAATTATATTGTGATAAGGTTTCAAAAATATGCGAAGACTGGCAACTTGCTTTAAATGTTCAGAAATGTAAAAATTTGCAATGTACAAAATCTGGAAAAATACAACTGCAACATCAATATTGTGAAAAGGAATAATATTGTTACATTCCATCCTGGATTTTTCATTGTTTGATTACATCAATGAGTTATATTTGAAATCAGTCAATTCTTGTAAATACCTGGATATAACAATTTGTAGGAATATCAAATGGGGTGATCATATAGGCTCAGTAGTAGGGAAGGTAGCTGATGTACTTCATTTCATTAGTAGTATACCAGGAAAATGCAATCGATCTACAAAGTAGGCAGCTTACAGATCACTTAAAGTGCTTACTATCTCATAATATTGTTCATGTATGTGTGGAACCCATACCAAACAAGACTACCAAATGATAATAAACACATAGAAAAAAGGACAGTGCAAATGGTTTCAGGACTATTTGACTCAAGGGAGTGTGTCACATAAATGTGGATAAAACTGAATAAGTGGACAAGAGCAGATTAATTAAAGCAAGCACAGAGGCATTTAAGCAGCCATTAAGCTTGTAAGGTTCATAATCTGGAAATATTATAGAAATCCACAGTGGCTCACAAAGAAATGTAACCCCCTGCTCTAAAATAGCTTTAATTCTCACTTCAGTAAAAGACACAACCCCAGTGATTTAAGTTGGATATCTTTTCACTTTTATCCATATTAAAGCACACTTAAGTGATTACCTGTTCTTAAATAGTCCTTGTTATATTATTAACTGTTCAAAATCAGAATACAGTTATTAACTATGCTCTGATCAGTCCACCTGACTTCATGAGAAAACTACTAAACCAGGTGGCTACCACCCACAATAAGGTTTAAGCAATGGGAATGTGCCCAGTACTGATTCCCATATTGAAGTGGATGAAAGTTGTATCCAACTCCTTTTTTAATTTTGGGCTTTTCATTATACTGAACCTTTACACTGAAATATGCCTTGAGTTATATCTAGATGCTGTTCATTTTTGCAGATAAATGTTGTCATAAGGACTTCTGATCACATATTTTTATCATATAGATCTCGCTGACATGATTATTGCTTGGTATTGAGATATTAGCAGGATTCCAGAGATTCTCATTTGAGTTCATGAAGCATCTACTTAATTCTTGGACATTGATTGACCCTACCAGTAACAAATGTAGCAGCCCACCTCTGAACTGCTTCAATGTCTTCCTTCAATCCAGCCTGGTGGGGACCTCAAACCCATTCTGTAGGCTCGTAATTTCATTAACAGTCTGCAGTGGGGCACTGTGTCAAATGATTTCTGGAAATGTTGGAATATGGAATCAACCTATTGTCCTTCATCCTTTGTTCACCAGATATTGTGAGAGAAAAGGCAAGCTGAATTTTGCATGAGTGGTACTTTCTTAATCCATAATGGTCTGTAGACAGAAGCTATTCTTCCATCATAAGGAAGTTTATTAGATCGCACTGAGAATATGCTCAAGAATTGTATAGCAAACAAATGTTTATGATATTGGTATGTAATTTTGTGTGTCTGTTCTTTTATCGTTCTTATATACAGAAGTTACCTGCACTTTTTTTTCTAGTCAGTTGGGTGGGTGTGAGATTCACGATAAATGCAATCTAAGTAACAGGCCTATGCCATAGAGTACTCTCTGTAAAATTTGTATTGTACCAAGACCTACAGATTTAGTTTTTTGAACTCTTTCAGTTGCTTCTCTATGCTAGGGATGCCTGTTATCATGTTGTCTTTATGGGAGTCTGTGCAATGGCCAAACAATGGTATGTTTGTATGATTGTCCTGCATGAATGATTTCTGAAACATGAAATTTAACACTATTCAGTGAGTGACTCAATTGAAGCCTTTGATACACTTTGAAATTTTATACAAGATCATAATTTTCTTAGTTTCTTGGCAAGATCTTTTGCTAAGGTACAATGGTGGACGTTATTGTGCACTTTGTGCATCAATCTTTTTACAGATGTACAAATTTCTATTAACTTTTGCCTGTCATCTTCTTTTTTGAATTGAGAATGCAACAATGCTTCTGCGGCATTTTTTAAATTTTCTTATTAAACCATGATGGGGTTCTTTCATCTATAATCCAATTATTCAGTGTATACTTTTCCAGATGTGATGTCATGTAAACTTTGCCCATAATACTGTAATGTTGGGCTACATTACTGTATTAGTGCGTGCTGCTTGGTATGGTCATGTTGATTAAATATCTAGGTGTCATGTTGCAAAGTGATATGAAATGGGATGTGCACATAAGAACAGTAGTAGGGAATTTGATTGGTCAACTTTGGTTTATTGAGAGAGTTTTAGGAAAATGTAGCTCACCTACAAAGGGTACTGCATATAGAACACTTGTGCAACCCATTCCTGAGTACTGTTCAAGTGTTTGAAACCCCCACCAGGTTGGATTAAGATTGGGTCAGCATGTGAGTGTTACAGAGATGCTTTGTGAACTCAAATGGGAATCTCTTGAGGGTTGATGACATTCTTTTCATGAAACATTGTTGAGAAAGTTTAGAGAAGAGGAATTTGCAGCTACCTGCAGAATGATTCTACTGCTGTCAATGTACATTATGCGTAAGGACCAGGAAAACAAGATAAGAGAAATTGGGGCTTTTATGGAGGGATTTCTCCTTTGATCCATTGGCGAATAATACAGGAAAGGGAATGACTTATAATGATACCTGGTACCACCCACCACACATCACATTGTGGCTTATGGATTATGTGTGGAATAGAGTTTTAATTAGCAATAACTTTTTGATTAATTACTTTTCAGAAAATATGAAGTACTGTTGGAATATTAAGTACTGTTGGAAATTAGGGCTATCCATTGAGACAAGTCTTCTTGTGAATAAAGAGTTATTAGCTGACAGCATTATTACCATTTGATACTGGAACAACTTTAATTGCAGGTTTCTCTTAAAGGAAAATGTTTTGTGCATAAACAGGCATGGTGTCTGATGAGATACCACACTCACTGGTTATACAATGTTAGTGATACTTTGATTGTAATAGGGGGTTCTAGCGACATAGACAAACCTCTCGATCTAATGTTGAAGCATGTTGTAGAACCATTGGAACTAATACTCGCTCTAAGTCACAAAATGAATATCATTATCCATCCTATACCCAGGAGATATGATGTTCAAAATTTAAAAAGTAAAATTAATACTGCAAACCTCCACCTGATACAGGGCTCTGAATTTAACTAAACATGCATACAAAAAAAAGGATTGCTGTGAACTTTGAAATAGAGAGACTAGCCAGAAACCACTTCACAACACATGGCTTACACCTAAACAAATGTGGCAAGGAGATTGTCTGCAATAGACTTGCCTTCCTGACAACTATGGGGGACAATAAGAAATCAAAAGTCAGAAACCATAAACAGACGCTAATAAGCAATTGGATAAAGACAAACAAGATGGGAAATAAAAAGAGTAATAGTGACCATACTGTGCAAAATAAACGAGACAAATGGGTCACGAAATCACAGAGATGAAACACAAACCCCCTGACCCCTCCAAAAGGTCAGGAACCTGAAAGGATCAATAATGTGATGGTGAACGTTATCGAGACATCCCTCCAAAACGTCAATGTGATGCCTCAACAGAGTGAAGTGCATGTGGATACTTTTCAGGCCCACCTGGAAGATGAGATGGCTGCCAAGGACGACCAACAGAACCAGCACAACTGCTCAGAAGTCAACATACCTGGAATACAGCACACTTCAAACTAAAGGTCAGTGACACAGTAAATATGACTTTGAGCCCCCTGAGTAAACCTCACTCAGACCTGAAAATCTATTATCACAATGTCCAATCCTTGAGCAACAAAACTGATGACTTAAGCATTTTGCTGACCAGTGAACTCAGTGATATCTCAGTAGTATGACTAGCAGAGCACTGCACTGATGTGGTTAAGATAATCTCACTACCCAACTTCAAATTGAGTGAACACTACTTCATATCAAATGATGGACATGGTGGGGTTGCCATCTTCATCAAACAACACATTGAATATAGCCCACTTCCTGCCCTAAAGGAAATAGGAACAGATAAGATCTTTGAATGTGCAGCCATAAAGCTTACAGATCTAAATCTAATTGTAGCTACAATTTACAGTCCCCCCCTCCAGTAGTATTAATGATTTTCTGTTACAAATGGACTTGTTTCTATCCAAAATGAGTCAGAGGAAACAGGATGTGATTATATGTGGTGACTTTAATATAGACTTTCTCACCCACAACATAAACAGGGAAACATTGATTAACATTGCAAAAACTTATAATCTGCATGGCCTTGTAAATGAGCCCACTAGAATAACACCCACATCTAAGACAGCTCTAGATCAAATTTTTGCAAATAGAAATAAACTTAACCCAACTCTAGAAGTATACAATGCAGGATTCAGCGACCACCAAGCTATCATTCTATAGGTCGATGTTAGCAAAGATACCTCAAACCTAGTCCCACCTAAAACTTTACGAAGGTTTTTCACCAAAGAGAACTTGAATAAGCTAAATGCCCTCCTTACTAAAGAAAAGTGGACAGAGATCTACACAGCGAATGATGTCAACATGAAATTCAACATACACTCCTGGAAATGGAAAAAAGAACACATTGACACTGGTGTGTCAGACCCACCATACTTGCTCCAGACACTGCGAGAGGGCTGTACAAGCAATGATCACACGCACGGCACAGCGGACACACCAGGAACCGCGGTGTTGGCCGTCAAATGGCGCTAGCTGCGCAGCATTTGTGGACTGCCGCCGTCAGTGTCAGCCAGTTTGCCGTGGCATACGGAGCTCCATCGCAGTCTTTAACACAGGTAGAATGCTGCGACAGCGTGGACGTAAACCATATGTGCAGTTGACAGACTTTGAGCGAGGGCGTATAGTGGGCATGCAGGAGGCCGGGTGGACGTACCGCCGAATTGCTCAACACGTGGGGCGTGAGGTCTCCACAGTACATTGATGTTGTCGCCAGTGGTCGGCGGAAGGTGCACGTGCCTGTTGACCTGGGACCGGACCGCAGCGACGCACGGATGCACGCCAAGACCGTAGGATCCTACGCAGTGCCGTAGGGGACCGCACCGCCACTTCCCAGCAAATTAGGGACACTGTTGCTCCTGGGGTATCGGCGAGGACCATTCGCAACCGTCTCCATGAAGCTGGGCTACGGTCCTGCACACCGTTAGGCCGTCTTCCGCTCACGCCCCAACATCGTGCAGCCCGCCTCCAGTGGTGTCGCGACAGGTGTGGATGGAGGGACGAATGGAGACATGTCGTCTTCAGCGATGAGAGCCGCTTCTGCCTTGGTGCCAATGATGGTCGTATGCGTGTTTGGCGCCATGCAGGTGAGCGCCACAATCAGGACTGCATACAACCGAGGCACACAGGGCCAACACCCAGCATCATGGTGTGGGGAGCGATCTCCTACACTGGCCGTACACCTCTGGTGATCGTCGAGGGGACACTGAATAGTACACGGTACATCCAAACCGTCATCGAACCCATCGTTCTACCATTCCTAGACCGGCAATGGAACTTGCGGTTCCAACAGGACAATGCACGTCCGCATGTATCCCGTGCCACCCAACGTGCTCTAGAAGGTGTAAGTCAACTACCCTGGCCAGCAATATCTCCGGATCTGTCCCCCATTGAGCATGTTTGGGACTGGATGAAGTGTCGTCTCACGCGGTCTGCACATCCAGCATGAACGCTGGTCCAACTGAGGTGCCAGGTGGAAATAGCATGGCAAGCCGTTCCACAGGACTACATCCAGCATCTCTACGATCGTCTCCATGGGAGAATAGCAGCCTGCATTGCTGCGAAAGGTGGATATACACTGTACTAGTGCCGACATTGTGCATGCTCTGTTGCCTGTGTCTATGTGCCTGTGGTTCTGTCAGTGTGATCATGTGATGTATCTGACCCCAGGAATGTGTCAATAAAGTTTCCCCTTCCTGGGACAATGAATTCATGGTGTTCTTATTTCAATTTCCAGGAGTGTATTTCTCGACAAAATGATCCACCACTTTGAAAAGGCCCTTCTGCAAGAACCAGTAAGAATAAATAATAATAATAATAATAATAGAAACAAGAGTTGGATTACACCAGCTATAAAAATCTCTTGCAAACAGAAAATAATACTCCACATGTTATGCAAACAAAGTAGTGACTCCCCCCAACTAACAGAATACTATAAAAACTACACATGTATCCTAAGAAGAGTGATAAGACAAGCAAAAAGGATGCAGAATGATGAGTACATGGACAAATCCAGCAATAAAGTAAAAGCAATGTGGAATATCATGAAAAGGGAAAGAGAGGAAATGAAAGTCACACACGAACATAGAAATCAAACTCAATAATGAATCTATATCTAATCCTGAAGTTGTGGTGAACTCATTCAACAATTTCTTTACAAGCATAGCTGAAAAACTGGTCCAAAATAATACTAACACAAATTACCAACCAGCAAACCAAAAATATCACGCATGTGCAGAGTCAATTTTCGTTACCAAAGTCACTGAAAATGGTGTTGCAAAAGCCCTCAGAGTTAAAAAATTCATATTCAGCTGGAATTGATGGTATCCCAGCAGGTGTAATCAAAAATTGTCAACACACAATTGCTGAACCATTAACTCACCTCTGTGACTGTTATTTCCAGGCAGGTATCTTCCCTGAAGCTCTGAAACTTTCTAAAGTAATTCCTGTCTTCAAAAAAGGTGATAATAAAGATATGAATAACTACAGGCCTATCTCAATCTCATCCTGATTTTCTAAAGTTTTTGAAAAAATAATGTCCAAAGAAATGATGGACTTCATTGAAAAAAAGATTTACTAAGTTTAGCTCAACATGGGTTCAGAAGCAACAAATCTACTGAAACTGCAGTACATGATTGCATAAATACACTTTTAGAACTGTTAGATAGAAAACAACCCATAACAGGCATATTTATGGATCTGTCAAAGGCTTTTGCCAATGTTGACCACAAAATATTACTGGAAAAATTAGAACACTACGGTATCAGAGGAATTGCAAACAACTGGATTGCTACATTCCTAACCAATCGGATGCAGAGAGTCAGCATGAAATATACTAATAGACAAAGCAACTCAATAACCGAAATACTATCAAGTAATAAAACTGTAAAGCAAGGTGTTCCACAGGGCTCAGTATTGGGACCCCTACTTTTCCTCCTGTATATTAATGACTTGAGCCTGAATGTTGATGCACACAAAACAATAATATTTGCTGATGACACAACTGTACTCCTCAAAGGGGAGAATACAGAGGCTGTTCAAAAAGCTGTGAACTTGGCTACTGATCAATTCAGCAACTGGGCAAAAATCAACAGATTAACTATCAACACCAAAAAGACAGCTTCCATGAACTTCCACACAACACAAAATGCAAATTCCTCTTAGTCATCTGTCACTATAAATAACCAGTCAATAGATACCGACACTGTTTTCAAATTCCTAGGTCTGTGGGTTCAAGATAAGCTGAAATGGAATACACATACAGGAAAGGTAAATGCCAGGATTTGTACTGGCTGTTAGGCATTGAGTGTACTGAAGACATGTGCTAGCCTGAAAACATTAACCAGTGCATACTACGCTTACATACAAGCCCACCTAAAATATGGTGTAATATCCTGGGGAAATTCTCCAACTGCTCTGAGCACATTCACAATCCAGAAGGGAGCAATGAGCATTATTACTGGGAGCAAACCCAGAGAGTCCTGCAAACCCATCTTCAGAAAGTTGGAAATCCTTACACTGCCTTGCCTCTACATTCTTGAGACTCCAAAATTCTTCAGAAAACACATAGTGCCATCTGACCCCAGAGTTGTAAAAAATAATGAAATACATGAACACAATATCAGGAAAAATGCAAACCTGCATGTTATACGTACAAACACTCAACTGTGTAAAAAGGGAGTTTTCCACATGGGCCTCCAACTGTTCAATAATCTTCCCACTAGTATTAAGTCCATCGAAGACAGCATAAAATTTAGCAAAGCCGTGAAGTCATATTTGTTGTGTCACTGTTTTTACTCTGTAAATGAATACTTAGAACAGTAATCTTGCTGTTTGTGTTAAACTGAAAACATTGAGCAATATAATACATTAGGATACTATAGGCCTATGTTAATATATATGTTAACAATGTTAAATGATATTTTCCAACATCTGCAACACACTGTGTACCATCAGATCACATGGAATAAATAAATAAATAAACCGTCTTGATTGCAAAAATTTTTATTCACATGACCGGTTTTGGTTCCTATAGAACTATCTTCAGATCTGTAGATTCAGTTACAGCAGCATGTGAAGGTTGCTGTGTGTGGATGGGTTACTCCTGTAACCAAAACTGCAGATCTGAAGATGGTTCTAGAGGAACTGAAACTGGTCATGTGAATAAACTGTTTTGCAATCAAGACAGATTGTAACTAACATTGAACTAGCTATAATACAGGAATTAACAACAGTCACATAATCTAGTGATCTATTAATTTTAATGGACAGGAATTTCAACATTTTAAGTAAACACATTAGGTCTACTACCAGTTTAATATATAAAAGAAAAAAATCAGCTATCGAAAGGGGTGGAATTGTAGCAAGTGAATTAATTCCACCCTTCTACATTACATGCTCCATACTTGGGAGAATGAGAAGAAGATATGTGGTAATATGCTAAGTACTCTGCCATGCTCTTCATAGTGTACATATACAGGTATCAATGTAGAAGGAACTGTTAGACAACAATATCGAGATTTTAAAAGTGGGCGTACAAATGTGCATGATGCAGAGAGGAGATGCAGGCCCACTGTCCTGATCAATAAAATCATGCCTCAGGTGTGCCAGAAACTGTGATCTGATCATCAACCGATGATTGTTGCTCTGGTTGATCAATCTGCTTGTGTTAGACACGCCACTATTTATGCAACAGCCATGAAAAAGCTTAGTTATTGTAAAAGTGCATGTGACATGTTTATCAAAAACAAGAATCCATAACCACTCCCCATTCAGAGGATAGGAAAACTAAACATTTTTGCTGTGCACTCTTTGACTACTAACTGTACAAATTCAACCTGCTACTCAGCAACTATTAATTTTCTTGAACTTGAAACAACGGCTTGGCAGAAAGCAGTTTAAAGATGAAAATGAGCTCAAGATCACTATTGACAGCTGGTTCTATTTCTAGGCACAGAACTTTATGAGTTACACGAAATTCTACTTGTCAAATTAAAGTGGTACGTTATGAATGGCAAGATTTCAAAGAAAGGTTCAAACTGCAGATGCTTTCACTGACTTTTCGATGTCACATGACATGTTGTGGACAGAAGGCATTCAGTGCAAACAAATCACTTGCCTAATCAATGATGTGCTAAATGGCTGACTGTTCCAAGTAATCATGTAGTATTGTTTGTAGCAAACTTAAACCTCTCTGCATGATGCATGGATCTCAACTGAAGAGGGCTACACGGCTGAGCTAGTTATACAGTATGTGTGATAAAGAGGAGGAGTGAGAGTTTGAATCTTATTGGTCCATTGTGTTTTTTGTCATTTGATTGTATTGCCATTGGCTGAGAGAGATACGGAGATGAGAGGGGTTTCCTGACAATTTTATGTCACATGACTGGTATCGAGTTACTTTACGACCGTTAATGTAATTTACACAGTTGCCTAAGGTGTTTGGTGGTTTTCCAGGGCGACCTTGATCAATTTCCGGTGTTCCCTGGGGTTGGGGGGGGGGGGGGAGAGGGGATTGGTGACCTTCCATGTAAGTCACCTAAATGGGGAACCTGACGATGGAGTCCTCATCTTATCAAGAACGTCTCTATATCTTGGACATGCGTTGACAACCTACTACTTATCAGTTACAGTATTGTCACATCACTGGAGGTCACGATGTCTATCCCCCTAGACCCTTTGTTAGAACCCTTTTTTGAGAATTTCTGACGCTGTGTGCGTTAACACTACATGGAATACAGATATGAGTGACTGATGACATTAAGCGAAGAAACGCATATGCACAGAATGTACGTAAGTCTCTGCACACTGTTATACACTGCTAGAAGGGAAATTGATTCTTAGTCATCCTATGCGGCAGTCGTAGCATTTTTCCAGGAAACGCAACTTCCCCCACCACGAGCACTGTTGTTTTTTTTTATTATTGTTTGTGACTAGACGAAATAATTTCACTGGTCTCCTATTTATATGGTTGAGTTTGTTAAATGAGTATTTATTTGCAATTGCTAAGAGATTTTTCATATAAAGTGCGTTCCTATAAACTGTAAATGAGAAGTTACGCAATCAACTAATTTTTATTACTCATAAAATGCAATATATATTTTGCAAGGGTATAAAATATACAACACAGTAGCACTGAACGATGTGTCGTTCTAATTATGCGCAAAACGATCAAAAAGCAAAGAGAAGTCGTCGGCTCTCATTTTCTCTCACACACATTTATCTGTGTTTCTTTCCCTACTAATGCCACCAATACTGCCGATATTTCTACCATTTACTATGTCGTTTATGTAGAGTACAAAAACTACGGAACCGTAGTTGCAACTTAACAGAGTTTTAATATCGCCGCGATGTTGTACGATCGATCAGTTGGGCAGACAGTGAAATTCTGGCATAATAGAAAGAAAACGACGAGAACCGCTAAACGTTTTACTACAAACTACGATGCTCTCTCTCTCTCTCTCTCTCTCTCTTTCTCTCTCTCTCTCCCACCCTCTCCCGCTAATAGTACTCAAGTGTTTTTTTTTTTTTGTGATAGCGGAACTTCGTGGACAGCCTGTATACAGGGTGTTACACAAAGGTACGGCTAAACTCTCAGGAACATTCCTCACACACAAAGAAAGAAAATATGTTATGTGGACAGGTGTCCGGAAACGCTTACTTTCCATGTTAGAGCTCATTTTATTACTTCTCTTCATATCACATTAATCATGGAATGGAAACACCCAGCAACAGAACGTACCAGCGTGACTTCAAACACTTTGTTACAGGAAATGTTCAAAATGTTCTCCGTTAGCGAGGATACATGCCTCCACCCTCCGTCGCATGGAATCCCTGATGTGCTGATGCAGCCCTGGAGAATGGCGTATTGTATCACAGTCGTTCACAATACGAGCACGGAGAGTCTGCATTTGGTAGCGGGGTTGCGTAGACAAGAGCTTTCAAATGCCCCCATAAATGAAAGTCAAGAGGGTTGAGGCCAGGAGAGCGTGGAGGCCATGGAATTGGTCCGCCTCTACCAGTCCATCGGTCACCGAATCTGTTGTTGAGAAGCGTACGATCACTTCGACTGAAATGGGCAGGAGCTCCATCGTGCATGAACCACATGTTGTGTCGTAAAGGCACATGTTCTAGCAGCACAAGTAGAGTATCCCGTATGAAATCATGATAACGTGCTCCATTGAGCGTGGTTGGAAGAACATGGGGCCCAATCGAGACATCACCAACAATGCCTGTCCAAACGTTCACAGAAAATCTGTGTTGATGACGTGATTGCACAATTTCGTGGGGGTTCTCGTCAGCCCACAAAAGTTGATTGTGAAAATTTACAATTTGATCACGTTGGAATGAAACCTCATGAGTAAAGAGAACATTTGCACTGAAATGAGGATTGACACATTGTTGGATGAACCATTCGCAGAACTGTACCCGTGGAGGCCAATCAGCTGCTGATAGTGCCTGCACACGCTGTACACGGTACGGAAACAACTGGTTCTGCTGTAGCACTCTCCATACAGTGACATGGTAACGTTACCTTGTACAGCAGCAACTTCTCTGACGCTGACGTTAGGGTTATCGTCAACTTCACGAAGAATTGCCTCGTCCATTGCAGGTGTCCTCGTCGTTCTAGGTCTTCCCCAGTCGTGAGTCATAGGCTGGAACGTTCCGTGCTCCCTAAGACGCCGATCAATCCTTCGAACGTCTTCTGTGAGGTCACCTTCGTTCTGGAAATCTGTCTCGATACAAACGTACCGCGCCACGGCTATTGCCACGTGCTAATCCATACATCAAATGGGCATCTGCCACCTCCGCATTTGTAAACATTGCACTGACTGCAAAACCACGTTCGTGACGAAGACTAACCTGTTGATGCTACGTACTGATGTGCTTGATGCTAGTACTGTAGAGCATTGAGTCGCATGTCAACACAAGCACCGAAGTCAACATTACCTTCTTTCGATTGGGCCAACTGGTGGTGAATCGAGGAAGTACAGTACATACTGACGAAACTGAAATGAGTTCTAACATGGAAATTAAGCGTTTCCGGACACATGACCACATAACGTCTTTTCTTTATTTGTGTGTGGGGAATGTTTCCTGAAAGTTTAGCCGCACCTTTTTGTAACACCCTGTATATCTGGCACCCTTGCTTGTATGGTAGCAAGTGTACTTGTAAAACTGTTTCGGAGGACACACAAACTGGTACTGCTGCCTCCGCTTTATCCGAGGCGCAGTTAACGTAGCTTAGAACATTTTCCGCGCAAGTCTGTTGCCCCCTAGCGGCTCCCCTCGCTGGTGCGTAATAACGAAAGTACGCGCCGCCTTTAGGAGTGCAGGGTGTGTGTGTGTGTGTGTGTGTGTGTGTGTTACAGATGTGCCGCTAATCTGGCAGAGTGCGCGCCGCTGTTCGCTGACAGCCATCGACGGCGCAGAAATAATAACCGTCTCTCTCGTTCGCTCTCGCCTCGGCTTGCCTCATATCGATGTACGTCGCGTACACCCCCACCCCTCCCCCACCACTCCTTCCGGCGGGTCGGGGGCGACGGCCGGTCCTGTGGCCTTCCGCAACTCCAGGCTAGAGACCCTATCTGCCCCACGCCCGGTTAGCAAACGCTCCGTCGGCTCCCTCGGTTCAACACGTTCCACTGTTTCGCTGCTCACTACTCCAGTCAACGAAAATTAGGAGAAGAAAATCCGTGTAGTTGCAAATTTTAGTACAGTTATAGGACGGAGTTCCATGAACAACATACTGACTGGTGGGGTGTAATTGAGGGGGTAGGGGGAGGGGGGGAGGCATGGGTAGTTTAAAGGTCACATTTTTTATGCTCTTCTTGAATAACTAGGAAACTGTGGCTTCTAACGAAAATGTTTCCCAGAACAAACTTAAACTACAATAAATTTTCTACAAAAATGGTCCTATTAACTTTTTTCTCGAGGAGTAATAGTTTCCACGTTGCAGAGGATGGAAAAACCCAGATTACTAATAATAGTGTGTTAATGATATACAACACTGTAAAACTAAAGTTTATTAAATAAAGTTGGTAAAGAATTAATATTAAATTTGTCTAGCACTTACAAGTGCATTAGAGTCGTATTAACATATAAATTGTGTTCTTAGCGATGTCTCAGGGAGGGGTAGCGGGGGATGGAGTACTGCAGAGAAGAACCGTGAGGAAATACTTGCAACCCAGTCATTTTGTGAATGCAGATTGGTTTTATTCAGGGTTTCAATACATCATATTATTCCCCACTCTTCTGGCTACGAAACCCTTCTGTTCAACATAATCTCCGTTCAATGCGGTGGCCTAACGCCATCTTACTAGGAGGGCCTGTGTACCCGCATGTTACCACTCTACTGGTAGACGTCGGAGCCAGGGTCTTACTACATCAGTAACTTCCGCACCATCCACGTACTGCTTTCCGCGGATTCGGCCAAACAGATGGAAATCGGAAGGTCCGAAATATGGGCTGAAGGAAGAACAGACCAGTGAAGTTTTGTGAGCTCCTCTTCGGTGCGCAGACTTGTGTCTGGCCTTGCATTGTCATGGAGAAGGAAAAGAATGTATGCATTTTATGGCGACGAACATGATGCTGTCATTTCTTCAGTTCCCTGAGGGTATGTGTGGTCAGGTCGGCAGGCAGGAAATCGGACAGCTTTTTCCAATCTTGTTGCGATGACGACAGATGCCTCGTCCAATGACTCACCGTGCTTTTGTTTACATTATGCAAGCTCCTATGAATATCTGCAATGCTCTGGTTTCCCGCCAAAAGAAACACAATAACAGCTCTTAGCTTGGAACGTACTTCCGTCACAGACGCTATTTTGAAGGCAGCTTACAGCGTCGCCACGAATTGGAACTCCATGAAACAATGAGAGATGAAACATTAATATTCCATGATGTCCCGCAACATATTCCGCATTTTTTCAACCGAGACTGGCTGAAAAAAAGTATACGAGGTGTGTCCAGAAAGTAAATTCCGATCGGTCGCGAAATGGAAATGACTATGAAAATCCGATAAAGCTTAGCACAAATGTGTTGGGCAGTGTCTCTAGTACGACCCTAGATAGATAGTATCACGTCGTTCTCCTCATTTCTGAGCTCAAAGTGAGTGCGTAAAGATGTCTAGAAAATAGTGCCTCCCGCCAAGTACGAGGGCCTGGTGAGAAATTTCGCCTGAAGCTATACAGCCAACATTACACAACTGTCGTGCGGTTTCTTCTTCAAGACAATTCTCAGCCGCATTCTGCAGGGGCAATGAAGACGTTCCTGAATAGTTTTCAAATGGAAATGTTTGGTTACCCACAATACAGCCCGTAATTGTCTCTCTCTGAGTTTCATCTCTGCTCACATGAACCGCTGGCTATGAAGACAACATTTTGGCACAGTCAACGAGCTGGTGGCCAGCGTAAAGAAATGGCGGAAAGCACTGGCGGCTGTCTTCTATGATGAGGGTATTGGAAAGTTAGTGCAACGCTACGACAGATGTCTAAGTCAGAACGGCAACTACGTAGGGAAGTAGCTGGAAGGTGTAGCTAGCTGATACAAATAAAACATTTCTGATTTGCACTGTGGTTTCCATTGCGCGATCAACCGGAACTTACTTTCTAGTAGATTTACTCATAGAATGCCCTTCGTATGTCGCTGGATTCCGGTCATGCACTTCCCGCCCTCATAAATGTGCAAACTGAAGAGCGATTAGGCAATTCCACATGATCTCTACCACGCTACGTCACAACGACCAACTACAGGGTGTTTCACAGAGTTATGCTGACCCTTTGCAGCGCGCCTTATGAATCGCTAGCGACACAGCGCGGGAGTGCAAATGTTCCACAAAATGTGTTAACACTACATGGAACACACGTATGAGGTACTAACAACACTAAGGCAAGGAATGCATATGGACAAAACCTACGTAAATCTCTGCACACAGCCGCGCGGGGTAGTCGTGTGGTTCTAGGCGCCTTGTCACGGTCTGCGCGGCTCACCCCGTCGGAGGTTCGAGTCCACCCTTGGGCATGGGTATGTGCGTTGTCCTTAGCGTAAGTTAGTTTCAATTAGATTAAATAGTGTATCAGCTTAGGGAGCTATAACTTCACAGTTTGGTCCCATGAGACGTAACCACAAATTTCCAAATTTTTCTCTGCATACTGTTCTATTTTATTATAGGAAAAACTGATTCTTGGTCATGCTGTGCTACGGTTGCAGCGTTCCTCGGGCAAAGATGATTTCCTCCAGTACGAGCACTGCCCGATTTTAAGTTTCAGTCTCCGCCATTTCCTGCCCAGATCTCTTACGTGAGTAGACAAAATAACGTCAATAAGATCGTATTTATACGGATTGTAACTAAATTTCCTCTACAGACTTTGAAGATAGGTTCCTTACAACAAAACAAGAAAAAATGTGGAATAAATATGGGGTTTAAAATACAAACCTTAAGAGCTATCAGCACTTGTTCGTCGTTGATACAGTGAAACACACCTCTTCTACTGCAAGCTCTTTGCTTTTCATATTTTAGAAGGAGGTAGTATGGAGAAAACCAAGGAAAAAATGTCCAACAGACATGGACTCTAAAATTCAATTCATATATTAAGAGCTATGAGCGTTGTTCAGTATAGAAGCGATGTTTTACGCACTAGCGAAAATGAGCAAGTGCTCATAGCTTTTAGCGTATGCATTTTAGAGCCCATGTTTACTGAGTATTTTTCTTGTTCTGGTCTATACTACCTCTTCCCAAAATATGGAAAATCAAGAGTGCGCAGCAGAAGAAATGCGTCTCACACTATCGAAGATGAACAGGTGCTCTTAGCTCTTAAAGTACGCACTTTAGAGCCCATGGTTAACAGAAATTTCTTTCTTCGTTTTGCATAAGGAACCCGTCCTCAATGCAAGGGGATTTTGGTTTCGCCCTCCATAACTGAGTTGTTTACAGTATATTAAATAAGTACCTATTTGCAGTTGTTAATTGAGATTTTATGTAGAAAAGCACAGCATCTACATCTGTCAAATTGCCAAGGTGAAGAGCCTACCCCAAGTGCAACATACCGTCAATACGTATTACAGTATATTACAGTATTACAGTATATTAAATAAGTACCTATTTGCAGTTGTTAATTGAGATTTTATGTAGAAAAGCACAGCATCTACATCTGTCAAATTGCCAAGGTGAAGAGCCTACCCCAAGTGCAACATACCGTCAATACGTATTCGACAATGTCGGTTTCGTTGTCTCGACCATCACAGGCTAGAACACTTTTCACACCATGGGGGGCATCAACTGCGTCACCCCGGCCCCAACTCTCCAAGGGTTTGAAGAACCTCAGAGGCAACAGCAGAAATCTCCCTAGGTGTTATGGAACATTTGATATTTGAGCATACGTCAAACAATGCATTACAGCAGATAACTATTCTAGACTTCAACATGATCAGCCCATTCTATCAGACGTATTCACAGCCGGGGCGGCCTTGTAGCAGTGGATAGTCCGGTTCCCATGGGATCACTGAAGTTAAGCGCTGTCGGGCGTGGCCGGCACTTGGATGGGTAACGATCCAGCCGCCATGCGCTGTTGTCATTTTTCGGGGTGCACTCAGCCTCGTGATGCCAATTGAGGAGCTACTCGACCGAACAGTACCAGCTTCGGTCAACGACCGGGAGAACGGCGTGCTGACCCCACGCCCCTCCTATCCGCCCCTGAGGATGACATGGCGGTCGGATGGTACCGGTAGGCCACTCGTGGCCTGAAGACGGAGTGCTTTATTCACATCCACCATGCAAGGTATGCTGTAGATGTGCGTAACTGGCTCCACTCACTGCAGACTACTCTACAAGTGCCATCAATCCCAGAATGGAAGGGATTTATGCAGTCTACAGATAACACAACTAATGCTGAGACAAAGGCAGTAACTGGTGTTATGCACAAGTGGAAAAAAGAAAAAAAGGAAAAGAGTATGCTAACTGCGTGACACCGGCAGAGCCCCGGTCGACCTCTCAGCAAATGTGTACAGCCCGCACATTCAGATTTCATTGCCTGGGTCCACCACCACGCAGGAAGACGATGGACAAATGCAACTCTCCGATCTGAGGTAGCAGGAACTGTTCGAGCATGTCCGGATCAACATTTCCTGTCGCCGTTTTTTCTACTAAAAAAAACTGTACCTGTCACTCTGTCGTGCACCAGACTAGACCAGCCACTAAGCTTCATGCTACCACTGATACATTTACGTGAGTTGTGTGGCTTTTCAGAGCAATTAACATGTCCAGGAATCAGGAACATTGCTTCACCTGACAAGACGTACTTTTCCATGTAGTTATTGTCTGGGCCTATGGAGACCACCATGGAACAGCTATTGAATACTTCGGAGGACGATTGTTTGGCTGCCGTGCTTGGACCATTTGCACTCTATACGCAAAAAGGCGTAATTGTTTATGTAACGCTTCATGAACAGTCGATCTCCGTTCTTGCAATTCGCATTATGCACAACGAATTGACTGCTTGGGATGCGTTGAAATGCACTCTGTCAAAGCGTACTTGAGACACAGGCGGACGGCCACTTAGAGGATGGCCTTTGACGCTGCCTGTCTCTTCAGTTTTTGAACCGCCTCATTATTCTGTTTTGTTGCCAGTGGTGTGATTACATGAACACCTGATAACATCTGATAAAGAGAGTCGCCAAATCCAGCTGAAGATGTGTAACTGTATTGCAATCGCCTTTTACCAAAAACAATTAGAAACTTAAAGTGTATGCTAAATAACTTACCCTCTGAAGTTCTGTACAGTGCAGTGCAGTGAACAATGTGTGACATCACAGTATGTTACTTGCACTTTCAACAAACAGAACTAACAGAATAAAAATTGTACGTAAGATTCCAACACACAAGATTAGCAGAATAAAAAATTCATCATAAGATTAGAATTTGACATTGCACTGTTAGAACATGACTGAATAGGAAATGAGACCCTGAGTGCATTTCACCGAAACTGAAAAAAATGGCTCTGAGTTATATGGGACTTAACATCTGAGGTCATAAGTCCCTTAGAACTTAGAACTAGTTAAACCTAACTAACCTAAGGACATCACACATATCCATGCCCGAGGCAGGATTCGAACCTGCTACCGTAGCAGTCGCGCGGTTCCGGACTGAAGCGCCTAGAACCACTAGGCCACCGCAGCCAGCTGTCGAAATTGAACCTGGTGTTAGTTCTCAAACAAAAGTTTAACTGTAACTGATCTTATAGTGTCGAAATTGATGTTAAACTGGCCGTAACAAATTTTCGTGGCTTCCGTGTGGCAACGGAAACTCGGCACTGCTCGGAAAAAAAAAAATTCAGCGAAGCAGCAAACAGCTAAAGGAAAGAAACCCTTGCATAAGTGCAACGCAAGGACGTGCAGCTATGGTAGGCATTGAGGAGACGATGGCAGATATTGCATTAACTGGGTAAAATGTAAATGTCGTGTGATTAGGGCCTCCCGTCGGGTAGACCATTGGTCAGGTGCAAGTCTTTCGATTTGACACCACTTCGGCGACTTGCTCGTCGATGGGGATGAAATGATGATCAGTAGGACAACGCAACACCCAGTCCCTGAGCGGAGAAAATCTCCGAGCCAGCAGGGAATCGATCCCGGGCCCTTAGGATTTACATTCTGTAGCGCTGATCACTTATTTAATTTTTTTTATAACCTCATTTTTTTCTTTTTCGCCGGCCGAATTGGCCGAGCGGTTCTAGGAGCTTCTGGAACCGCCTGACCGCTACGCACGCATGTTCGAATCTTGCCGCGGGCATCGATGTGTGTGATGTCCTTAGGTTAGTTGGTTTGAGTAGTTCTAAGTTCTAGGGGACTGATGACCTCAGATGTTAAGTCCCATAGTGCTCAGAGCCATTTGAACAATTTTTCGTTTTCATTCGTTGCATCTGCTCGGGGCGGACGTCGCAAGACACCCGTTTCAGTTCGTCGTTGATCCATTAACTCAGGTTTTTTATTACAGAGGGCATCCAACACTCTGACCGAAAACCACTCAGCTACCAGGGGCGAACCATTAACTAAGTGATAATGTACAGTAAAATCACCAGTCATTTTTACATATTCAAATATACCTTTACCTTTAAGCCAGACACGAACACTTTCATCACAGTTTATTGTACGTTTATTACGAGTATAGAAAGTAAAAGCAGATGGACAGAAATAATAAGACCTTCCAAAATCCTTATTGGCTACTTCTCCACTGTGATAGGTACGATACTCTATAACATCACGTTCAGTAAACTTTCAACACCGCGAACATTACTTACACCTCTATGTCCCCTAACAATAGCTACTGTAAACCAACCATTACCAAAAAATTTTTCATAAATTATAATGCGAAACTCATTAGTTATCCATTAGAATCATATTTACAGAAATTACTTCTTATTAAAAAATATTACTGTGCCATAAAATTAGTTAATAGAACGGTGAAGGAGTGGTGCAACTACAACTTTGAGATCAAGCTATGTGAGCAGGTAACTTACTTTAATCACGTCTGAACAATCGAACTAAGTAACCTAAATCAATAAGGAAAAAAATTCAAATAAATCTCTATCAAATCATCCTCTGCATTGGCACCACTGTGTTTCGATTTCCAGACCGCTCAGTAGCGTGACGCCCTTACTTACTTCGCACAAACTGCTACTGCCAAGGACAAAGAAGAAGAAGAGCCTGGGACTTCAAAGTATAATCAGGGGAACTAACAAAGTGCACCATTTATTAGGTTTATGTCAAATGGGGTTACGGGGCTTTACCACATTTTGTTGGATACAACCTGACAATTTTTGTTGTTGATAATTCTTCCGGGTTATATGACCGTGATCGGAAAGACTCAGCATGACCAGCCATACCTCTGCGGATGTCCAACGTAGTACTGGACGAAACGTTAGGAATAGAAGAATTCCATGGACCACGGCCATATAACCCGGAAGAATTGTCGACAACAGTACCATCCGGTCGTGTAAGCCTTCATTGTAAGACCGACAATTTTTGTTTAACCTAAACTGAAAACTACACTACTGGCCATTAAAATTGCTACACCAAGAAGAAATGGAGACGATAAACGGATATTCGTTGTACAAATATATTATACCATAACTGACATGTGATTACATTTTCACGCAATTTGGGTGCATAGATCCCTTAGAAATCAGTACTCAGAACAACCACCTCAGGCCGTAATAAGGGCCTTGATACGACTGGGCATTGAGTCAAACAGAGCTTGGACGGCGTCTACAGGTACAGCTGCCCATGCAGCTTTAACACGATACCACAGTTCATCAAGAGTAGTGACTGGCGTATTGTGACGATCCAGTTGCTCGGCCACCACTGACCAGACGTTTTCAGTTTGTGAGAGATCTGGAGAATGTGCTGGCCAGGGCAGAAGTCGAACATTTTCTGTATCCAGAAAAGGTCCTGCAACACGCGGTCGTGCATTATCTTGCTGAAATGTAGGTTTTCACAGGGATCGAATGAAGGGTAGAACCACGGATCGTACACCTCTGAAATGTAATGTCCACTGTTCAAAGTGCAGTCAAGGGGAACAAGAGGTGACTGAGACGTGTAACCAATGGCACCCCATAGCATCACGCCGGGTGATACGCCAGTATGGCGATGACGAATACAAGCTTCCAAAGTGCTTCCACCGCCGGCTGGTGGGGCCGTGCGGTTCAAAGCGCTTCAGTATGGAACCGCGTGACCGCTGCGGTCGCAGGTACGAATCCTGCCTCGGGCATGGGTGTGTGTGGTGTCCTTAGGTTAGTTAGGTTTAAGTAGTTCTAAGTTCAAGGGACTGATGACCACAGATGTTAAGTCCCATAGTGCTCAGAGGCATTTGAACCATTTTTTTTTCTTTGTGCCGTCACCGCGATGTCGCCAAACACGGATGCGAGTATCATGATGCTGTAAACAGAACCTGGATTCATCCGAAAAAATGACGTTTTGCCATTCGTGCACCCAGGTTCGTCGTTGAGTACACCATCGAAGGCGCTCCTGTCTGTGATGCAGCGTTAAGGGTATCCCCAGCCATGGTCTCCGAGCTGATAGTCCATGCTGCTGCAAACGTCGTCGAACTGTTCGTGCAAATGGTTGTTGTCTTGCAAACGTCCCCATCTGTTGACTCAGGGATCGAGACGTGGATGCATGATCCGTTACAGCCTTGCAGATAAGATGCCTGTCATCTTGACTGCTAGTGGTACGAGGCCGTTGGGATCCAGCACGGCGTTCCGTATTACCCTCCTGAACCCACCGATTCCATATTCTGCTAACAGTCATTGAATCTCGACCGACGCGAGCAGCAATGTCGCAATACGATTAAGCGCAATCACGACAGGCTACAATCCGACCTTTATCATAGTCGGAAACGTGATGGTACGCATTTCCCCTCCTTGCACGAGGCATCACAACAACGTTTCACCAGGCAACGCCGGTCAACTGCTGTTTGTGTATGAGAAATCGGTTGGTAACTTTCCTCGTGTCAGTACGATGTAGGTGTAGCCACCGGCGCCAACCTTGTGTGAATGCTCTGAAAAGCTAATCATTTGCATATCACAGCATCTTTTCCTGTCGGTTAAATTTCGCGTCTGTAGCACGTCAACTTCGTGGTGTAGCAATTTTAATGGCCAGTAGTGTAGTTTGTAATTAATAATGAGACGAAGTTGTAATTTCGATTGGTTATAGATATCAACCCAGCGCATGTCTTCAATTTGAAATCGCGGGGAAATCTACCCGTCACTAACCTCAATATCAGAAAGACTGAAAATTGCGGAGCTTTACACCCACCTACTCTATCTGGCAAATATGAGTACACTAAATGTGACCAAGACGTCTGTGATTTAAAAAAAAGTGTTTTTGAAAATAGATAGCGTACTCCAATATCACAACATCAATTCTCATTGAACAAAGAAGTAATGTAACAACGGTGAGACATATGCAAAGGTAGTGTGACGTGGTCGTCGTCGCTGAGGGAACAGACCAACATAGCGTCATTGTGCCGCTCTTCCATTGCATTCGATGAAACAATGCACAAGATGGCCATCTGTCTACTCTTCATCGGTGTACACATATCTACCCAAAGTGCTGTGAAATACTATTAAAATACAAGGACACTGCTGGAAACAAATCCGAGACAGAAGCCACCAGTACAGAGTGCAAGCTGGAGAGCGAAGAGGTTAGTAGATATCACTCTTCTCAACAGAAAGGACCGTGAGTGCATGCAACAAGTTGATTTCCAAACACATGTAGCGGCACCACAGTTAAAGATAGTGGAGTCAGATTTGGTGCAATATTTCTGAGCACACAACTTACAGCCAGGTGCAGGCTGGATTGCAGTAAGTTACGTTGACCAGCAGTTGCGAAGTGGCTCAAATGGTTCAAATGGCTCTGAGCAGTATGGGAGTTAACTTCTGAGATCATCAGTCCCCTAGAACTTAGAACTACTTAAACCTAACTAACCTAAGGACATCACACACACCCATGCCCGAGGCAGGATTCGAAGCTGCGACTGTAGTGGTCGCGCGGTTCCAGACTGTAGCGCCTAGAACCGCTCGGCCACCCCGGCTGGATGGTTGCGAAGTGGAATGGAGGCCACAGGGGCCATCGAACCGCTGAAAAGCGTAAACGCAGCTGTTTGCATGTCGCAAGTTACATGAAGAAGGGACCCACTGACGCATCGGGGTGTGGGGCGTACTTGACTCGGAGCGATGCTTTAGCGAAACAAGAGGCGCGCAGCCGAGTATAAATAGGTGTTGTTTTCTAACGAAATTCATTCAAGCGTCACAGATCTCCTGGATGGCGGGGTGTATCACACTACCGGCGACACACGGTAGCAGATGGGGAACCAGCGTTCCAGTCCATGGTGGGTCGTTGGTTCGACTCTCTGAGGTCGACGCGGGGTCCGCAGCCAGCCAGGGCGGGCCACTCTTGGACTCGAAACCTAGGGCATTCGTCTAGCCTCCCGACAGACGCCGGAGGCTTTCCGAGGCGCCGGCCGCAAATTAGGACCCGGAACAGGAGCGGTCATTGCCGCCACATTCCCTGCTACGCCAGCCGAGGAAGAAGCAGCATCGGGACCGGCCTACGGCTCCCGGCGGAGCAGCGCGGAGTCAACGGGGGCGGTGGTCGCTGAATCGGTTGCTGGCGCAGCCATCGTGACGTAATCGGAACTCTACCGTTGGGGAACAAGGCCGGCACGACACAGCGTTGCGTTACACAGGTCGCTGGGGCAGTGGCCTCAGCAATGCGGGGCCTGTGACGCGGACCGATGTGAACGAAGCACTGCAGTGGAAACGAATAAATCAGTTCAAAAGCTCGGCCGAGTTTTAATACGGCACCTCCTTGTACCCATCCACTACATTTCGTGTCAATACGCCACATCTGGCGTCTTATACCACAACACACAGCAAACAGCTCATACCGTCGACATTTGCAGTGTTATTCAGATATGTTCGGTAGAATACAGATACAGATGTAACTGCGGGTGGGAAATCAAACGAAACGCAATAAGGCCCTTATCAGCCGAAAGATGGTCACGACGACACTCGTGACGCCATCAGCGGCACCACCGCGGCACTCGAGGAAGGCAAGCCGCTCAGCGTCCTTCAAAGCACGTGACACTGCAGGTCTTACGAGTGCCAGCAGCCCTCTCTGGCAGGGAGCGAGTAACTATTCTGACGTCCAGAAAAAGACGGAACACCTTGAACGACTACAGACAGGACGTTCATGTTGTTGTTGTTGTGGTCTTCAGTCCAGAGACTGGTTTGATGCAGCTCTCCATGCTACTCTATCCTGTGCAAGCTTCTTCATCTCCCAGTACCTACTGCAACCTACATCCTTCTGAATCTGCTTAGTGTATTCATCTCTCGGTCTCCCTCTACGATTTGTACCCTCCACGCTGCCCTCAAATACTAAATTTGTGATCCCTTGATGCCTCAGAGTATGTCCTACCAACCGATCCCTTCTTCTAGTCTAGTTGTGCCACAAATTTCTCTTCTCCCCAACTCTGTTCAATACCTCCTCATTAGTTATGTGATCTACCCATCTGGTCTTCAACATTCTTCTGTAGCACCACATTTTAAAGCTTCTATTCTCTTTTTCCAAACTACTTATCGTCCACGTGTCACTTCCATACATGGCCACACTCCATACAAATAGTTTCTGATACTTAAATCTATACTCGATGTTAACAAATTTCTCTTCTTCAGAAACGCTTTCCTTGCCAATGCCAGTCTTCATTTTGTATCCTCTCTACCCCAACTATCATCAGTTACTTTGCCCCCCAAATAGCAGAACTCATTTACTACTTTAAGCGGTCTCGTTTCCTAATCTAATTCCCTCAGCATCACCCGATTTAATTCGACTACATTCCATTAACCTCGCTTTGCTTTTGTTGATGTTCGTCTTATATCCTCCTTTCAAGACACTGCCCATTCCGTTCAGCTGCTCTTCTAGGTCCTTTGCTGTCACTGACAGAATTACAATGTCATTGGCGAACCTCAAAATTTTTATTTCTTCTCCATGGCTTTTAATTCCAACTCCGAATGTCTCTTTTGTTTCCTTTACTGGTTTGCTCAATATGCAGATTGAATAACATCGGGGATAGGCTACAAACCTGTGTCACTCCCTTCCCAACCACTGTTTTCCTTTCATGACCCTCGACTCTTATAACTGCCATTTGGTTTCTGTACAAATTGTAAATAGCATTCTGCTCTCTGTATTTGAAAGAGAGTATTCCAGTCAACATTGTCAAAAGCTTTCTCTAAGTCTACAAATGCTAGAAACGTAGGTTTGCCTTTCCTTAATCTATTTTCTAAGATAAGTGATAGGGGCAGTATTGCCTCACGTGTTCCAACATTTCTACGGAATCCAAACTGATCTTCCCCGAGGTCGGATTCTACCAGTTTTTCCAGGAAATGTACATTACTATGTTCTGCAGAAATGATTAGCATTTGACCCACACGGTCTACAGTTTCAAGGTCAATATCGATATCGTTGCGCAACAGTACCTGCCAGTAAAATAGATCTGTGTCTACTGTCACCCAAGGTAATGGATCAGTGTGACGTGAGCAGACATGCAGGATACCTTGCAGATGTATGCGTGAACCGACCGTCAAATCACTGAGAGAGGGCGCATTATTGGCATGAGAGAATGTGATGCATTCATCCGGGAAACATCGGCAGTACAACTGGTGTGTGCAGAATGGTTAACGGACGACAGTAGAACACGACGAGATGGGTGAGATCATACCACCGGGTTCGAGTTCCGGTCGGGGCACACATTCCCAGCTGTCCCCATTGAGGTATATCAACAACACCTGTTGGCAGCTGAGGGTTTCGATTAATTATCATTTCTTTCTAGAGAAGCTGCATGGTCATCATTAGTATCTGTTCTTTCCGAACAGTTACAATCTTCATAATGATTCTGGTTCTTAAGCAGACAGTGAGTGCACTCGCACAAGACATAATGCGCCAACTCAACGCCTTACAGTGTGGGGTGGTATCGGGTATAACCACAAATAACAGTTGGTGCGTGCCCAAGGCTCTATAACCAGTGTGACCTACGTGAATGACGTCTTGCTACCAGTGGCCATACCCTTTCTGCACGATGCCCCAGACGCCGCTTTTCAGCATGACGATGTACGAACACATTTTGCTGGACGAACACGTACCTTCTTGGTGTCACAGGAAGTCAGCCTTTTTCCCAGGCCAGCCAGGTTACCCAACTTGTCACCAATTGAAAACGTGTGGGGTATAGTTCAGCGCTGTGACCCAATGCCAACATCCACAGATGAGCTGCGCAACTAGGTGAATGCATCATGGATGGCTATATCGCAGGATGCCATTCACACCTTATACGAGTCGATGCGATCACTCGTGGACCAAGTTAAAAGAGCCCATGGCGGTCTCCCCGCCTACTAATGAACAAAGTGAGAGCATATGGACTATCAGACCAATTGTGTGATTGGATTGAAGAGTTCCTAGATAACAGAACGCAGATGTCATTCTCAATGGAGAGAACTCTTCCGAAGTAAGAGTGATTGCAGATGTGCCACAGGGGAGTGTCGTAGGACCGTTGCTATTCACAATATATATATAAATGACGTTGTGGACGACATCGGAAGTTCACTGAGGCTTTTTGCGGATGATGCTGTGGTATATCGACAGGTTGTAACAATGGAAAATTGCACTGAAATGCAGGAGGATCTGCAACGAACTGGTGCAGGGAATGGCAATTGAATCTCAATGTAGACAAGCGTAATGGGCTGCTAACACATACAAAGAAAGATCTTTCATCACTTAGTTACAATATAGGAGGTCAGCTAGTGGAAGCAGTTGATTCCATAAAGTATCTGGGAGTAGGCATTAGGAGTGATTTAAAATGGAATGACCATATAAAATTAATCGTCGGTAAAGCAGATGTCAGACTGAGATTCATTGGAAGAATCCTAAGGTAATGCAGTCCGAAAACAAAGGAAGTAGGTTACAGTACAGTTGTTCGCCCACTGGTTGAATACTGCTCACCGGTGTGGGATCCGTACCAGGTAGGGCTGATAGAAGAGATGGAGAAGATCCAATGGAGAGCAGCGCGCTTCCTTACAGGATAATTTAGTAATCGCGATAGCGTTACGGAGATGATACATAAACTCCAGTTGAAGACTCTGCAAGAGAGATGCTCAGTAACTCGATACGGGCTTTAGTTGAAGTTTCGAGAACATAACTTCACCGAGGAGTCAAGCAGTATGTTGCTCCCTCCTACGTATAGCTCGCGAAGAGACCACGAGGATAAAATCAGAGAGATTAGAGCCCACACGGAGGCATATCGACAATCTTTCTTTCGACGAACAATTCGAGACTGCAATAGAAGGGAGAACAGATAGAGGTACTCAAGGTACCCTCCGCCACACACCGTCAGGTGGCTTGCGGAGTATGGATGTAGATGTAGATGTACTAGGCTACAGGACACATGCTGAACCGAGGTGACTGAAATACTTATCATTTTTGCAGAACATACTAATGTACATGTCCTGCGAATAAGAACGTCCTATCTCTAGTAGTTCAATGTGTTCTGTCTTACTTTGGAACGAGCAGCCGAAGACCATGGACTCCTTATACCAAAACACTGAGCAAATATCCTCTGTCCACCTGAGACATGTTATAGACGGAATTCGCTTTCACCCTGTGGAGGCAGGTGTTTGTGACACCTGAAATCCTTTGAACTTGGTTCGTTTGTGGTAAGGCTGTAACATCCGCCTTTACTCGGATCGGTAAATCAGGTAACTGAATATAGTACACTTATTGGGTTCAGAAATCAGGCATCAATACGAACGTAAATGGAAAGAAAATAATGAAAATTTAACAACCCGCCGACGACAAGATCGTTAGGGAAGGAGCACAACCCCTGATTGAGGGAAGGATGGGAAAACAACAGCGAGACAGGGGGAGAACGGAGAACCCAAGTCTCCGTGTCTGGACAGTTATTTGAAAAGCCGTCCTATAGGTTGTGGCACTGGTGTCTCCCAACTGCACTACCTCACTACGTCACAAGTAAATCGAATTGCAATGAGAATCATCTACAAGTTGCTACCAAAATGATTGTACAATATTTCTTCTCTCAACTTGCTGATATTCTTAAATTGTCTAGTGAAATCAATCAGCAGCGCGGATCACTTAGGAGCGAACCCAATATCTGAGGTATGAGGTCTGTGGTATGAGTGGGACAGTGTCAATTGGTTTAAATCATACCTTACTGGAAGAGTGCAGAAAGTTGAAGTAAGCAGTTCACATAATATGCAAAAAAGAGTCGAGGGCGTGAATGGGAAGCAGTGGTTGGGAAGGGAGTGGGATACGGTTGTAGCCTATCTCTGATGTGGCACGTAGTGTTACTTTTGAGGGAGGGGAAGGAGTGATCAAACGAGACACTATTTCGTACAAAGGAAAACACAAAAATATTAAGTAACTGTATTTGTTAGCCACCAAACATTCTTTGTAATATGTACTACTTCCTAAAATGTTCTTAATTGAAATTCGTTCATATTACAGGGTGAATAAAAGTCTCTTCCTGATATATTTATCATCGTGTCCGAAGTACAAAGTATATAATCAACAAAAGGAACTTTGTCGTTGACATCAGTTTCTACATCGGTTGACCAGGAATTGGCCCTCGTCAGGTCTCTCATGTTGCATGTGCCTGGAGCTGAAGAATAGTGTAATAGATGGCTGTTACTTTGCACAGACGCACACACGGAAAAAATGACTTCACAGGAAGGCCCCACTCCTGCAGGTCGGTCTTACATCTCGTGGTACTAGAGCGTAGTCAGCTGAGAGCCTTCCATGTTTTCCATTTTTCCGAATGACCAGGAGGGATCTCAACGTTCAGAACAATCAATTTATTTAAATGTTGACATTTCCCGGACCACCTTGAGATCCTTGCTTGCTGTGATCTTCCTGTAAGAGCTTCAGTAATGGCGAAGAAACTCTTCCTTGATTTTAGCCGAAGATGTGCTGGCTGATAGCCATATAAACGGTGCAGTTCCCTTGTCATAGCCTTGCTGATCTGGATTCTAGCAACCATCTCGCGTCTAATTTCAGGAAGAGCTAAGCCAGCAAGACAGTGTAGGTCTTAAACAACTCGTCATAAAGCGACAGGTCTATGTTCCTGGCATGTCTGCACTTGTACCATGCCGAACATGCATATGCAGCAGTGGAGTAACAAAGCGCTAGTGCGCTAGTTCTTATGGTGCATGACCGAGCTCCCCTAGTGGTGCCTGTCAGTTTTCTCATTATATTGTTTCTGACAGACACTTTCGGTTTCATATTTAAGCACTGTTATTTTTACGTACAGTCAAGTGTCACTCCCAGATATTACTGGGTCAGACAGTGTTCAAGATCAATTCCTTCCCAGACAATCTGAAGGGTTTTAACTGCTTGTTTGTTCCTGATGTGGAGCCCCCAGGTCTGAATATTCGCAGGATTCAGCTTGAGGTGGTTTTTATTATAGTAGGTGGTAAATTCTTCCAGGACTTTAGACAAGGTTTATTCCAACTTTTCAAAACATTCAGCCTGAGCAGTGATTGCACAGGCACGAACGTAGATAAATCCCTGGGTTCCTTCAGTGACTGGCTGGTCGTTGCTGTGGAATTCCTGTAGCACTCTTAATGTTACCACCGTTGCTTTTAATGTCACCAAAGGTTGTTTTGACTTTCCTGTATGCTGATTCTGTCCTTCCGACAAACATATCTTTTTCGATGTCTTCACATTTTTCCTGTAGCCATTTCGTCTTAGCTTCCCTGCACTTCGTATTTATTTCATTCCTCAGCGACTTGTATTTCTGTATTCCTGATTTTCCCGGAACATGTTTGTACTTCCTCCTTTCATCAATCAACTGAAGTATTTCTTCTGTTACCCATAGTTTCTTCGCAGCTACCTTCTTTGTACCTATGTTTTCCTTCCCAACTTCTGTGATGGCCCTTTTTAGAGATGTCCAGCCTCTTCAACTGTACTGCCTACTGCGCTATTCCTTATTGCTGTATCTATAGAGTTAGAGAACTTCAAATGTATCTCGTCATTCCTTAGAACTTCCGTATCCCACTTCTTTGCGTATTGATTCTTCCTGACTAATGTCTTGAACTTCAGCCTACTCTTCATCACTACTATATGGTGATCGGAGTCTATATCTGCTCCTGGGTACGCCTTACAATCCAATATCTGATTTCGGAATCTCTGTCTGACCATGATGTAATCTAATTGAAATTTTCCCGTATCTCCCGGCCTTTTCCAAGTATACCTCCTCCTCTTGTGATTCTTGAACAGGGCATTCGCTATTACTAGCTGAAACTTGTTACAGAACTCAATTAGTCTTTCTCCTCTTTCATTCCTTGTCCCAAGCCCATATTCTCCTGTAACCTTTTCTTCTACTCATTCCCCTACAACTGCATTCCAGTCGCCCATGATTATTAGATTTTCGTCCCCTTTTACATACTGCGTTACCCTTTCAATATCCTCATACACTTTCTCTTCTGTTCATCTTCAGCTTGCGACGTCGGCATGTATACCTGAAGTATCGTTGTCGGTGTTGGTCTGCTGTCGATTCTGATTAGAACAACCCGGTCACTGAACTGTTCAGAGTAACACACCCTCTGCCTTACCTTCCTATTCATAATGAAGCCTACACCTGTTATACCATTTTCTGCTGCTGTTGATATTACCCGATACTCATCTGACCAGAAATCCTTGTCTTCCCTCCACTTCACTTCATTGACCCCTACTATATCTAGATTGAGCCTTTGCATTTCCCTTTTCAGATTTTCTAGTTTCCCTACCACGTTCAAGCTTCTGACATTCCACGCCCCGACTCGTAGAACATTATCCTTTCGTTGATTATTCAATCTTTTTCTCATGGTAACCTCCCCCTTGGCAGTCCCCTCCCGGAGATCCGAATGGGGGACTATTCCGGAATCTTTTGCCAATGGAGAGATCATCATGACACTTCTTCAACTACAGGCCACATGTCGTGTGGATACACGTTACGTTTCTTTAATGCAGTGGTTTCAATTGCCTTCTGCATCCTCATGTCGTTGATCATTGCTGATTCTTTCGCCTTTAGGGGCAATTTCCCACCCCTAGGACAAGAGAGTGCCCTGAACCTCTATCCGCTCCTCCACCCTCTTTGACAAGGCCGTTGGCAGAATGAGGCTGACTTCTTATGTCGGAAGTCTTCGGCCGCCAATGCTGATTATTTATCAAAATTTAGGCAGTGGCGGGGATCGAACCCGCGACCTAAGACGTTTTGATTATGAATCAAAGACGCTACCCCTAGACCGCGGGTAAGGGTAAGGGTACACTTTTCCTACAAGTACCTGCAAGAAGTCAGAAACCAGACGGCATTTATAAGGGTCGAGGGGCGTGAATGAGGAGCAGTGCTTGAGAAGGAGAGGGACAGGGCTGTAGCCTATCCAGGATGTTATTCAATCTGTAAATTGAACAAGTAATAAAGAAAACCAAAGAAAAATTTGGAGTGGGAATTAAAGTTCAGGGAAAAGAAATAAAAACTTGAGGTTTGCCGATGACATTGTAATTCTGTCAGATTTGGAAGAGCAGTTGAACGGAATGGATATTCTCTTGAAAGGAGGACGCATAGTGAAAATCAACAAAATCAAAACAAGGATAATTGAAAGTAGTCGAATTAAATCAAGTGATGGTGAGGAATCAGATTAGGAGAAGAGATCCTTAGAGCAGAGGATGAGTTTTGCTGTTTGAGCAACAAAATAACTGATGATGGTCGACGTACAGGGTGTATAAAATGTAAACTAGCAATGGCAAGAAAAGCGTTTTTGAAGAAGAAAAGTTTATTAACATCGAATATAAATTTAAGTATTAGGAAGTCTTTTCTGAAAGTATTTGTGTGGAGTGTAGGCACTTAAGGAAATGAAACATGGACTATAAACTATAAACAGTTTAGACGAGAGGATATTAGAACCTTTAAAATCTGGCGCTACAGATGAATGTTGAAGATTATGTGGGTAGATCACGTAACTAATGAGGAGGAACTGAATAGATTTGGAGTGACAAGACATTTGTGCCAGTACGTGACCAACAAAAAGGGGTCGGTTGATAGGACATAGCCTGAGACAGTAAAGGATCCCCTATTTAGTACTGGAGGGAAGTATGGCGGAGGGGTGTGGGGAGTAAAAATCGTAGAGGGAGACCAAGAGATGAAGACAGTAAGCAGGTTCAGAAGGATGTAGGTTGCAGTAGTTAGAAGAAGTTCGCACAGAATAGAGTAGCACGGAGAGCTGCATCAAACCAGTCTTCGGGCGAAAGACCACAACAAAAAAAATGGTTCAAATGGCTCTGAGCACTATGGGACTTAACATCTGAGGTCATCAGTCCCCTAGAACGTAGAACTACTTAAACCAAACTAACCTAAGGACATCACACACATCCATGTCCGAGGCAGGATTCGAACCTCCGACCGTAGCAATCGCGTGGTTCCGCACTGATGCGCCTAGAACCGCTCGGCCATCGCGGCCGGCGACCATAACAACAACAACAACAATACAACAAGAATGAGAGGGAAAAGAAAAGTGATGCTGAAAAAACAGAGAAATAAATTTTTGTAATCAGGAAAGAACTCTATGCTCACCACGTCATTTATTGTTAGGCGAGTAACCTACTAGTGATCGAATAAAACTATATGCTTACAGAAATTTCAGCTTTCAAACATATGTGACGCATATAGACAGAATGAAACAACGAATGGAAGTTTGTACCACGGCTGGCATTCATTCCAAGTGTCCTGCTCCCTAGGCAGATATGCTAACCACTGTGCCACTCTGGCACAATGGCTTTGCACAACGGCACGGATGTCCCTACCATGCCTCCCTCCTGAATCAAAATTCCAATTCAGTTTCCTGTTCGAGTTTAGGGGGCATATCGATTGACTGAGGCGTGAATGGGAATTTAAATTGAGCAGGGAGGCGTGCGAAGGTAGTCTGCACAGTTATACAAAGCCAAAGTGTCATGGAGGCATTATGGTTAGCGCTCAAGTGCGTAGTGAGCAGGAGAGCTAGGCTCGAGTCCCGGCCTCGGTAGAAATTTTCTTTCGGCACTTCAAACTGCTTATATACACTGAAGAGCCGAATAAACTGGTACACCTGCGTAATATCTAGTAGGGGACCCGCGAGCAGGCAGAAGTGCCGCAACACGATATGTCATTGACTCGACTAATGTCCGGTGCTGGAGGGAATTGACACCACGAATCTTGCAGCGCTGTCCGTAAAGCCGTAAGAGTACGACGGGGTGAAGATCTCTTTTGAACAGCACGTTGCAAGGCATCCCAGATATGCTCAATGAGGTTCGTGTCTGGGTAGTTTAGCGACCAGTAGAAGTGTATAAACTCAGAAGAGTGTTCCTGGAGCCACTCTGTACCAATTCTAGACGTTTGGGGTGTTGCATTGTCCTATTGCAATTGCCAAAGTTCGTCGGAATGCACAATGGACACGAATGGTTGCACGTTGGATTTTAGGACACATGTTGTGTTCAAACATTATGAATTACCTCGAAGGAAACGGTCTATTGACACACAGTCAACGTAGGTTTAGATAACATCGTACCTGTGAAACACAACTAGCTCTTTATTCACATGAAGTGCTGAGTGCTATTGACAAGGGATTTCAGATCGATCCCGTATTCCTGGATTTCTGGAAGGCTTTTGAAACTGTAACACACAAGCGGCTCATAATGAAATTGCGTACTTATGGAATATCGTCTCAGTTATGTGACTGGACTTGTGATTTCCTGTCAGAGAGGTTACAGTTCGTAGTAATTGACGGAACGTCATCGAGTAAAACATAAGTGATTTCTGGCGTTCCCCAAGGTAGTGTTATAGGCCCTTTGCTATTCCTTATCTATACAGGGTGATTCAAAAATGCATGTAAATATTGTAAGGGTGTATTTGTGAGGTAAATATAAGACAAAAACGTTCTATACAATTTTTGCTATACTTGGCTTATTACAGAGTTATGAACAAAACATGATAATACATTCAATACAACGTAAAGTATTTACTTCCCAGAGTTCACAGTTTAATTACAGTGCATTTGGACTAAAAACGCAAACTGGTAAATAAACGTGACGTAACAAACTGAAACAATCCCTCGCGAATACTGTATTACTTTAGTTCCTGTTGATTGAACTAAATCAATGCAAAATAACTAAGGAAAATACGTGAAGAATTTACAGACTGTACTGTTCTGTATTTGCACAAATCTTAATGCAATGCATGTTCAAAATGCTGTCCCTGAACTTGCAGACAGACCCGTGCTCGTCGCCGCAATGATCTCTGCACATTACACAGTCCGTTCAACTCTCCACGAATAATTTCACAACCACCTTCAATTCTTTGTTGTAGCACTTCTCTGTTCGGTACTGCAGAAGAATACACCAATGTCTTTAGTTGGCCCCATAAATAAAAGTCTAAAGGGTTCAGGTCAGGTGATATGGCTGGCCAAGCAATTGGTCCTCCGCGACCTATCCATCGATGTGGATACGCATCATTGAGGTACGCCCTTATGTTGCGGCTGTAATGGGCAGGAGCACCATCGTGCATAAACCACAAGGTGGCTCGTGTTGCAAGAGGGACATCCTGTAACAATCCGGGCAATTCCCCCTCCAAAAATTCGCGGTAAGCGTGCCCAGTCAGCCTTGGAGGTAGAACATGAGGTCCGAGTAAGTCATTCCCCACAATACCACACCAAATGTTTATGGAGAATTGATGTTGATATCCACGCACAATTCTCGCGCCAGGATTCTCGACAGCCCACTGGTGCATATTATGCGAATTGATTACACCCGCACGAGTAAACATGGCCTCATCTGTGAATAATATCCGCCGAATGAACATTGGATCATTCAAATGACGCTCTTGTAACCACTGGCAGAATTGCTGACGGCGAGGATAGTCTGCAGGTGTCAATTCGTGCACTTTGTGCAGGTGAAATGGATGCAACTGTTGTCTCCGAAGCATCCGCCATACAGTAGATTGTGGAAGTCATACAGCTGCACTAATTTGTCTCGTACTGATGGCTGGATCTTGGTCTACCAGGTCCAAAACATGTTCCTCGACGTTCACTGCATGCTCAAGTGGTCGACCTGAATGTGGCCCAGGACGAATGCCATACTCCCGCATACGTCTGTCCACAGATACAAACGTCTGATGACTTGGTAACCGTCGTCTTGGAAACAGCTCACTGTACCTTCGTCTTGCTGCAAGTGCGTTTCCATCTGCTGCACCATACACAAGGTGCATATCAGTATACTCACTGTTTGAGTACATCATGTGCACGAAACCTGTAGCCTTCCGACGATGAATGAACGACAGGAAGTACGTTTCCGTTACCAACAACATCAGCGCCATCTTCTGTACAGTAGGAGTAAACAGCAACTGCAAACACAAACCAACACTATTCATGCAGTTTCGAATCAACTGTTGGGAGATACGTATGTGCATTACGTACCAGAATATGGCATCCTGCTGCTTGCACTGACGTCGTTTTGATACGGACATGACTTTCGTATTTTAACGATAACTCTGGAATTAAACGTTTATGGAAAAACATTTATAGAACATTTTTGTCTTATATTTACCTCACAAATACACCCTTAAAATATTTACATGCATTTCTGAATCACCCTGTATAAACGATTTGGGAGACAATCTGAGCAGCCGTCTTCGGTTGTTTGCAGATGACGCTGTCGTTTATCGACTAATAAAGTCATCAGAAGATCAAAACAAACTGCAAAGCGATTTAGAAAAAAATATATCTGAATGGTGTGAAAAGTGTCAGTTGACCCTAAATAACGAAAAGTGTGGGGTCATCCACATGAGTGCTAAAAGGAACTCGTTGAACTTCGGTTACACGATAAATCAGTCTAATCTAAAAGCCGTAAATTCAACTAAATACCTAGGTATTACAATTACGAACAACTTAAATTGGAAAGAACACGTAGAAAATGTTGTGGGGAAGGCTAAACAAAGACTGCGTTTTATTGGCAGGACACTTAGAAAATGTAACACACCTACTAAGGAGACTGCATACACTACGCTTGTCCGTCCTTGCCAGATAGGACTGACGGAGTACATTGGAAAGTTCAAGCAAAGGCAGCACGTTTTGTATTATCGCGAAATATGGGAGAGAGTGTCACAGAAATGATACAGGATTTGAGCTGGAAATCATTAAAAGAAAGGCGTTTTTCGTTGCGACGGAAACTTCTCACGAAATTCCAATCACCAACTTTCTTCTACGAATGCGAAAATATATTGTTGGCACCGACCTACATAGGGAGGAACGAACACCACTATAAAATAAGAGAAATCAGAGCTCGTCCGGAAAGATATAGGTGTTCATTCATCCCGCGCGCTATACGAGATTGGAATAATAGAGAATTGTGAAGGTGGTTCGATGAACCCTCTACCAGGCACTTAAATGTGATTTGCACAGTATCCATGTAGACGTAAATGTGATTACACAGGATGCTTACGTACGTGTCACCTGTCAGAGTCATGACTAGACGTACTAGGGATTCCATATCACTCAAACTGCACACGCCCCACTCTATTACAGAGCTCTACCAGTCTGAATAGTCTCCTGCTGACATGCAGGGTCCATGGATTCATGAGATTGTCCCCATAAATGTACACATCCATCCACTCTATACAATTTGAAACGAGACTCGCTCGGCCAGGCAACATGTTTCCAATCATCAACAGCCAACTGACGGTGTTGACGGGTCCAGGCGAGGCGTAAAGCTATGTGTCGTGCAGTTATCAAGTGTACACAAGTGGGCTTTCGGCACCGAAAGACCATATCGATTATGTTTCGTAGAATGGTTCGCACAATGACACTTGTTGATGGCCCAGCACTGAAATCTGCAGGAATTTGCGGAAGGGTTGCACTTCTGTCACGCTGAACGATCCTCGTTAGTCGTCGTTGGTCCCGTTCTTGCAGGATCTTTATCCGACCGCAGCGATGTCGGAGATTTGATGTTTTACCGGATTCCTGTTATTCACGGTATACTCGTGAAATGATCCTACGGGAAAATCCCCGTTTCGTCGCTACCTCGGAGAAGCTATGTCCTATCGCTCGTGCGCCGACAATTACACCACAATCAAACTCACTTAAATCTTGATAACCCGCCATGTAGCAACAGTAAGCTATCTAACTACTCGCCAGACACTTGTCTTATATAGGCAGCACCGTATTCTGCCTGTTACGTATCTATCTGTCTATATCATGGCGCTTCAATGTAAATCATACATGTTAATAGAATCGAAAGACCAGGAATAGTAAATAAGGAAATTTCGTTTTGTGCATATACACTGATCGATCCACATATATACAAATAGCGGTAGCATCGCGTACACAAGGTATGAAAGGGCAGCGAATTGGTGGAGCTGTCATTTATTCTCAGGTGACTCATGTGAAAACGTTTCAGAGATTATTGCTTCCGCAGGACGGGAATTAAGAGTCTCTGAACGCGAAATGGTAATTGGAGCTAGAAGCACGGGACATGTAATTTCGAGAATCGTTAGAGAATTCAATTTTCCGAGATGAAGAGTGTGCCGAGAATACCTAATTTCAGGCATTACCCCTCACCACGGGCAACGCAGTGGCCCGCGGTTTTCACTTAACGACCGACAGCAGCGGCGCTTATGTAGAGTTGTCAGTGCTAACAGACAAGCAATACTTTGTGAAATAACCACAGAAATCAACGTGAGACGTTCGACGTATTCGTTACGATAGTGCGGCGAAATTTGGCTATGACAGCAGATGACCAATATATGTATATATCTAAGGCGCAGACCCTGCGAAGCCATGGACGCAAACTGACAACAGGACACTGTAAAAACTTGTGTGGGCTCCAAAGTTATGTTTATATGAAATGGTTTGTGTCTTAGGTCCAACTGAACCGATCAATGAGTGGAATTGGTTATGTTCGACTACTTGAAGACCATTTGCAGCCATTCATGAACTTCCATGTTCCCAAAAAACGATGCAGTTTGTATGGATGAAGAAACGCCACCTCTCAGTGCCACCGTTGTTCGCAATTGGTTGGAATAACATTCAAGACAATGATTTGGTCTTCCAGAACGCCCGACATGAATCGAACATTTATGGGACCTAATAGAGAGGTCAATTCGTGCACCAAATCCTTTATCGACAAACATTTCGCATTTATCGGCGGCTATGCAGGGATCTTGGTCTGTATTTCCGCATGGAGTTTCCGACGATTTGTTGGGTCCAGCTCGCCGGTGTGGTCGAGCGGTTCTAGGCGCTTCAGACTGGAACCGCGTGACCGCTATGGTCGCAGGTTAGAATCGTGTCACGGGCTTGGATGTGTGTGATGTCCTTACGTTAGTTAGGTTTAAGTAGTTCTAAGTCTAGGGGAATGATGACCTCAGATGTTAAGCCCCGTAGTGCTTGGAACCATTTGATTATTTTGATCACCCTTCCCTGTTCCATTCGCGAATGGAGCGTGGGAAGAATGATTGTTGGCAAGCCTCCGTATTAACTCTAATTTCTTGAAATTTCTCTTAGTGGTCGTTTCGTGAGATGTTTGTAGAATGGAGTAACATGTTGTTCCCAGAAAGTGCTCTCCCGAAATCTGAACAGTAAACATCCCAGTTATGGATAACGCCCCATCTCTGTAACGCCCTTGCGCCGTCTAAAAGACCCCACGTCGAATCCGGCCACTCTTCGTTGGATCTTCTCTGTCTCTGCTATTAATCCAATCTGGAAAATGTCTCAGACCGGTGAGCAGTTCTTAAGAATCGGTCGAACAAATGTTTTGTAAGTCACTTGCTTCGCGAATGAGTTACAATTCCCTAATATTCTTCCTATGAGTCTCTGTCTGGCATCTGCTTTTCCTACTGTTTGTTTTATGCGGTCATTCCACTTAAGGTCGCTCTGGATAGTTACTCCTAGATATTTTACGGCAGTTATTGCTTATAGTAATCTGTCATCAATAATGTAGTTGTGCAGTAGTGGACGTGTTTTCCTATGTATGCGCTATATGTTACAATTATTTACCTTCACTCTCAACCGCCAGAGCCTACACTATTCATCATCTCTCTGCAGGTCCTACTGCAAATCGATACTGTCTCGTGGCGTTGCTATTTTCTTATTGACAACTGCATTATCTGCCAACGGATTTAAAGAGGTTCCGACGCTTTCATGTAGATCATTACGTTCACTGTAAACAGTAAAGGTCCTAACTCAGTTCCTTGAAGTACTATGGAAATTTGATTTGCATCTCTCGATTTTGTTTCGTTAAGAGCGACGTGTTGAGTTTTGTCTGCAAGGAAGTCTTGAATCCAGTCGAAAACGTAGTCCGATACTCGGTAAGCTCATATTTTTTCTCACTAAATGGCAATGTGGAACAGCATCAAATGCCTTACTGCCACCCAAGAAACACAGCATCAACCTGAGCGCCGTTGTCTACAGCACCATGGATTGCGTGGAGGAACAGAGTGAGCTGGGTTTCGCAAGATCTCTGTTTGCGGAATCCATTTGATTTTTAAACATGAGATTCTCGTTTTCCAAAAACGTCATATCAGCCGCAGTGGCTGGCGTATGGTGGCGTCCCATTGTTTCGGCTACTCGTCATCAGACACTTTCAGTGGGTGAGAGATCTGGAGAACATGCTGGCCAGGACAACTGTCGCACACGCTATGTGTCCAGATAAGTCAGTACGGGACGGGCAACATGCGGTTTTACGTTATCTTGCTGGAAGACAACACTATGGAGTCGTCCAACGTAAGGAGTAGCCACCGACCTTAACACGTCAGAAATGTAACGGCTAAGCGCCTATGAATATCTGCAATGCTCTGGTTTTCCGCCAAAAGTACATCTACATCTACTACTACATACATACTCCACAGTCCACCATACGGTGCGTGGCGGAGGGTACCTCGTACCACAACTGGCATCTTCTCTCCCTGTTCCTCTGCCAAACAGAACGAGGGAAAAATGACTGCCTATATTCCTCTGTACGAGCCCTAATATCTCTTATCTTATCTTTGTGGTCTTTCCGCGAAATGTGAGTTGGCGGCAGTAAAATTGTACTGCAGTCAGCCTCAAATGCTGGTTCTCTAAATTTCCTCAGTAGCGATTCACGAAAAGAATGCCTCCTTTCTCGAGTTCCTGAAGCATTTCCGTAACACTCGCGTGATGATCAGACGTACCAGTAACAAATCTAACAACCCACGTCTGAATTGCTTCTATGTCCTTCCTCAATCCGACCTGATAGGGATCCCAAACGCTCGAGCAGTACTCAAGAATAGGTCGCATCAGCGTTCTATAAGCGGTCCTTTACAGATGAACCACATCTACCAATGAACCGAAGACGACCATCTACCTTCCCCACAACTCCCATTACATGCCTATCCCACTTCATATCGTTCTGCAATGTTACGCCCAAGTAACTCAATGACAGGTCTCTGCTTGGAACGCACCTTCGTCACAGACGCCATTTTGAAGGCCACATATAGCGCTGCCATCTACCGTAGCTTCATTAAAATACAGGAGCAGAAGCGGATGTACTCCATGATGTCCCAGGACAAATTCCGCATTATTTTCACCGAAATTGGCGGAGAAAAAATGTGATGCATTACTTATTGAACCCCCCCGTATAACGTCTTCGAGGAGCTCGGGTTTTGATCCCTACGATACTTCACCCTCTTCCACTCTTGAATGTGTGATTTCAGAGCTGGTGGTAGAATCTATATAGAGAAGCTCTCGGACCAGAGAGATTCCTTTGATGGTGGACGGGACCGGAAGCTGACCGCGCCGATGTCACGAGGCAGGAAGGGTGGCTGACGAACCCGCCTTTTGTTATGCAGCCCCGGAAATTCACTATGCATCCTCCTAGGGTGGCGCAGACCCGCTGCCAGAATTCCGCAAAGACAGCAGGATTCGACGAGCGCGCAGAACGCGTCGATCGCTGCCTCGATTGTCATTTTACGTCGCCTTTGCGGGAGCAGTACGCCAATTCGTTGTTCGAAAAATAATGACAACTTTTGGCGTTGCACTAAGTTGTTAGTATACGTAAGGAGAAAGACTGCAGTTCACGGAGGAAAAGCTCTCAGCCTGTACTCAAAAGCTAGCCGGTGTGTGCTTTACCTCGAAGTATTAGGTGAAGAGACGCCTCCAGCCCCCCTCCCGTCTTCCACCCCTCTCGTGGCGGAGTTTAAGGCTACAAGTACTTCCATTAAATTTGCAATACTATAGATGCGGATTGCAACAAAAGAGTCAAATTGGCATGAAGTGTGTACGTACTTCCGTAGTCATATGCATTTCATTTCAACTGCACAAAGTAGGTAAGACTAACGTCGTCTACATTCTGCACACAAGATGTAACAGAATGACGTTTAAAAAATTTAGGAGATTTTAGAGGACGAAGCTATGAACGGTTTGGTATTAGGAACCTACAGCCTGAAATGTGAAATAAAGTTTAAAGCACTACGCACATTCTATGCATTTCGTTGGCTCAATGGAAACAGCAGAATTTTCAGAATGAGATTTTCATTCTGCAGCGCAGTGTGCACTGATATGGAACTTCCTGGCAGATTAAAACTGGCTGTCGGGCCGAGACTCGAACTCGGGACCTTTGCCTTTCGCGGGCAAGTGCTCTACCAGTTGGGAGAGCACTTTCTCGCGAAAGGCAAAGTCTCGGTCCAGCACACAGCAGAATTTGGAGTTTCAAAAAAGCAAAATACAATCAAAAACTATTAATCGAATCTGTGGCTTCATTGCTGTACAGCAAATGTTCAATTTGATGACCATTAATTCCGTTACATAGCGTGCATCTATGAACCACGTTCTTTTTTATCCTGTTAAGATTCTGCTCTCCCCTGTGATGGTATCGAATGCTGCAAAGACGCGCTCAATAAGCTTAGGTATTGTTCCTACTGATGTTGAATAGACAAAGGATTTTACATAACCCCAGAGGAAAACTGGTGAGTTAAGGGAGCAAGCAGACCAAGGGACTGGGCATCGCTTTGCAATTACTCTATGCCTGAAGTTGACTGTGAGGTATGCACTGGCCCCACAAAGTGTGGTGAAGCACCATCGTTCTGAAACCACAAACTAATGCGCAGTCGCAAGGCAACGTCCTGCAGTTCAGGCGACGCGTTATACAAAAAGCTCAAATACCACACACCATTCAAACCGTCTGGCTAGATGCGAACAATTCCAGCCGAATGTTCACCGTGAATCTCACCTGGTAACTTCCTGTGCAAGAAGTTCGTGGATTTTCAACAGCTAAGTGGGGGCTACAGAAACTTTCTTCCACATTTCCGGCTATAGTTTCCTTATATTCAAAAATGGGTGTGAAATATTATGAGACTTGACTGCTAAGGTCATCAGTCCCTAAGCTTACACACTACTTAACCTAAATTATGCTAAAGACAAACACACACACCGATGCCCGAGGGAGAACTCGAACCTCCGCCGGGACCAGCCGCACAGTCCATGACTGCAGCACCTTACACCGCTCGGCTAATCCCGCGCGACCCTTATATTAAAATGTGTAAGATTTTGTTCTCTACAAACTACCAATTTTTAAAAAATCATTCTATTTCACCCTGTGAAAGAGAAGATTGCGCAGCGATATCACACTGGCGTGTTGTTCGTTTGTATGCACATCGTGTGACACCTCGTGTATGAAGGAAAAAAAGACAATTGTAGCAGTACGTGTCGGAATGCTGCAGCAGCACGATAGAGGCCTATTGTGACTGTAGTTCACTGTTCGTGTTGGTCGGGATCCCTCGAAAAGGCACCGTTGGGTTCAGGACCTCAACACCGTGCAGGATCTGGTGGTGGTGGTTAGTGTTTAACGTCCCGTCGACAACGAGGTCATTAGAGACGGAGCGCAAGCTCGGGTTAGGGAAGGATTGGGAAGGAAATCGGCCGTGCCCTTTCAAAGGAACCATCCCGGCATTTGCCTGAAACGATTTAGGGAAATCACGGAAAACCTAAATCAGGATGGCCGGAGACGGGATTGAACCGTCGTCCTCCCGAATGCGACTCCAGTGTGCTAACCACTGCGCCACTTCGCTCGGTCGTGCAGGATCTGAACGGCCCCACGCGACTAGCACACGAGAGTATAGACATATTGGTCACTCGGCTGTGCATCATCGTACAGCCATGGAACGTAAACTTGTCAGAATATTGGCTTCCCTTTTGGAAAAGAAGTGTCCATACAGACAGTGTGATTACGCCTCCAGGATCACTCACTGTCCCCAAGACGACCTGTGTTAAGGTTTCCCCTGATGTTGCACCAGACAGAGGCGACATACAGTGGTGCAACCCAAACACTACAATGGACACAGTAGTGCCAACACGTCCCCTCTTAAGACGAGTCCCTGTTCGGCTCAAGGAACAAAGAAAGATTAGAGTTCAATGCTTCGTCGGCAGCGGGGTTATCAGAGACGGAGCACATGCGCAGATGACGGTAAGATATAAAAGAAACTCGGTATGTCCTTTCAAAGGAACCAGCCTTGAATTTGCCGTAATAGATTTAAGAAAATCGGATGGTAGGACGGCATCTTGAACCCTCGTCCCTCGAGTGCGAGATCAGAGTGCTGACCGATGCACCGCCTCGCTGCTAGTTCCGAGGACGACAATACAATATCCATGTGTGCAGGCTCCGAGAGAACGAAAGCTGCCACACTGCACGCACTATCGTCTTAGGAAGCCGGCACCTGTCGTAATGGTATAGGATGCCAGTGAGTACACAACACGATTACCTGTGATTTACCGGTAATCTGGATGACAGCCGTTATGTTCCCTACATGTTAAGACCCATGGCTGTGCCCTGCGTTCTATACCTGTGTAAGTCTAAGAAACTCTAGACAGATCAACAAAGACTGTGATTTATTGCTCCATTTCAATGTTTACACGGCCTTTTTGAAGCTCCTCCCATCCTCCTTGAACGCACTTTTTGTAGCAACTCTGTCCTGGAACTCATGGTGCCGGCCATTCTCTGTCAGGTCACTTTCTTTGAGCACTGCTTTAGAGTTCTCAAATTAAAAGCCCCGAAGCTTTGCCTTTAGTGCTGGTAATAAAAAAAATCGCAGGATGCAATGTCGGGATTATAAGGTGGATTCAGTACAAGGGTAATGTTGCATTGAGCCAGAAACTTCATGACTTGATTTGCAACATGACGCTGCCCATTGTCATGATGAAGTCTCCACACAATCCGAGAAAGTTCTGGTCATTTCCTTGCAGTGTACTTCCTCGGTTTAGTCGATACTGACGTGTAGTACGCTGATGTGACGGTAGTGTGAGGGGGAACTATATGCTGGTATCATTCCCCGACAGTAAAAAAATGTGATTATCGTGACTTTCCCTGCAGATGGAACAGCTTTCGCCTTTTTTGCTGTTGGAGATCCTGGCGATTTCCACGCTGTGCTGCTTCGTTTTCCTTCAGGATCCTAATGATGCAGCCACAACTGACCGCCAGTGATATTCCATTCCAGAAACGCAACCCCTCCATCAGCGAAGAGACGCAGCACCTCACGGCTTTTCTCCCTTCGCACAATATTGTTCAGGAGTCAACAGACATGGCACCCAACGGGCGCAAACACGGGTCATGTGGAGGTGATCATGCATAATCATAAAGACAGTGCCACATCAAATTCTCAACACCTTACTCAGTTTATGTAATGTTATCCGCCAGTACTCACAGACAATCACAGCAGCTGTGTTAATATTGATTTTAGTAACAGCAGAAACCGATACAACACGTAGGCATTCTTGAACAGGCAGTTCATCTGCACCACAAGATTGCTGCAGCTTGTAAGTTTCAGTGGCTGTATGGTTTAAGAGAACACATAATTATATTGCGTCCCTCACGTCACCTCCAATGTTTGGTATGAGAAATTGACATTATACATAAAAACGAGTTCTTTTCAAATGCTCATGGAACATCTGGGACACCATCATACGAAATCTACAAGAAAAATTCAGGTTCAGTCTTTGTTGATCAGTCCTCGAATAATTTCGTGGCTGCGTCAGTGGGTGGTGTTTCTTGCTGCTATGTAAATCAGAAAGGACTTCCTGTATTTGGGGGAGAGAGACTTTTCTCCAGCCTGGAGGAGATGAGCAGGTCTTTCGATGATTCTCTAATCATATTGATACGCATTGAAATAAAAATATTGATTTTTTTATCATTCGAGGTAGATTACGCTAACTCACCACACGAAACAATTTACTGTGGACCTTGATTATTCTCCGAACATTCACACAAACGTCATATTCAATCACTGTAAAGAGTCGCATTTCCTTCCGTTCCACCCTCGTCATGAATCTTGTACACCACAGAGCACCAAAATATCAGAACTGCTTTTTGAAGGACATCATCTTTACGCCAATGACTGTTGTAAGTTTTTATTACACACTAATGCAATTTCGGCCTTAGGCCATTATCAAGTGATATTACGGCTGTGAGCCACCTCAACGTAATGTAATCTGACACATTTTCAAAAAAAAAAAAAACTTATAACTGTGAATCCCAGCTACAAGTGTATCAGAACTGCAATGCCCATGTCATGAAAGGGGAGCAGAGACCGACATTGACACTCCAAGTGGCCTTGCAGAGAACTTAGAATTTGGGAAAATGTGGTGCGATAATGTGTACCCTTGCATTGCGAAATACGAGTAGTAAGTGAAAGTGAAACTTCCTGGCAGATTAAAACTGTCTGCCTGACCGAGACTCGAACTCGGGGAAAGGCAAATGTCCCGAGTTCGAGTATCGGCCCGGCACACAGTTTTAATTTGTCAGGAAGTTTCATATCAGCCCACACTCCGTTACAGAGTGAAAATCTCATTCTGGAATAGATGACAGTATTCCGGCACGAACGCTGGTCCAACTGAGACGCCAGGTGGAAATGACATGGCAAGCCGTTCCACAGGACTACATCCAGCATCTCTACGATCGTCTCCATGGGAGAATAGCAGCCTGCATTGCTGCGAAAGGTGGATATACACTGTACTAGTGCCGACATTGTGCATGCTCTGTTGCCTGTGTCTATGTGCCTGTGGTTCTGTCAGTGTGATCATGTGATGTATCTGACCCCAGGAATGTGTCAATAAAGTTTCCCCTTCCTGGGACAATGAAATCACGGTGTTCTTATTTCAATTTCCAGGAGTGTAGTTTATCCGTGGGTCTGGTAATAAAGTAGTTATTTGTAAAATCCAGCATTACAATTTCGACCATATGGCTGTTATCAAGTGGAAATTATGATCCTTATTACGACCTTCTTGTCCTTATTGTACTCTCTGAATTGCACTGTAAATGTTTTGCTCATTTCTGCTTAATTTTTGGTTTCATCCATAAAATTGTGAGAGGTAAATGACTCTATATTTGTTTTTGTTACATATCAAATACAAGCTTGTTTCGTCGCATAGTGTTATGTGAACTCACATCTATTTATTACTACTTACTAATTTGCGTGTGGGTAGCTCGATTTAAATGCATTTTAAGCACGTTCCTCGTATTCTACGCTATTTTTGTTCACACCCGTTTTACGTACTCTTGCATTTAACAGAGGCCACAGAGATTTTCAAGGACTTCTGCTACAATGTACTCTTTGTAGTTGCTGTTAAAAATGTGTGGCCGGCCGCGGTGGTCTCGCGGTTCTAGGCGCGCAGTCCGGAGCCGTGCGACTGCTACGGTCGCAGGTTCGAATCCTGCCTCGGGCATGGATGTGTGTGATATCCTTAGGTTAGTTAGGTTAAGTAGTTCTAAGTTCTAGGGGACTGATGACCACAGCAGTTGAGTCCCATAGTGCTCAGAGCCATTTTTGAAAAATGTGTGAAAACATTCGCGTAACCACTGTCACAATTTTAGCATTTGCAAGGGAGAATGCCCAAGACTACGAAATATACTCATCTACAGCTATATTCATAGTCTGGAAGCCACTGTGAAATGCATGGCACTCAGGTCCAAGAAGCAACACCATTCAAAGCAGACGTGCATGCTCATTCCATGACAAGACGCAATAAAAGCTGACCAACATTACTGTCAAAACCAGCTAACGTTCTCCTTTAAGTACGAGAAAGTACGGAAAATGAATGTAAACAAAAATAAAGTAGAAGTATCTATATGAGTTTCTGTCTCAATACGAGCCTCATAAAAACCGCCGACCAGCACTATTCACGAATGCTACGGTTTTAAAGCACGTCCACACTATGCCAATGAACGGTAACGATGACCTTCGCACATCGACTGCCCCTACTCGCAACTGAAACGCATTGAGTATATGTATCCATGTAGAGCGTATGTGTACAACATCAGACTGAGCTAGTCAAGTGATGCTGGGACGACGCAGCTTGTCTACAATTTGCGGCAATAGCGTGACTTTAATATTACACGAATTTACCTTCTTGTACATACATTTCTGCACGTATGAGTTTCAATAACAGCTGCGGTGCAGTACTGTCGTAGCTACGGATGTAAAAAGTGTGTGAAAGGAGGACCACTTGCTTTCATAGGTATCTACTAAACATGCATAACTTTAACATATTGATAAGAGGCACTTTAAAGGTTAAAAAATATAGAGGCACGGTATTATAGAGTCTTGTTATGTAAAGGTAATTCAACGATTTTATGGCTATGTCCTTACGTGGCAGGTGCTATATAAATTTGGAAGCGTGTTACGTAAACTGCCAGTCAGTGTATACATACTGGTGTTACGATAATGTGCAGATAAAATTTATACATGACTATCTGATTAATCTCCTCTAGTTCATGCAGGTTCACAAATCCTTGTGTGTGTCTAAGTTTTTCTGTATGAGGCTGTTTCCTATACAGTGCCATTGTAACGTAATTAGGCTAATTATAACAGATTCGACAATATGAATCAGTACAGCACAAAATGTAAAAAAATATTGTTGGCTGTCACCTCTTATTCCGTTACAGAAAAATCGTAAATCAAGTGGAATCTGAGCTACGATACTGTGGCGAATAAGCACAATTTCATTGCTCTTCACATCTTTAAGCCGACTTCAGTTCCTGGTATCAAATTGTTAAGATGTCTGTAAGATGCGTATACAAGGTTTCACGTCACTTCTGAAAGTAATCTGTCTGTACCAGCAAGGTAACGAAACTTAAAACACGGTAAGCGCTATATAGGTTAAAATGCGCCCTCCCAAAATCACGTGACATAAGTTGTAGAATTCTCGTTCTGCGCGTACGAATGCTCTTTCCAAAGATATTTCACGCGCTATGCTTAAACGCTACGATCACGCATCTGCAATACCGCACCAGAGAGATATTTTTCCACTGGCTAGGAGAATGACGCCGACTTACCACGACGTAAAAGAATAAGTAAATATAGCACAGAAAATAAATATCCATAAATCATGTTCCATGAGAGGATGCAGTCTCCTTATACGATGATGTTTTCACAGTGGAGGAGAGATATTATTGGCTTATATCATCCACATAGGGAAAAGCGTTCTTAGGGTATCTTAACACTTAAAAACAACTTCAATGAATTCGGCTGACAACTGTTTTCAATTCGAAGTGAGACATTTTTTCAACAGTTGCCAACAGTTGCTTGAAACCGCGAATTTGACAAACTAGTTTGTAGTTTATGATCAACTACCATAAACACGGCAGAGGTGGGCGACTGGTGGGTGCATGCGCATTGCCGTGTCCTCTGCTTTGTTTCTTTCGTGTGCTTATACAGGGTGTTTATAAATGAATATCGAGGTTTTAACGCTTTATAATATTTTTTAAAATACTAACAGTTATAAATGATATGTCACATGAAAGAGCAACTGAAACAGTTTTACCAAGAACCTTATAAATGTTCAATGTAGCATCATTTGTCACAAGGCACACATCAAGTCTATAGCCAAGTTCTTCCCAAACGTTGATAAGTTTGTCTTTAGTTATTGTAGCAACAGCTGCTTTTTCTTAATTGAGGGAGGTCTGCTGGTAGCGAAGACACGTACGCACGATCCTTAATGAAGCCCCACAGGAAAAATCACGTGGCGTTAGGTTGGGTGAACATGGAGGCCATGCAAAGCAAGCCCTGTCAGTGGGCCCCTTGCGGCCTATCCAGCGCTTGGGTACGGAGTGCGGCGGAAGCATTGTGCGCTGGTGCCAAACACAACTGTTTGAATTGCTCTTTCATTTGACATATCATTTATAACTGTAAGTTCAATGTAATAAATATTATAAAGCGTACACCTTGTACAATTACGGCTCCCGAGTATTTACTTTTACAAAATACTTGAGTGCATTCACGATAACCCAACACACTGTAGGCACAGTTTCACTAATCTTGGCCAATTATATTTACTGTAGGCACAGTTTCACTAATCTTGGCCAATTATATTCGACGAGACTACGTTAAACTTGTATAACTGTCACTATAGCAAAGGCTGTCGGTATAGGCGTGTAAGCCCTCGTCCCACAATGCCCGACATGGGAGTATCATCCTTTCTGCACTCACTACGCCATATGAGCAGTGGCGGGTGAATGACACTACCTGATGAAAAGCAGCCGAGTAAGTTGTTGCACTGGTGATACTGTAGCTCGAAAATCTGTGTATTTCTGTTGAATAAGTGGTGCTATTGGCCTCAAGAGTTCTTAGAGTTGTCCACATATCTTTATGAAAAGATTCTTGAAACCTTGCTTGTCTTCACTACAGAACTCCTTCAATAAAAAATTATAAGTTCCATAGGTTTTTCTTTGTAAGAAAAACTTTCTGGATCACGTGCACTTTTTTTTGGGTTGATTTTCGTGACGTGTCTGCACATTTAGAATCCATTTTCTTTTCTGTAATAATAATAATAATAATAATAAAAGCTAATGTGTGTTTACAAGTGCTTGAAACTATTGTCGACATTTTGCAGCAATTGACAATAGCTGTAAGTTTGCCAAACTCACAATAGTTGCGAGTTCGCGAAACTTACAACAGTTGTGTGTTTTTGTTTGCTGGAGGTGATTTTCAGTGTGAAGGTACTTTTACACACCGAGAAAACCCTCTGTTATTCTAGCAAACGTCTATACTCCAAGCGCGCATTTCGCTACCATACACCACGTGAGAGATTCAGTATAAGAAAGCCATCCACTACCTGATAGCCGCGAATCAAGAGCGCCACTTAGAAAACATTAATCGAATCTTACTCCGCGAGCCTCTCAGAGAACTTGGCCCTCCGACTGACACGGTACGCTTACAGGCTACATCGTCGAACCTCCAGCGGAATTGGCTGGAGTCAATCTTTTAAGACTACCACTTACCTCCGCGAAAAAGGGCTCCTTCCCTCGTCGTCTGATTCCCGCTGCGTAAATGGCATTACAATCACAGGCAGTGGATTTCCATACGACTCAGAGATAACCACACGAGAGCGCCTCTAGACGAACGCGGGACTGCGCCGACAGAAGGCCGAGAGGGGAGTGCGGCCCACACTCACACACAGAGCAGACCAGAGCGGTCGGCGGTTCGCGCGGAAGCGGCGCAGCAGGCGAGGCTGCGAGGTGCGACCGAGGCGGCATTATTCAGCGGAGGCCAATTTGTTCGCATGGGAGAGAGGCGGGTTCCTCAAAGGCGCAAGACGGGGGCCGCTCTCCCGGCAAACGTAATCAGCCGCCAGTCTGGGGAGGGAGGCCCGATCAGCTCGCCAAATCGCGTTTCCTTCGCCTCTCCGGGGACGCGGCTCTATCTGGGTCACCGTGACCCTCGCTGCGAGTCTAGCCTCCTGCCGATTCTTCTCTCATCTTCCCTCTGTTACTCGACTCACTGCCAGACTAGTGCAAAGGCTGTCGGTACAGGCGTGTAAGCGCTCGTCTCACAATACCCGACAGCCTTTCTGCACCAACTACGGTGGGGGGGGGGTGGGGGGGGGTGGATGGCACTACCTGATAAAAAGTACCCGAACATCCCTGGCCAGTAGATGCCACGAGAGGCGCCCCCACCAACATACGAGCGGCGTTCAAAAACGTTCAAATGTGTGTGAAATCTTATGGGAGTTAACTGCTAAGGTCTTCAGTCCCTAAGCTTGTACACTACTTAATCTAAATTATCCTAAGGACAAACACATATACCCATGGCCAAGGGAGGACACGAACCTCCGCCGGGACCAGGCGCAAAGTCCATGACTGCAGCGCCTCAGACCGCTCGGCTAATGACGCGCAGCGAGCGGCGTTCAGTAAGTAATGCATCACAATTTTTTTGAAAGGTTGGTTTTATTCAGGATTCTAGTACACCATATTATTCCCCACTCTTTTGGCTACAAAACCCTATTTTTCAACATAATCTCCGTTCAATGCGTCGGCCTTACGCCACCTTACTAGGAGGGTCTGTGAGCCCGCGAGGTAGCACTGTACTGGAGTCGGAGCCAGGGTCTTGCTGCACCAATAACCTCCCCACCATCCAGATACTGCTTTCCACGGATTCGGGCAAAGAGATGGAAGTCGAAAAGTGGGAGATGTGCGGCATAGGGTGGATGAGGAGGAACAGTCCAAAGAACTTTTGCGAGCTCCTCTTGGGTGCGCAGACTTTATTAGGCCTTGTATTGTCTTGAAGAAGGAGAAGTGTTTGATAGCGATCCGTCCATCAGCTCGAATAAGAGTGTCCGCAGGTTCCAACATTGCTAGGTCCGACCGGCCGGCATGCGGGAGCTCGGACAGGTTTTTGCGACCTTGTTGCGGTGATGACGGTTGCCTCGTCCAATGACTCATCGAGCTTTTGTTAGCTGCCAGATCTTGTAAGGTGGCAGGCAAATCCAACACCTTCCATGAAAACCCTGACATGATAGGCAAATCCAGTAGTATGTCACATAGCTCCGAAGAAATCATGACATTAAATTAACCAAAGTAATACGAGTAACGGGTGGGCAACTGGAATACCACAGACTAACACAAGAATGTCTAAATGCATGTCATACCTTCCCACCGTGAGACAGACGCAGTTCCGAGGGGAGAAACGAGAACAGAAGCCGAGAGCAGATCTGTGTTAAACTGAAGGCCCTACGATAAGGGACGGATACCCACGTTTCCAGCTAACCGCTAGGTCCACCCCCAGCCCATGTTAAAAGCCAGAGCCCTCCAGAAAAACAGTATAGATCTTACGATAACACGAAAAGGGCCACACCACCCGCAAGTTTTAGCGTGAGACTTATTCGCGTCTCTGTTACATTAGGACCACCCCCCCAGCCCATGTTAAAAGATAGAGCCCTCCAGAAGAATAGTATATATCTTACGATAACGCTAAAAGGACCACACCAGCTGAAAGTTTTAGCGTGAGACTTTTTCGCGTCTCTGTTACGTTGCAAACTTTAAAAACATTGCCCCACCACGAAAAGTATAACGTTTGTCATTGCATAGACAGAATTTTTGTAGGCGGAGCTTAAGGTTAACATTGAGACCCTGATTGGTCAGATGAAAACACAGCCAGATAGTTTTTTTAAACCAACTTCGGTAAATTATAGTAAGGAGAAGTTAGGAAAAGTTGCTTCCGAGACGGCGAGGTGAGCGGAGCTGCGCCGGCCGCCGCCCCTGACAAACACCGACAAGGTAATGAACGCACACGATGCCGCATTTTTGAGCGCATAAGGCATCACTCAGAACTGCAGAAGTCTCATCTGTTACACCTCCTTTTTGCGTAATACTAGTGTCGATCGTCAATTAAAGCTCATGGTGTTCACATTTGCCACTTGAAGTAAAAATCTGAAAAGCGATGATTTTTCTGTTATATAGTTATTGAGAAACCACATCAGTCACTGTAATTTACGACAAGTTAGATAAGTAATTAAAGATAATTGAGGGTCACTGTAGACCATTTTGATAGTTTTCTCTCTTGTGAAACTTAATTTAAACCCAGATTATAGATGTGATATGGCATAGGTCATCCTTCGATCCATTGTAGGACTTGGAAACCCATTCACATATTCGTTCACATTTTTGTTGAACGCAGTTGGTTTTTACCATCCTGTATTAAAACATTTCCTTTTATTAACAGTGCAATTTATAAACAATGTTTTGTGAATAAAATTTCCAATGGTAAACTTAACTGCTTTTTCGACGTTATTTTACCAGCTAACTAAAAATAGGAATGCCTTGAACCCCTTCCACTAAATTTAGTTAGTATTAAGATTCTTTTACAGGGAGTGCAGTGGAGCTGACGCTGAAATCATTAAGTATTTGGTTATATCATCGCTAGTCTCACTGAACTCTTCTGAATTCTATATGTCATGTGTGGTCTGGCGTTTCCTTACCAGCAACAGGTCCCAGGTTCAAACTAGTCAGTTCCCTAAAAAACACGCTCAGAGCGTCGTTGCGCGAAAGTGGTAGCGAGACACGATATAGTACAAACAGACACCACGCAGAATGTTAGAATCTCGGTAGACGTTCTGCAAGCTCCTTAATGACAGCTCTTTGATTGCGAAGCACCTCCGTTACAGACGACGTTTTTAAGGCTGTGTATAGCGCTGCCACCTATCGGAGCTTCATGAAGCTATAGGGGATGACGTCGTCGATTTCGGAGAGTGGATGTAAAAAATCGCATTAAATCAACGGGGGGAAACAGTGGAGAGTTCCAAAGTGCTATAAGCAGTCCAACTAGCACAATGACTGTCCCTAGCGAGTTAAAAAGAATAGGGTGAAATGATTGTGTGCCGTCGCGGCGGTATGCCCGATCGTTGGGCCTCCGATTGGTGTTTCTTTCTCCGTTGCCTCCCGGCGGCGGGTGGCGCCGTCTCTGCCCAGTGGCGAGTGTGCGGGCAGTCAAGTTCGGGCGCGAGCGGCGCGAGCATTGCCTTTTGCGTCGGGCGGTGGGTTCCTCCGCGCTGTCACTGGCCGGGGCTGCTGCTACCTGCTGCTCCCCGGGTCGGTGGTCGGAGTCGTCGCCTGATTACCAGCTTTCCTGCCCTTTCTGACTGCGCCTTGCTGAGGCCTGGGTGGCGATACTTGTGCAGGATCATCGTTCACGCGCCGATTTCCCTGGACCGCGCCTTGAAAGGAACTTGTGGCTGTGCTGCTCCCGGATGTAGTTTACAGGGGAGTACTTTTCCGTCCTCGGAAGTATGGTGCTGTTTGCGTGTTTCAGCGTGCTATGGCCGGATGAAGAAGATTATCTTCGTTGTTATGATTGTGTCGGAAACGTGGGCAAACCCCAGTCTTCGTGTTTCACGGCTTTCTGTGGGGCGATGTACCTTACTTAGTGTGTTTTTCTTGGCGTTATATTGTGCCGTTGCAGAACTTTTTTTAACATTTCCCCTACGCAATCTTCTGCAGAGTGCCTTTGGATCCTGTAGCCTGTAAATTTGCTTGTTTCAAGATCTGAGGTTTTGGGGGATAATTGATTAAATTATGTTTTGGAATTTATGAGATTCAGTGTGTTTGGGTTTTTGCTGTCCTCTGCCCGTACGACTTCCCGTTTCGTCGCCCGGGTGATGCTGAGGAGATTAGATTAGGAAATGAGACACTTAAAGTAGTAAAGGAGTTTTGCTATTTAGGAAGTAAAATAACTGATGATGGTCGAAGTAGAGAGGATATAAAATGTAGACTGGCAATGGCAGGAAAGCGTTTCTGAAGAAGGGAAATTTGTTAACGTCGAGTATAGATTTATGTATCAGGAAGTCGTTTCTGAAAGTATTTGTATGGAGTGTAGCCATGTATGGAAGTGAAACATGGACGATAACTAGTTTGGACAAGAAGAGAATAGAAGTTTTCGAAATGTGGTGCTACAGAAGAATGCTGAAGATAAGGTGGATAGATCACGTAACTAATGAGGAGGTATTAAATAGGATTGGAGAGAAGAGAAGTTTGTGGCACAACTTGACTAGAAGAAGTGATCGGTTGGTAGGACATGTTTTGAGGCATCAAGGGATCACAAATTTAGCATTGGAGGGCAGCGTGGAGGGTAAAAATCCTAGAGGGAGACCAAGAGATGAATACATTAAGCAGATTCAGAAGGATGTAGGTTGCAGTAGGTACTGGGAGATGAAGAAGCTTGCACAGGACAGAGTAGCATGGAGATCTGCATCAAACCAGTCTCAGGACTGAAGACCACAACAACAACACAACAACGCCCGGGGGTCGTACGGGAAGTTTAAGGTGGGTGAATTTTGGTAGTTTCCGTCCAGTGGTTCGGTGTGCCCCGTGACTTTTTTTTTTTTTTTTTTTTTTCGCGCCCTGCCTGTCCTATCTCCCTGGCTTAAAGTTGGCTCCTCTGTTCCCGTCAGCGAGTGTGTATGTGGGCGACGGTGATCCTTTCCTGACTTGTTCACCGTTTCTTGCCGACTTCTCTGCACAGGCTGCCTAATTTGTAATTTGCTCTGTGCCATGGTATAGTTGCTTCAAGTTGGTTCGCACACTCCACTTGGTAATGAAATCTGCGCACCTCTGAGATTGAATAATATTTTGAACTATTGTAAGCTGCGGTTGTCACCGTGTGTGTTAACTTTTAACTTGTATTTGAGTTTTTGTGTGATTGTATTTTGTTAACTGAGCTTATTTTATCTTACCTACTGCTGCGACGTCAGAAAATTTTTTAACAATCATAAACTAATCTTACCTGTGAAGCCATATTTGTGGAGACTTGTGATTGAAATTTCATTGTTTTCGCAGCTTGCCCTTAGCTACTGTATTAAAAATGTTTGTTGTTTTGACTAATCGCAGCTGCTTGCCTTAAAGAACTAAAGCTGATTTGAAAGATTGAGAATTAGTGTAACTGTTTACTCCAATAAAGCTACTCTGTTAAAAGAAAAATTTTGGTGCTACAATTTGTTTCCCCCTTGTTCACCTATCACGGCTCAGATCGGACAAAAACTTACGAAAAATTGGTCAGTAGAAATCCGATGTAACTTATGTTAAACCGTAACTCACATTAACTATCAATATTATGAACAACAGTAAGCTAGAAAACGATTTTCTCACATCAGCGATTATTGTCACACACAAAAACAAGTACCTCAAACGGTTCAAATGGCTCTGAGCACTATGCGACTTTACTTCTGAAGTCATCTGTCGCCTAGAACGTAGAACTAATTAAACCTAACTAACCTAAGGACATCACACACATCCATGCCCGAGGCGGGATTCGAACCTGCGATCGTAGCGGTCACGCGGTTCCAGACTGAAGCGCCTAGAACCACTCTGCCACAACGGCCGGCCATGACAAATTACTTTAAAATATAATGAAAGCAAAGGTGACAATAGTATTATTATACACAATTTTTGTGTACAACAGATAGTATAATTCTGACTGAAATCCCAGTGGACAAGAATTAAGAAACAAGGAAAATCTGGATAAATGACTAAAACTTAGGTTCCAAGTATCTCCGCTATCGGAGATCAACGGCTCTTCAGCTAATGTCTAGCTGAAAGTCAGCCAAAGTGAACACAGTGTTCACACTAAAATTTCCGTTTTGGCGTTGTACGGAGCGTGATGAGCCTTGTTCTACACTTGACGCTGTTTCAGAGAAGAGTCCCCAAAGCTTTCGGTATTGTGGCTTTCGTAGCAGACTGTCCCCCATTAGTGTTTTTTTGTGCTTCACGTCACAGCTTATTCAGACCAATGGGAGCGTTCCTTTCATCTTGTGGAAACTACCCTTGACAATCACAAAGAGCTTGCCTTTAAACTGCTTTGAAACATCGCCCCTTTTTCTCCTTCCGAGTTTATTTCGGCCAACTGGACACTTTGTGCCCGTTCCTGACCCCTAAAAGTTACACGCGTACATCACGAGTGTACTACAGGCCTTTCACGTGATCAACTTCATATGTGGTCTGTTTGTATCCATCTGGAAATTCCCCAACGCAGTTTTCTAAAGAATGTCTCCGTCGCAAGCAGGGCTACCTACTCCCCTCGCTGTATCGCCCAGTGTATTCGTTGTCTCACTCACTGCGGGTCACCAACCCCTGTTAGAATCCTTCCATTGTATGTGGGCCATGACAGATCGTGTCTGCCCCCAAACTAAAATGTTTCTTCCAACAGCTGTTTTCACCTTTTGCTCATTAACATGCAGAGTTTGGCTTCGACGTGTTAATACCGTCAAACTGAGTGTCATCCCTTTGCATTATATACTGTACATTTTGATGGGACATCTACATCTACATTTACATTTATACTCCGCAAGCCACCCAACGGTGTGTGACGGAGGGCACTTTACGTGCCACTGTCATTACCTCCTTTTCCTGTTCCAGTCGCGTATGGTTCGCGGGAAGAACGACTGCCGGAAAGCCTCCGTGCGCGCTCGAATCTCTAATTTTACGTTTGCTCTCTCTAACTTTACATCTGCTCAGTATCGTCGAAGTATGTCAGGTGACATATCCTTCTACTTGTTACACCATATAAAATCTCATATAAGGTGTGAAATTAACATTCATTCAAGATGTCACCTTACAAAACTTAATTTTATGTTTGCATCCACTAATATTTTTCTGTTACACTTTTGACAGGTAATGAATTCTATGTAAGTTCTGTAACCTCCCACTGTATTTGTTTCTGTATGAAATTTAGCCCAATTTTACCACCCACTCCACGTCCCCACAAACTGTTATCCATTTTAATCTCCAATGCTAAGCTTTGATTAAACAGAACCTAATTTGAACTCAACTGTAACTGATCTGAACGCAACTTGTCTTTATAGTAAATGTGCAACCAACGTAAAATTATTGTCTGGCCCTAATCAAAATTTCCACTTACCTCGCATCACAACAACATTGTTGAAGATTTCTCGAAAGAACAACAGGAAGCAGGCAGCGGCTAAGCTACGTTTCTATTTCTAGATAAAATTTGCAATTGTTACATACCACTCGTTGACGACAGGAAGGCATCCGGCCACCCTCTGCAACTAACACTGCCAAATCAATAGTAGAACCCAGACCAGGCAGCCGCTGGAGCAGGATCCAGATACAACAACATACCACATGTGATAGTGCATAATGATAAACAGTGGGGCGGGAAGAGTAACTATTCCAAGACAACGCTCGGTTAGCTGTGCGGTCTAGTGAATGGCTTTCCAGATTGGGAAGGAGCCCTGGTGCCCGGCACGAATCCGCCTGGCAGCTTTGTGTCGAGGTCTGGTGAGCCGGCCAGTCTGTGGATGGTTTTTAGGCAGCTTTCCATCTGCCTCGGCGAATTCGGCTTGTTCCCTTTATTCCACATCAGCTACACTATGTCGGCAATTGCTCCGGAAACAAGTTCTCCATGTACGCGTACACCACCATTACTGTGCCACACAAAGATAGGGGTTACACTCGTCCGGTAAGACATTCCCTGGGGAGGGGGGGGGGGGGGGGAGGGAGGGGGAGGTGTCCACCGGGGGCCGAACCGCACAATAACTCTGACAGAGTGGTCTGGTGTGGGGTGGCGGAGGGGTGAAGTGGATTGTGGTAGTCGTCATGGAGTTGTGGACCATACAATACAATACAATATTTATTCAAAAAGACTGACAAAAACTTGGCGATATCTTCACACATAACGTACGTCTGAACAATACTATGCGTGGCCCGCGGTATTCCATCTGCATCGGCGAATGTGGGCTGATTCCCCTTATTCCGCCTCAGTGCCACTATGCCGGCGAATGCTGCATAAACACTGCCTCCACGTACGCGTATACCATATTACTCTACCATGCACACATCTGAGGTTACACTCGTCTGGTATCAGACGTTCCTCGGTGAGGGGGGGGGGGGGGGGGAGTGAATGGGGTGCAACACTGGGGGCCAAACTGTACAATAACCCTGGGTTCGGTGTGGGGCGGCGGTAGGGTGGGTGGACTGCTGTGGCCTGTTGTGGGATTGTGAACCTTTGAGGGCGAAGGCAGGGCGAAGCCTCTCCATCGTTTCTAGGTCCCCAGTTAAATACAGACATAGACCTACTATGCTTAACAAACTGAACGACTCAGGAAAATAGGATAGTCTTTCTCTGAGCTCTGAGCAAGTGAACGAAGTTAACTAGCTCCTAATAATCATTTCTAAAAATAAGGTGCACAGTGCTGCAGTCTTACCTCAAACTTCTCCTTTTCAAAAAATGATAATGTTATTCAAAATTTATATTCCTTACTCTTTCCACTATACACTTCTTCGTCTGACAATCACAAGTCAACACAGCACTACAGAATACGTCTATCATCCACAACACTTCAACAAAGCATGTATCAGACTGCCCAGAGGCAAAGATTGCGCCATAATAAGACCAAAGATTGTTTAACAGTAACGTAACTTGTTCCCTCTCTGACGTGCACATCGACAACATGCAAAACTCAAAATGACATGACCGCCTGACAGTGGTAATGGCAAAAAGATATTTTTATGTAATTTAATTACAATCTAACAATTTTCCGATTTATTTTTCATTTTTGTACTGTGAAGCATTGCTTCTTGCCAGATTTCATGATTCTAAGTCAACGGGATGTATCCTATAGGCTTTGGTGAGTTTGAGCGTATCAGAACATCTGACTTAAATGGCTGTATTCTTTAATTGCATTAACTTAGAAGTTTGAATTTCTTACACCGCCAAGAGACCATAGACTTTGGTACAGGACATGAATTTCAACTTGATATGTCTACACTTTCTTGGGAAAAAGAGCTCTTAGCGGACAAACTGACAGTCGGATAAAACTTGACAACAACAGTTTACTTCTTCTGATATAATTATAGATTAACAATTTTCGGATTTTTTCCTTTACTTGTGCACGAAACCTTCCTTCTTGCCAACTTTCGTGATTCTAGGTTATGGGACGTGTCCAACAGGTTTAATGAGTACGATCGCGAGTATCAAAATTTGTAACATTAATGGCTGTATCTTTTGAAAGCATTGACTTGGAAGCTTGAATTTCTTAGACGACCAAGTTACAGTAGATCTTAGTACGTTACATAAATTTTAGCTTGTTACGTCCACCCTTTCCCGAGAAAAAGGATGCTTAACAGTCATAGAGACAGATAAGGATTCTGTTTTAACGGACTGACATACGGGACGCTAAGAAAAGGTTGGAGCCTAGGAACGATAAAGACAATCGCAGCTCTTAATGACTGTCTACGTCGTCGAAAATTTGTGCATAAAAATGGAATCAAGAACTTGCCTGAACACCTCGAAGTATATCATTGGAACCTACAGGTTTCGGATATCCAATTTGACTTGTCACCTTTCTGCAGCGTGTTTGTTTGGGGACAGCAAACTGGTAAAGAGTGTGTGAGCAACAATATAGGGTTTCCAGCAGCCACTACGCACTCCGTGGAGTGCTGATTCGTTAGACTGCGTAATCTGTATTACAGCTTTCACAGCAATAGGCGCTGGGTGTATCTCGCCGCCGGCCCGCTGCGGTCGCGCAGGACTCAGCCGCTGTTTACAAGGCTGGTGCGGCTCTCGTGCCGATATTTATTTCGGCCCTGCGGCGCTAATCTGCGCCTCTGGCCAGATAGCGTCAAGCGTTATGTATGGCTCCGCGGTCGGCTTTTGTTTGCTGTCCGAAAAGTGTCGACGGGACGCGTCGGCAGATCGTTAAAACAAAAGCCGAGCGCGTTATCCGCCGCCTGCCGACTCCCGCGACATCTCGCGGCAGCGACAATAAACAAGGCTCCGCTGCCGTGAAATATAGCCCGCGACCGAAAACGTCCCCCTAGTCACAGATCGGGCGCACGCTGTTCCATCTTCGTCGCCTGTCGTTCCCAATTGCCGTCTGCAAGCGCTGATGCGGCGATCGACAGCAGGGGTGGCTCTGAGAAATGTCCCGATTGCACTACGATCTCGTAACAAATTTGTAAAAGCGGAGGCTTGCTCTGATTTGTGGCACGACAAGCTTCATTTTTTGAATAACAAACGTTACCAAAAAGAAAACACAACCAGCCATTACCACAACTCCGCGATTTCCTCTCAAATTTTTATTCAACTTAAATCTAGTCCAGTTTTCGCCTCTTTTGTGACATGCAGAAGAGCAACAATGCTTTTGGTTGATTCCTGAAAACATCGGAAGACATGAGTCTAATCCTCGTACTGCAACGTTTACGACTAGTGTAAGCAGTTGATTGTACAAGTTACATTTTTTTGTACTTCTTAAAACACAGGTTCATGTACTAATTGTACACATAACCTTGGTCAGATACTGCCAGCAAAAACTTGCGATGGCTTTCAGAACATTGGCTGCTGAACAAGCCCCACCTCCCTCTCCCAGAGCAGCCAGTTTGTAGGTCATAAAAGAAACGAACATGTAATGGAATAAAGTGTTGCAATAGTGACACGAAAGTTGATACCGAGTCGCTAGACGGACAAAGTACAGCCTCTTCGCTCGTTTGTAAATACACTACTGGCCATTAAAATTGCTACACCACGAAGATGACATGCTACAGACGGGAAATTTAACCGACAGCAAGAAGATGCTGTGATATGCAAATGATTAGCTTTTCAGAGCATTCACAAAAGGTTCCGGTGGCGACACCTACAAAGTGCGGACATGACGAAGGGTTCCAACCGATTTCTCATACACAAACAGCAGTTGACCGGCGTTGCCTGGTGAAACGTTGTTGTGATGCCTCGTGTAAGGAGGAGAAATGCGTACGGTCACGTTTCCGACTTTGATAAAGGTCGGATTGTAGCCTATCGCGATTACGGTTTATCGTATCGCGACATTGTTGCTCGCGTTGGTCGAGATCCAATGACGTTTAGCAGAATATGGAATCGGTGGGTTCAGGAGGGTAAAACGGAACGCCGTGCTGGATCCCAACGGCCTCGTATCACTAGAAGTCGAGATGACAGGCATCTTATCACTATGGCTGTAACGGATCGTGCAGCCACGTCTCGAACCCTGAGTCAACAGATGGAGACGTTTGCAAAACAACAACCATCTGCACGAACAGTTCGACGACGTTTGCAGCAGTATGGACTATCAGCTCGGAGACCATGGCTGCGGTTGAAACTTCCTGGCAGATTAAAACTGTGTGCCCGACCGAGACTCGAACTTGGGATCTTTGCCTTTCGCGGGCAAGTGCTCTACCCCTTCTAATAATTTCCGGGTATGCAGCCGGATCCCGTCGACATTCTGCCACGATATTTCGGCCCAGAGACGTCCGGCATCATCAGGTGAGTACACAACTACTGAAGAGCCCAGGTGCAGTCGCGGTATTTATACCGATTCTCGCGCACGTGTTGACATGCGCGGCATAGCCGAGTTGTACGTGCTGCCCTCGGTGGTGAAAGTAAAAGATCATCTAGTCATTGAGTATCGAATGACGCTGTCTATTCCGCTGTGAATGTATAATTTTAATAACAGGATTCCAAGTTTTATCCAGTTGAAAGCCGTTGTCACGATTTATAAGATTATCGGCAAGACGTATTTCCACTGATTCCTTGATTACGGAATCCCAAAATCCGGAAACCGGAGCTAAAATTTTTGTTCCATTGTATTCCATTGAATGTCCCAATGAAATACAGTGCTCTGCTACTGCCGATTTTGACGGTTGCCGCAGACGGGTGTATCTTTCATGTTCTGTACATCGTTCATGGACAGTTCTTGTCGTCTGGCCAATATGTGCAGAGCCACATTCACAGGGAATTTTGTAGACGCCTGTAAATCGTCTTTAACGGATCCAACCAGGGCCCGGTTCTTTGCTGGTGGACGGAAGATAACCTTGATTTTATTCTTCTTCAGTAATCGGCCTATTTTCGACGACACATTCCCGGCGTATGGAAGAAACGCAGTTGATTTAAAGTCGTCATCAGCGTCCTCAGTGCGCTGCTTCTTGTTATGACAGTTGCGCATGGCCTTTCTTATTTGGCGTGAAGTGTAGCCATTCTCTTTAAAAACCTTCTCCAAGTGTTCTAATTCTGCGTGGAGGTTTTCATCGTCCGATATTACATGCGCTCGATGTATTAAGGTACTGAGAACGCCGGCTGTTTGTGCTGGGTGGTGGCAGCTTGACGCCTGGAGATACAGATCTGTGTGAGTCGGTTTCCTGTACACAGAATGTCCTAATGTCCCATCATTTTTACGGCATACTAGCACGTCTAGAAATGGTAAAGTGCCATCTTTTTCAATCTCCATCGTGAATTTGATGTTCTCATGTAAAGAGTTTAAATGATGAAGGAATTTCTCCAGTTCCTGTCTGCCATGAGGCCATACAACAAAAGTATCATCTACGTACCGCCAGAAGACCGTAGGCTTTAAGACAGCAGACTCAAGTGCTTTCTCCTCAAAGTCCTCCATAAAGAGATTAGCTACCACAGGGGACAAAGGGCTCCCCATGGCGACGCCGTCTGTTTGTTCAAAGAATTCGTCATTGAATAGAAAGTACGTTGAGGAGAGTATATGTTCAAACAAGGCCGTCATTTCTGCACTTAATAAGTTGCCAATAAGATATAACGATTCCATTAAAGGCACTTTGGTAAATAGTGAGACCACATCAAAGCTGACTAATAAATCCGAACTGCTAAGCTTAACTTCCTTCAAGCGACTGACAAAATCCTCGGAATTACGTATATGGTGGCAACACTTACCCACATACGGCTTTAGTAGTGAGGCCAGATATTTTGCTGTAGAATAGGTGGCAGCACCAATATTACTCACTATTAATCGTGAGTGGGGCACCATCCTTGTGTATCTTGGGAAGACCGTAGAGTCTTGGTGGTACTGCATTGTGTGGTCTCAATCTCTTGATAATTTGTTCAGGTAGAGAACAGTCGTTCAAAAGGGTAGCAGTTTTCCTTGATATTCGGCTTGTTGGGTCCTTTTCAATTCTGCGGTACGTGGAATCATTTAGCTGACAATATATCTTCTCGTTGTAGGCTTCCCTTGTCAGAAGAACTGTGGCGTTACCCTTATTCGCAGGCAGTACGACTGTGCTAGTATCTTCTCTGAGGCTGCGGAGAGCAACTCTTTCAGCTGGCGAGATGTTACTCCGTTGTGGCGCACATTTCAACAACGTTCGGCAAGATTCACGTCGAATTTCGTCTGCATTATCCGCAGGAAGACGTCTAATAGCTTCCTCAATGGAACTGATGAAATCCGTTAAAGGCAGTGAAACAGGAGTAGGGGCGAAGTTTAAACATTTCGCAAGCACTGACATCGTCGCATCGTCAAACGATTTCTCCGTAAGGTTCACCACGGATCGTCCAGAGATAGCTTCTTGCGGCTTTCGTGTTACGAGTTGGCTAAACTTCGCACTTTGCCTGTTCGTACTGTTCCTGTGAGCCCAGTCTGCCTTGGCCCAAGATACACCGTCAATCCAGTCCCAGCTAAGGGAAGAACATCTTCATATCAGCGCACATTCCGCTGCAGAGTGAAAATTTCATTCTGGCATGGCTGCGGTCATCCTTGACGCTGCATCACAGACAGGAGCGCCCGCGATGGTGTACTCAACGACGAATCTAGGTGCACGAATGGCAAAACGTAATTTTTTTGGATGAATCCAGGTTCTGTTTACAGTACCATGATGGGGTGCCATTGGTTACACGTCTCGGTCACCATGTTCGCATTGACGGCGTTTTGAACAGTGAACGATACATTTCAGATTTGTTAGGACCCGTGACTCTACCCTTCATTCGATCCCTGCGAAACCCTACATTCCAGCAGGATAATGCACGACCGCATGTTGCAGATCCTGTACGGACCTTTGTGGACACAGAAAATGTTCGACTGCTGCCCTGGCCACTACATTCTCTAGATCTCTCACCAACTGAATACTTCTGGTCAATGGTGGCCGAGAAACTGTCACAATACGACAGTCACTACTCTTGATGAACTGTGGTATCGTGTTGAAGCTGCAAGGGCAGCTGTACCTGTACACGTCATCCAAGCTCTGTTTGACTCAATGCCCAAGCGTACCAAGGCCGTTATTACGGTCAGAGGTGGTTGTTTTGGGTACTGATTTCTCAGGATCTATGCACCCAAATTGCGTGAAAATGTAATAACATGTCAGTTGTAGTATAATATATTTGTCAATGAATACCCGTTCATCATTTGCATTTCTTCTTGGTGCACCAATTTTAATGGCCAGTTGTGTACTATTTACCAATCACCACGCACTCTAAACAACACTCTATTCACAATGGCTATCGATTGTTATGTCACACAGTAGTGGAACGTAGCTAAGGACGGTAACGAGCGTAAAAATTCCGGAGTGGCACGAAGTCAACGGACTTTCGCCGATCAAGGGAGAGGCAAGTCAACACATTCGCGTCTGGCCTCTGTCACCCTGGATGAGGCACCTGGACAGCTGATTTTAACATATTCTTCGAAAATCATTGTTTTCTAACTGGGTATGCACTAAACGCACATGATGTTCCATTTGAAATGATGAAACTTGGTTTCTTTACCCTTAAAAATCTGATTTTGAAATATTAAAATTAGTAGACATAGGAAATGTTTTACTGAACTGTGTTTCTGTTCTGAAGACAAGCTTGTAAACGCCATTCTTACACGTAATGAGTGAGATATGTTTTGAAACATTCAGGCTTACAAAGAGCTACACCATAATTTTGATACCGCTACGATGCTTCTTTTTGGGTACATTTTTCTGGTCAGGAAGTCATTTCTGAAAGTATTTGTATGGAGTGTAGCCATGTATGGAAGTGAAACGTGGATGATAAATAGTTTGGACTAGAAGAGAATAGAAGCTTTCGAAATGTGGTGCTACAGAAGAATGCTTAAGATTAGATGGGTAGATCACATAACTAATGAGGAGGTATTGAATAGAATTGGGGAGAAGTTTGTGGCACAACTTGACTAACAGAAGGAATTGGTTGGTAGGACATGCTCTGAGGCATCAAGGGATCACTAATTTAGTATTGGAGATCAGCGTGGAGGGTAAAAATCGTAGAGGGAGACCAAAAGATGAATACAGTAAGAAGATCCAAAAGGATGTAGGTTGCAGTAGGTACTGGGAGATGAAGAAGCTTTCACAGGATAGAGTAGCATGGAGAGCTGCATCAAACCAGTCTCAGGACTGAAGACCACAACAACAACAACATCTTAGTAACATCGGAACACACTTCGAAAAACCCTGGCGGGTGTGGTTTTTTAAAGGCACTTTTTACTACCAGAGTTGTTTAGGAACGTTCATTTAGGCAGTACAATACTTCAAACTCTTTACTACATTACTTTCTTTTATGGATTACTTTCTTGGACAATCAGACGTACAGAGATCTAGATCAGTATCAGAATCATCAGCTTCTCTTTCTGAACTGGAATCAACGAATATTTTCTTCCAGGGCACTGAAAACACGCCACCAATGCCAAAACTCCACTGTAAGAAAAAAAAATGCAACAACCCGTTTTGCGAGGGCTGGAACTTTAATAGAGGCAACTATTTATTTACAGCTCGTACAAAATAGATACTTGTTTCAGAGTTTTACTGACCTTCAAAGTAGTCACTAGCAAACAATACTGGACGCATTAGAGAGCAGTGACATGGAAAGCTCTTTTCTGGAGTAACAGTTCAGAATTCGAAAACTACAACCTAGGACAAGACAGCGCCTCTTTCTTCTGCAGTCTACATGGATGTGGCTAGGGCCTCCCGTCATGTAGACCGTTCGCCTGGTGCAAGACTTTCGAGTTGACGCAGCTTCGGCGCCTTGCGTGTCAATGGGGATGAAATGATGATGATGATGAGAAGGACAACACAAAATCTCCGACACAGCCGGGAATCGAACGCGGGCCATGCTGTCGCGCTGACCACTCAGCTACCAGGGGCGGACGAATTTATACGCATAGTACGACCAAGACTCGGGCACAGTTCGGCTAACTTCGGCAGCCCTATCCTAGTCGGGTTCTGTTCACAGTGTGTTAAAGTGCACGATTAGTAACTTCTGTGTGTCTCTAGTTCCTGTAGATATTCACCTGTTTTCATATCCAGTCCGGCGCCAAATTTGAACTTTGATCACCATCTCTCTCTCTCTCTCTCTCTCTCTCTCTCTCTCCCCTCCCTCCCTTTCTCTCCCTTGCAACATACCGCTGTGAGCCTCGAGTTGACCTGCATCAGTCATAGCTTGCTGAGCGGCAGATCGGGTTGTAACCATACAAAAGTGCCATCGTCCAGCCATAACTGTGGGTTCTTTGACTGCCCTCGGCGATGGCTCATCTAACTACAACAAATGAAGTAATACACTACTGACCATTAAAATTGCTACACCAAGAAGAAATGCAGATGATAAACGGGTATTCATTGGACAAATATGTTATACTAGAACTGACATGTGATTGCATTTTCACGCAATTTGGATGCATAGATCCTGAGAAATCAGTACCCAGAACAACCACCTCTGGCCGTAACAACGGCCTTGATACGCCTGGGCATTGAGTCAAACAGAGTTTGGATGGCGTGTACAGGTACAGCTGCCCATGCAGCTTCAACACGATACCACAGTTCATCAAGAGTATTGACTGGCGTATTGTGACGATATCTGGAGAATGTGGTGTCCAGGGCAGCAGTCGAACATTTTCTGTATCCAGAAACGCCCGTACAGGACCTGCAACATGCGGTCGTGCACTATCCTGCTGAAATGTAGGGTTTCGCAGGTATCGAATGAAGGGTAGAGCCACGGGTCGTAACACATCTGAAATGTAACGCCCACTGTTCAAAGCGCCGTCAATGCGAACAAGAGGTGACCGAGACGTGTAACTAATGGCACCCCATACCATCACGCCGGGTGATAAGCCAGTATGGCGATGACCAATACACGCTTGCAATATGCGTTTACCGCGATGTCGCCAATCACGGATGCGACCATCATGATGCTGTAAACAGAACCAGGATTCATTCGAAAAAATGACGTTTTGTCACTCGTGGACCTGGATTCGTCGTTGAGTACTCCATCGCAGATGCTCCTGTCTGTGATGCAGCGTCAAGGGTAACTGCAGCCATGGTATCCGAACTGACAGTCCATGCTGCCGCAAACGTCGTCGAACTATTCGTGCAGATGGTTGTTGTCTTGCAAATGTCCCCATCTGTTGACTCAGGGATAGAGACATGGCTGGACGATCCGTTACAGCCGTGCGGATAAGATACCTGTCATCTCGACTGCTAGTGATACGAGACCGTTGGGATCCAGCACTGCGTTTCGTATTACCTTCCTGAACCCACCGATTCCATATTCTGCTAACACTCATTGGATCCCGACCAACGCGAGCAGCAATGTCGCGATACGATAAACCGCAATCGCGATAGGCTACTATCCGACCTTTCTCAAAGTCGGAAACGTGATGGTACACATTTCTCCTCCTTAGACGAGGCAACACAACAATGTTTTACCAGGCAACGCCGGTCAACTGCTGTTTGTGTATGAGAAATCGGTTGGAAACTTTCCTCATGTCAGCACGTTGTAGGTGTCGCCATCGGCGCCAACCTTGTGTGAATGCTCTGAAAAGCTAATCATTTGCATATCATAGCATCTTCTTCCTGTCTGTTAAATTTCGCATCTGTACCACTTCATCTACGTGGTATAGCAATTTTAATGGCCAGTAGTGTAATTACGTGAATGATAAAAATATTTACTTAACTCCCTAAATTCCTTAGCCACAAGTGTGCTTGAACATTTACAACTGTCGCTGATTACTAAAGCGTCGTTTGGTGCAGGCAGTCAAATTTCTTCTCTTGAAGTACAATATTAAACATTTACAAAAACTACATTTCCATCTCCTACTTGAATAGGACAATAATCCTATTCGTTGGTCTTGATGCTGATGTCACGAAATGCGCAGAGCGCTTCCGATCTCGGCTCTATGCCGACCTCCATGCGATTGCGCTGAGAGAGTTGGCACGTCTTCTGCAGCCTCTCCCATTCGTGTCTGCGGATTGCAGTGAGACATTACTAACGGCTATGGTATCGATATGCTTGACGACTTCAGTGGGGCGCCGCTGTCCTTCGACAGTACCACAGATCACTCTCCGAAACTCAAAAGTGAGGTAAGGCATCTGACTAGTGAACTTAATGGAAGGGGTGGCCCAAGAATTGAATTCCACGTACTGATATGTCCATAATGTACCGTTTACTACCTTAATGGAGGAGTTTAATAATTAAAAATTGAAAGTTTGGTCCAGGTAAATCCCAATATTTATTACAATTCTCAGTGTGGCCAAATTTATAAAATACATTACAAGATTTCTAATGTAGCACACAACGAAAAAACAAATGAAAGTAAGTTATAATTAATGGTTCAACAGTCAAGAATAGTTTAACAGGGAAATAGGGTTCATGCAAATGAACTTCGCGACATGTTCGAATTCAGGCAGACGGGATAGTGGGGGACAACGGGAATGTCCTGTGTTCTAGATTGGAAAATGCTGCACCCTATTGTAGTGACATGTAAATGAACGGTCCAGTCACTTAAGATGACCAGCGCCTATATTCGACATTAATGTGCAATAACCAATCGCAGATGGCAGCATTAGTAGTGGAGGACATATAGGGTGGTCCTTTGATAGTGACCGGGACAAATATCTCACGAAATAAGCATCAAACGAAAAATCTACAAAGAACAAAATTCGTCTAGCTTGAAGGGGGAAACCAGACGGCGCTATGGTTGGCCCGCAAGATGGCGCTGCTATAGGTCAAACGGATATCAACTGCGTTTTTTAAAAATAGGAACCCCCATTTTTTATTAGATATTCATGTAGTACGTAAAGAAATATGAATGTTTTAGTTGGACCACTTTTCTCGCTTTGTGATAGATGGCGCTGTAATAGTCACAAACATATGGCTCATAATTTCCTCACAATTTTAGACGAACAGTTGGTAACAGGTAGGTTTTTTAAATTAAAATAAAGAACTGAGGTACATCTGAACATTTTATTTCGGTTGTTCCAATGTGATACATGTACCTTTGTGAACTTATCATTTCTGAGAACGTATGCTGTTACAGCGTGATTACCTGTAAATACCACATTAATGCAATAAATGCTCAAAATACTCAATGCATTTGGCAATACGTGTAACGTCATTCCTCTCAACAGCGAGTAGTTCACCTTCCGTAATGTTCGCACATCCATTGACAATACGCTCTCGCTTGTTGTCAGGCGTTGTCGGTGGATGAAGATAGCAAATATCCTTCAACTTTCCCCACAGAAAGAAATCCGGGGACGTCAGATTCTGTAAACTTGCGGACCATAGTATGGTGCTTCGACGACCAATCCACCTGTCATGAAATATGCTATTCAGTACCGCTTCAACCACACGCGAACTATGTGCCGAACATCCATCATATTGAAAGTACGTCGCCATACTGTTATGCAGTGAAACATCTTGTAGCAACATCGGTAGAACATTACGTAGAAAATCAGCATACATTGCACCATTTAGATTGCCATCGATAAAATGGGGGCCAATTCCTTCCATAATGCTGCAGCATACATTAACCCGCCAAGGTCGCTGATGTTCCACTTGTCGCAGCTATAGTGGATTTTCCGTTGCCCAATAGTGCATATTATGCCGGTTTACGTTACCGCTGTTGGTGAATGACGCTTCGTCGCTAAATAGAACGCGCGCAAAAAATCTGTCATCGTCCCGTAATTTCTCTTGTGCCCAGTGACAGAACTGCACAAGACGTTCAAAGTCGTCGCCATGCAATTCCTGCAGCATAGAAATATGGTACGGGTGCTAAAAAATGGTTCAAATGGCTCTTAGCACTATGGGACTTAGCTTCTGACGTCATCAGTCCCCTAGAACTTAGAACTAATGAAACCTAACTGACCTAAGGACATCACACAGATCCGTGTCCTAGGCAGGACTCGAACCTGCGACCGTTGCGGTAGCGCGGTTGCAGACGGTAGCGCCTAGAACTGCTCGGTCACTTCAGCCGGCCGGAGGGTATTCCCTGGGTGATATAGTTATTCTGGAAGGTAAAACGGATCGACGCAAGTATGCATCTATCAGTGGGGACCACTTTCATCCCTGTATGTAGTTTGTTTTTCCTCGGCAAGATGGCATCTGCCAGCAGGAAAATGCAAAGTATTACATCGTCCGTAATGCATTTGTGTGGTTCGAAGAGCACCAACATGAATTTACTTCACTCCACTCGCCTCCGAACTCTCCAAATTTAAGCCCAGTCGAGAATCTGTGGGGCCACCTCGATAGAGCTGTTCGCATCGCAGTCTCTCTCAACCGATAAACCTAGAGCAGGTGGCCACTCCTCTTGAAGCGGCATGGCTCCTGGATGCTGCCCGCACCTTCCAGAACCTCACTGTCTCTGTTCCTGCACGTCTCGCAGCAGTTCCTACTACAAAAGTGGTTATTCAGGCTTTTGACCTGTGGATACTAAATCAATGGAAACGGCAGTTTCAGCCCTTTTTCCTTCTGAAATAGGAGTTTTAAAAGTATCTAAGGAGTTTAAAGTACCTGAATCAGCGTTGAAAAATTACTTTCGTAAAGCTAAGAATAATCCGAACTACAAAGTTGGCAAATCAGATGGGAAATTTAAAAATGTTTCCACTGCATAAGAAAAACGAAAAAAAAGAGCTGGTAGCACACTTGACGTCAATCAAGAGTAAACTTTTTAGTTCACAGATGTCAAGTTAGCGGTAAGAAATGGATTGTCATACAAAGTTGACAGAGGAAGTTTAACTGGGCACGGTTGGGTTATAGGATTTATTAGTGCGGATACTATGTTGTCTATGTGCAAGCGATAAAATACATACAGTGCGCGAGCGATAGGATTCAATAAAGTAAGTGTTACAGTAACTTAGTGATGAGCATTAACAACAATTGTAAATATTTCAAAATGACATTGCGTTTTTTTATTGTTAACGATTTTGTTAAAGCTTCGATGTCTCTTAGCATACATTTTTCATTAACCAACTTTCTGTCATAATTTTAAGATGATTTTCATAACAGTTTCAACGTTTATGCAATAATTTTACTAAAAATTGCGTTATCCCATTTCGACCGGCGGGTGGGTTAGAAGGAAAACATGCAAGCATTTTTTTTTTTGAAAAGTGTAAAAAAAATTGATAACGTACAGTTTTAAGTGATTTTCAAGTAAGGTACATTAGGTTATACTACAAGATATTTTTGATGTCTTTAAAAAGTGGTTTGTTTGGCTCTTTTATTTTACAAAAGTTGTTGAACATTAAGCAACACATCCCGCCCCGAGTTCCCCAGTTAATATCGTACGACATAACTACGATATGAAACTAGTGACTGCATAGGTGCGCCGGAAAGAGAACACGAGGTAACAGCCAGTTTGCCTGCCCACCTAGTGCCCAAAAGCCAGCGGGAATTTACTGAAACACATGCAAACGTTTAACTCCGTTCTGTCCTAACCGGACGATGACGTTTGGTATTCTCACTACAATGTGCATGTGAACGTGTAGATTTCGTGTCGTACATGGATGTCTTGCCCCAGGCTGCTCTGAAAGTAAACTCCACCTCTCCAGCGTCCAAGAACCATCTGCTAACGGAGTTGAGGTGTGCCTCCAGAGAGAAATGTGCTACTTGAATTTCTTCCAGGAGAATGGAACTACTGGACTGAAATCTATGTGAATGGCATCACAATGATCATAGGACTTGTCTCCTGTGCTTGTTTTGCTCAGAGTCTCCTTCGAAAAACCATCGTCCACAAACGAACAGAAACTTCGCTTCGCGCTACCCGATAGTGTAATTTTTTAGATTGTTAAATTCTCCCGCCGCAGCATGGACAGAAATCGTCCTTCGACCCTACCAACCCTACTTTCTCGTTCTTGGACCGCTCTCAGAATTAATTACAGGGACGTGCACTTATGTCAGTGACCTCCATTCCTTAGCTGTCTCTTTCTGAACGCCGAAGTTACAGCTTTGTTACGCATTTAGATGACGGGCACGAGAGAGTAAAAGATAAGCACGCACCGCCTCCGTTGTCCTCGTAACATTAAATCAGATGCAGTAGATAGGACGCAACAACGCCTAACTGGGACCTGATGATGCAGTTACGGCACTGAAACAAATCCATTAAGCAAATTTAGCACGCTAGAGACTGAAGAGACGGCAAAGGACTTGGAAGAGCAGTTGAACGGAATGGACAGTGTCTTGAAAGAAGGATATAAGATGAACATTAACAAAAGCAAAACGAGGATAATGGAATGTAGTCAAATTAAATCGGGTGATGCTGAGGGAATTAGATTAGGAAATGAGACACTTAAAGTAGTAAAGGAGTTTTGCTATTTAGGAAGTAAAATAACTGATGATGGTCGAAGTAGAGAGGATATAAAATGTAGACTGGCAATGGCAAGGAAAGCGTTTCTGAAGAAGAGAAATTTGTTAACATCGAATATAGATTTATGTATCAGGAAGTCCTTTCTGAAAGTATTTGTTTGGAGTGTAGCCATGTATGGAAGTGAAACATGGACGATAACTAGTTTGGACAAGAAGAGAATAGAAGCTTTCGAAATGTGGTGCTACAGAAGAATACTGAAGATAAGGTGGATAGATCACGTAACTAATGAGGAGGTATTGAATAGGATTGGGGAGAAGAGAAGTTTGTGGCACAACTTGACTAGAAGAAGGGATCGGTTGGTAGGACATGTTTTGAGGCATCAAGGGATCACAAATTTAGCATTGGAGGGCAGCGTGGAGGGTAAAAATCGTAGAGGGAGACCGAGAGATGAGTACACTAAGCAGATTCAGAAGGATGTAGGTTGCAGTAGGTACTGGGAGATGAAGCAGCTTGCACAGGATAGAGTAGCATGGAGAGCTGCATCAAACCAGTCTCAGGACTGAAGACAACAACAACAACAACAACAGAGACTGAAGACCACTTGCAGCAAAGCCTCTCCTCAGTTCAGTGTAAATAGCCCGACCACCTAGTTTAGAAGCAGTCGGTCAATAGAATCGATGGCATCCATGTCATTTGCACTCGATCCACTCGTTATTGTATTGCAACTTCTCGTGTCTTGTCTCAGTATTGTCACACTGCCTAGCATAATGACACCAGTTTTGTGGCCCAGGTAATCAACGCCAAAGTCCGGGACTTCAGCTGCCACTAATGGTTCGTCCATGGTTTCACCATCAGCGTTTCAGTTAAAGGCATGAGCTGGTCCAGAGGACCTACGTAACCAGCAGGCCAGGATCAGTATACACTACAACAGACTTCACAGGATCCTCCATCACGATTCATTTCGTGGGAAAATGCACGTAGTGACTGGAGAGGAACATAGCACTCTCAGGCGGCGTGTGAACCAATTACATACAAACACGGTTTGCAGCGATCTGCCACACGAGAAGCGCCTACGGTTCGGCATGCAGGCAACCCGTCAGACGTTGATTCGCCGACCGATACTTCAGGTGAAACAGCAACCTGCCGCAATTTGAGTCTGCTGTTGATGACAGCAGTTTCCACTATGGCTAAGCTTTCTCTCACTCTGATTTCTGCAAACTCGACAGCCAATGTGGAATGCTCTGTGCGGAAAATGCATTGCCAGAGGTGATAAATTGTAGAACTTTCGTCATGCGGGAGGTGAGTTGCGACTGGATTTTTTTAGCGTATTCGCCGGGTCCAAGAGCAGTGCTTTACTTTCCAAATTTCTGAGAAGAAGACTGTTGTTTCTGACAACGCAGCGCCAGGAGAGCAATACGTTTCCAATTACAGTACCTGTCTTGGGAGCGGCCATGAACGCCTCCACCCTCTGTCTGCATTATTAAGCTACCGTCTAGGGTCCCGTTAGGATCAGCCACTTTTCAGTTAGCACTGGCCGTTCTCGGCATCGGCTTACAACTGAAAAATCTACATTCATGCACTGATTCCCGATTACCAGATAGAAAAGAGGTTAATAAAGATGGCTTGACCCGTATAATCACTATCATAGTCCTCATCATCTGGCTGAACAAACAGTGAGTTGACTGGTCTATACAATACTTCAGTTGGTTTCACATACGATTTGCGTACAAAAAAGTGATAAATAACAGGCTGGCAATGGCTTGATGCCTCTCACTCTGTCTATTGCTCTCTCTCTCTGGTGTGCGCACACTCTGTATGTATGTTCGAGGGTGAGTCAAATGAAAACCTTAAATATGTTTTAAAATGTTATTTATTGTGCAGAAGTGGTACAGAGCTGCATGAATTTTCAACATAACCTCCCCCACAGTCAATGCAAGTCCTCCAGCGCTTACAAAGTGCATAAATTCCTTTAGGAAAAACTCTTTTCGTAGTCCGCGCAGCCACTTATGTTCCACGCGGCGTACCTCTTCATCCCATTGCGTCTTAGAGTGGTCCAAACATATGGAAATCACTTGGGGCGAGCTCTGGTGAGTAAGTTGGATGGGGAAGACACTCAAAATACAGGTCTGTGATTGTTGCAACTGTTGTACGGGCAGTGTGGGGCCTTGCATTGTCATGTTGAAAAAGGACACCTGCTGACAGCAATCCACGTAGCTTTGATTTGATTGCAGGCCGCAGATGATTTTTTAGGAGATCTGTGTATGATGAACTGGTGACAGTGGTCCCTCTAGGCATGTAATGTTCCAAAAGGACGCCTTTTTCGTCCCAAAAGAGAGCCAGCACAACCTTCCCTGCTGATGGTTCTGTTCGAAACTTCTTTGGTTTTGCTGGTGACGAGTGATGCCATTCCTTGCTCGCCCTCTTCGTTTCCGGTTCGTGGAAGTGGACCCAGGTTTCGTCCCCAGTAACGATTCTTGCAAGGAAGCCATCACCTTCTCGTTCAAAGTGCCGAAGAAGTTCTTCACAAGCATCAACACGTCGTTCTCTCATTTCAGGAGTCAGCTGCCGTGGCACCCATCTTGTAGACACTTTGTGAAACTGGGGCACATCATGCACAATGTGGTGTGCTGACCCATGACTAATCTGTAAGCATGCTGCAATGTCTTTCAGTGTCACACAGTGGTTTTCCTTCATTATGGCTTCAACTGCTGCAATGTTCTGTGGAGTCACAACTCGTTGTGTCTGACCTGGACGAGGAGCATTTTCCACTGAAGTTACACCATTTGCGAGCTTCCTACTCGATTCGCAGACTTGCTGCTGTGACAAACATGCATCACCGTACTGAACCTTCATTCATCGATGAATTTCAATGGGTTTCACACCTTCACTACCCAAAAATTGAATAACAGAACACTGTTCTTCCCTGGTGCAAGTCGCAAGTGGGGCGGCTATCTTTATACCGATACTGCGACGGTATGTGTGCAACTGCACTATGCTGCCACCTACAGGCGATTTTGCACACTGTATGTAGCACGCTTACCAACTTACAGGATAACGGCGAGTAATTTCGATGTGTTATTACAAATTTAAGGTTTTCATTTGACTCACCCTCGTGTGTGTGTGTGTGTGTGTGTGTGTGTGTGTGTGTGTGTGTGTGTGTAGGAAGTGGACCTGAATTCACATAATTTAATCTGCAAAGATGGCTGCTGTTAGATATTCAAAATCAGAAGCTGATGATCTAGTAAATACGCCGCACAACGAAAGAGCTATGCAAATTTGTCACAAATTGATATTCATACAACTACCGAAGGTAAATGCAAAATTGTAAGCTTGGATGGCCGATGGACGAATGTCTGACTCTGGAGTGCAATTTCATCGTGCAAATGGCAAAGGTACTAAACAGGGGACACGACCGTGCCAGGTTGTAAAGTCTTTCCGAATCTCGTTCCTTGTACTCAGTTAGGCAGTAAGTCAGCTTCACAGACGGGTGCGTGTATAATATATGCCGACATCAATGTTCGAGAGAGTTGTTCGAGTCAAAGAAGACGGTTGGAGTAATCAGCGAATCGCTCGATATCTGAATATGGGCGATGTTGCTATTCGACGATGTTGGCAGGAAGGAAGTAGTTGACCTAGAGAAACGACAAAACATGAGTACCCAGCAATCATCAGAGAAGCACTATTCGACGATGTTGGGAGGAATGGTCGAATTACGGCCCAACACAGTGTCAAGAATGAAGTGGTCGACCAAGAGAAATAACACGAGTACCGAGCAATCGTCAGAGAAGAGCTCAGAGCCCCGGAGTTATCACAATCATCGACCCAACGTGCAACTGATGCTTTAGTGACCATAAGAATCATGGGGCGGTTAACAGAAAGGAAACCGAGCGCACTGCGTCCCTTGGGCCCATTACCAGTAACCTCTGTATACCAACAGGTCCGTTAACAGTGGTGTCTGGCATATTCGGCCTAGAATCTCATTGGCTGGAGTAGAATTGTCCTCAGTGATGGCTCTGAGCACTATGGGACTTAACATCTATGGTCATCAGTCCCCTAGAACTTAGAACTACTTAAACGTAACTAGCCTAAGGACATCACACACATCCATGCCAGAGGCAAGATTCGAACCTGCAACCGTAGCGGCCACGCGGTTCCAGACTGAAGAGCCTACAACCGCGCGCCTCAATGAAGAGTCGTGCTTTGAATTACTTCCCGATGACCAGCGATGATGTGTCTGGAGACGCCCCATACAGCTTTGCGATACCAGTCTATCGCCCGCCATATGGCCAGACAATCAAGAATCATGGTCTCGAGTGCCATTTCATTTCATAGTAGGACCGCTTTAGTTATCATCTGTGGCACCATTTGTAGCTCAGCGGCTGTTCAGGGGAAGGTGTCCTGGGCTTACCTTTCAGCAAGGTAACGTTCCCACGCACGCGGCAAGAGTTTCCACTGCTTGTCTTTGTGGTTTAGAAACCCTGCCACGGCCAGCAAAGTCGTCGGATCTCTCCCCAGTTGAGAAAGTTTGGAGTATGAAGGTCAAGTCCCTCCAACCAGCTCGGGATTTGGACAACATAACGCGCCAGTAGCACAGAATTTGGCACGATATCACTCAGAAGGACATCCAATAGCTCTATCAGTGCTAAGCTGAATAACTACGTGCATAACGCCAGAGATGAACCAACGCGCTATTGACTTGCTTCATTTGTGAAGCTCTTTCTCTTGATTAGTAATTTCTGATGTTGTATTACATCTTTATTTTCAGCCATAATGGCTATGTCTGTGTACTGTGACTGTGTGGGAAAATTATTTATTTCAAGTTTCTGCTACCAGTCACTTTTTTATTTTACGCTTAATCTAACATAATGCAACGCGTTTCGAACATATATTGTTCACCTTCAAGCGTTTGTACATACATACATACATCGAGAAATGTTACTTAAAAATAAACAGTCTTAAACTAGATTAATCTAGAACACTTTTAATTCCCACTGTCTATACTTTTACGAATAAATTCATAAAACTTTGTCAGCATGAGCAGGAAGGATTCAGGATTCACACTCATAGCAGTGGAAGTTCAAAAACATAAAAAAATAATTTTTCCTACATGTGAACATACATAATTTTTTTCACTTGCCATTGGCTGCGTTTGTTGCTACAGGAATACGTTTCTTCATAAGTAAGAGAGATTCTTCGATGAATTTTGGACAGCTTACAAACCATACTTACAGGTGTATGAAACTCTAGAAATTTACAATTTAATCTTCGTGTTTAGAAAAAAACTCAAATTTTATAGTTAATTATCGCAATTATTACCATAGTTTTCAATACATTTGGAAAATTCTAGTTTCATACACCTGTAAGTATGGTTTGTATTCTGTGCAAAATTCATCGAAGAATCTCCCTTCCTTATGAAGAAACGTGTACCTATATCAACAAATGCAGTCAATGGTAAGTGAAAAATGTCGACTTATAAAAATAAAAAAAAAAATATTTTCTTATATTTTTTAACTTCCACTGCTATGAGTGTAAATCCTGAATCCTTTCTGGCCATTCTGACAAAGTTTTATGAATTTATTCGTATAGACAGTGCAAATTAAAATGTCCTCTGGTACCTCTCCTGCTCCAAATCGTCCCGTTTGACATCCTACCCCTCTTAATGTGAGTTGCTACTGCTGATTTGTTACATTTATCAAGCCTGTAGCAGTCTAAATGTTCTTTGAATCGGGTTCTGAAATTTCTGCCCGTTTGGCCGATATAATATTTATTGCATTGGCTGCAGGTGACTCCTTTGTGGCTTGTTACAGCGCATTACAGCCACGATTTCACCACAATCAGAAAATTTCATTTTACTCTCCCTACCTCGTCTCCTGCGGGTGAAATGAAATGATCGTATGGCATTGTTGGCCGGGAGGCCCTATGCGGGGAAGTTCAGCCGCCTTTTTAGTTGACACCACTTCGGCGACTTGCGAGCCAATGATGATGAAGAACACACAACATCCAGTCACCACGAGACAGAGAAAATACCTGCCCCAGCCGGGATTCGAAGCCGTGACCCCGTGCGCGGGAAGCGAGAACGCTACCGCAAGACCACGAGCTGCGCACTCCTGCGGACTAATTCGCCCAGGTGGGGAACTAATAGACTCGGTCTGCTTTGTGAAACATAGGTGTGATGTTTATTTTGACGATTCTTTCGTAATTATCTTGCGGTCAGTGCCCAACACTCCCGACTGTGGCAGATTCAGAGCACCCCGTATTTAATGCGTCAGGAAGAACGGCGGCGGACTGACAGGTTCTCCTTCCTGTGAGGCTGAGATTAGGGAGCGGGCTTGGCGGGGGAGGGGGGGGAGGGGAGGGGGGGTGTTATGCGGTCTCGCAGGTGTCGCCGGCCACGCCACACGCCTGGTAAGCCATATTTTCCACGGTGGCTGGCCTCAGCCCTAGAGCTGCGCCCATGTTTACTTTTTCCTGCCCCCTTCTCTCTCTCTGTCTCTTTTTTTTGCCCTGCTGGCCATTTCATCTCGCGCTCCAGTGCGCCGTACAGACCGCCAGCGGCGCTTAGGAGCGCAATATTACAGACCGGCGCCGCGCCGCAATCCTATATAGCGCGACATAATACCCCGACACGCGGCAACAAAAGCAAAAAAAAGAAGCGCGCCGGCTCGTGACTCGTTTAAAAAACAAAAGGAACAAACAAAAAAGAGCAGCCAGTGCTTTAGACAGCGCGAGGAGGGCACCGTGGCCTGGCCGCACTCACAATACGCGCAAGTTTTTATGCTCTGTGCTGCTGGCTAGCGTTTCGGGGCCAAAAAAACTGCGGAAAATAACTAAAAAAAGGTTCTCCTGCGCCGCTCGGGTCGGGAGGGAAGCGGCCGGCGAAAATGCGCTTATATTAAGCCCGATCATATATTAATTTCACACTTAAAAAGACAACGGTGTATGACAATGGTCGCGGTGTGCGCGCTGCCCCGGGACAATCGGCTTAGCGCGTCCGGCGGCCGCCGCGGCAAAGCTTCTTACTGCGATGGCGCTGTGGGGGCGGAAGCGGGGGGCGGGGGAAGCGGTGGAGGCCGGCGAGGGGCGGGCAGCGGGGGCGGCGTCTTACGAGGGCCACGAGCCGCCAGGGCGCGCCGGGGCAGCACCGCCTAGACTAGAAGGCTTAGGCGGGGATCGCGTGTCTCCAGCAGGTGTACACAAGGGTTAGGTGCACGGACTGATCCAGCGCTCGGCGGGGGAGTGCTCTTGTACGAGGGTTGTCCAGAAAGTAAGTCACGAAATGGAAACTACAGTGAAAACCAGAAACGTTTTATTTGCAACAGTTAGGTACACCTTCCACCTACTTCTCTACATAGTTGCCGCTCCAACTTCGAGTGTTGTCATTGTGTTGTATCAACTTTCTAATGTCCTGTCATAGAAAGTAGCCGCCTGTACTCTCGGCCATGTTATCTTGAGAGGTGGCATGAGCCCCCTCTCACATTTCTATCTTGCTCTGAGTAATTTGATTTCCCTCTCTAATTGCATGCGGTGAAAAGTTGCTATTCCTTCACACGCCGACTTCCCACGCAACGTCTCTCGTCACCAGGGTGGTCCGGTGACAGGCGGGTTCTGCTGAGCTTGAAAGGGTTAAGCATAGGGGTGTGAGGGAGTCGAGTGGATGCTTTCCAGACGCCGACATTCTCATAAGAGCAGGATGACACGCCCAGAGGGGCCAGAAGGAGCGGCTGGGCTAGAGATTCCGTTACTTCGCAGAAACTTAGTGAAAACACTTTCTGACGGGCTACCTAGCTTGAGTGTTTTCTGCAGGCACCCACGCCGCGCCCCATTCATGTGGGCCATTCGTCATAAAGGCAGTTGAAAAACATTTTGAAGTCAATCATGGCTTGTGAGTTTCCAGAACTCTTGGTTGTCATGCTACTTTATTCTCCGAAAGTTAGCTGGGAAAGTTGGAAACTGGCATGAGTAAAAATGGTAAAATTTCAGTAAAATGTTGTTTGTGGTGAGGGTGATCTCATGAGTACCATCTTGGCCCCACCCCCCGCCCACTCATAGTATCCGCACCTGCGATAAAACCTCATGTATCCTATCCATTTCATTTGAGTGAATTCTGTTTGTTCTGCAAGCTGACCATATCCTCGAAGACTTCAGATGTCACCTTCCATTTTTATAAAGGAAATGAATGAGTTCGCCTCTGAACCCAGTGCTTCTTTGATGCAGCTGTTCGATTGCAAAAGTACCATAAAGGGAAGAAGTTATTCAGAAGATTACCGTTCTTCTTGGACGATTACGTGAAAGGCACATATTTTGTTGGTTTCAGCCCCTGCGTGTTGTTCACGCGACTACAAATAGATGCACCCGGAGGATAGGAAGCTAAGTCACCGCCAGTCGCACGGTAGTAGTGAAGGGAGGGACGAGGGATGACGTGGGGCCACGTGTGAATTACTGAGAAAAGTATATAGGGCGTTCCATATATAATGCAACACTTTTTTTCTGTAAGCAGGTTGGCTTTATTCAGGATTGCCGTACAACATGTTATTCCTCACTCCTCTGACTACAAAACCATATTTTTCAACAGAACCTGCGTTCAGTGCGACGCCCTTACGCCACCTTACTGTGAGGATCTGTAAGCCTACATGGTACCACTCTACTAGCCGACATGGTCTAACGAGATCCTGTCCCGGGAATGCAAAATCTGTGGTAGAAATAAGTTGATAGAGGAGCAGGAGCGTAAGATCTGTGCGCTTCAGGTGCAGTTACAACGTGCAAAGGAGGAACTAGATAGGTTGGGGAGGATCAAGGGTGGTCAGGAATGGGAACTGGCAGTTGGCAAGAAGGCAGCTAGGAAGAGGAGGTATTCAGACAGTTATACTTTGCGTATATGCAATAGATTTGACCAACTGTCGGAGAGGAGCCTCCTGTAGCTGTAGCTGTAGGGAACATGCAGCAGTCCTCAGCAGTTAGAAGGCCTAGGTCAGTTGCAAAGCCTAACAGAAAGAAGAAGGTTCTGCTGCTAGGTAGTTCGCACGGTAGAGGTGTGGGCCAGCAGTTGCAGGAAGTGTTGGGGAGTCAGTGCCAGGTCACCAGCAGTGTGAAGCTTACTGCAGGGTTGGCTCAGGTAACTGACAGCGTACGGGAGTTATGTTGGAATTTTACAAAGGAGGATTAGGTACTGTTAGTGTGTGGAGCAGGGAACAATCTTGATAAGGATGGGGAATATGATGTAGGTGGTGACCTGGTAAAGATAGCTCCTCAAACTGGTGGCACTAATGTGCATTTCGTGCAACTGTTTCAGCGTCATGATCGGCCTCATTTGAATGCGGCTGTTAGGCGTGTTAACATAGGGCTGGGGAGGGCGCTGATGGCATGGGTCACATCTCGGTGGTGCCAGTTGGGTCTATCAGTAGATCGGATTTCACTGGGCATGTTCTGCACCCCAATAAGTATGAGAAGGGGAGGCTAGAAAAGCTTATAGGTGACAGTGTAGTGGGTGGTGGTGGTCGGATCACTCATGGAAAAACTGCTGTAGTAGTTAGAGCTGCACCTTTTTTTAGATTGAAGTCAGCTGATAGGTATCCCTGCTTAAAGGAAGTCCCTCTAACTGAGAGTTCACCTACAGAGGATGTAATATTTCCAAGTGGAAAAGGAATTAGCATATTTCATCAAAATGTAAGAGGTCCTAGAGATAAAGTTAGTGAACTGCTGACAGATGTTGACTCTGAAATTATTGGTATATAAGAGCACCACTTAAATAATTTGACAATTCAGAGGCTTCCTTCACCAGGATACAGATTAGCTGGCTCCTTGCGGGATGGTGGAATGGCTATGTACGTAAGAAACAGTATTCCATTTGAGTCCATAGACGTATCACGGCACTGCACTGAACAGATATTTGAATGTTATGCAGGGGCAGTTGAAATTAGTGACACTAAACTCCTAATTATCTCACTTGAGAGCATCTCTGTTCAAGCTAGAGTGTGTTCTTGATTCACTTTGTAGGACATACTAGAAATTAGATGTATGTGGTGACTTTAATATAAATTTTGTATACGGTGGTGCAAGAAAAAGGATGTTTGTAGTTCTCATAAATTCATATGATCTGATGCAGACAGTGTTTTTTCCAACTAGGGTGCAGGGGAACAGTAGCACAGCCATAGACAATATTTTTAACCATTCTTCACTACTAGATGGGCATTCTGTTAGTAAAAAGGTGAATGGCCTTTCAGACCATGAATGCACAAATTTTATCAGGCTTTTGTTGCCAAACAAATGTCACATGTAATGAAAAACTATGTAGGGAAGTTAATCCAGCAGCAATAGAGAGTTTTTTATACTTTGTAAATGAACAAGAGTGGCAGGATGTTTACAGTGTCGATAACATAGATGATAAATATAATGCTTTCCTCAATACATTTCTCATGCTATTTGAGAGTTTCTTTCCATTAGAACGTTCTGAACGTGATACTAGCAGCCTGGGTGGCTGACTAGTGGGATAAGGATATCATGTAGAACAAAGCGAGAATCAAACCAAAATGTTAGACGTAGTCACAATCAAGGTACAGTAGCCCATTACAAACAGTATTGTAAGGTGCTTAAAAATGTTATTAGGAAAACAAAGAGTATGCGGTATGCAAATAGAATAGCTCATTCACAGGATAAAATTAAAACCATATAGTCAGTTGTGAAGAAAATGTCTAATCAGCAGCACAAGGTCGACGATATAAAGTCAGTTCGCAGAAAACAAAATTCTGTTACTTATAAACCAGATATATGTACAGTATTTAACAATCATTTTCTGAGCATTGCTGGTGAATTAAATAAAAATTTAGTTTCTACAGGGAAACATATAACTTTCTTGGCAAATGCCTTTCCGAGATTGATGTCTGAAATATTCCTCTGTGGTACAGATAAGAGGGAGATTGAGTCAGTGGTTAAATCACTGAAGACTAAGGACTCTCATGGTTATGATGGAGCGTCTAGTAGAATATTAAAGTACCGTGCTGCACATGTTAGCCCTGTATTTAGCCATATTTGTAATTTTTCCTTTAGGAATGGTCAGTTTCCTGAACGATTAAAGTGCTCAGTAATAAAGCCACTTTATAAAAAGGGAGAAAGGGATAATGTAGACAATTTTAGACCCATTTCTATGCCTTCAGTGTTGGCTAAAGTTATTGAAAAGGCTGTGTATGGAAGGATAATCGATCATTATATCACACGATTTGCTATAAAATGTACAGTTCGGCTTTAGAAGTCGTTTAACAACTGAAAATGCTATATTCTCTTTTCTCTGTGAGTTGCTGGATGGGTTAAACCAAAGTTTTCGTACACTAGGCATATTTTTCGATTTAAGTAAGACATTTGATTGTGTTGACCACAAAATATTGCTCCAGAAGTTGGACCATTACGGAATACGGGGAGTAGCTCACAATTGCCTCACCTTTTACGACAGCAACAGACAGCAAAAGATCATTATTCACAGTGTTGAGAATGGCTGCGGTGTGGAGTCTGAATGGGATACAGTCGTGTGGTGGGGTGCCCCAGGGATCAGTGTCACACCTGTTCATTATTTATATAAATGATATGCCCTCTAGTATTACGGGTAACTCTAAGCTATTTCCGTTTGTTGATGACACTAGAGCTTGGTAGTAAAGTATGTTGTGTGCAACACTGGCTCAGTTTCATATAATGCTATTTATGATTTAAGTTCATGGCTCTTAGAAAATAAACTAATGCTAAATTACAGTAAGATTTAGTTTTTACAGTTTCTAACACACAATTCAACAAAACCTGGCGTTTTTATTTCACAGAATGGGCATATAATTAGTGAAACTGAACAGTGTTCAGATAGATAGATAGTAAGCTGCCGTGGAAATTCCACGTTCAGGATCTTGTCCAAAGACTTAATGCTGCCACTTTTGCTATTCGAACGGTATCTGAAGTGAGTGATCATTCGACACGAAAATTAGTCTACTTTGATTATTTTCATTCGCTTACGTCTTATGGTGCTATGTTTTGGGGTAACTCTTCCCATTCTGAAAGGATATATTTGGCTCAGAAACGGGCGGTTCGGACAATAAGTGGTGTAAGTTCACGAACCTCTTGTCGATCCCTGTTCACGATTCTGGGTATTTTTACACCGGTCTCTCAGTATATATTCCTTAATGTCATTTCGTGTTAACAATATTTGTTTGTTCCCAAGAATAAGCAACTTTCACTCATTTAATACTCGGCAGAAACCAAACCTGCATTTGGATCGGACTTCCTTAACTTTTGTGCAGAAATGTGTGCAGTATACTGCTGCATCCATTTTCAATAAGCTACCACTCGAATTGAAAAATCTTGGCAGTAATCCACGCGCTCTTAAATGGAAACTGAAGAGTTTCCTCATGGGTCACGCCTTATATTCTGTGGAGGAGTTTCTTGAAAAATAAGGCTGATTCTTGTTGTATTGTTGATTGCGTTAACTTAAACATATGGACTAATTTTTTCTGGTTTATAAACATTTATTTTTATCTGTTATTACTTTTATGTTGTAATTTCATGTACTGACGCGTTCTGTGGCCTTGGAGAATTGCTTCTCAATTTGGTCCAACGGAACTTGAAGTGTAAATAAAATAAAGGTGGAGCCAACGCCTTGCTGCACCAATAACCTCCCCTTCACCCACGTACTGCCTCCAGCAGAGTGCATCCTTCATTGCAAGTCTGAAGGTGTGAGATCCGGGGTGTAGTGCGTATGAGAAAGAATAGTCCAGTGAACTTCTGCGAGCGCCCTTCACGTGCGGAGACTCGCACGACACCTTGCGTTGTCAGACCGCCGTCGCCATGACTATACCGGCTGAAGATGCGGCTTTGAACTTTTTCTTCACAGGAGAGGTGCTGTGGCGCCACTCCGTGGATTGTCATTTGTTAATCGGCTCGAAGTGATGAAGCCCATGTTTCATCGCCTACGACAATGTTCGACAAAATGTTGTCACGCTCAACCTCGTAACACGCAAGCAATTCCACACAGATGGTACTTCGTCGCCCTTTATGGTCTTCAATTAGGTGGCGAGTAACTTAGCGGGAAAACATCAACGGGTGGAGGAGTGTGTCAGCACTACCAATAGAGACGCTCAGCTGTGCAGCGAAGTGTTTAATTGTGATCCTGCGATCACCACGATTGAGACTGTCTGCACGCTTCAACATTACAGGAATCACGACTGTGTGTGGCCAGCCGGTACGCGGAAGATCGGGCAGGTTTGAACGACCTTGTTTGTATGATGACAGACGCCTCGCCCAACTTCTCATCGCACTTTTGTTCACTGCAAGGTCTCTCTAGACTTTCTGCAAGCTCCTATGAATAGCTGCGGTGCTCTGTTTATTTCCTCCCAAGGAAACTCAATGACAGCTCTCTACTTTAAATGAACATCCGTTTCCGACTCCATTCTGAAGGCTACGTATAGAAAAAAAACGTGTTGCATTACTTATTGGATGACCCTCGTAACATTTTGGATAGAATGTCAGGGTTGTGAGAAAGACGCGATTATTACAAACAAAATAATGAGACGAGTATGTAAAAGGTCTAAGAGCAGTAAACAAGGTAGTGCAATTAGTTCTTCTCTTTTCCTTGCGCCTATATCCCGCAGCAGCGCAGGGTCGGCAGTGTTATCAACGGATTTGGCGGGGTCAGCGTGAGGGGTTGTCGGATGCCCTCCCTTCCTGTCGCCACCCACGAATGATGATGATGATGAAATGATGAGCACAATACAAACACCCAGTCATCTCGAGGCAGACGAAAATCCCTGACCCCGCCGGTAATCGAACCCGTGAGCCCGGGCTCGGGAAGCGAGAACGCGACCGCGTGACCACGAGCGACGGCCAAGGTAGTGCAATTAGTTGACAACCTAAACCAAAGCGGATACTTATAAATGATAAATCAAAACGACTTTTTGTGGGTTCCTTCTTCAATTTATCCATTTTCTCATAAAGTCACGCCCTCCACGTTGCAGATAAAACAGAGCAGCACATTGTTGCCGTACTCCTGGAACTATCTCTTAGAGTTTAGAAGACAGATCGCTACGCACTTTTTGACACAAAGACTAAAGGATACGGTGTGGCCGAGTGGTTCTAGACGCTTCAGTCTGGAACCGCGCGACCGCTACGGTCGCAGGTTCGAATTCTGTCTAGGGCTTGGATGTGTGTGATGTCCTTAGGTTCAATCAATGGCTTCAATGGCTCTGAGGACTATGCGGCGTAACTGCTGAGGTCATCAGTCGCCTAGAACTTAGAACTAATTAAACCGAACTAACCTAAGGTCATCACACACATCCATGCCCGAGGCAGGATTCGAACCTGCGACCGTAGCGGTCGCTCGGTGCCAGACTGCAACGCCTAGAACCGCACAGCCACTCCGGCTGGCTGTCCTTAGGTTAGTTCTGAGCTCTAGGGGACTGATGACCTCAGATGTTAAGTTCCATAGTGCTCAGAGCCATTTGAGTCATTTTGAACTAAAGGATAAATATTGCATATAGTGCCGCTAAAGTTTCTTTCTGCAGTGAGATTAGATCATACAAACATAAAGCTGCTATGCAGATAAAAAGCAAAAGTATGGGTGATGAAGAAGCCGCTTGAGCTGTATTTGATCTGTTTCTTATCCAATCACTATCGGTTTAGTGGTACTGAAAACACATCCTAAGGTGACAAGTAACTGAGTGTATGAGGTAAGTAGACCGGAACATGGATCACAACATTCGTTGTCAGACCAGACTAATAAACCGCTAAACTGCGGTACGTCAATGAATCAAAATTAACCGGAAGTAGAGGTCGAAGTCCAGAAACTTCTTTGGGGCGTAGATAAATTATATTACTGTAATCCACTGGTAACACGAAGATACATTAAAAAAGTATTAATTCTGACGGGAGACGTTATTAGTGTGACATTTTAATATATATTACCTAATTCCTTGTTCTTATTTGATTATTCACATGTTTCCCAAAACATCTCCGATTCTTCGGTTGCGCTCATGCATCATCTTCGTATGTGCGAGCTCTCCTCGGACTGGCTGTTTGCTTTCGCTGTTTCATTTTTTCACACTACACGGTAGCGTGCTCCGCGAACGCGCATAGGCTGGGGTTGTGGAATCTGTTTATTTCTATCTCATTTTCCATTAATAATCCACGTGCCTGATACTTTTTCTAGTTTTTTTTGTGCTATTGCGCCGCTGCTTGCCCCCTCTCTGTTCTTTAAACTAGCCGTTCACCGTCAGCATGGGTTTGGTTGTATACCACAGAGTTACCAGTTCATTACCGAATTGTATTTTGTTTAGGTCCCACCGAAGCTATTGGACTTCGACCATCCGTCCACCTGACGTTGATTCATTGGCGTACCGCCGTTTAGCGGCTTCTTAGTTTTGTCTCACAACGAATGTTGGACTACGCGTTCCGAGCTAGTTACATCTTATTGCTTAGTTTCTCTATTTTCTCTATTTTACATTTTGTAACATTATTTAAAATTTTTGCATATTAATGTGTATTTCAGCGTCTGTTACTCTTTCATGATTCATGTTATGTGGACGTCACCTGAGGATGTTGTTTTCAGTGCTACGAAACTGGTTATGATCTGATAATAAAAAGATTAAATACAGCGGAAGCAGCTTCTTAATCCCAAGATCATTAATCCCACCCGTGGTTCCTTTGTCTACAAAGTTTTCTGCAAAAATTGAGAAGAAAATGGTATTTACAAGAGAAAAACATTAATTGACAGTTCTTATACCGTAGAGTAAACATTCAAAATCGCTGCAATCAATTGGGTATTTCTCTCATACATTTAAGTATTTATATTATAAAAAAAAACGGAAATGAAATTCAAATAATGTGAGAGCTCGCTCACACGCTCCATTTGAGTCATATGATGCCTGTGACGTCACTGGTTAACGTGCTGCTTATACTGTTGTAAATTCATTCACAGCGGTATCTTGTTTTGGAAATTACACTCCTGGAAATGGAAAAAAGAACACATTGACACCGGTGTGTCAGACCCACCATACTTCCTCCGGACACTGCGAGAGGGCTGTACAAGCAATGATCACACGCACGGCACAGCGGACACACCAGGAACCGCGGTGTTGGCCGTCGAATGGCGCTAGCTGCGCAGCATTTGTGCACCGCCGCCGTCAGTGTCAGCCAGTTTGCCGTGGCATACGGAGCTCCATCGCTGTCTTTAACACTGGTAGCATGCCACGACAGCGTGGACGTGAACCGTATGTGCAGTTGACGGACTTTGAGCGAGGGCGTATAGTGGGCATGCGGGAGGGCGGGTGGACGTACCGCCGAATTGCTCAACACGTGGGGCGTGAGGTCTTCACAGTACATCGATGTTGTCGCCAGTGGTCGGCGGAAGGTGCACGTGCCCGTCGACCTGGCACCGGACCGCAGCGACGCACGGATGCACGCCAAGACCGTAGGATCCTACGCAGTGCCGTAGGGGAACGCACCGCCACTTCCCAGCAAATTAGAGACACTGTTGCTCCTGGGGTATCGGCGAGGACCATTCGCAACCGTCTCCATGAAGCTGGGCTACGGTCCCGCACACCGTTAGGCCGTCTTCCGCTCACGCCCCAACATCGTGCAGCCCTCCTCCAGTGGTGTCGCGACAGGCGTGAATGGAGGGACGAATGGAGACGTGTCATCTTCAGCGATGAGAGTCGCTTCTGCCTTGGTGCCAATGATGGTCGTATGCGTGTTTGGCGCCGTGCAGGTGAGTGCCACAATCAGGACTGCATACGACCGAGGCACACAGGGCCAACACCCGGCATCATGGTGTGGGGAGTGATCTCCTACACTGGCCGTACACCTCTGGTGATCGTCGAGGGGACACTGAATAGTGCACGGTACATCCAAACCGTCATCGAACCCATCGTTCTACCATTCCTAGACGGGCAAGGGAACTTGCTGTTCCAACAGGACAATGCACGTCCGCATGTATCCCGTGCCACCCAACGTGCTCTAGAAGGTGTAAGTCAACTACCCTGGCCAGCAAGATCTCCGGATCTGTCCCCCATTGAGCATGTTTGGGACTGGATGAAGCATCGTCTCACGCGGTCTGCACGTCCAGCACGAACGCTCGTCCAACTGAGGCGCCAGGTGGAAATGGCATGGCAAGCCGTTCCACAGGACTACATCCAGCATCTCTACGATCGTCTCCATGGGAGAATAGCAGCCTGCATTGCTGCGAAAGGTGGATATACACTGTACTAGTGCCGACATTGTGCATGCTCTGTTGCCTGTGTCTATGTGCCTGTGGTTCTGTCAGTGTGATCATGTGATGTATCTGACCCCAGGAATGTGTCAATAAAGTTTCCTCTTCCTGGGACAATGAATTCACGGTGTTCTTATTTCAATTTCCAGGAGTGTATATTTCGGAAAATGCGTTAGAAATGATGTGAGTACCACATTGTAACCATACACCTGTGAAAGCTCCTGAGAAATTGTTTTTCAGTGTTCCAAAGAATACGAAGATGTGTAAAATGTGGCTGCAGCTCGCTCATAGAGCTCCATATGAAGTACTGGTAATTGCGTGTGATTCTTCTGTGAGGATTACTCTGTTGTAATTAAACACACCATGTAAATGCTTTATCGCTGGTAGTTGGTAGGTATAGTGCTGTGTTTCTCATGCAATGTTCGCAAGATCCATCTTCATTCGGAGCAAGAACTTTCGTTCCTTTTTTTTTTTACTTAATACTACTGTCTTCTTAACTTTATTTTATTCATAATACAGTTATGTAAGGGATTTAAGCTCTATACCATATTACATTGTAATATCTATTTTCATTTTCTAGCTTTATTTGGCACGTGATCGATTTGATATGAATAACAAGGGTGGTTTTATGAAACTATTTCATGCCTGATGTACCCCTTAGTCTGCAGAATCACAGAAATCATTTAACAATTGCCAACCACTTTATTCTTCTTCGTTGAAGACAATAATTTGCCGCTTCCATATGATTGAAATGGTTCAAATGCCTCTGAGCGGTATGGGACTTAACATCTGAGGTCAACAGTCCCCTAGAACTTAGAACTACTGAAACCTAACCAACCTAAGGTCATCACAGACATTCATGCCTCAGGCAGGATTCGAACCTGCGACTGTAGCGGTCGCGCGGTTCCAGACTGAAGCGCCTAGAACCGCTCTGCCACAACGGCCGGCCCCATATAATTCCATTCAGCCCGTTGAAAAGCTGTATGATTTTGACCAAGAGAAAAATGGAATGTTACCTGGATCCTACAAGAAAGTCTAATAAGACCAGGGCATCACAATAAAATGAAATTTGGTCGTGGTAAAGCATTTTTAACAACAGCCAAGTATGCAGTAGAACAACGGATAGTTTAAGGTCCTGCTGCGTCAACTGCATATTTTAAAAACCGTAGTGGTGGGGGCTGCTGGTAGGCGCTGTAGGGGAGATGCCGAGCACTGGAGGGGGAAGTGTCGTTCTAAGCTGAAGCCTACATTCACATTTTCATAAATATTAAGCGGGGCCCCTTCAAGCCCACACTTGCTTGGTGACCATTCAGAAAGATCTGTCATCTCGTCTTTGGCTAATATCTAAAAAGAATTTCGCCAAAAATGCAGCGATTTATTTTCTTCTGGTTTGTTAACCAATTCTAACTTTCAGAGAAGTGTCACGACTGGGGAATTCTGAGTAAAACATACACATTTCTCTTATTGCCATGTTAAAATTTGCTTCATGAACCAAAACTCAGTGGAGTTTACACAGCCTCACCTCAGTAACATGTTGCGCAGACGCTACTGCGAGAGAATTCTGAAACAGTGATTTATTAAGTGAAGAACTGAGGAAAACTAAGGCCAACATCTCATGAAAAAGCACATCCTCAGTACAAAATACAGTTATGTTATTCCAAAACACATAGCACTTCCCATTTCACCAGCTATCGATGGCCCTTAAAATTTTCATTCTTTCATCAGAAAAGTCTGTAGTTAGTAGAATAACATGGTAGATAATGAAGTTTTGCATAATAACCACACGGCAAAATGCTCTTTTCTTTATGTGCTATCATTTCCTAAAATCTAATTTCGATATCTCAAAATCATTGGCGTGGTTTGATCACAAATAAGTGCACTGCGTCAGATCAATTTCCTCGAGGTTGGTAACAGATAGAGAACTTCACCCAAGCCTAAAGGAAAACTATGTTAGTTGAATTTTATATGCAGCTACATATTACGTAATATGTACCAAATGTAAAATCATAGCGACCCCTATTTTTCTTTGCAAACTTTTTCGAATTTCGCTCCCTCCATCATTTACACTTAAATATCACAATAACTATGACACTAACGAAATGATGGGTACCTCATAATGAACCTGACAAACAAAGCTACAAGTGAAACAAAAATGATTATTTTCAGAACAGTTTCTCTAAAATCGTCTGAGAAACTTTGATAGAATTATCTGGTACTCATGGGTGTCTGCTGAGCTGATGAACCTTGTTCTTTAGGGTTTAGTTAAGAGAGCTGGGTCAATACGTGACACGTTGCTTGCTTGAGATTTCCAGACAACGAAAGACATTTCATCCCTAATTGACGCTGTGCTGCTTTGCGCTCACTTTAGCAAGTCTGCATGCTTAGAAGCTGGCCCCCAGCAGTCGCAGGATCCTTAATTGGCGCATTGTTATTGGGATGTTTACTATTGTGGCAGTTTATATGTCGGGGTTGATGTAACGCTGGTCTTAATGGGAGACTGTGAAGCAGTGTGGTGGGTTAGAGTCCTCTGATGATGTGCAACGTACCAGCTGTGAAGCAGTGGCCGTGGTGATTCAGTTCCAGGGCACCTCCAGAACACTACTGTACACGTCATACATTAGGGAGGCTGAAGAAATTAGTTCTGTCTGTTAATATCAAGATTTTGTAGTTTAACTATTTGATGGTGTGATTGTTTTCTTAGCTCAATTGAGAGAATAGTTTGACATATGAATGAGCTGAGTTCTTGGTTTTTAAATCATATCACGCTTGCAACTTGAAGTAACTAAAGATATGGTCCGTAGAGATGTTTTTGGATGGCATAGGTCAACTTGCAAATGTGACCCACATAGATAACATTCCATCATAATTTCTAAAATCATTAGGGGAAGTGGCAACAAAACGACTATTCACGTTGGTGTGTAGAATATATGAGTCTGGCGACATACCACCTGACTTTCGAAAAAACATCATCCACACAATTCCGAAGACGGCAAGAGCTGACAAGTGCCAGAATGATCGCACAATCAGCTTAACAGCTCATGCATCAAAGCTGCTTACAAGAATAATGTACAGAAGAATGAAAAGAAAATTGAGAATGCGCTAGGTGACGATCAGCTTGGCTTTAGGAAAGGTAAAGGCACGAGAGAGGCAATTCTGACGTTACGGCTAATAATGGAAGCAAGGCTAAAGAAAAGTCAAGACACGTTCATAGGATTTGTCGACCTGAAAAAAGCGTTCGACAATATAAAATGGTGCAAGCTGTTCGAGATTCTGAAAAAAGTTGGGATAAGCTATAGGGAGAGTCGGGTCATATACAATATGTACAACAACCAAGAGGGAATAATAAGAGTCGACGATCAAGAACGAAGTGCTCGTATTAAGAAGGGTGTAAGACAAGGCTGTAGCCTTTCGCCCCTACTCTTCAATCTGTACATCGAGGAAGCAATGATGGAAATAAAAGAAAGGTTCCGGAGTGGAATTAAAATACAAGGTGAAAGGATATCAATGATACGATTCGCTGATGACATTGCTATCCTGAGTGAAGGTGAAGAAGAATTAAATGATCTGCTGAACGGAATGAACAGTCTAATGAGTACACAGTATGGTTTGAGAGTAAATCGGAGAAAGAAGAAGGTAATGAGAAGTAGTAGAAATGAGAACAGCGAGAAACTTAACATCAGGATTGATGGTCACGAAGTCAATTAAGTTAAGGAATTCTGCTACCTAGGCAGTAAAATAACCAATGACGGAGGGAGCAAGGAGGATATCAAAAGCAGACTCGCTATGGCAAAAAAGGCATTTCTAGCCAAGAGAAGTCTACTAATATCAAATACCGGCCTTAATTTGAGGAAGAAGTTTCTGAAATGTACGTCTGGAGTACAGCATTGTATGGTAGTGAAACATGGACTGTGGGAAAACCAGAACAGAAGAGAATCGAAGCATTTGAGATGTGGTGCTATAGACGAATGTTGAAAATTAGGTGGACTGATAAGGTAAGGAATGAGGAGGTTCTATGCAGAATCGGAGAGGAAAGAAATGTGTGGAAAACACTGATAAGGAGAAGGGACAGGATGATAGGACATCTGCTAAGACATGAGGGAATGACTTCCATGGTACTAGAGGGAGCTGTAGAGGGCAAAAACTGTAGAGGAAGACAGAGATTGGAATACGTCAAGTAAATAATTGAGGACGTAGGTTGCAAGTGCTACTCTGAGATGAAGAGGTTAGCACAGGAAAGGAATTCGTGGCGGGCCGCATCAAACCAGTCAGTAGACTGATGACCAAAAAAAAAAAAAAAAAAAAAAAAAAAAGCGCCGCATTGCCTGCTCGGCGCCTAGCCGGCCGGCGCTAAAGAATTTTTTTTTTCTAGTGGTGTGTATGCTTAGGGACCGATGACCTCAGCAGTTTGGTCCGATAAGACCTCACCACAGGTTTCCAAATTTCATCACGAATAAAGGTTATTAGTTTTGTTAAAACAGGTAGCACTGCTGTTATTAATTGATATTTTGGTGTTTTAACCGATTATTAGTAAAAAATTAAAAAAACGGCTGTTAGAACCGAGACCAAACAAATACCGAAAAATATCGGTTATTCAGACCTTTAACCGGTCAGCTTTTCCCACTCCCAAGTCACGTAAGCTTCGGTATGTGGCAAGGTTTCCCCGTAGGGCGCGGGCGGCGCCGGGCTAATATACGGACACCTCCCCGGCGCCAGAGGACGACGCGAGCACCGGCGGCCTACACAGAGCAGCGGCGGCGCTGCTCTGCTGTCCCGATAACAGCGGGCCCGTTTCCCCGGAGCGCTGCGCGAAATATTTTTGACATCACAGCCCGGCGGGAGCGGCAAGGCCGGCGGCTGCCCTCTGGGGAGGCGGCTCAGGTCAGCCGGCACAAGACGCGGAGGCGGCGGCGGCGGCGGCGGCGGCGGCGGCGGCGGCGGCGCCTGATGTATGCCCCCCAATACGGTCACCGCGGCGGCCGCGCCGCCACTTATCTGCGGTGCGGCTGCGGGTGTGCCGCGGCGGGTGAAATATACACGGGGGCCCGCGCGCGCCACGATTTTACATTTTATATTTGTAATCGGCGCCGCCCCCACACCCCGCATACATCACGGCCGCGTCCTCCCTCTGCGTGCGTTTCCCGCCGCCGTACCGCAGCGGTGCAGCAGATACCCGCGAGGAAAAGGATTAATAACGGCCGGCGGCGGCGCAGATTATAGCGGCAACTCGAAATGCCGTCCCCGGAGCGGTCTGGGCCGCTAACCTCTCTGCCTTTTTACGTTCCCGCGGAGCTCGCGAGCTGGCTTCTTGTCAGATTTACTGCTCCCTCTTGCAGCCGTCGCGTTCTGTCTGAGCTACACTGTCGGAGGCTGCTACGGGAAGGCAACCCCTGTGCTTAATTTCTCAAATTTTAGGTGCCGGAACGCATCTCTCCAATCATACAACTCCCTCGCCTCTCCCCCCCCCCCCCCAACCCCCACCCCTCACTATCGAGCAATACAGTTACAAGTTGTAGCGCGCGGATTGGCGGTACCCAAGATCGAACTTACAACGACAATGGAATCGTACTGTACCAACTCGCTAAGCCGTAAATGTATGGCTTCCTGCCGCGCAAAATACTTGGGCGCACCAATCGACCACTACAGCTTTAACTAGGTATAGTTTTTAATGTCACAGTCGATGTTATGAGTGCGGATCGCTAACTGATTTTAGAAGATTCTAGTCGTAGTGGAGTGCCTGGCGACTATTCTAAGTCGAGCTCGTACCGTAATCGCACTTTCAAGCAACAAATTGAAGGCAGATCACCCTTAGTATAATTACTGCTGCGGCAACCTCAACCACTGACTATGCAGCCGGCTCGAAAATCGAATAATGAAAGACAGCCCCCTTACTTTACGCAATGTCGAGATCGAACAATGACACGATTACACTACGAATAGACACATCCAAACGTTCTAATGACAATGATCCCCAATATCAAGCAGTAATTACGAGATAGGACAATTTAGATAACAACTCTCGTTATCTAAGCTACTGGTCGAATCCAAGCATCAGATCTCTTTAAGTAGAGTACCTGTTTGTTTATATTATGTTGGGATAAATGCCCATCTAGCTTGCAATTCTTCTCCCACACAGTGAAATTCTCACAACGCAGTAGATTATCTCTGGAAAAGACTCGTAACTTTTCAATTACTTACAAAATTCCTATTCCATATACTATCGTGTTATGACCAGTTTGTATTAAGACGCTTCCACCAATATCGATAAGAATTGAAATACTTAATGCTACCACTATATCTCTTTCCACTTAGCCCAGCGTTGCTACGTAAATAATACGACGTCACGTACTTCACAGATTTAATAATATTTGTCTTCGGTGTAATCGTTGACCTTCCCGCAGTAAATTACGACAACTTCAATTCTACTTGCATTTACTTAGACACTCTTTCCATCAATGAAATCGTTTTAACTTTTTAGAATATCTACCCTCTGTAGATTTATCATGGTTCCACTCAATCAATGAACTTTTGATTAGGCAAACTTACAAATACGAGCATATATATATATATATATATATATATATATATATATATATATATATATATATATATATATATATATATACTACTTAAATACACGTAAGGTTTATATTAACCCAAGAAAATTTGAATTTATTTTCTCTAGATATTTCAATACAATTTCATTTACGTAAGTGAGCGAGTGCCATCAAAGACTACACTCCACAACTCCGAAATTCAGTAATAAAAGGAAAATAAAAAAAATCTTAAGTGACACTTTAAATCTAACCTTAAATGACAATTTAAAACAATTCTGAACCTCTTCAGGCGTTGACAATATGCGACCCGCTAAGTTCCCTACTTGAATTTGGTCATTCGTCACTTTGGCTAATCAAGTTTTTGTTTAGCTGCGTGCTGCTTGTAAAATGGTTCCTTTATTTTCTCGTCGCTTATCCACTCAACTACTGGTGCACTCTATCCCAATATAGTGAAACAGTTCGTATTTATTCGAGCCAATGCTCGGTCCGCTGTAAGACAGTGGTATTTTAACAACTACGAAAATGTGTTCAACGCTTTCCCTTTTCGACACACACACATACACACACACACACACACACACACACACACACGCACACACACACACACACACACACGCACCAACCACTTCAATAAAACGGCTAACAACCCAATTACTTATGGGCCAGCCGCGACCACTAATCGGACAACACGGACAGGATATCGGTTCCACCGATTCCCAAAAACTCAGCACCTACAAATCTAATTTTCTCTATAACCAGGCTCACGCTGGATTTACCACAGCAAACTTTACGACCGAAACTGCCCACAAGACGACAATCTATTGATAGTTCGTACACCTAAATTCGCCAAAACCGGTGTATCACCAATGAGTATTCAGAAAATCCCACAGAATCTCTGTATATTCCGTTGCTCAGCTTTGGATGGAAACAACCGTCACAGCCACGTATATGAGCAGGGGCCTAACAGACTAAATATCCACGCTGCGAACTGTACCCAAATTAAAGTACTGGTGCTACCAATCCAAACTCCTTTCCCAAGCCTTAACCGCCAGCTGCGGTGCTTCACTACACCACGCAGTGGGTCGCTCTACTATCAGACCTAGACACACACCGATATATCCACTTAGTCGGTGAGAGGTCTACATGGTAACTAACTAACTCTTTATATCATACCATAGGAACCGTTTAAAACGAAGAAACACGCAGCGCTACGCCAACTTTTGACAGTTAATTAATTATTCGTTGCTGCTGTCGGTTATCTGCGACAGCGGCCGGCTACTGCGCGTCGCTCAGGCAGCATCTCTGGACCCAGTGAAGGCATCGAAGTTGCATCGCTGACGTCGCGTGCGCTCACCACCTATTTTTTCGTCGACGTTCGCGACTCATCTACAACATTTTTTTTTCTTAATACATCGTACACATATATTTACAGTAACCACCAGGTGTTATTATTAAGTTATCGTGTAGAATGCCCAGCACTAGTGAGGGCGTAACCCGTGCGTTTTGACACAGCACAAAGTATCGATTTTTGAAAACGTGTGACGAAACTTACAAAGAGAAATCATTTTTTACATTTCCAAATATGCCCACTTACGCAATACGGCAACACTATCTAAACCGTCCCGCAAATGGCGTTCTCATTTCATATTCGCACTAACTTCTTCAGAGAGAGCTGGTCAGTCACTTGGAGTACGTGAAAGAATAAACTTCGCCTGTGACAATCAGGAATCTTGTGTTTTCTTCTCAGAGCAAAGCTGACTTCTTGAGACCTTGTACTTAAACAATGTGCTTCACTATGTGAAGTAAGTACTAGAAAAGCAGCTTTTTAATTACAGAAAGTTCGCATTCATTGCTTTATCCTGGATTTGATGAGTATATTCTAGATCAACTGTAGCTTTGGCAACCACGCGCCATTTGCAGTGCAGGCAAACGCTGAAGGTACAAACGTTCTGAATGTTTCTCTAGGTCGTAAAAATATTTTATCTTGCAAAATAGAGCTCAGCTCGTAGAACACTGTAAAGCAATGGAGGAAAACTGTCAGATGCCGATGACGTAAACAGCCGCGCTGGGTAGCCGCGCAGTCTATGGCGTCTTGCGATGGTTCGGGCAGCTCCCCCCGTCGGAGATTCGAGTCCTACCTCGGGCATGGGGCTGAGTGTGTGTTGTCCTTGGCGTAAGTTAGTTTAAGTTAGATTAAGTAGAGTGTAAGCTGAGGGACCGATGACCTCAGCAGTTTGGTCCCATACGTATTTAACACCTACATACATAAACCGTATGGCTTTTTAGCTAACCATTAGAAACAATATAAACAATATTAAGCATCCTTTTTAAGTACCAGCAGGGTCTCAAGCTTAAGAAATGGTTGCAACTGTTCATGGAGAGTCATCCTAATATCTCTTTCGAAACACTGCAGATTCTATCTAAAGCTAGAACTAAGGGGTTCTCAAAGGAGAACGTGCACAACATTTTCACGATACTCAAAGCGGAACTGGAGACAATATGACACAATCCTAGGAAAATCTGTAACGTTGAGCAAACGGGCTTGACGATAGTTCGGCATAAATACAGGAAGGCTGTTGCTCTGAAGGGCAAACTTCAAGTTCACCGATGGTCTTCTGGTCAACATGGTTCTCTCTTGACTCTTGTAACGCCCCACGTCGGCATTCGGACAGGTTATTCCGCCCATGATTATTTTTCCACGCAGGAACCTCAGGGCTGAATTACTCGACGGAACTCCTCCAGGTAAATTCTCAGCAGCTCATCCTTATGGGTGGACATAGCTGGACGCACTTCACAATCCAGTGCTCCTGATTTTAGACGGCTCAGTGACACACACCCGTAAGATCGACATTATTCAGCTTGTCCGAGACAATGGTGTTTCCACAGCTTGCGTGCCTCTTCACTGAGCTGATAACATGCAACCATTGGACATATCTTTTATGTTCTCACTAAAATCATACTATGCCCAAGAAATAAGGAAATGAATGTACGTGAAAACAGGATTGTTACTCACTAGGTGCTGTCTTCGGTCGTGCTTACACAAGCGTTTCAAATAAGTCAACGGCGTCAGTGCGTTAAGGTACACGGGAATTTTCACCTTGAAAATATCTTCGATGAACATTTTATTTGGCCTGAACCTGCTCATGAGGTTGATAATGCGTATTATCAGTGCATTAATATCAATGTGCTCCAGTAACCAGCAGAAAGTCATCTCCTCATGCAGTTCCTCCGTGACTCAGACACCTTACTGGACATCACGTAACACTGATATATTGTGCTACCTAGCCATAAGGTATCTGCAAGCACAGCAGTAGGTGCTCTAGCTAACTCTCTGACAGTACCCAAATGAAATTTCATTACACCTTTTGATTATAGATTTAGCTTTGTCTTCAAATTACAAATTGATTCGTATAGGCTATGGACGAATCGACCAACTAGTTTAAAGTCAGTTAAATGCCGATTAAATCATATCAAATGAATTTTCCCTGGTAATTATCTTATAGGATAAATTAAGGAAATTCAAACCTACATTTCTAGCATTTATTGAGTTAGAGACAGCTTTTGACAATGTTGACTGGAATACTCGCTTTCAAATTCTAAAGGCGGAGGAGGTAAAATACAGGGAGCGAGAGGCTATTTACAATTTGTACAGAAACCAGATGGCAGTTATAAGAGTCAAGGGGCACGAAAGGGAGGCAGTGATTTAAAAGGGAGTGAGACAGGGTTGTAGCCTCTACGCGATGTTATTCAATCTGTATATTTAGCAAGCAGTAAAGTAACCAAAAGAAAAAATTGGAGTAGGAATTAAAATCCATGGATAATAAATAAAAACTTTGAGGTTTACCGATGTTATTGTAATTCTGTCAGAGACAGCAAAGAACTTGGAAGAGCAGTTGAACGGAATGGACAGTGTCTTGAAAGGAGAATAAGATGAGCACCAACAAAAGCAAAACGAAGATAATGGAATGTACTCGAATGAAGACAGGAGATGCTGAGGCGCTTATATTAGGAAATGAGACACTTAAGTAGTAAATGAATCTTGCTGTCTGTGAAGCAAAGTAACTGATGATGATCGAAGTAGAGAGGATATAAAGTGTACACTGGCAATGACAAGGAAAGCGTTTCTGAAGAAGAGACATTGGTTAACATCGAGTATAGATTTAAGTGTTAGGAAGTCTTTCCTGAAAGTATTTGTATAGAGTGTCGCCACGTATGGAAGCGGAACATGGATGATAAATAGTTTAGACAAGAAGATAATAGAAGCTTTCGAAATGTGGTGCTACAGAAGAGTGCTGAAGATTAGATGGGTACATCACGTAATTAATGAGGAGGTACTGAATAGAATTGGGGAGAAGAGGAATTTGTGGTGCAACCTGACTAAAAGAAGGGATCAGTTTGCAGGACACATTCTGAGGCATCAAGGGATTACGAATTTAGTATTAGAGGGAAGTGGGGAGGGTGAAAATCGTAGAGGGAGACCAAGAGATGAATAGACTAAGGAGATTCAGAAGGATGTGGGTTGCATTAGTTACTCGGAGATGAAGAAGCTTGCACAGGATAGAGTAACTTGGAGAGCTGCATCAAACCAGTCTGTGGACTGAAGATCATAACAACAACAATCACAATATTCATGAAGTAATAATATAGATTTTGTAAAATAGGATGTATTCATCAAAGGCCAAGGTAGGCGTTAGCTTGAATTTCAGTCCTTCTTCAGGAGGGTTGGAGGGACACAGCCCGTCCGCCCTTTTCAGAGAATACCTGTGGGTCGCAGCCACTGCCTCCATGGGCTGTAACAAATTCGCAAGAGGCGCAACTGATAGGTTGGTCATGGGGCTACTATTCTTGCCGTGTCATTGGGTCTTTTGGCACAGTGGCGATAGACGCCATTGACACAACAGTTCTTCGAGCAAGAATGTGGCCATCGTCAGCTAGAGTTGCCGCTATTATGCAGTGGTGAGCATGCTTCTTGCATTGGTAGGCCCATTGACCCCGAGACTTTCTAAAGTAAGGTCATTAATCACTTTTCTCATGCTAATCTGCAATAATTCCAAACCACGATGCTGGAGCGCGTAATGTTTCCAGAATAGCAGCCTAAACCACCCCTACCTGGGGCGGTCTCCTCAATTCTCATGACTATTAGTGCTTCAGGTATCGCTCTGTGTACTCTCTCCCAGTTTAGTCTTTAGATCATTCATCGTAATGTCCGTAAATTGTTTCCTGTTTAACTATTCTCGTACCTTGACCTGCAGCAAGGCTACTTTTCACCAGTTCCTTAGCATACTTTGAGTTCAGTAACAATTATTCATTTGTAACAGGTTACTTCTCCTTTAATGTGTGCTTCTGGAACAATACGTACAACTTTTTTAGGTATGTCTGTGTTTCCTTAATCTATAGCTTCCCCCTGTTGTCTCTTCTTACTATCAATTCGAATACCGAAAGCCCAGCTAGACGTAATGGAGGCTGATGCTGGTCGCGGTTGGGAGAACAGCAGACCCGCAGGTGAGATTCACCATCGTCATCTCATTAGGGAAACAGGGCAAGCAGATAACCATTGCGATTATAATTTTCGATTAATCTCGTCATCTCTCAAAAAGCATTAGCCACAATCACAATATGCCCATATACAGCTTGAAAGTGTCCAGAAAAATAACTTACCTCTTTCCACTGAGCCGGCATTTCTTTTTACCTCAAAGATCAGTATTTATTTCTAATTTCATATGAGAACAGCATCAATTAATTGGAGTTCCTGCTGGTAGTAGCACACCATGCAACAATCATCAGAAGGGTCCAGGGCAGAAGAGAAAGAGTTATGGTCAGGGAGATATTTTCATGGCAATCCCTGGGTGATGTCATTCTGGAAGGGACAATGGATAAAGACAAAAATGTTTCTATAGTTGGGGAGCATGTCCGCCCCTCCATGCAGGGGTGGACGTGGCATCTGCCAACAGGACAATACAATATGTCACACGGCTCGCAGTGTACGTGCATGGTTTGAAGAGCACCAGATGAGTTTATCATGCTTTTCTCGCCACGAAACTCCCCAGAATTAAACCTAATGCAGAATCTCTGGCAGCACTTCGATTGGGCTGTAGGCCGTTGGATCCTCAGCCGAGAAACATAGCGCTGATGGCCACGACACTGCACATCCCTGTCGGTACCTTCCCGAGGCTCACTGACTCTCTTCGTGAACATTGTGAGTTATCGAGCACTGCTCTCTCATTTAAATATATGGCCGAAAGAGTCAGCCTACATCAATTGTGAAACGAACGCCCGGGAGCCACAAAGGACGCAGATTCACCACGAGGTGGGGAAACTCATAGGCGTCTATTACCTATTGACGCCTAAGCGCTGTAGTGTGCGAGTGAGACAGACAAGAACCAACGTCATAGAGAAACCCAATAGAAGGCTTTTGTGGCCAAGGAGACGTAGCAGTATTAAATACTGCGGACATAAGTCCTGCCATAAAGGGAAACACACAATTCTGTAGTTGTGCAGGCAATCAAGCCACAGTAATTTTAATCTACCATCCTTCGTAAATTTTCATGGTGATCCCAATAAAACTTGAATATTGATCATATCTATAATAGTTTAGGATTTACTGTTAAAGTGAAATTAACAAGTTTTGTAACAAAGATCTGAATCCCAAAGTATGAACGCTTTGGTCGATCTTAACAATCGATATTTCATACGGAAAAGCATCATTAAAATGACGAACATTGTAAATATCAACTCTGTTCGTTTATTTGTTTAAAATATATAGAAAACTTAAATTACCAGTATTTTCAGTTAAGCATCAGAACATCATTTCCTCCGCACAAAACACATTGAACGATGACAGCATGACACCTTTTTGTATCATTAGGTAATAGAATATTTGTTGTAAAGTTTAGTGCATTATAGTTACTTTTGTTCTTTATTTATTTACCAGAAAGCACATTGGTGCAAGGCTACTGGCCGTGACATTCAAAGCTGTGGAGAAAATTGTATCGCTTTTATGTAAAAAAAAATTAACGTTTATTATGTAATGGATATTTAGAAGGTGAAAGTGGTCAGCTTTGATTATTTAAATATGTTAAAATGTAAAATAATGTGGAATAGGTTGTAGCCAATCAGATGGACGGCTTTAGGAGAGTGAACTGCCCTCGTCAGTTGAGCGAGGATATTCGGCGCGCTGGAAACGTTGCCGGAGACGGGCAGAGACAGTGCTGGAGCAGACGCGAAAGCGGTCAGGTCGGCAGGAGACACCAAAGGGTACAGTTCGGATTGAGACGTGAAAGCGGACAGTCGGTCTTTAGGCAGCCAGGAAGTGAAACGACTTAGAAAATTTCGCGTAGTGTGGTGTCGCGAGACGTAGTCTGCGCGGTGAGCAGCCGCGCGCATGGAGTGAACTCTAACTCTTCGTGTAAATAACGAGGTGAAGTATTGTGTTTCACGATGAGATTGTGTATGATCTAAAAGTGCCAAATGGATATTCGTCCGAGTGTAACAGTAATTCTAAATACGACCACTTTCGCTATTAGTTTTCTTTCTGAATAAACGTTATTATAACAAAATCGCAACTGTGTGGCCTACATCATTTATGGTCCTTAATTTAGTTACCGATATTATTATTACTGTTATTACACGTTATATTAACTTTGTATTTCGCAAACTTGCCATCAGCCAGATAATTTAACCAAAGGGTTACAAGTGTCAAATTTAGGGCGTGTAATGCGACACGTGCGGATCAACCCCTAGACGAGTTTCAGCCATTTCGACGAAGAGGAACCACATGTGAGACCGAACGTCTATGAGGTGTTAGCTCGCAACATCTCGCAACGATAAGTGCCGCGAAAGGCGGTTATTCAGGATTTTGAAAGGTGGTCACCTTACTGTGACTATATAGTCTATTATGGTATAATTATGTTGTCGTTCTGTCACCCTTTGGTACTTCCGGCAAAGTTTTCTGACGAACACAGCCAGCACCCCATAATTCTACTAGTAGCTAAACTGAAACGTAGGTTACTGTAATGTCATAAAATATTTTACCTATGTCTAGGAAGCAATATAAAAAAATGATAGCTAGCCGATACACAACAATTTACTGCGTTTTATCGCTCTCCCGCAAAATTAATATGTTTGTAATCAAACTCTTCAGCTGACAGAGCAAATCAATAGTAGTTTCAAAACGTACGGTACAACTGTTATAGCACCAAAACTATTTACAATATTCACACCATGTTTTGCTTAAATGACAAACTCACAAAATTTTGTTCGTGTGTTTCCAAGAAGATGGTGCACGTCGCACTTGGCTCAGACTGTGCGAGATGTTCTAGACCAGGTGTTTCCAGAGCGCAGAGCGTTGGATTCGCAGGAGTGGTTCAACACCCTGGCCTTCTAGGTCGCCTGACGTTACACCAATGGGCTTCTTACTTTAGAGATATGTCAAGAACAGGGTTTGTCAAAAGGCAGTCAACCAAGTCAATGGTTTACAGGAACGAAGTGTTGCTGCCATTACCTCATTTGATGTCGGTGTGTCGCGCCGAGTGTGGAGAGAGCTTGAATACAGACTAGATGTTGTAAATGCGACAAAAGACGCACATGATGAAATTGATAAAATAGTATAACAATTTAGCGATGTATTGCATCACATAAGCGAAACATGGTGAGAATGTCTTAATTATTTTAGATGCTGTAACGCATTAACGTTATATTGTACCTTTAGTGGCACCATGTATCTTGGCCATCAACTGTCAAGGCTTCAAAAAAGTAACGAAATATGTGGAAAAGTATCGGTTTACAGGATATAAAAGAAATAGTCTCTTTGCCACATGTCGTACGTGGCCGTGCGGTTCTAGCCGCTGCAGTCTGGAACCGCGAGACCGTTACGGTCGCAGGTTCGAATCCTGCCTCCGGCATGGATGTGTGTGATGTCCTTAGGTTAGTTAGGTTTAACTAGTTCTAAGTTCTAGGGGACTAATGACTCAGAAGTTGAGTCCCATAGTGCTCAGAGCCATTTGAACCACATATCGTTCACCAGCCTAATTGGAAAGAAGAGCTAAGAGCTCAAAATGATAGCTTCGCTTAGTCCAGGTGCCCTGTGTATCCGACTGTGTGTGTGTGTGTGTGTGTGTGTGTGTGTGTGTGTGTGTGTGTGTGTGGTGTTTAGTGTTGTGTTTGTTCTGCTGATGACGAAATTAAAACAGAAGAGAGTGAGTGAAAACTCGAATTGCAACATGGGGCCTGCTGGGCGTAACAATCTCATCCGACTAACGGATCGCCATCAGTAGCGTGACATACCTTCGGAGACATGAGACACTGCGGAGATGTTGTTAAATCAGCCCAGGACACTGATGCAATGTCTGGTGCTCAGGACTTTAGCGAGCCACCTCTCCACAGTTGTCAGCCAAATAATGGTGGTCGACTACAACCGTGCTTTTGTGTAGTTTCCTGGCTTGCGACATGAGATTGAAGGTAGCGTTGATGGACTAAATTGGAACGGGAACCGAACTGACCGCAGGTCGTCCGCAGAAATTTGTTCGAGAAGGCGGGAAGATTCTACAATAGACATTTTTTATGTAAATGAGTCTTTCAATATGAAGACGAATCGAGCTTCAAGAATTAAATTTGATATAAAGTACGCTAATCTCATAGTATCTTACATAATAGATAACTATTCACTCAATATACAGTGCGGTTAGAAACCGTATGAAAACCAAGTAAGGGTGTTGCAGGTTAGGTTGTGCTGATAAATAATAATTGCTAAAAATATCCGATGCTTTGCGCCGTTTCCGATTCAATTAGACTTGACATTATCTAATCTGGCTGCTGCGCGCGCAAATTCAAGCTGCTCGCCAGGTACTGTTAGTGTTAATTTTACTCTTAGAGCCGGCCGGAGTGGCCGTGCGGTTCTAGGGGCTACAGTCTGGAACCGAGCGACCGCTACGGTCGCAGGTTCGAGTCCTGCCTCGGGCATGGATGTGTGTGATGTCCTTAGGTTAGTTAGGTTTAATTAGTTCGAAGTTCTAGGCGACTGATGACCTCAGAAGTTAAGTCGCATAGTGCTCAGAGCCATTTGAACCATTTTTTTACTCTTAGAGTAGACCATAACGCCCGAGACTTATCAGCCTATGGCTCAGGTTCGATCCTAATTACCGCTTCTGTCCAATTTTTGTATCATTCTCTTGTTCGGTTTTAGAAAACAAACAAAGAAAACGTTTGGCGACACCATCTCTCGCGGACCTCTCGAATTTTCGCACGCAACTGCTTGATTGACGAACTTCAATTTAGAATTAACTCGGAAACGGCACAATACATCGAATTATTTATTAATAGTTATTTCTCAGCAAAACGTACCCCGCAACACCGTTACAAGCTTTTCAGACTGTTGCTAACCACCCTGTATTTTTGATCATAAATTATTTTGATACCAGGAAAATGAACACATATCGTTGGTATATGAAATGTACATCCTTTTATATTGTTGAAATGACATGGATGCAGTTTTTTTTAGTTAATGATTTGAAATTACATAATCATATGATTATTCCAGGCATATCCAACGAATTAGAAAGTAAAGACAGAAAATATTCACAAAATATGACTCCTTTTATTTAGATAGCAGTAACGATAGCCACTTCTTAACGTTAATTTATACATAATCTCTATCACAATATGAAGTAGTTTAAATGTGATTGAGATAGAGAAGTTGTCAAGCAAAGTGCCTAAAAAGTGAATTTTCTCTCTGCAACAGAGTGTACGCTTACTTAAAACTATCTGGCAGTTTAATTCCCTTTGCTGGCTCGGGCCTCGAACCTGGGACGTTTCAGTTTACCGGGAAACTGCTCTATCGACTGATCTACCTAAGCACAACTCTCGACTCCTCAACACAGCTTTAGTTCCTACAACGCGACTACTACCTTACAATCTTCAGAAAAATTTTCCTGTGGACCTCCCAGACTCGAGTTCCATTGCGACACATAGTTTTAATCTGCCAGAAAGTTTCACTGTGAAGTGCATGGCAGTGGGTATCTTTCATAGCACTTGCAACGTCACTCAACTGTTGAACCGAGACAGAGTAACTTGCATTTGCTGACTGCTGCTGCTACTACACGCGAACTAATGTAAGGTACCTTGGCGATGGACTGTCAAAGGGTTCGGAGCGGGTCTTCTGTTTTATGTTCGTTATTCGTTTACTAGTACCAATTACATTCATTATGGATTATGTGGTGAGGACAGAAGCTGCTATTTAGAAGGACAAGCAGAGAATTCTGCTTCGGTCATGAGACTTTATGTTATTCACTACATGTTTCTAGGGTAACCGGCCGGGGTGGTCGAGCGGTTCCAGGCGCAACAGTCTGGAACCGCGCGACCGCTACGGTCGCAGATTCGAATCCTGCCTCGGGCATGGATGTGTGTGATGTCCTTAGGTTAGTTAGCTTTAAGCAGTTCTAAGTTCTAGGTGACTGACGACCTTAGAAGTTAAGTCCCATAGCGCTCAGAGCCATTTGAACCATTTTTTTCGAGGGTAAACAGTCGGAAGGTATCTTTATCACGATTGTTGTCAGTGGTAAGCATTGACGATTTCTTGCAGCAGTATGTGTGCCGGGCCAGACGTTTGGTTGTGACTTGCATTGTTGATAACAAAATGGCTTAGCCTCAGAACTTATAGTTCTGACGTAGCTGATGGTTTAAAGATATGAAAAGTGATTACAGTTGAAGAAGAAGTGTGTGTGCGCTGCAGACTGCCGCAAAAATTGAGAATGTACTTGTCACTGTACGTTAGTTTCACATTGTAGTTGTTGTTATATCACACAGAAATTATTTACGGAGGAATTGTGCAGCATGTAGAAGTGGTTTAAATAGTGTCTTATGTTGGGAAATGCACCGTTTTTACTGTTCCTACAACAACACAAAAAACGCCTTAATCACCCTTCTGTTTGCTATGATTCTGTTATAAAGCTTTCGATTAATCTCTTCGGTGGAAAAATGTAAGTTGTTTGCAACGTAACAAAAATATTGTGTGACTGCCGTACAGTGACAAGTATAGTCGTGTAATTAGACATTAAAACGAAAACTAAATTCCATTACTAAATGCCTTGACGGCTCAACGGTATACGGGGGTGAAGAGGAGGTGACCAGAGAGAGGGGGGAGGGGAAATGGACAGACAGTGAAATGGACGCAGAGAGAGGAGAACAGGAAATGGACAGAGAAAGGAAAGAGGAGAAATGGACACAGAGAGAAGCAGGTGGAGGAGGAGGAGATGGATAGTAAGAGGGGGAAGAGAAGCGTGATAGAAAGAGGGTATGGAGGAGGTGCACGGAGAGAGACAGGGGAAGACGAGATGGACACAGAGAGAGGGAGAGTAAACGGACAGAGAGAGAGAATAGGATGAGATGGGAAGAGAGCAGAGGAGGAAGAGTTAGACAGAGGGGGAAGAGGAAATGGACAGAGAAAGAGAAGAGTAGGAGATGACATAGAGAGAAGAGGTGGAAACCGACAGAGAGAAAGAGGAGGAGGAGGACAGAGAGAGGAAGGAGGAGCAGATGGAGGAGGGATTATGATGTGGACAGAGAAAGAGGGACGGAGCAGATGAACAGAGAGAGGGGGAACGAAGAGATAAAATAGTGGAAGACTGGAATGAAAACATATCCTGGCAACGCCAGGTGCTCAACTACTAGTTAATGAAGCCCAGTTGCGGCTGTGCCAGCACAGTTTTGTTAGGATATAGAATGGCAGCGTTCGGCACGACTAACAAATTACGGCCTCTTCCAGTAGAAGACAATCCATAAAGTTATATTCCATAATGAGCGAGAATTAATTGAACATTCGAAGGGCAGTAGAGATAATAGCGTGCATGCAAGCGCTTCTAATTGCAACTTCCAACGAAACAATTACTTACACTCGCACTCAGAGAATATTCTCCCTGACGTATGACACTGTTCTTTCCGTCAATTTATGTAAAATACATTACATTCCTTTGTATTGACGGTCAGTTGCTAATCTATCCCAAGCGCCGATGCTATGAAGATCTTCCTGCATTTCGTGCCAATTTCCTACCGTTGCTACTTCTCTGTGTACAACAACACCTGCGAACAACCTCTTGGAGTCCTCGAAGTTGTCCACTTAGTAGTTTATGTACATAATAGTACTGCATAGAAGTGAGGAGAATAGAACTTGACTAAAATCAGGGAAAAATGGACGCGCCGCGTTATGTTAGCTAGCATTAGTCAATTTCGTAATTATAGAAACAGACCATTGATTACGATAGGCAGATTCAAACAGATGTTTGGACGCAGAAGCTATACAGATACGTAAAAAGCTGACACAAGTTGGGCTAGGGCAAGAACTACATGAAAACGGACTTCTGGCTGAAGAGTAAAACATTAACTGCAAAAAAGTCTTGCAATTCATTTTGAAAATTTGTTTCATTACTCAGTAATACATAATCACCGACAAACAACTCCTCCTTCATTCGATACGGTGAAAAATACTGTTATCTACCACCAGTGCGCATGTGCGTCATCTGTGCCCTGTTTCCGCCTTATCTGCACACTCTATTTTCTTAAATCATAGCGACATTATCGAGGCGAAATTGCTTTTACTTTTTTGCGGCGAGAACTCCGGAACGACCGCTGACGCGGGACCCACTCCCGGCTTTTATCTTGCCGCTACTGCTGCGTGGTGGACAGACAGAAATTCGGTGTCCTGGGAAACGATATGGGGCGGCGCGATAGCGGATAAAAAAGTGTAAGAGGCGCATGATGGCGTGTTAGCCCGGTTCTCCAGGGAGGCGGTTATTGGATTGCCCGCCGCTGTCGCCCCAGGCCGCCGATGGACGCGGGCCAGCTTCGGTCAGAGCACCCTCCCCCACACACCTTGTGGGTAGGCGGAGTGTCTCCGTGCCGCACTGCGGGCGTGCTTCCTAGCATACTCAAGGCCGAACGCTGCTAGTTGGTGCTGACACAGGTATCGGTGACCATAAATATAGCTGTTGTTTTCAGTCCGAAGACTGGTTTGATGCAGCTATCCATGCTATTCCATCTCGTGCAAGTGCAAGCCTCTTCATCTCTGTATAACTACCACAAGTTACACCTGTTTCAACCTGCTTACTGTATTCAAGCCTTGTTCTCATCTAACCCCCCCCCCCCCCCCCTCCACCCCACACAGTTCGCTCCATTATCAAACCGACTATCCTTTCTTGATACTTAAAGATGTGTCCTATCAGCCGACACATCCTTTCAGTCAAGTTGTGCCCATAAATTATTTTTTCCTCTTCATTTCGATTCAGCATCTCCTGGTTTGTTATTCAAACTACCCATCAAATCTTCACCATTCTTCTGTAGGACCACATATCAAATCTTCTATTCTCTTCTTGTCTGAACCACTTATCGACCAAGCTTCACTTGCGTATAAGGCTACGCTCCAGACAAGCACCTTCAGAAACTAGCTCCTCGTAGTTATGTTTGTCACCGAGGAGTCTAAAGCGCTGCAGTCATGGACTGTGCGGCTGGTCCCGGCGGAGGTTCGAGTCCTCCCTCGGGCATGGGTGTGTGTGTTTGTCCTTAGGATAATTTAGGTTAAGTAGCGTGTAAGCTTAGGGACTGATGACCTTAGCAGTTAAGTCCCATAAGATTTCACACACACTTATGTTTGACAAACAAAACTGTATAGTTCCATTTTCGTCTAAAACATCTGTGAATATTTGCAGACTGAAGCTATGAATGAAAATTTGAGAACTTAGATTGAGGAGGGAGGCGTGCTAGGGTATTCCACGCAGGTGCGCAAAGCTGCTGTGCCAGAGTGGCTTAGTGGTTAGCGCATCTGTCTACTAAACAGGTGATCTGAGTTCGAATCCCAGTCTTGGTACTAATTTTCATTCTTCGCTTCAGACAGCATATATGCGTCATAGATGTTTGAGACTTGGAAAGGTCTCCGCAAACCATATAATTCCGTTTGATCAAAGTCCCTCCACCTGGATTACAGGCAGAGGTGTACTCATTCGGCTTTTCACCTGCCCGTGCTTGCCTGTTATCCTGGCAGGTCAACCTGCCGCACGTTATCAATAGAACGAGCAGGCAGTTCTACTCCTATCCAGTTCAAGCTGTGCCCAACCCAAGCAGACTAAACATGTCTTGCTTGCCTGCCTGCTGAGCTGCTCTACTTGATAGTTTCTGTACGCTTTCACTGTAGTGTTAGGTTCGTAGCTCGTGGTCTCGCGGTAGCGTTCTCGCTTTCCGAGCACTGGGCCCCGGGAAAAGTCATTCTGGAGGCGAACCACCTCCGAGCTCTACCAGCAGTGCCTGAAAGACGCACTCGACGCACCAGCAGACGACCAGCTATACCTGCCGCGAGTGAGGAGAATCGAGGCAAAACTCCTACAAATAGAGAAACAATAAATGAGACGCGTCCTCACCAGAAGCAAAACAGATGGCGAGGTGGATGAAGAGCCACTCACCATGCATCACTTAAACAGGCAAAGCAATAGAGCCGCAGGAAAGTGCGTAAGTGAGTTGCAGGACAAGCAGGGGAAGACGCTCACGACGAAAACGGAAAATAACAAAACACATCGAAGATTATTTCCGAGGCATGTTCCGTCGAGAAGCGACAGATGACGCGGCAACTGCTGAAATTCTGCAACAGACGAGGAGCGTGCTCACAGACGCAGACAGGACGCTGATAACAGAGAATGTCGACGAGGACGACGTGAAAGAAACGATGAAGACCAGCGACAGAGGAAGAGCACCGGGCGCCGGCTGCATCCCGCTCAATTTCTGCTTCGCGTACTGGGACGTAATATGAGTGCAATTCACGGAGATAGTGAACGAGGTACTCAATGGGGCGGAAATTCCACCCGGGCTGACCGAAGTGACCATCACCCTCGCCCGCAGCTCGTGGTCGTGCGGTAGCGTTCTCGCTTCCCACGCCGGGGATCCCGGGTTCGATTCCCGGCGGGGTCGGGGATTTTCTCTGCCTCGTGATAGCTGGGTGTTGTGTGATGTCCTTAGGTTAGTTAGGTTTAATTAGTTCTAAGTTCTAGTGGACTGATGACCATAGCTGTTAAGTCCCATAGTGCTCAGAGCCATTTGAACCATGTGAACCATAACCCTAATCGCTAAGAAGAGAGCCGCCGGCCGCATTGAAGAGTTTCGTCCGAATACGCTCCTCAGCGCCGACTATGATTTGCGTCGCAAACAACCTGAAATCGAAGATGAGGAAAGTCATCAGTCAGTGACAAATATGTGAGGTACCAGGGAAAATTATATTTGACGCCACATGTACCTACAGGGACATAATAGCACACGATGTCTGCCACGGTTTGCCGGCCTTCGTTGAAGGCTTTTACCCAACGTGCCACTGTTCTGTACGGCAATGCCTATTTCCCGCACGCCTTTTGAAGACCTTGATGACACTGTCGTGCTGTATGACCCCTGGAACATTCAATCTTGATCCAACACCGTCGTTTCTGTTTCGAAAACACAGTGACACCGTTAGGTTAGACCGCTCGCTCACAACTGACTGTGTTTCCCTCGATTGTGTGCATGCCGATGACGTGGGACGAGCGAGTCCATTTGCTCGGAGGTAAGGTAGGTATGACAATGAAGTGTGCTGTCAGCGACAATAGTAGATTCCAATGCGTAGTGTCTCCACAACAGTGCTGCCATTATTTAAGTTCCAACCTACGTAGTATTTACGACCCATAGACTTCTCCTTATGCCTGAGTGACAAAAGGTAACCTTTGTTCTAGAAATATTTATTAATAACAGTTACCTGATTCGCGTCAGAATAAATGTGCTTTCTCTACGTATCTCTTGTCACGAGTTACTCTTTACTCGGTTCGAACCGAAGCGCTGATAGATTGTAATATTTCTGGCTTAGTCAGCCATCATATTAGGCTCCAAGAAGCTGTTTCCAGAGCACTGGAGATGCAAGAAGTATATAGATGAAGAAATGTGGTGTGAGGTACCTGTGACACATGTTAGATTCAGTACCATTCCCGTGAGAAAGACCGCCTGCATAGTGCTACTGCTCTGTGATTGGCTGCTGTGTTCGGAGCAAGGGCGCCAAAACGTTAAAGTATAGTTATTATTATTAGTTAAACTACTCATTGTAATGACTTCAGTTTTTAATATAAATGTCTCTCAACAGATGACCATCTATCAGTCATTTTACATTTATTGAAAACAATTTAAATAAAAAACAAAAGACTGACGGAATTGCAGACGAAGCACTTTGGAAGCGTTCGGGTCACGCCTTTTCTGGGATGGCGCGCGAATTGTTTCGGGCTGTTCGTCACTCTGGATTAGGCAGTCGAGAAGAACAGACATGTTGTCTGTCGTAGGATGTGTTTCCAATTTATACTTAAGTTCCTGTTCGTCACACTGGATTATGCAGTCGACATGTACAGTCATATTGTCTGTGGCAGGATGTGTTTGCCAGTATTCAGTATTAAAAGATTCACTCCGTTTGTCATGAGGCACAGACACGTGCTACAAATAGTGTAAAGACACATTTTCGTAAACATTGCGTTTGATCATGTACTTTGCTGTATCAGAAGGTGTTGTATTAAGATCGTGTAGTCTTCTCGTGGGGCTATATTAAAAACGCGAGTGGCATCCCAAAGAAGTGATACATTATTTCAGAACAGAACCTCGCTAAAAGTCAGTCTCAGCCTCAAGATACAGAACCTACGACCTGCGTGCTGTTTTCTGCGCTGGGGAAGACTTGAAGATAGCAGGTTAGTGAACTATAACAGAACCTTCGTTTTCCACACAGTGCGGTGGAAACAACTAGGCGCCTCACGTGTACTGCATGCACAGAACACATGTGCTCAGAGACACGTCATCTGCAGTAATGCAAAGGAGGTAATGGAGGATGATCGTTATTAACACCAAGAATCAATTCATTCTTCCTTTCTTGCCGTAACATTCACTTCACGCATGTGAAATAGAAAAACTCGAAATAAAGTAAATTGCGCTCTTATTAACAAATAAATGGTACCTTACAACGAGTACGACATTTCAGTTCTTTTTATGTTAACGGTCAACGATGTAATGACGTTCTGCTGTGTACTTAATATTTGAAAGATATAGTTTTGGTAACGTACTCAGTCGTCATTATTGCTCAGTCGAGTACGGCAGACACCCAAATTCATGTTCCCCTAATTTTTTTGAGCAGTGTACAAGAGAATGACTGTGAACACTGTCTAACTGTCTGCAGATGCTCGTTCGCTACCATTCGCTCCGGTGTAAACTAGGCTCGACAAGACGCTATGAATATTCCATACCGCCGCAAATGAAGTCGGTCGCACACCTGCGCAGGGCCGACAGAATTCACCGGGCTTATCCGGCACGGCATTACGTCTGCGTGGCGTGGGCGTGTCTCGCGCAACTTTGATGAGCTCTCGCAGCCGCGACAAGGTCCGCGGCGCGCCTCCGATGGAGCGACTCGCGGGTGCCACCGTATTATACGGCGGCTGAGCTGCTAGCGCCGCGGCGAACATCTGCGGTATCCGGCAGCCGGCTACACCTGCATATGGCCGTGTTCCCATAGCCTAGGCCAGCCTATTAGCCTAATCTCCCACTTCACGGTCCCGCGAGCGCCGTAATGGAGATTGCTATCTCTCAAGATGATCGCCGCGTTTAATTGAAAGCGCCGCAGCCGCGGCCGCGTCCGTCTGTGTGAGCCCTCCCTCAACCCCCGTTGCAGGATGGAAAAGAGGGTGCCGACTGTCATACTGAGGGGTTGGTGGCGGGGTGGACGGGGGAAGAACGTGGGAGCGGGGGGGAGGGGCGCAGAGTTGGCCAGAATACGCTACCCTCTCTTGGTCACAGTGGCAGGCCATGCAAACTGCTTGTGTTAATGAACGGACAGGGAGAAACACTGCTGAAAAACAGGGTTCCGTACAAGCTTCATAAATTTAAAGGAAATCTCCGAAAAACGCCAGCATGTCCTAATTCCGATTACCAGCTACATCGCCACAAGAACATTTTATTGTGTATATATAGTACAGGGTGTTAGGAGTATAGGTACAAATATTGTGATAACTGGTACCTTAAGATGTACCCACTTCAGTGTCACAGTTGATTTTTGTCTGCATCCAACAGTCTTTCAACAAACACATCCCATAATTTTCTACCGGATTATTTTCTGCAGTGGACGACGCCTGTCAGTATAGACTTCCCGCTTAGCGTTCACGCATGCATATTTCAATACGTGGTAAGGAGCCACAAAAAAAAAAAAAAATCATATGTGTGTGAAATCTTATGGGACTTAACTGCTAAGGTCATCAGTCCCTAAGCTTACACACTACTTAACCTAAATTATCCTAAGGACAAACACACACACCCATGCCCGAGGGAGGATTCAAACCTCCGCCTGGACCAGCCGCTCAGTCCAGGACTGCAGCGCCACAGACCGCTCGGCTAATCCCGCGCGGCATCAACCTAAAAACATGCATCTTTTGCTAGCTATAATTATTAGTCTTCATACGAAGTAAATACTGATATAATGTCGTACTGTACAGTTCTCAGTGATCGACAGAAATATCTGCACTTGTAGACCTAACATCTTGTATATATGCAGAGTGCGCCAGAAAAATGTATGCACACTTTAAGGAATGCCATGTATTACTTATGTGTTTATTTTACCTTTAACAATTTATCACACATTTTGTACAACCGTCAGGTTTGCACGTGGTCACTTTAAATGTTAATAATGTTAACCATTGGCGGCTGTACACGTAACAGAACGACGAGCGGTCGCTGTAACTACGTCAGTCAATGTTTCAGAGGAGATCGCTGCACATGTCGCTGTAATCTCCTGGCGAAGTTCCTCCAACGTGCATGGCATACGTCGATAGACGTTATCTTTCACAGTTCCCCCACAAGTAAAAGTCCATAGGAGTTAGATCTGGCGACCGTGGAAGGAAGTCAATGGGCCCTTTTCGTCCAATCCAATGCCCCGGAAAATGGTCGTCCTGAAAAGCTCGTACTTCTAGGTGGTAATGTGGTGGCCCCCGTCCTGTTGGTAGAAGACCTCTTCATCAGCTCCATAAAGCACACTCACACCTGGCAAAACTGATGTGTGGAACATTTCCAGACGCACTTCTCCAGTGAGAGTAGCGCCAAAGAAAAAGGGTCCTACTAAGCCCTAGATGATATTCCACATCATACATGAACTCCTGGTAGATTGACAGCTTTATCCACATAAACATGCGGAATTTCCGGTGCCCAGTAGACACTGTTATGCCATTTACGGTTCCATTAAGTTTAAATTGTGCCTCGTCATTCCATACTACCTTCGTCACAAATTTTCGTCATCAGTTTACCATTTGCTGATACCATTCGCAAAACTGAATTCGGCGACCAGGATCGTCATCACTAATCGCTTGCAGTAATCGTGGAATGTAAACTCTGCACTTTGAACTTTGCACCTTTCAGAATTCTCCGTACAGTTGGACTGCTAACCCCCACTTCATGTGCACATTGCGTGGCAGACTTCTGTGGAGAATTAACAAACGTTTCCAACACGAGAGCTGACGAAGCAGGGCTTGTAGCTGTACGCTGTCTTCCTGATCTTCCTTTGCGAATATCACAAATCGTTCAATGCAATTCAAACCTGTCAATGATGCGTTTCATTGTCAGGCGCGTTGGCGTTTCCGTTTGAAACTTCCGCCTCCATTGACGTTGCACTTCAACAGCATCATCAAACTTGAAAAACCACTTCACAATACATTTTCGTTGCTCGAATGTCAAGCGTGATCCAGCCATCTTGTTTTCTCAGTACCGAGATGAAATTACTTACATCTGTTGTCCCAAATAACATAGTACAACACACTCATAACTCAAATCGGACGACAATATCTATATCTCAATAGAGCCTGACAAAGAGTGTATACATTTTTCTGGCCGACTCTATAAGATACTCCATATACAAGGTGAGTCATGTACGACGTAACACCGATTTTATTTCGTGAATGGTTACACATGTCGACAAGTGGCTTTCGGCGGGTGTTAGAGCGTCGAGGGGCACGTATTTTTTTATTTGGTTAATGTTTTGAGCTCTGATACCAACGCAGATATTGAAACAAGCAAGGTTTTTTAAATGGAACCATATACTGTATTTGATAGCTCTTGAGAAGACAATTACTGTGATATAGCATTTGTTACTGTTAACGTTGAAACCTGTAGTAAAAAAATTGAGAAATATCCTAGATTGTGGTAACACAGTGGCCAGAATCGGTATCAGTGGTGCAAACACCGCCAAGCGAGCTCTCGTGCTACGCTGTCTCAGAATGCCAACGGATGTACTTGTTTATTCACTTGCACTGCAGGCCGCTTATTTCTGCTTGAGCATTCGTTGTGTGTAGACATGCACATCAATGAGAAGTCGTATATACAACTTTTATATGATGAATGTAAAAGAAAAGCCACAAAAACAGAACAGCGGTATAGGGACCACTAATGTCCGACGCGCCGGGCAATTGTATGAATTACACCATCAAAAAAAGTTTTGCATCACCCCGGTTCCCAGAACTCCTGAAGATCGATGTTGACTGTGGATATGTATCACAGATACAGTCCCCTTGACTGTTCAGAGATGTCACTAAACCCGCCCAAAGATGTAAACAACCATGCATGAGCAGCGCCTATTAGACGGAGGGGTTCCGGCGGCCGATCAATTACAGCCATTCCACCAGGAAGACGGTCCATAGCTCGCCTGTAGTTCAACCATGCCTGGGCGGTCAATACCGCGGTTCGATCGCTTCCGCATTGTTACTTGCTGCTAGGAAGGACTCTCAACAAGGAAAGTGTCCAAGCCTCTTGGAGTGAACCAAAGCGATGTTCTTCGGACATCGAGGAGACACAGAGAGACAGGAACTGCCGATGACATGCCTCTCTCAGGCCTCCCAAGGGCTACTTATTGAGTGGATGACCGCTACCTATGGATTATGGCTCAGAAGACCCCTGACAGAAACGACACCATGCTGAATAACTGTAGGAATCAGCACGGGTTTCGAAAAAGACGATCGTGTGAAACCCAGCTCGCGCTGTTCGTCCAAGAGACACAGAGGGCCATAGACACGGGTTGCCAAGTAGATGCCGTGTTTCTTGACTTCCGCAAGGCGTTCGATACAGTTCCCCACAGTCGTTTAATGAACGAAGTAAGAGCATATGAACTATCAGACCAATTGTGTGGTTGGATTAAAGAGTACCTAGATAACAGAACGCAGCATGTCATTCTCAATGGAGAGAAGTCTTCCGAAGTAAGAGTCATTTCAGGTGTGCTGCTATTCACTATATATAAATGACCTGGTGGATGACATCGGAAGTTCACTGAGGCTTTTTGCAGATGATGCTGTGGTGTATCGAGAGGTTGTAACAATGGGAAATTGTACTGAAATGCATAAGGATCTGCAACGAATTGACGCATGGTACAGAGAGTGGCAATTGAATCTCTGTGTAGACAAGTTTAATGTGATGCCAATACATAGAAAGATAGGTCCCTTATCATTTAGCTACAAAATAGCAGGTCAGCAACTGGAAGCAGTTAATTCCATAAATTATCTGGGAGTACGCATTAGGAGTGATTTAAAATGGAATGATCATATAAAGTTGATCGTCGGTAAAGCAGATGCCAGAATGAGATTCATTGGAAGAATCCTAAGGAAATGCAATCCGAAAACAAAGGAAGTAAGTTACAGTACACTTGTTCGCCTTCTGCTTGAATATTGCTCACCAGTGTGGGATCCGTGTCAGGTAGGGTTCATAGAAGAGATAGAGAAAATCGAACGGAGAGCAGCGCGCTTCGTTACAGGATCATTTAGTAATCATGAACGCTTTACAGAGATGACAGAGAAACTCCAGTGGGAGAGACGCTCAGTAGCTCGGTACGGGCTTTTGTTAAAGTTTCGAGAACATGCTTTCACCGAGGAGTCAAGCAGTATATTGCTCTCTCCTACGTATATGTCGCGAAGAGACCATGAGGATAAAATCAGAGAGGTCAGACAGAGGTATACTGACAATCTTTCTTTCCACGGACAATGCGAGGCTGGAATAGAAGGGAGAACGGATAGACGTACTCAAAGTACCCTCCGCCACACACCATCAGGTGGCTTGCGGAGTATGGATGTAGATGTAGATGTAGATATAGACTGGACGCTATCTAGGGAGCCGTCGGATGGTGTCATTTCTCTACCTCCAGAGCTTTTTGGGAAGCCTCAGGCCTTCAAAACACTTTTAGAAGGAACACAACATTTATGATAACTCTGAACTGATCTTTGCTGGGTGCACAAAGGCACTGCTCTTAGTTTAGCTCCGGCACCTAACTGGACACGCAGTAACGTTCGGGCCATCGAGATAAAGATCCCCATGATAAATGTGTTATTCCCCTCAGAGCTATTTGGAAACTCAAAACACACTGCCTAAAGTGGCCGTGGGAAGAAACAAGTCGGGCGCGCAATGTTTTATCCTCTCTGCATGGGAACGTGCGAGTCAGGGATTGGCTGTTTCTCGTTAAAAGAGAAGTGCATTGTTAACATTCATCAGGATTGACTCACGATTAGAGCAGACGAATTAGACAGGGAGCTGGTGGAGTCTTGTGGTTGGCACGAAACCTCGTGGCGATGACTGTTGGAGTGCTTTTGTGGTGTTTGCTGAGATCTGATGGAAAGTGAGGGGGGTGAGGAACTTTGTCTCCCGATTCAGACTCCAGTCAGGAGTAGGTCTTATGATTCAGAGTCAGGTCTGGAGAGGATTCTGGTCTTGATTCTTTTTATGAGTGGATTGCACATGGGGTACTTGTTCTGAGCGTGACTTAGTACTAGCACTGGTGATGACTGGGGAGTGTGTGGTGCGGACTTACCAGTACCGACAATTTACACCTCAGTCATCTCAGACAACTTCCTGTGCAGAGGGTAAGCTTATTGGTGACAGGTCTGCCGCCTTGACGTTTGATCTCCTTCTGTTCACTGCAGTATAACTGAGTCAGATTGGTCCATGGTACGACCAGCGAACTGGAATGTCATACTCTGGAATCTGCTGAAATTTCATGGCTCCGTTAGAGAGTAATTGCGACCCGTCTAACAGGACGCCAGCCGGCGATATCGAATTACAGGCGCCACATTTGTGTGCTTTGCAGACGCTTGAACCATGGGTGTCGCCCGAGACAAAGCCGCTCATCCAGAAAAGGAATGTTGTATTTCTGTTCTAGTTCGTTCGGGCAGAAGAATAAATCCATCAAAGTCTATTCAGTGTTAGATAATTTCAGATTGAGTTAACCATGTTTTGAGCCTGAGTAAACAGTTCAGTCTGACAAACCTTGGTCTTTGCCAACCAGCTGCCACCCAGGGGAGTGTCAACTGCTTGTGGCATATTTGTTTTGCCATCAGTTCATGTTTATTTGCCATCATTGTATTTCTTCTTCTATTTCTAATCAATAAACCTGCGCCATGACTTTTGTAAATGCTCAGTCTCATGTTGATACATTGATCACCATCAACAGTTGATAAAATAATGAGAGTGTCACCATTTCATTAATATTATTTCAGCATTCAAGTTCATTTAGATTCTAATAAATGTGATAACCTCTTCTGTAGGCTGCCGGCGGGTGTGGCCGAGCGGTTCTAGGCGCTTCAGTCTGGAACTGCGCGACCGCTACGGTCTCAGGTTCGAATCCTGCCTCGGGCATGGATGTGTGTGATGTCCTTAGGTTTACGTAGTTTTCAGTTCTAGGGCACTAATGACCTCAGAAGTTAAGTCCCTTAGTGCTCAGAACCATTTGAACAATTTTTAGTGTATTTCTCATAAATGCATATGTTGGTTTAAATTATTCTGTTGATTTTGTTAATAATTTATATTCTTGTTTTTAGTCTGACTAATACGCCTCATGGGGACCTGTGACATATTTTTTAGTGGTGGTATCATGACAATGAATTTTACATTTGCACGATTTAACATGACACATGTATATGAGCTACGAAACAGCCACTACAGTAAGAATTGCAAGAACGATCTCTAAATGAGATTATTTTCCTCAAATCTGTAACTACTACTTCCATTTCGCATTAAGTTGTACAGTAATTTAGGTCGCCTATGTAGGCAATCCAAAGTACATCCCTCACATAACATCTTTAAGTTCCAATATATGCAGTGTGATACATTGTGAAGCAACTGTAGTGACACGGCCTAAGCCACATATGCGTTTCCAGTTTTGTTATAACACGATGTAAAAGATAAAGTGAAAAAATGCGCCTATTATATATATCACAGTATCATTTTATTTTATACATTGGCCGGGACACCTCATTAAAACTCCCGATATAATACTTTGTAGTTTGGACTTCGAACTGTAATTTCTAATATTACATGTGGCATGACATATGATGTATGAATTTCGATCCATTATTTTAAAAATGATAGCATGTGTGAGATAACGAATATAAAATGGGAGTGAATATTGCACCAGTGGTTTACTTAATGTTACTGAGCATTCACAGATAGGATGCTAAACGTCTTTGGTCATACCATAACATCTGTGCCTATAACTATAAAATGCAGCTCTGTTTGTGTCGTCTAAAGAACATAATCATGGACACTATTGTATTGTTTTTGTGCTATATACGCACACCTGTTCACGTGTACCAGTAGTGTATTACAATACCAAATAAAGCTGGAAGCTTATAATATGTAAGTAACTTGTGTTATAAAATGTATGTATATGGAAGAGCTTGTAGACATTTGCTGTATGAACCAGTGTCACCATTTTTGAACGATTACAGGTGCTTGAGAATGACCCCCGGTTGATATTTGTCAAATGCGCGGATAATAGAATACAGCCTACCTGTACCTTGATTTCATTTTTAAAGTGCACCAACAGGATCGTTTCAAATCATTAACGTAACGCTAATCGCAGTTAACCAGAGCACTCTACTTTTCCAGAAATATCCTACTTCTAGACAACTTTTACCTATACATAACCATGAAATTCAAGTGAAAATTTCGATGAGACGTGATTATAGATGTGTTGTTGCAGCGTTTTAGCTGCGAGCAGTTTTCAGTCAGTGTGCCAGTGTGCGACCGTCATCCACTACTGGGCCTTCGTACAGTGTGGATGTTTCATAATATATCATTCGGGTACATCTCTAGTTAATGGTCACAGAAATGTTTAAAAGCTTAGCGACGCACGTACAATGGACGGAAATGTATTTTTTCACCGTGATTAAATATGAATTTTCAATGTGAAAGTTCGGACAACAATCGTTGCTTATATTAGACAGCTGCGTGCGATGAATTTAGTTTAACTTATCTTGGACAATACATAATCACTATGTTAATCGTGTTTCAGCATTGAAACAAAAAGGGAATTGTCGTTAACGGTCAGCAATGCGAAGTCCTGTAACTGAGTGGGCGTTAAGTTGATCGCTGACAGCTTTAGTGGCTAGGTGCCGCAGTTTCGCGTGCCTTCTTCAACCAGTCACGTAAGGCGATTTTGTAAACGTCTCTATGGCAACGCCACAGTGTTGTCGCAGATATGTAGACGATTATTGCTTTCTCCTGGTAATGAACATTACGAAAGCCATTCACAGAAACTGAAATCTCCGGAAGAAGGCAAAATATGTGTGGATCAAGGGACAGTCGATGACTTAGCTAAGACCGCCGCTCAAAGCGGCACATTTAAACCATTTTATTACCGACATCAGACCTGAAGACTACATTATATAGAAGAACCCTAATGGCAAGACTAATATCAGTAAACGATATGCAGTAAAAGGGAAATATTATGGAGAAATACAACCAAACATTCCATCGAAGCTCTACTTCCACACCAATGAGGCAAATAAAAAGGTTGTAACTTCCATAATATTTCATGAAATTTAATCACGGGTCATTCGCAAGACATCTTCACGGAATCTATGTTAGAGATAATTCTTATTATGAATTTGATGGAATAACAGTAGAAGATACCTGCCACATTTTTTTTTGGAATGTTAACTGTATGCTCTCCCAGTGCGAGAGACGCTCAGTAGCTCGGTACGGGCTTTTGTTGAAGTTTCGAGAACATGCCTTCATCGAGGAGCAAGCAGTATATTGCTCCCTCCTACGTATATCTCGCGAAGAGACCATGCGGATAAAATCAGAGAGATAAGAGGCCACACAGAGGCATACCGACAATCTTTCTTTCCACGAACTATACGAGACTGCAATAGAAGGGAGAACCGATAGAGGTACTCAAAGTACCCTCCGCCACACACTGTCAGGTGGCTTGCAGAGTATGAATGTAGATGTAGATGTTATTGCTGATTCCGAGACTTTCATCTTCCAACAGGACGGGCCATATCTTCATTGGAGATTCGTTGTTCGTTGCCTCCCAAACGATGAACCTACGCATCGCTGGACTGGGTGTAGTGGTGAAGGTCGCTCTGTTCTCTTGGCTCCCCCAGCATGCGTGAACTGACGCGTCGTGAGATTTTTCCTTTGGTGGTTACATTAAGGACCGCGTTTACGTACCCCCACTGTCAAGAACAATGGAACAGCTCAGAGTGCTGTTGTGACCATCACTGACAGGATGTTGCTACATAACTTCATTACCATCCGGGCGTGTGTCGTGTGACCACGAGGGCACTCATAGAACCTTTACAATGTGCAAAATAAAAACTTGGGGAGTTTGCGGTTATATCCGAAAGTTCGAGAATGTTGGGGAGTTTTTGCAGAACGTTCCAGAATGGTACAGAATCTTCCAAAAGGTTCTAGAACGTTGGTTCCCAACCTCTCTGAGGCCATTACCCCTGTTTACAATCAGATGCTAGGCAGTACCCCCCTCCCCTCGTCCCCCACACCCACCTTCATCAGCATTAGCACAACATGAGATAACTTCAGAATGAAAAATAATTTTTGTTTTTAATGAGACAGCTTACACTACACTCGTTCGTCCTCTGTTAGAATATTGCTGCGCGGTGTGGGATCCTTACCAGGTGGGATTGACGGAGGACATCGAAAGGGTGCAAAAAAATGGCAGCTCTTTTTGTATTATCACGTAATAGGGGAGAGAGTGTGGCAGATATGATAGGCGAGTTGGGATGGAAGTCGTTACAGCAAAGACGCGGCGAGATCTTTTTACGAAATTTCAGTCACTAACTTTCTTTTCCGAATGCGAAAATATTTTGTTGAGCCCAACCTACATAGGTAGGAATGATCATCAAAATAAAATACGAGAAATCAGAGCTCGAACAGAAAGGTTTAGGTGTTCGTTTTTCCCGCGCGCTGTTAGGGAGTGGAATGTTAGAGAGATAGTATGATTGTGGTTTGATGAATCCTCTGCCAAGCACTTAAATGTGAATTGCAGAGTAGTCTTGCAGATGTAGATGTGAGGAAATATAAATTCTGTTAGTTTTTGTAGGTATTTTAATAAATCATGAACTAATGAGTCAGTGAGGTACTGGTAGTGCTTACTTCCAACAATCTTTTTTTAATGATGAAGCAATTCTCAGCGCATTGCTACCACCGCTACACAGAAAAGATATAACTATCCACATTGAGGCAGACAGTTGTTAAAATACAAGCTTCCTCTGGACCATTTCTCTCCCTAATGATACCTGCTTTACCCACACCACTGCACCCCCATTCAAATCAACCACATTAAAATGTGTTGACTATCTGGTAGTAAATCATTACATTGCTGGACTCTATGCTTCTGAACTGGCAAAAACGGGAAGACTTAGGCTGCCACTAATAATAATCATTTCGCTTATCTGTTTTGAACAGAATAATGAAGTAGTTTCTGGCCCATGGTGGAAACTACCTACAACTCCGAGAAGGCATTTTAAGATATATACGCGTATGTGATTTATACGTCTCAATTTTACGAGGGTGAATGGCTCTGAGCATTATGGGACGTAACTTCTGAGGTCATCAGTCTCCTAGAACTTAGAACTACTTAAACCTAACCTAAGGACATCACACACATCCATACCCAAGGCAGAATTCGAACCTGCGACCGCAGCGGTCGCGCGGTTCCAGACTGTAGCGCCTAGAACCGCTCAGCCACTTCGGCCGGCGTTACGAGGGTGAGTCAAATGAAAACCTTAAATATTTTTAAAAATATTATTTATTGTGCAGAAGTGGTACAAAGCTGTATCACTTTTCAACATAATCTCCCCCACTCTCAATGCAACTCCTCCAGCGCTTACAAAGTGCATAAATTCCTTCAGAAAAAAATTGTTTTGGTAGTCCGCGCAACGGCTCATGCATCGCGTGGCGTACCTCTTCATCAGAACGGAACTTCTTTCCTCCCATTGGGTTTTTGATTGGTCCAAACATATGGAAATCACTTGGTGGTGAGGAATGGCACCGTTCCTTTCGCTCTCTTCGTTTCCGGTTGGTGGAAGTGAAGCCAGATTTCGTCGCCAGTAACGATTCTTGCAAGGAAGCCATCACCTTCTCGTTCAAAGCGCCGAAGAAGTTCTTCACAGGCATCAACACGTCGTTCTCTCATTTGAGGAGTCAGCTGCCGTGGCACCCATCTTGCAGACACTGGGGCACATCATTCACAATGTGGTGTGCTGACCCATGACTAATCTGTAAACATGCTGCAGTGTCATTCAATGTTACTCGGCGGTTTTCCTTCACTATGGCTTCAACTGCTGCAATGCTCTGTGGAGTCACAACTCGTTGTGCCTGATCTGAACGAGGAGCATCTTCCACTGAAGTCACACCATTTTGCATCACCGTACTGAATCTTCATTCGTCTATGAATTTCAATAGGTTTCACACCTTCACTACGCAAAAACCGCTGTTCTTCCCCGGTGCAAGTCGCAAGTGGCGCGGCCATCTTTATACTGGCACTGCGACGGTATCTGTGCATCTGCACTATGCTGCCACATACAGGCCATTCTACACGCTGTTTGTAGCACGCTTACCAACTTACAGGATAACGGAGGGAAATTTCGATCTGTTATTAGAAATTTAAGGCTTTCATTTGACTCACCCTCGTACTTTCATAGATACATGGTATAAACTAAGTGTGCTTTGCATGGGCTATGTGAGTAAAATAATGTTCATATATTCGTTTCATAAGCTGTAACTTGCACCATATTGTGTCACGGTTTAATACTAGTATTTCAAAATATGTAATTACTGGTAACTCATGTAATCAGTGTTACAGTCTAACGAAAGTGGAAGTAGTTACCCCGAAGATGGGAATCATTGCTCTACAGTGTTCTAGAATACAAAATACCACACAATTTTCTAGAATATTAGAGAATGTTCTAGACTGTTCCATGACGTTCGAGAATGTTTTCGAAGGTTCTGTTACCCTTTGTAATATTATGTGTAATAAGAATCGTAGCTAGCAGCTGTGAAGATAATCGTTATAATGAACGTAGCATAGTGTTAGGAATTTACTCCTCAGCAACGCTTTTCGGGGGTCAGGCTCCTATCATCAGAATGTTTATCTTAACCCTACATAAAAAAGCACTTAAAGAAGCACCCAATCATAAAATCAAACCAAAGTTATTCGTACATAAAATCCTCGTCTTACTTTAAAAGACTACAACACCGTATTCTTTTTTCCGCTTACCCATTTTACCGCCCATCCACCAAAGCGTTCCTGTCCGATAGCGGTAACACCAATCGCACAAAGTCCTATCCTGCAGACACGCATATGTCCCCAACGAACTGTCCTGAGCCGTCGAGTGTTCCATAGCATTTCAGAGATGTTACTGGGCGTATGAGGAAACAACATACTCGTACTAATGGTTATCTGTGAAGAAAACACTGGATAGATACCGGGAACAGAACCACACCCAGGAAACTGAAGCTGAGAAATGATGATGATGATGGTGGTGGTAGTGGTGATAGTGAAGGTGATGGTAGTTCACCACATGGCTGATTCTTCGGGTCACATGGCGTTGTCATCTCCACTTGTGGTGGAGCCGCCAAACCTTTGTGTCCATAGTCTGAGCCATAGATACAGCTTTGTTCGTCTATGGCAAAGGTATATCAATTTTAACATGTTTGGAAGGTGACTATCAACAGCCGCCAAGTAATGTATAAAATACGTGTTTGACCATCACCTCCAAGAAGACAGAATTCAGGGCCCCCAGTCGACGCTGGCTTAACCAGCCTTCCATCGTTGGTCGACCCAGTTTGGTAGTAGACTTTGGGAGCATCGGTACTGAGTAATAGGAAGACGATACTTAGCCTGCATCCTGTGGGTAGTAATAGAGAGTAAATGCAACAGTACAGGAAACCACTTCATAATGAGAAGTTATGTTTCTCCCCTTTTTAGAAATAAAGAGTCTATTAATCTGAATGTGTTATGTACAGATCATTTTGGATTCATGTAGCTAGTCATCTCATCTTCTCTCCTTCCTTGTCTGTGGCGTTGCTGGCGCCCACAGTAGCCCACACACCCATAGTGCTTTTATTATTGGTTAAAAGAACGAAGATATTTTAGTCATTCTAAAGCACGGATGGGCAACGAGGACTGCCGTAGTGCGGTGCTGTTCTTCTGACACAGGACTGGCCCGCTAATGGTGTCAATACGGCCCGTAGAAAAAATTCATGGGCGAAAGAGCAAGGAGCTGCAGAATTTTATTACGAAATTTTTTACTACAAGTATTGTAAAACGTCGTAATTAAAGAAAAAATATTCGTGAGATTTAAATAAATTTAAACATCTTAAGATGGCGTGAATGTAAATTGAATGTCCTCTCAGAAACGCGTGTTTTGTGGTATAGTTTGGAGGAGTGGTGTGTCGGAAAACGGGTCCGGTCGTATCAGTGCGTTACCCCATAAACCCTAACGTCGTGGACACTAACGTTTTAATTTCAAGCGCAAATAGTGCTGGTGTTGGGTCACATCACGACGTGACCCCGCCTGCTTAAGTAAGTATCCCACCCCGTCAAGAAGACTGAAGTCAAGAAGAATGACGCTGTTCAAAAATGCAATACTTGAGAAAAAGAAATCTATGAAATTTACGTTAGAACAGCATACACTTCCTTTAAATTTCAAGTATGCAATTCTGGCAGTAGATTCCGTTACAGTCCATACAACATAATTTGGTCATGTAGTTCCATTCTCGTCGAATGTGAGATAATTATTAACTATTTCTTTGACTTGTGTCACTTTTCTCGATTTTCTGAAAACTTTTATGTTTTTTATGACAACGCGTGCATGCTACTTTTCCATTCAAAATAATATATTTTCTTATAGTTGCTGTAATATAATACTAAATTCGAACCTCCATTAGGCAAAATTAGTACATAAGTTAAAATGAAAGGTGAAAAACAAGTTGAAATTGTTGTACTAGAAAAATTTAAAACGCGAAATTGTAATTTAAGAAAATTATTACAATTTAATAACACAGTTTTCGAAAACGTATCATAAATCGGCTTGTATAATGTGGCAATACATTTATCCTAGGAAAGGGATCGAATATGAACTTCCTTTATAGCAGAAATTTCTATTTTTATCTTCTACGCGATAACGCACGAAATTTCGTAATGTTTGCAACAGCTGCAGTAGCCAAAACTGTGTCTGTTGTTTCAGACATTCATGCACGTGTGAAGGACATTGTAATGTAAGATACTGTCACTGTATAAATATCGAAATTGTAATAATCAATGATACTGAAAATAACATTCAACTTACCTTATATATAAAACGTATCACAACACAGAAAGCGTTCTATTTCAATGGACCAAGCAAACCTGACAGTAGCAACCTTGAAGTGACACTGTTCTTGTCGTGGCGAATCATCAAGCAGCCTACAAGAAAACTGACAGAACTGCCCCAACGTTTGCGAGATATGTTTTTCGTGCGCCTTAGGACGCTTCAAACGTATTTTTCAGTGACAACTAAAAATTGACGTTTTTTAATTTGTGTCACTTTTCTTGCTGGAGTGAGATATGTGAAACAAGCGCGCGGGTCTCAATATATTGCCCATGTCCTTTCTAATGGGTCTACACTGATGTCCAAGCAACAAACCGAGATTTCCTCGTCGTGTGACTAATTTACGATATAATCGTACAAACTGTCAACTGTTCTGCACGGAAGATGGCATTTCGGTCATTGGGAAACCACGTCAACGATGACGTCAGGGCACCTATCGAAGCTCTGTTTGTCAGGTAGTCCCACACCCATAATCGCTGTGTACACAGTCATAGACGGTGCAGAGGCACAAAGAAGTCTACAGGTTCTCTGTCGTGGAGTGTCATAGGAAGAATGGAAGCAGGAGAGTGGCAACCTTACGTTGCCCGACGGCTTAACGTGAATCGTTCTGTTGTTTCTCGGATGAGGCGACAGTTCGTAGAGACCGAAACTATCACGAAGACCAGGGTAAAGCCGACCACCTTTGACATCAGAAAGAGAGGACCGTTATTTGGCTGTAAGGGCTCGACAATATCGCATAAGTACTGCGCAGCAACTGACTTGTGTGCTGGTAGCGTCCACTGGACTTGCTGTGTCGAGGCAAACGGTGTAGAGAAGACTTCGATAGAGTGGCCTTTATTGTTGGAAACCTGCTATATTCGTGTCTTTGAAGCGTTTTTACAATATGGAACGTTTAGAGTGGAATCGTCAACAGGCCACGTGGATAGTCCAACAGTGGGCCAATGTTCTTTTCACAGACGGTCTGGAGAGTGGTTCTTGGCGAATTCGCATGTGAAAGGAATGTGGAACGCGCACTCGAACATCTCTTCATGAAATTGTACGGGTGAATCGGAAACATTTAACTGCAGACAGGTATCATGATGAGGTCTTGGTACCTCATTTGCGGTTGTTGCGTGCTGCTGTGTGCTCCGACTTCTCACTGATGTACGATAATGTTCGACCTCATAGAGCACAAGTGACTGATGTTTCCTTGGAAACGAAAGATACTACCCGTATGGCCTAACCCGCTCGTTCTCCCGATCTGGATCCCATAGAGCATGTCTAGGATGGGCGGGGGAGACTTGCGAGCAGCTTTGCAGGACACTGATGACGTTATTCACAGAATGCTCGGTCGTTGTCAGGCTTGTATTGCTGCCCGAGGTGGTCACACTCCGCAGTGATCACATTAACCAGTCGTCGGAATGTGTGTGAAAATCTTTAAGTTGGAAAAAAGAAGAACATTTTCGTTTACTGTTGTGCACATTGCCGCTGTTTACATTCTGTATTCTTTACATTGTTTCTACTTTGCTATCATCTGTTTATACATTTTTGCTGCAAAAAAGACGCACCCTTACGAAATTTGCTTTAATTTTGGACACCAGTGTAGAAAGCTACGGACATCTTCTTTCTTGTATCCACAACATACACTACAGGCTATTAAAATTGCTACACCACGAAGATGACATGCTACAGACGCGGAATTTAACAGACAGGAAGAAGATGCTGTGATATGCAAATGATTACCTTTTCAGAGCATTCACACAAGTTTGGCGCATCTGGCGACACATACAACGTGCTGACAGTTTCCGACCGATTTCTCACACACAAACAGCAGTTGACCGGCGTTGCCTGGTGAAACGTTATTCTGATGCCTCGTGTAAGGAGCAGAAATGCGTACGTGCCATCACGTTTCCGACTTTGATAAAGGTCGGAGTGTAACCTATAGCGATTGCGGTTTTATCGTATCGTGACATTGCTGCTCGCGTTGGTCGAGATCCAATGACTGTTAGCAGAATATGGAATCATTGGGTTGAGAAGGGTAATACGGAACGTCGTGCTGGATCCCAACGGCCTTGTATCACTAGCAGTCGAGATGACAGGCATCTTATCCGCATGGCTGTAACGGATCGTGAAGCCACGTCTCGATCCCTGAGTCAACAGATGGGGACGTTTGCGAGACTACAACCATCTGCACGAACAGTTCGACGACGTTTGCAGCAGCATGGACTATCAGCTCGGAGACCATGGTTGCGGTTACCCTTGACGCTACATCACAGACAGGAGCGCCTACGATGGTGTACTCAACGACGAACCTTGGTGCACGAATGGCAAAACGTCATTTTTTCGGATGAATCCAGGTTCTGTTTACTGCATCATGATGGTCGCATCTGTGTTTGGAGATATCGCGGTGAACGCACATTGGACGCGTGTATTCGTCTTTGCCATACTGGCGTATCACCCGGCGTGATGATATGGGGTGCCATTGGTTACACGTCTCGGTCACCTCTTGTTCGCATTGACGGCACTTTGAACAGTGGATGTTACATTTCAGATGTGTTCCGTCCCGTGGCTCTACCCTTCATTCGATCCCTGCGAAACCATACGTTTCAGCAGGATAATGCACGACAACATGTTGCAGGTCGTGTACGGGACTTCCTGGATACAGAAAATGTTCGACTGCTGCCCTGGCCGGCACATTCTCCAGATCTCTCACCAATTGGAAACGTCTGGTCAATGGCGGCCAAACAACTGGCTCGTCACAATACGCCAGACTACTCTTGATGAACTGTGTATCGTGTTGAAGCTGCATGGGCAGCTGTACCTGTACACGCCGTCCAACCTCTGTTTGACTCAATGCCCAGGCGTATCAAGGCCGTTATTACGGCCAGAGGTGGTTGTTCTGGGTACTGATTGCTCAGGATCTATGCACCCAAACTGCGTGTAAATGTAATCAATTGTCAGTTCTAGTATAATATATTTGTCCAATGAATACCCGTTTATCATCTGCATTTCTTCTTGGTGCAGCAATTTTAATGGCCAATAGTATACACTGTGCTTCGCAAGAACAATGTTTTCAAAGAAGCTGCCAAATTCTTAAGTTGAATCTTTTCGTTTTAGAGCAACATATTTACGATGCTCAAACAGAACCACTAGTTGCAATGTATGAAATTTAATTACTGGCGCACCGTATCGGCCATTAATGGAACGTTCACTGCACAATCCGGACAGGAGCGCGCAAAGGGGGGGAAGGCCAGAATTCAATTACCTCTCGGCTTTTTCTGCAGACTCCGTCGTAAGGAGGGAGCAAAAATATTTGTTTCCGCCGAATTCCCTGGTCTGCGTATTAAGGGGAGCCAGCGCTGACTCGGCGGGCGGCCGCGCAAGGTGGAGACAGCAGAGAGCTAATCCTCTTACCGTTAGGCGCGCCGCGCAAATATGTCGCCGCGAAAACAACGCTGATTGCGCCGCGCCTCGCTGCGCTGCGCCGTCGACAGTCGATAGTCGCCGCCGCGGTCGCGGTCGTAGCGACCGCTCGCAGTCGATAGGCGCGCATCCCGCTGACACACTGCCTTACAAGCGCGTCGGCGCCCTTACTCCGGGATGTCATTTGCATCTACAATTGCTTCCCTGTCTTCACGCCCGTGATTCGAGTTGGGTGCACAGACAGGAAGGGGAAATGACGGCTCGATCAAGACTTTTCACATCGATAAAAAAGAGCCATCCAGGAGCACAAGAATCTTGCCGATGAAAACCGACTGCCTACGTAACGTGCTCGTACGAGCGGTAGTCATAACCTTTCTGTTATCAGTCTAAAAAATTAACTTACGTAATGATTATTTATTTCTTCGTTTGCAGGTACTTCTTTTCAGTTCTGGTACATATGGAAATTCCGCGCCTTAGTGCCGGAGTTGCCGCTGGAGGCGTCAAAAGAAAACGGGGCAGCCAGTCACCACTTTGCCATCAGTCGTTCACTCCACCTCATTCATGATGCGGAGTCACGACAAAATGACGTATCTTCCATAAAAGTCGATGGGAGCTCGAAACGCTATAGCAGTCGATAATGAAGAAGTTTGGAGTCGCCATATATGATTTACGTATATCGCTGTTTTGGTAATACAACTTGCGTGTTATGACAGAACGCTGTTGAAGCCCCACTGGCTAGCTGTGTGGTCTAACGCACTGCTTCCAGAGCGGGAAGGCGTGTCGGTCCCGGGCACGAATTCGTCCGGCGGATTAGTGTCGAGGTCCAGTGTACCGGGCAGCTCGTGGATGGTTTTTAGGCAGTTTTCCACCTGCCTTGGCGAATGCGGGCTGGTTCCCCTTATTCCGCCTCAGTGATGCTGTGTCGGCGATTGCTGCACAAACAATGTCTCCAAGTACGCGAACACCATAATTACTCTACCACGCAAACATTGGGGTTACACTCGTCTGGAATGAGACGTTTCCGCGGGGGTCCACTAGGGGCCGAACGTATGGTCGTTTCTAGGTGAGTGTACTGCTGTAGCCTGTTGTGGGGTTGAGTACCACTGCGGGTTACGGCGGGGACGAAGCCTTTCCGTCGTTTCTAGGTACCCAGCTCAATACATATATACATGCTGTTGAAAGACAAAGGCGCATTTTGTGTTTATGACAAACTGTTCACACTTGGTGCAGAATACTATAATATGAAAGATAGTCCAGAGTTTTTAGACTTCAGCACAATGTAGTGAGTAGAGGCATTGAGTTATGGAGTGGAAGATAGTACGTTTGTGTACTATGTTCTAATGTCTTGTAACCTTCACATTTTTAACACGTTTTGGGTCTTCCTTATTAATTTTTCAAAAGTATGTTCTGCAATATTCGGTCTTGTATGCGTGTAACAGTGCTCTCTCTCACAAGCGATTTTCTTCGATCTTGCGACTTCAGTGTTACTATCAAAATGAAAGAATAAACTGCTGCGAGTGAAACAGGAAGCAATGACATTTGCATTGTTTCTTCTCGCAGATATATGGCCGTTTTTCCCGAACACGTTGCGAATTGCGAGGATGTGAGTAAGCGGGAACCTAGGAGCACTGCTTGAATTGCCGTTGGTGAAATGAGCATATATTTCTACTTATCACAAATATTATGCTGGCTTTCCTGAATATTACGGTGTCGCATTTAAAATACACTCGCCGTCAGTCATGCCGCAGAGGTTCCTACAGTGGCCACCGCGGCATAAAGAAGCTGCTACGAACGCTTACGCCGCTGCCAGCGAGATGCAAGCATCCTCTCTCCGTGGCCCCAGCGGCTGGTCTACGTAACAACGAAGCACAGAGCCCATTGTGTGTTTGCCATTTCATAACATTTACAGACTTTTATAACCGTCAGGGCTCGTCATTTACGGAATAGTCATTGTACTGAAGACTGACTGAATTGTAACCTTCTAATCTTTGTAGTATTTCAACATTCAAACCTATTGTTAGCAACTGACGCTGCAGCTACAGCCAAAAAAGTTATGTATTACTTTTACCATTTGGTATTAGATGTAGAGTAGATTACTATTTGAATTTTCTGTCCACGAACTGCATCCGTTCCTCGCTCCCGTATCCGCTAAAGAGCCACAAAGCGCGCAAAGGAAGTTACGACAAATATGTTGCTGTTTCCGAAGGTGTCGTTAGGCAAAGACCGGAGAGTACAGCTTAATATGTTGAGAGTGAAACAGTAACATTTATATACGTCGTTGCCACAAATATTTGGCTCCTTTCTTCCGAAAATGTCGCTAATTCTGAGGATGTAAATTTCTGCTAGTGAAAGATGCAGCAATGCCAGTTATATTGTAGCATGTAAATAATATAAAGGGGAGAAGCTAGACTCACTAGTGGAAGTAGTTTCTTTCGAAACTCGATGAGACACACGAGCATGAAACTCGATTGCAGTCGATAATTGTGCCTCATTTTGACGTCAATTCGCAGGAAGTGGCGGTTGGAACGAACGTCTCCCCTCCTTCCGCCGTTTTGTTTTACCTTCTCTAGCGGTGTGCTGCGTTACTGAGGCGCGGAATTTCAATATATACGATGCGCAGTAAAGCGCATGAACACGACACAGTGATTACGGGACAAATTCTTTAATTTTTTAGAAGCGCACGATTTGCTGATTCCTTCCGCACAATTAACAGGGTGTTCGACACATGGGATATCGTCAAGGAGAAGTTTAAATGTATTAATCCACAAGTAAATGGTCTTCAATGACGGCACAGAGTCCACAGGAAGTTCATAGTCTTCTGTCTTACTTTGTGCTGCAGTCCAGCCCTTCAAGTGAAAATGTTCAACAACAGCACTAAACTGAGTTTTCTCCATTTTCAATGGCAGTGGACACACTGATCAATTCAACACCGAACTGTACGCTGCACATGGTTGAAATTCTTTGTACGACCCTTGTAATAATGAAGCCTACCAACGATGGAGGCACAACAATAATGTTCCATTCTTCCGTAGAAATTTGCCAGACTTATCAAACCCTCGTAACAATTGACTTCAAGCACGCAAACGACAGCATTTATCGACCAGCCCTCTGAAAGGTAATGCAGAAGTTCTGTATACCAATGAAGTAGATTAAGCTGCGTGTAATCTGTTATAACAGATGAAGTAACCAAACACCCATTGCAGAACGACTGTTAGCACCCTTCACAGTGAAGGATGGGTTAAGACGGGGCAAGCCTCTGTCGCCAGTGTTCTGTTCAACGTTGTGCTGGAAAAGATGTGACGTCCAGTCTTAACAGAAGAACGAATGGACAGACAATCATACAAATGACAATTTTTTCGTATAATACAAATTAATAGGGCGGAACCTTGCTTCTTGGCAAATTCCGTGATCCTATACTAACGGGAAGTACGTTGTACGTTTTGATGAGTGAGTTTGCGAGTATCAAAATATGTGACATAAGTGGCCGTATCTTTTGATAACATTGACTTAGAAGCTTACATTTATAACATCACCAAGCACTGTCAACTTAGTACGTGACATAAATTTCAACCGTCCCTGAAAAAAGGGGGCTAACCGACTGACGGACGGACACATGCAGTCTGGTAACAGGTGACAAAACTTGTTTCGTGTGATATAATAATAAGTAAACAATTTTCGGATTTTTTCCTTTGATTGTAATGTAAAACTTTATTTCCTGGCAAGGCACATGATTCTAGGTCAAAGGTAAGTATCCTGACGGTTTTGATGAATGTGTTTGTGAGTATCTTTCGATTGCACTGACAGAAGTTTCACATGTTTACATCGCCAGGGGACCACAAACTTTAATATGTGACATAAATTTCAACTTGGCACGTTCTCCCGTTCCTGAGAGAAGTGGGTTTTGAAAAGTCGGACAGAGGGACTGATAGACGGACAGAAAAGTGTCCCTACGAGGTTTCCATTTTTACCGATTGAGGTACGGAACCCCAAGAAACAGACAATACATGTCGATTTTTCGTAGTCGAACAGGACGCATGTCATAAAGCAAGGAGAAGCAAAATTTCAATGTTAAAATAACTATAACAAGTGCCATATGCATATGTAAGAAGGCAAATCTTAGAACGTTATGTCGACAACTGGTGGCGCTCTTGATCTTCTTCCGGCGACAAGGCGTTTTGTCCACGTTGGCGGTCATTTGCATGGTAGCGCCAACGCGAATGGAACATGGCGGCACTACGGCTTACTGCCGGCGTACGGATCGCGTGGAGTGAACGAGGACTAGTGGTGTAGGCAGCAGTGACGTAAAGAGCAGGTTGTTTCCAGGGATACTGGCCCTAAATTTAACACTTTCCGGTTGGGTATATTTTTCACCGGGTTCGGTTTTCATATATTCATCACAGGTGTACCCAGCATTTGAATTAGAGGGGATTGGGATAGAAGTTGCAACTCATCATATTAGTTTCGTAGAAGGGCATGGTGTGGACGAAACAAAGCAAAATTTCTTGCAAAGTAGAAATCAAAAGTATTTAAAAACTGTATCTATTACTCGCCAAACATATTAATGCGCAGCTACGTTCAGTTACATATGGATACTTCCTATATTCACATTTTAGTAACTTTTTACCTTGACAGATCGAGATGAGCTACTGAAAATTGCGATACTGACCTTTGGTATTCGTACTTTCACTAGATATGCAAGTGTTTACTATTACAAAATTGATCTTTTCACTGTTTTTGAGTACAACTGATTATGTTAGCTGTAAGTTTCATCGGTGTCAACGTTACTTAATTATATACACTGAAGTACCAAGGAAACGGGTATAGGCATACATATTCAGACATATGTAAACAGGCAGAATACGGCGCTGAGTTCGGCAACGCCTATATAAGATAACAAGTGTCTGGGGTAGTTTTCAGAACGGTTACTGCTGCTATAATGGCAGGTTATGAAGATTTCAGTGAGTCTGAACGTAGTGTTACAGACGGCGCACGAGCTACGAGCTATGAGGTAGCGATGACGTGAGGATTTTCCCGTAAGACCATTTCGCGAGTGTGCCGTGAATATCAGGAATCTGGTGAAACATTAAATCTTCGACATCACTGTGGCTGGAAAAAGATCCTGCAAGAACGGAACCAATAACGACACACGAGAATCTTTCAACGTGTCAGAAGTGAAACACTTCCGGAAATTGCTGCATATTTCACTGCTGGGCCATCAACAAATGTCTACATCCAAACGGTTTAACGAAACATCATCAATATGGGCTTTCGGAGCCGGAGGACCACTCGTGTACTCTTGATGACTGCACGACACAAAACTTCACGCCTCGCCTGGGCCTGTTAACACCAACATTAGACTGTTGATGGCTGGAAACATGTTGCCTTGTCGGACGAGACTCGTTTCAAATTGTTATGAGTGGATGGATGTGTATGGGCATGGAGACAACCTCATAAATCCATGGACCCTGAATGTCAGCAGGGGTCTGTCCAAGATGGTGGGGGCCCTGTAATGGTGTGAGATGTGTGCAGTAGGACCTACATCATGCATAAAATCGCCAGTTCCTTCTTCTTCGCTAGTTCCTTCTTCTTAACCGCTTCATATATCTACTATACACCGATAAGGGGTGCTAACCTCCTCATCATGTGTGTATCTGGAGAAATCTTGTGCTGTGAGTTTAATTTTTAACCTCTGACTTTCCTAAGGTGACAGAATAAATGTAGGTAAATTTCGCACCTTACATAAGATTTATATACATCGTAATGGGAGGGTGAATATGACACCTAACTTACTTAGGAGCTAATGAGCAGATTTGCCTATAAGTTTGCATTAACACACCACTCCTATGAAATGCACGTCAATGAGCAGAAGGTGAAACAAGCAGTGAGAGGAAATGTTTTGTGTGGAAGCCAGTGCGGACAGAAGCAGAGGCCGCGCCATGAGAGGCATCACGGAAAGCTCTTAGGGGGCGTCCTGTGCGAGAATCAGCGACCAGACAGGTGAAGCATACTGGAGAGCAAGTAACGGGCCACCAGAAGTAGTGCAGAAAGAAGCTTTAGAAAACTGCGTCTCGGAATTCCAAATGGGTACGAACAAAAGCAGTAACGTAGTTGATCACATGGACAGCGAATGGTGCACATGTGATGTACCCATGTAACTTTTAGGCGTCTGGGGTGGGCACAAAACGTCCCATTGGAGGAAACGAACTAGGGAGGAGTAAAAGTGCCAAGATTTCGATGCATTTTAATGGTAGGGTCCTTACAGTTGGCAGAGAGAGTTTCACAAAGTAAGACGAACGCTCCTAAGGCTCATAAAAAACTGTGATGTGGACAACGAAAGAACCCAGGTGGGGAGACAGGTCGGCTATGAGAAAGACAAGACAGAAGTTTTCAGGGATTCTTTTGTGAACTGGCTTCAAGTGCAGAATGGGATGCATAACACTCTGTACAACACGAGAAATTTATGTGAACACTGCATTCACTGCGGCTGACATTCAGATATTAGCTGTAGCGTCGTTGAGTTTCAACTGTAGAGAAACGAACCAGCCAGTTAGTTAATTGTCCTTGCAAGGACTGAGAGGGCATTTTAACATGGACACTGCTCCTGCCATGCGCGAGCATATCACCATATTCCAAGACTAGCGATGAGTACATGTTTTCTAACATAACGAGAAACATAGGGTGAGTTTCTGCTGGAAAAATCAGCAAAGGCTTAATTAGTTTTTATGAGAATTTCATAGGACAAGAGCAGCCATGCAGACGGCAGCTCATCGCAGCTAAGGTAAATACCGCGAGCAGAGGCATTAACTTGTTGATTCACCAAGTTGTTTCCACAATAAACGTGAACGACCTTGTGTAATTCTTTGTTCTACTTGTCATAAAATTAACCATCCTCCATAGACTTGATTTTCATCCTAAATAGTAACGAACGTTGAACCGGAATTGGATGATTTATCATAGTACTGGCTTACATCATGATGTAGTTGTAAGAATAATTTTGTAAAGAAACTTCTAGTTAAAACTTACCATTGTACTGTTTAGGATTATTTCACTTTCTGAGGACGTGATGCATTAATTTGGCAACTGTCGTAACATTGTCACACTGTAAACTATGTAAATGCGTTTATTTCTGTGATAAGATGGCAACATTAAACCAAAAATATTTACACTTTACACAGTCGTTGTTCTCTCCTCAAAACCTTACAAAATGGCGACCCTTTCTGGATGGCAATTGGTGCGCCTGGATGGCAATTAGTCAAATTACAAAGGGGAAATTATAATTCTTAAATTGAAAAAAACTTTTTCTCTTTGTTTTGTTCATTTTGTGACGAGTTTATCCAAAGTATATTTATGTATAGTTGTCAGAATACAGAAAATATGTGATCCAAAGTGTAGAAAAGTTGCATTAATAAAGAAGATAATGTTTATGTTAGTGTAAAAGTAGCTTGAGCATTACCTTGCTCGCGCGCGCGAACTTATTCACGGTGTTGTCGAGTTGGTTTGAAATTCTACAAACAGTGAACGGCGTTCCTAGTGATGTGTAAATAGTATAAGAAACTTTCTATGATATTTTGGAAACGTGTTAGACCATATAACTTGATGTTGAAGAGAGCTCAGTCCCACGCAATTCGAGAAAGACAGAGATTGGTTAGACGATCGGAGTTGGCGGAAGAACGGAGATTATCGCAGATAGGGCAAACTGAAGATCTTGACAGGATAGAATGTACAACAAAAAGTATCGAGTGCGAGTCACGGAACGGAACGTAATGATAATGGCTGACCAGAAAAATATGCGTTCCGAGATTGGCATCACAGTCTGAGAATGCACAAAAATAAACAAAAGACGGATCTAGTGGGTCAGAAGTAGAATCAAAGGACGAGCAACTTCAGTACGTTGAACCAAATATAGTAATTCTAAATCATACGGCACAGTTTCCAACAGAAAGAATGTGTGTAAGTGCGTCCGCACTATGTACGGAACTCGGTGAGACGCCACGTGAAAGACGCGAACGGCAAAATTTACATCAAATAGTGACAGGTGACAATGGCGAAGAGTTAGATAGTGTGTTCGCAATACTGAAGCAGCTCACTATGGTTGTAAAACAGACAAATGCAGGGTTAGCAGATTTAAAACTTGAAACAAATGCGGGGTTATCAGACCTAAAACTTGAAACAAATGCGGGTTAGCAGATTTAACAACTGAAACAAATGCAAGGTCAGCAGATTTAAGAACAGAGACAAATGCTGGCTTTAATAGTTTCAAATTGGAAACCTACGCTGGATTCGAAAAAGTCCTTGAAGGTCAGCAAAAACTACGAACGGAAGTTAATGAACAGTTTACTAAAATCCGGAGAGAGGCGAGAGACTCGCTCGAGCTTATACAATCGTTAATGGCTGACCAAAAAAATATGCGTTCTGACGTTGACCAGGTGCAGGATGTAGTGGCCAATTTTAATCAAAGAGTTGATAATTTAGCACGTAATACGTCTGGTAAGGAGTAACAAATCGTGGAAGCGCTCAATGTCAGAAAACGTGTCACGCGAGCCGCATTAAAAAGATTCGATACACGCATTGAAAACATCGTCTCGGAAAATCAGAACCAGTATGACCAGCTTCGTACAGAACTGAAACAGTGACAGAGAACCGTACAGAAAGCAGTAGTGAGGCAACGGAATCGGTAGTATCATCCGACATAGTGATCGACAGAAATCCTAAAGTGAACAAGTCGGTTGTGCAATCTTCCGTAGCAGTAGCGGAAACACGATTCCAGTCGTATATCCACAAGAGGATGCGTCAATAATTACCGAAACGAAACAGAAGCAAATGGGAAGAGAACAGTCAACACAGATGAGCGAAGCAGACAATGGAGCGAAAGACGGTAAACGCGAGCATTCCAACAGAACGGAAGCCAACCCTCCGAACGTCCGCGAGTGACGCGGGAACACAGCAAGTTGCGACGACATACGTACCAGTTTCTCAATTTCCTAGTTATAGTAAAACAGGCTGTAGACCGAAAGTCACTATGAATCAAATAGGAAGACAAAACACGGATTCAATAACGGGAAATTTAAACGAATCTTTCAGTCCGATACACGAGGAACGATACGGCTTAAATAACTGCACACAGCTGCGTAGATACGATGCTAGATGGGACGTAAATATGTCATCTCAGGACCCAAATATGGTAGAACGAATACAAGAAAACATTATACAATTGCAGCGAACGGATAATCTTCTGAAAACACAAACGCCGTATGGTGGAATAGAAGAATTTGACAATGATCACTTTTTGACAGTCAGAAAGTACCAACATTACAAATAAAGCGGGAACCGCTTGCACCCACGCACGTTTACAAATCAATTCCAGATTGGTTTAACAGAGCATTGGCCACTTAGACATAAACTTGACTTCATTTGTGGGCACGTGGACTGCGCATGCAAAGAGTAGCTGCAAACTATCAATCGTATGAGCAATTTAAATCCGCATTCTTGGAGCGATACTGGTCCACGGAAACCCAAAACAGAATAATGTATGGATTTTTACAGAAAGAGTTATTCGAAAATTCAGGAGAAAAGAAACCAGTTTGATTTTTCGAAGAAATGACAAAAAAAGAATCAGTGTTTAGGTAATCCATACAGTGATGGGGAACTGATACGAATGTGCACAATGAAGTTACCGTTACGTTATCAGAAGTCATTGGTTGGTAGGGCAGGAGATAATATACAAGCGTTTAAACGGATTTTAAGAGAACTTAAATTCATCTTCGGTGAATATGACGCGAAGAAACAACGTTCAGTATTAGAAAACAATGGTAGTGGGGATAATAGCAACCGATTACGCTTCAATAATAGTTACAATGCCAATAATAACGTAGGAAGAGGTAATCGTTTTGGAAAAATGGTAATCGCCCATGGGATAACAATGATCGAAGTGCTTGAAATATGTAAAATACTGTCTGATATACTTTGGTGTACCAGAATTCACAATTAATAGACGTAATGCACAGTCATCTATCTACATTCGCAGTCTGGTATGTGACATTCACAAAGTAGTGGAGTGGCGGTTTAGCGATGATACAGAACGTGGGAAGCGTGCTGCTGTGTCATGATCAGTGTTGAAATTACGGTAAAACTGCTAAAATTGAGCGTCCTGTCAACTGTGATGCTTATTATTACACTACATCGATGGTGTCTTTTCCATACTATCCATCCAGTGGTATATTGTTGATTACCACACAATGACTGACTGACATCTCTTGTTTGAGAGGGACAAAGAGTTTTGGTGGAGGAGCAATACCTTCCAGGAATGGCTTGCACTGAAACTGTGATTGCTTGTGTGACTGCAATATGAGGAATCAATCAAAATGGAACACTGAACCATAAGCTATCCTGTCACTGTGAAAGATGAGTTTAAACATAGAGGTTACGGATCACCTTAAGACAGCTGTTTGGAAATGCTCCTCAACACCACAGAACTCATGTAGTGACTGTGACTGATGTCCAGCTTTGAGTCAGAGCCAATGGATCTGAATATGTTAATATCAATTTAGAGCCTGACACAGAACTCGAAGTTGTGATGGAAAAAACAAAATGTACGGCGGTGTACACTCATATGCTGCTACGGTGTGTTACAGCAGAAAACCCCATGTTCAAAGCAACAATGCAGGCAAACATGGACCTCCTTTTGCGAGTGATAGTCTGTGAGATATGGTCATCCTACAGAACAGGCGATGAAACTTTACACAGGTCTGTACAGGCGACTTCGATCACTGAGTAGATCAATACCTGTGTATTTAATAGGGTCGCCGCATATGCTCGATGGCAGCACACAGACAGTATTTGTTTTCAATATATATATATCGAGTTCTCTGTCAGATGAAGTTAGCAGGATTTTTATGGTTTGTAGTTCTTTATTCTCTGTTGGATGGTACAAAATAACAATGATAGAGAGAATGTTTGGGTGACAAACGTGAATGGACCCTGAGGGAGCCGATCTGCTTTGGACTGCAGTACCTGTATGTAGTACAATTCAGTAGGAAAGTCCTTCCCGTAACTACTTGTACTGCATTTTTATTCTAAGACCTTGTGTTGCATGGTAAAGCTTCGTTTGGCGCTGGTCTAACACATTGTACATGATAGGCGGTGCTAGAAATGAGAGCAGGTTCTCATTTCTACTGTGTAGTCAAAACACAGTCCAGCTTAGCCTGTTTCTTAATTGGTAGATACAGTGGTCTCCGACTTTTGCTGATAGCCGTGGTGTCTAAGGTACCTTGCCACGGTTCGTGCGGCTTCCCCCGTCAGAGATTCGAGTCCTCCCTTAGGTATGGATGTATATGTGGGTGTTGTCTTTAGCGTAAGCTAGTTTAAGTTTGGATAAGTACTATGTAAGCCTAGTATCAACCCCTTGGTCTAGGGACAGCCGGCACGGTAGCTCAGCGTGTTCGGTGACAGGGTTAGCAGCCCTCTGTAATAAAAAAAACTGAGCTAATCGATCAACAACGAACTTAAACGGATGTCTTAAAACGTCCGCCCCGAGAAGATGCAACGAACAATAGCGAACAAAATGAGATTAAAAAAAAAAGGGTAGCGTCTTTGACTCATAATCAAAACGTCTTCGGTCCCGGGTTCGATCCCCGCCACTGCCTAAATTTTGATAAATAATTAGCATTGGTGGCCGAAGACTTCCGGCATAAGAAGTCAGCCTCATTCTGCCAACGGCCTTGTCAAAGAGGGCGGAGGAGCGGATGGAGGTTCAGGGCACTCTATTGTCCTATGGGTGGGAAATTGCCCATAAAGGCGGAAGAATCAGCAATGATCGACGACATGAGGATGCAGAAGGCAATAGAAACCACTGTATTAAAGGCACGTAACGTGTATCCACAGGACATGTGGCCTGTAGTGAAGAAGTGTCATGATGATCTCTCCATTGGCAAAAGATTCCGGAATAGTCCCCCATTCGGATCTCCGGGAGGGGACTGCCAAGGGGGAGGTTACCATGAGAAGAAGATTGAATAATCAACGAAAGAATAATGTTCTACGAGTCGGGGCGTGGAATGTCAGAAGCTTGAACGTGGTAGGGAAACTAGAAAATCTGAAAAGGGAAATGCAAAGGCTCAATCTAGATACAGTAGGGGTCAGTGAAGTGAAGTGGAAGGAAGACAAGGATTTCTGGTCAGATGAGTATCGGGTAATATCAACAGCAGCAGAAAATGGTATAACAGGTGTAGGATTCGATATGAAAAGGAAGGTAGGGCAGAGGGTGTGTTACTGTGAACAGTTCAGTGACCGGGTTGTTCTAATCAGAATCGACAGCAGACCAACACCGACAGCCATAGTTCAGGTATACATGCCGACGTCGCAAGCTGAAGATGAACAGATAGAAAAAGTGTATGAGGATATTGAAAGGGTAATACAGCATGTAAAGGGGGACGAAAATCTAATAGTCATGGGCGACTGGAATGCAATTGTAGGGGAAGGAGTAGAAGAAAAGGTTACAGGAGAATACGGGCTTGGGACAAGGAATGAAAGAGGAGAAAGACTAATTGAGTTCTGTAACAAGTTTCAGCTAGTAATAGCGAATACCCTGTTCAAGAATCACAAGAGGAGGAGGTATACTTGGAAAAGGCAGGGAGATACGGGAAGATTTCAATTAGATTACATCATGGTCAGACAGAGATTCCGAAATCAGATATTGGATTGTAAGGCGTGCCCAGGAGCAGATATAGACTCAGATCACAATATAGTAGTGATGAAGAGTAGGCTGAAGTTCAAGACATTAGTCAGGAAGAATCAATACGCTAAGAAGTGGGATACGGAAGTTCTAAGGAATGACGAGATACGTTTGAAGTTCTCTAACGCTATAGATACATCAATAAAGAATAGCGCAGTAGGCAACACAGTTGAAGAGGAATGGGCGTCTCTAAAATGGACCATCACAGAAGTTGGAAAGGAAAACATAGTTACAAAGAAGGTAGCTGCGAAGAAACCATGCGTAACATAAGAAATACTTCAGTTGATGGATGAAAGGAGGAAGTCCAATCATGTTCCGGGAAAATCAGGAATACAGAAATACAAGTCGCTGAGGAATGAAATAAATAGGAAGTGCAGGGAAGCTAAGACGAAACGGCCGCAGGAAAAATGTGAAGACATCGAAAAAGATATGATTGTCGGAAGGACAGACTCAGCATACAGGAAAGTCAAAACAACCTTTGGTGACATTAAAAGCAACGGTGGTAACATTAAGAGTGCAACGGGAATTCCACTGTTAAATGCAGAGGAGAGAGCAGATAGGTGGAAAGAATACATTGAAAGCCTCTATGAGGGTGAAGATTTGTCTCACGTGATAGAAGAAGAAACAGGAGTCGATTTAGAAGAGATAGGGGATCAAGTATTAGAATCGGAATTTAAAAGAGCTTTGGAGGACTTACGGTCAAATAAGGCAGAAGGGATAGACAACATTCCATCAGAATTTCTAAAATCATTAGGGGAAGTGGCAACAAAACGACTATTCACGTTGGTGTGTAGAATATATGAGTCTGGCGACATACCATCTGACTTTCGGAAAAGCATCATCCACACAATTCCGAAGACGGCAAGAGCTGACAAGTGCGAGAATTATCGCACAATCAGCTTAACAGCTCATGCATCGAAGCTGATTACAAGAAAAATATACAGAAGAATGGAAAAGAAAATTGAGAATGCGCTAGGTGACGATCAGTTTGGCTTTAGGAAAAGTAAAGGCACGAGAGAGGCAATTCTGACGTTACGGCTAATAATGGAAGCAAGTCTCAAGAAAAATCAAGACACATTCATAGGATTTGTCGACCTGGAAAAAGCGTTCGACAATATAAAATGGTGCAAGCTGTTCAAGATTCTGAAAAAGTAGGGGTAAGCTATAGGGAGAGACGTGTCATATACAATATGTACAACAACCAAGAGGGAATAATAAGAGTGGACGATCAAGAACGAAGTGCTCGTATTAAGAAGGGTGTAAGACAAGGCTGTGGCCTTTCGCCCCTATTCTTCAATCTGTACATCGAGGAAGCAATGATGGAAATAAAAGAAAGGTTCAGGAGTGGAATTAAAATACACGGTGAAAGGATATCAATGATACGATTCGCTGATGACATTGCTATCCTGAGTGAAAGTGAAGAAGAATCAAATGATCTGCTGAACGGAATGAACAGTCTAATGAGTACACAGTATGGTTTGAGAGTAAATCGGAGAAAGACGAAGGTAATGAGAAGTAGTAAAAATGAGAACAGCGAGAAACTTAACATCAGGATTGATGGTCACGAAGTCAATGAAGTTAAGGAATTCTGCTACCTAGGCAGTAAAATAACCAATGACGGACGGAGCAAGGAGGACTTCAAAAGCAGACTCGCTATGGCAAAAAAGGCATTTCTGGCCACGAGAAGTCTACTAATATCAAATACCGGCCTTAAGTTGAGGGAGAAATTTCTGAGGATGTACGTCTGGACTACAGCATTGTATGGTAGTGAAACATGGACTGTGGGAAAACCGGAACAGAAGAGAATCGAAGCATTTGAGATGTGGTGCTATAGACGAATGTTGATAATTAGGTGGACTGATAAATTAAGGAATGAGGAGGTTCTAAGCAGAATCGGAGAGGAAAGGAATATGTGGAAAACACTGATAAGGAGAAGGGGCAGGATGATAGGACATCTGCTAAGACATGAGGGAATGACTTCCATGGTACTAGAGGGAGCTGTAGAGGGCAAAAACTGTAGAGGAAGACAGAGATTGGAATACGTCAAGCAAATAATTGAGGACGTAGGTTGCAAGTGCTACTCTGAGATGAAGAGGTTATCACAGGAAAGGAATTCGTGGCGGGCCGCATCAAACCAGTCAGTAGTCTGATGACCAAAAAAAAAAAAAAAAAATGCCTAGGTACCGATGACCTCCGCAGTTTGGTCCCATAGAATTTACCACAGATTACCAAATTTTGACTTTTGCTTAGTTCTGACATAATCTGGAAGTATAACATGCACAAATCTGCTCAGAGGGTGGGACAGAGACTGAGGAACAGCTTCAGGCTTTATAGGAACTGTCCAAAACCACACTGAAATTTAACTGTAGCAGATAGGTTCGGAAAAACTGACTTATTTTGAGATATGAGAGTGTGACGAATATGATTCACTAGTAGGTGTAATCACTAAAGGACATCTGCATAGGATCTAATGAAGGTATGTAGTTGAATGGAAAGACATGACTCCAAATCGCCGACAGCATTTCTACCAGAAAGCGTGACACTATAAATCTGAAAAGCCAGTGTATATTTCTTACGACATCAGTGTAGGGTTGCATTTTTTAAGTGATTTATAGCATAGCACAGGATTTACTGTATGTGATTATTCTCAATGAACCATCATCCTCTCTCACCTATAACCCAGTGGATAAATCACAGAACATGTGACATGGCGACAGGCTCGAATGCATTGCAAATACTGGAGAAATATCTAGTGGTGGCATGAGGGACCTGCAAATACTGCACGTTCCTTAGCCAAATCACTTTTTAAATTCGGTGATTTTATTATGAGCTTCCACCGCCAGTGATGTGCAGACACAGTTTCGATCTGTTAATACACATCCCAACGATCACCAACTATGTTCAATGTCAGTGATTTATAGCATAGCACAGGATTTACTGTATGTGATTATTCTCAATGAACCATCATCCTCTCTCACCTATAACCCAGTGGATAAATCACAGAACATGTGACATGGCGACAGGCTCGAATGCATTGCAAATACTGGAGAAATATCTAGTGGTGGCATGAGGGACCTGCAAATACTGCACGTTCCTTAGCCAAATCACTTTTTAAATTCGGTGATTTTATTATGAGCTTCCACCGCCAGTGATGTGCAGACACAGTTTCGATCTGTTAATACACATCCCAACGATCACCAACTATGTTCAATGTCAGTGATTTATAGCATAGCACAGGATTTACTGTATGTGATTATTCTCAATGAACCATCATCCTCTCTCACCTATAACCCAGTGGATAAATCACAGAACATGTGACATGGCGACAGGCTCGAATGCATTGCAAATACTGGAGAAATATCTAGTGGTGGCATGAGGGACCTGCAAATACTGCACGTTCCTTAGCCAAATCACTTTTTAAATTCGGTGATTTTATTATGAGCTTCCACCGCCAGTGATGTGCAGACACAGTTTCGATCTGTTAATACACATCCCAACGATCACCAACTATGTTCAATGTCGCAGTATTTCTGAGAAAAACACTTCATTCGGAGACAATATCATATCTCGATTTATAAAATTTGTATAGTTTTTAACATGGATGCGCATGTAGAACCAAGACTGCTTGTGACAGAAACATAGTCGTTGGCATCATGTTTTTTTAATAGCTGGTCGCTTATAAGATGATTACGTTTCTCTACCTAAGACACATTGGTACCACCTGCAAGAAAAACAAATGAGACCCATCCATCGCGGGTTTTTGCTCAGTACTATTTGGCATCACCAGGATTCAGTTATAGGGGAAGTTTTATACTTAACAGTAGTGGATGCATGATCACCGGGCTCATAAAGTACTTCTGTGTTCTGACATGTGCAAAGAAAATGACTTTGTCCTGTCACAAGGAAGGTGTGGATTTCACATGGAAAATTGTGATAGCCATAAGCGGAATGAAAGATCTTTTCACGTGGGAAATTTAGTCGTAAGGTTGGTACAGATACTTATATTTCTAGAGCCACAGCCATCAGGAAAGAGTATTTCTGATACTTTAGTCATTGTTGAATGTTATCAGATTGAGACTGCAATCGTAATATTTAACTGTAAGGACACCGATAAAATACATGCGGTTGGTCTCCTAGGACGATTATTCCTCACGTGTGGGAAGCGTGGCGGCAGTGGCCTGTGGCCGGAACGATTGACATTTCTGGCTTATGGTGGGAGCCGTCCGCACTGAATAGGCCGGCTGAGTTGCAGGGATGTAGCTAACCTTCCCGTGTCGCCCTCTAGATGGGTGAATAGCAAACAAATATCAGTATGTGTTGCGCAGCCTTCATGATTGCATGGGTTCTCCATGGAAATTTGCGAAGGTTTAATATGGATGTGTGTTTAATCTGGACATATATCCCTCCCCATGTCAATTATCCAGTTGCCAGCTTCTGCACAGTTCCCGTCTTTATGTGGTTGAGAGAGCATCAATTGTGGTGTGTTGTGTGGATCTAGATAGTGAAAGATATGTGGAAGAGACGTTTGATGGTTCTCTAGACATAAGAAAAACCTTGGACTTTTTAAAGTACAAGGCTCACATGAAATCTGTTGTGTAGCTGACATCGGTATTCAAGAATGGAACTACCAGTTTCCTCAGTTTCTCCGAGTTTTCATGTAAAGATCTACACACACAAGATACGTTTCTTGTTACTCAGTGGTTTGCAACATATTCCACCTCACTGCAACTCGCTAAGGATTCGGGATTCTAGAGATATAGTTGCCACTCTTCATCTTTGGAATTATACCATGCAAGCGATGAGTAGCATACTGCTATGTGCTTGAGATGGAGAACTATTGCTTGAATGGTGTCATATTCTGGCAAACCATGTAAAAATACATATGTTCTTGTAATTCCAGAGTCCAGAGATATATATAGAAAGCGTAGCAGCAAGCAAGTAAGCAGGTCAGAGCCAGCAACAATAAAGTCTTTGCGCCAGAGGGAACCAGCCCAGAGGCTGACTGCAGCCTGTTGAGGGCGCTCTGATGGCGTGTCAGGGCAAGGAGTGTGGGAGCAGTTGACTAGTGACCATTGGCAGCAGTGGATGACCGACTGACCTTGTGGGAAATATCATGTGCTGCAACTACGGTACATATGTTTAGGCCTTTTCTTAGGATCTACCTCTCTACCTCCCTAGTGATCGATAGTTATATGTACGATGCAGAAGTGATGATTTTGTATGGTGCAGGATACGAATTGTGCTTGCTACATTGATACGATATATGGTGGTATAGCCTGGTTGAAAAGTTCAAGCTTCCTTCGACAGTAGCAGATAAGTGTATTTGAGGAAGTGTCTTTGGTGGTAGATGCCGTATTTAATGATCTGTAGACCACTTTTGCAGGGTTTAACTGTCAGTGCAAAATGACTGCCATACTTTTTTTCGGACTGTACAAAACAGTTTTGCCGTTGAAAGTCTCGTCTGCAGAAAATGGCGGACAGCACCCCCACACCAGCAGCAGTAGCAGTTTGGAGGGTAAATTCGGTAAGAACCAATCAGTATGCTCTATTCGCAAGACATCCTTTGTGCAGGGCATACAGACTGGTTTTAACAAGATGGAGGAAAGGTACCTACAGAAAGTTTTGTGATGTCTGAGAGTGAACATGATGTCTGCTTTGTTTGAATGTTCAGAGGTATGTCCAGGCAGACCGTCCACCTCTGGTGGAGTGCTATCCATCATATGCTGCTGTGGCTTTAGAGTATCTAAAGGCCATGCATCCATCATATAGCTATCGACCACTAGACACTCGTACATATACCATGAAGACAGGCTGATCCTAAAAACAGCCTATGCACTTGCACTGTAGTTGCAGCACTAAGTATTTCCCGCAAGGTCAGTCGGGGCTCAAAAATTCACAAAAAATTTCAGCCTGTTTTCTCGTCTGTAGGTCAGCGGTTCGAATCGGGCTGATTTTTCCATCTGTGGTTAGATACCAGTGTGTGCTACGAGAAGTGAGGAAAAAATAACGACCCTGATTCCAGCGGCAGCAAATATAAAACTAAGACCACTCACTTTTCCAAAAAAATTGATGAAGACAGCAGTTGTTGGAACCTGATTGGTAGGTACTAAGAGACTGCACAGAATAAGGTTATGATTGTGGATGGGGCCGTAAACAGTTATTGTGAGTTGCAAAATCAAACACTCAACTTTATTTCCCAAAGAACCACTTATTTATACATTGATTTCACAATTAGACAATACGGCTGAAGGCCTAGTTAAAGAAAACTTGAGATGCTTTCTGGACTGAAGACCCAAAACCACACCAAAAACAAGAACGGTTGAAGGCGTGGCTTAAAAATGAAAAGCAATTAAAAATAGAAGGAAAATTAAAAAAATGCAATTGAAAACAATTAACGGCTGAAGGCCTACAATACACGTCTGAAGGACAACTATAATTAAAATACATTAATAAACAATTTTTTCTAATCAAGAAATTTCTTTTTAAACTTACAACAGAATGGCCGAAAGCCTAAATATTAACTTATTGCATGGCTGAAGGCCACAAAAAAATTTGAAACAACGGATGAAGTCCTGAACAACAAGTCAGATAAACAATTTAAAATAAACCCCTCCCTTCTTATAAAAAATTTTCCTTTAAAGAATACACACGGCTGAAGGCCTTATTAAAAGGAGTTCACGTAAATCCCCGGCTGAGGGCCACAAAGAACAACAAACGGCTTAGGGCCTGGATTACAAACAATTTCAGATAGAACCAACTTCATGGAATTTTTTTTTCTTTTTTAAAATAAAATCAATGTTCAAAATTTTAATTTAACACGGCTGAAGGCCTTTATGTAAAATTTAAAAAGAACTGAATTAGTAGAAGGCCAAAGGACCCCCGCACAATACTTCAAACCTTCAAACTAAAATGAAAATCACAATCTAAAACAAACAGAACAAGTGGTACTCAGAACTATTCCAAGGATCGGCCTGAGAAGGTAGCTCAAATGTAATGTAAGGTGAGGTGAGACAGGCAGCCAAGTGTTGCAGTTACACAATCGGATGGCAGCCCAAACTAGGGACGGCCCAAGGACCGACCAACAATTTAAGCAATGCCCTTCCGTCTGACCAACGGTACAACGATGGAAAATATCAGCTGAGGACGAGCATACTAACAGCACTACGTCTTCAGAAACTGGCGTTTAAAGACAGCCAAGGGAGCAACAACCACTCTAAGCAAATATGAACCAAACAACTTAAAAAGGATGTCGAACTACACGCCATGCCAGACGGCATCAACATGATGAAGAAAGGTACACTGCCGGAAAAGTACGCTAACGACCAGGGCAGGAAACTAAGGCGTTAACGGCCACAGGGCAGGAAATACCACTGGTGCACTTCACTGGTAAGTAACAGTCAGTTTAATAATTAATCATGATATAGGGAGATGGCTGCCAGATTTCGTCGATCCCAACACATCATACATTGCTGTTAGCCCGAACGGCCCAGGGAGCAACAACCTGCAAATGAACAAAGAGATGTCACAATAGTTGAGATTTCATAACAGGTTAACTGATCACTCAACTTCAGCGTCCAGGTTCGATGGGCCTCGAACTTTGTCGCTCTCGCAGCTAGTGCCTCACGATACAACAGTGCCTGCACGCCGCCAGTGGTTCCGGCCTGGCCTCGAGCCATGAAGAGTTCCTCGCCGTTCCGTCCCATCCGACTGCCCCAATCCAGCACGCAGAAAGCATTAAAGTAACTGCTCAGTCAAAACCGCATAAGCTACACACGGTTGTGTGAAAAACTTCCACAAACAACTCGAACAATGCTAAAACCAATCACTGTGGAACAATTAGAAGGAATCACAAGTCGACACACACAGAGAATCCGGAAGCAGTCGGCGACCAAATGTACACCGTCCGATGACCGATCGACCAACCAATGTCGGTTCCACTAAAGTCATGTGTGCCGGCGATGGTCGGGCGAGTCATGGCTGTCTGGACCTCACTGAACTCCCGACACAGGACGACCTGGAAATACTAACTGTCGCTCCAAAGATAATACGGCAGTGCTCTTACCGATAAGCGCTGCTGCTGCCACTCACGGGCAGGCAAGCAAGGCAACTTAGTGACACCAGTAAATCGTATAAGAAACGAGACGCGAGTACCTCCAAGACGTCAAGCAATAATGGCATGAATACGAGACGCGCACGGCTCAGTTGTACGACTCAGAAATCTTTCTCTCTCTCTGGCAGTGCCTTCAAACAAGCAGCTAAGACTCGAAAACTCATGAGCGTCCTGATTAGAATTACTCACATCGTTTCGGCGTGTAAAATCAGATATTGCAGCCGATATCGGTTTTGGGACCTGTTTCCCATAAAAACATGTGAAGTGTCTCAGGGAGATTTGACAGGTGTGCGACCATTTTTCTTTAGAGTTCATGTTTGAGTGTGGCAGTACGCATCCCAAAATTGAAGCACCGATCTTTTTGAAAGTGTATTTAGAGACATATTCACTGGATTTAGTAGCTCCAGTAGCAGCTCATACTCGAAGATTAGGGTATTTCCCAAAAAAAGCGGTGAAGTGTCTCGGGAACAGTTTCAGAATTGTGTCACAATCCTTTTAAGAGTTCATGTTCAAGTGCGACGCTGGTCATATTCCTCGGAATAAAACGTGTAACTGTTTGAATAGTCTTGCATCATCTGTAAAGCTGTCTCTTTCTCTCTTTGTGCACTGGTACATTTAGTCCCTGTGACATTTTCAAGTTACGTATGTGACAATACTGCACAACAGCAGATGTAATAACTCCTGAAGCAATTTGTGTTCAATGACAAAGGGTATGTGTACGCAGGCGATGGGAAGGAGGAGGCTGTACTGTGCTGTGAACTGGCACACTCTCTGCCCAAGTAACCGCGCCTGTTGGAAGGGGCCAAGTGCTGGACTGGGCGAAAGTCTTGCTCTTCAGAACACTGACTGACTAGACTTGTATTGAATGATCTACAGTTACAGCACAAACATTTATTATTATTAGCTGTGAAGTATAACTTAGCCCCATATTGCTGCATCTTCATTATTTCCTGAAATTTATTCACCCCTCACCAAATATCATTGCTATTGACACAGTCTTCAGATGCATGATTACAGCTAATATACTCATGCTTCTCCAGCACAGACATCTCATCCATAGAACACAGCAAACAATTTGTTTCCCAGTGCAATAGCTAGACACGGATTTAGTCCTTTTCCCGCCGTTCTTTCCCCATACCCCCACCTTGTGTTACGTCACAGGAGGGAATAGGTGGAGGGGCGACAGTGCCCTCTGGTGGCAGAGTTGTGAACTAGGCGAGTTGAAATTGCAGACCTTATAGTGAACACACCAGATGGTGCTACTGCCTATGACAACTCTAATTCTTTAAATAAACAATGCACACTGTTCTTTCTGCAAGCCCAGTGCTGACTGAGACCTTTGCCCACCAATTTCCAGATGGGGAGGGGAGGAAAGGGGTCGAGGGGATGGGAGGGGGAGGGGTGGGGTGTTAGGTTAGTGGAGGTGGCCAAATTCACCTATTTTCCCTCCAAAATTTGAACTTACTGCCATAACTTCATTGCGACGTTTCCACATATATGGCCAGCATCTTGGATCCATCATGTTGAATAGATTTGGCAACAATGCAGAGTGAGGTGATGCCCACTTTGACCCACTACTTATATTCTAGTCGTGATCAAACATTTAGTAGGAAATTTTTTGTGAGCTGCATGTACCCTACTGTTTTTAGATGTAAGAAAGCCTCAAAAACTTGTCAAGAGACATTTGTTGAGTCAAGTATTAGAAAATTAGCACCCTGAAACAATGTAGCTAACGTTATAAGTACTTACAGAACCATCGAAATTAATCTGGGTATTACCAAAGGAAGTGGCCTAACAGTGTTATCTTTCATTATTTAGAGGAGTCAATAAATTTTTACAGTTATAATTATCATATTATAAATATATTTATTTTCATATAAATGTATCATAAATTTATGAATATAACTATAATATTTGAATGAAGCAAATTATTGAAGACTCGAAAATGAGAACGCCATGTAATTTGCGTCCTGGTGGCGTCCAATTGAAAGACTGTCACGACATTATTATTATTATTTCTTTCGTTTCTCATTATGTCTGGTTCAAAATGGAAAATGACGTGGACCTTGATCAAGCGTGACTTCCTTTTAACTGTGCGGTATATGTTACATTGCATTTAGGAACTTTCGGGTAATTGAACATGTATCAATAATTACAGATGTCTGTAGCTGTATATATATGTCTGGATGTTGCTGTATTGCGCTGATTTACTGGTTGATATTGTGTGGTATGACTCCTGTAGTTGATAGTGTAATTGGTATAATGTCAACTTTATCCTGATGCCACATGTCCTTGAACTCCTCAGTCAGTTGAATATATTTTTCAATTTTTTCTCCTGCTTTCTTCTGTATATTTATTGTATTGGGTATGGATATTTCGATTAGTTGTGTTAATTTCTTCTTTTTATTGGTGAGTATGATGTCAGGTTTGTTATGTTGTCTTGTTTTATCTGCTATAATGATTCTGCCTACTGCGCTATTCCTTATTGCTGTATCTATAGCGTTAGAGAACTTCAAACGTATCTCGTCATAACTTCCGTATCCCACTTCTTAGCGTATTGATTCTTCCTGACTAATGTTTTGAACTTCAGCCTACTCTTCATCACTACTGTATTGTGATCTGAGTCTATATCTGCTCCTGGGTACGCCTTACAATCCAGCATCTGATTTCGGAATCTCTGTCTGACCATGATGTAATCTAATTGAAATCTTCCCGTATCTCCCGGCCTTTTCCAAGTATACCTCCTCCTCTTGTGATTCTTGAACAGGGTATTCGCTATTACTAGCTGAAACTTGTTACAGAACTCAATTAGTCTTTCTCCTCTTTCATTCCTTGTCCCAAGCCCACGTCTCTAAAAAGGGCCATCACAGAAGTTGGGAAGGAAAACATGGTTACAAAGAAGGTAGCTGCGAAGAAACCATGGGTAACAGAAGAAATACTTCAGTTGATTGATGAAAGGAGAAGGTACAAACATGTTCCGGGAAAATCAGGAATACAGAAATACAAGTCGCTGAGGAATGAAATAAATAGGAAGTGCAGGGAAGCTAAGACGAAATGGCTGCAGGAAAAATGTGAAGACATCGAAAAAGATATGATTGTCGGAAGGACAGACTCAGCATACAGGAAAGTCAAAACAACCTTTGGTGACATTAAAAGCAACGGTGGTAACATTAAGAGTGCAACCGGAATTCCACTGTTAAATGCAGAGGAGAGAGCAGATAGGTGGAAAGAATACATAGAAAGCCTCTATGAGGGTGAAGATTTGTCTGATGTGATAGAAGAAGAAGCAGGAGTCGATTTAGAAGAGATAGGGGATCCAGTATTAGAATAGGGGATCCAGTATTAGAATCGGAATTTAAAAGAGCTTTGGAGGACTTACGGTCAAATAAGGCAGAAGGGATAGATAACATTCCATCAGAATTTCTAAAATCATTAGGGGAAGTGGCAACAAAACGACTATTCACGTTGGTGTGTAGAATATATGAGTCTGGCGACATACCATCTGACTTTCGGAAAAGCATCATCCACACAATTCCGAAGACGGCAAGAGCTGACAAGTGCGAGAATTATCGCACAATCAGCTTAACAGCTCATGCATCGAAGCTGATTACAAGAATAATATACAGAAGAATGGAAAAGAAAATTGAGAATGCGCTAGGTGACGATCAGTTTGGCTTTAGGAAAAGTAAAGGCACGAGAGAGGCAATTCTGACGTTACGGCTAATAATGGAAGCAGGGCTAAAGAAAAATCAAGACACATTCATAGGATTTGTCGACCTGGAAAAAGCGTTCGACAATATAAAATGGTGTAAGCTGTTCAAGATTCTGAAAAAAGTAGGGGTAAGCTATAGAGAGAGACGGGTCATATACAATATGTACAACAACCAAGAGGGAATAATAAGAGTGGACGATCAAGAACGAAGTGCTCGTATTAAGAAGGGTGTAAGACATGGCTGTGGCCTTTCGCCCCTACTCTTCGATCTGTACATCGAGGAAGCAATGATGGAAATAAAAGAAAGGTTCAGGAGTGGAATTAAAATACAAGGTGAAAGGATATCAATGATACGATTCGCTGATGACATTGCTATCCTGAGTGAAAGTGAAGAAGAATTAAATGATCTGCTGAACGGAATGAACAGTCTAATGAGTACACAGTATGGTTTGAGAGTAAATCGGAGAATGACGAAGGTAATGAGAAGTAGTAGAAATGAGAACAGCGAGAAACTTAACGTCAGGATTGATGGTCACGAAGTCAATGAAGTTAAGGAATTCTGCTACCTAGGCAGTAAAATAACCAATGACGGACGGAGCTAGGAGCACATCGCAGACTCGCTATGGAAAAAAAGGCATTTCTGGCCACGAGAAGTCTACTAATATCAAATACCGGCCTTAATTTGAGGAAGAAATTTCTGAGGATGTACGTCTGGAGTACAGCATTGTATGGTAGTGAAACATGGACTGTGGGAATACCGGAACAGAAGAGAATCGAAGCATTTGAGATGTGGTGATATAGACGAATGTTGAAAATTAAGTGGACTGATAAGGTAAGGAATGAGGAGGTTCTACACAGAATCGGAGTGGAAAGGAATATGTGGAAAACACTGATAAGGAGAAGGGGCAGGATGATAGGACATCTGCTAAGACATGAGGGAATGACTTCCATGGTACTAGAGGGAGTTGTAGAGGGCAAAAACTGCGAGGAAGACAGAGATTGGAATACGTCAAGCAAATAATTGAGGACGTAGGTTGCAAGTGCTACTCTGAGATGAAGAGGTTATCACAGGAAAGGAATTCGTGGCGGGCCGCATCAAACCAGTCAGTAGACTGATGACTAAAAAAAAAAAAAAAAAAAAAAAAAAAAGATTCTGCTCCAGTACATTTTGTGGTGCGTACTTGTATGAGGGAACGTGTTGTTTTATTAGTTTATGTTGTAGGGCAAGTTGTTGATGTGTTATTTTTGCTACATTGTCATGTCTACTGGTGTGTTCTGTATTTCCTAGTATTGTACATCCGCTTGTGATGTGATCTACTGTTTCTATTTGTTGTTTTCAAAGTCTGCATTTATCTGTTGTGGTGTAGGGATCTTTAATAATACGCTTTCTGCAATATCTGGTGTTTATTGTTTGATCCTGTATTGCAATCATGAATCCTTCCGTCTCACTGTGTATATTGCCATTTCTTAGCCATGTGTTGGACGGGTATTGATTGATGTGTGGCTGTGATAGATGATATGTGTGCTTGCCATGTAGTGTTTTCTTTTTCCAATTTACTTTCTTCGTATTTGTTGATGTTATGTGTTCTAAAGGGTTATAGAAGTGGTTATGAAATTGCAATGGTGTAGCCGATGTATTTATATGAGTGATTGCTTTGTGTATTTTGCTAGTTTCTGCTCGTTCTATGAAGAATTTTCTTAAATTGTCTACCTGTCCAAAATGTAGGTTTTTTATGTCGATAAATCCCCTTCCTCCTTCCTTTCTGCTTAATGTGAATGTTTCTGTTGCTGAATGTATGTGATGTATTCTATATTTGTGGGATTGTGATCGTGTAAGTGTATTGAATGCATCTAGATCTGTGTTACTCCGTTTCACTACTCCAAATGAGTAGATCAATATTGGTATAGCATAAGTATTTATAGCTTTTGTCTTGTTTCTTCCTGTCAGTTCTGTTTCAGTATTTTTGTTAGTCTGTGTGTATATTTTTCTTTTAATTCTTCTTTAATATTTGTATTATCTATTCCTATTTTTTGTCTGTATCCTAGATATTTATAGGCATCTGTTTTTTCCATCGCTTCTATGCATTCGCTGTGGTTATCCAATATGTAATCTTCTTGTTTGGTGTGTTTTCCCTTGACTATGCTATTTGTCTTACATTTGTCTGTTCCAAAAGCCATATTTATATCATTGCTGAATACTTCTGTTATCTTTAGTAAATGGTTGAGTTGTTGATTTGTTGCTGCCAGTAGTTTTAGATAATTCATGTATAGCAAATGTGTGTTTTGTGTTGGTATGTTCCAGTAATATTATATCCATAATTTGTATTATTTAGCATGTTGGATAGTGGGTACAGAGCAAGGCAGAACCATAAAGGACTTAATAAGTCTCCTTGGCATATTCCACGCTTAATCTGTATTAGCTGCGATGTGATATGATTTGAATTTCTTTGTATATTAAGTATGGTTTTCCACTTTTTCATTACTATGTTTAGGAACTGTATCAATTTAGGATCTACTTTGTATATTTCCAATATTTGTAGTAACCATGAGTATGGTACACTATCAAAAGCTTTTTGGTAATCAATGTATGTGTAGTGTAGCGACCTTTGTTTAGTTTTAGCTTGACATGTCACCTCTGCATCTATTATCAGTTGCTCTTTACATCCTCGTGCTTCTTTGCAGCAGCCTTTTTGTTCTTCATTTATAATTTTGTTCTGTGTTGTATGTGTCATTAATTTCTGTGTAATGACTGAAGTTAATATTTTGTATATTGTTGGTAGGCATGTTATGGGGCGGTATTTAGCTGGGTTTGCTGTGTCTGCTTGATCTTTAGGTTTCATATAAGTTATTCCATGTGTAAGTGTATCAGGGAATGTGTATGGGTCTGCAATGTAGCTGTTAAATAATTTAGTTAGATGTGAATGTGTTGAGGTGAACTTCTTTAGCCAGAAATTTGCTATTTTATCTTTTCCAGGGACTTTCCAATTCTGAGTAGAATTAATTGCTTTGGTGACTTCATGTTGCAAAATTATCGCTTCAGGCATTTGTGGTATCATCTTGTATGTGTATATTTCTGCTTGTATCAACCGTGTATGTCTCTTATATTGTACTGTTGCTTCAGACGTGTTCCATGTCTGTTATGTTTGGTGGATTGTCTATTTTAATGTATGTGTTATCTATTGTCTGGTAAAATTTCTTTTGGTTTTTGTTGAATGTTTGGTTTTGTTTCCTTCTATTTTCAGTTTTTTTGTGTCTTCTAAGTCGTTTGGCCATTGCTTGTAATTTCTGCTTCTTTTCATCTAATTGCTCTATCACTTCTTGTTGTAAGATTTTACCTAAACTTTTTCGTTTTTTGTCTGATATTTCATTTCTTATAAATTGTGATCTGTAGCCTGTGTTGCCATGCTGCTTTTGTGGGTTTCTTCCGTGTGTTGGTTGATTCTGATCTCTGCCTAGTGTATATATTTAGTGTAGTGCGTGCTCCTATATAAACCAGTAGCTGTAACTCTTCCATAGTTGGTTTTTCATTTATTTTGTTGTGTATGATTGTGTTGATAGTTGTTATTGATGTGTCGACTTGTGGGTTATTTGGTAAGCTATGCAAGAATGGTCTGATGTATGTATTTGTGTCTTTGTATTCTATATATGTCACCTGAAATTTTTCTTGTGTATCTAACGTGTGCGTCACTTCATGTTCTCTTTGTGCTTGTTATAGTGGCTGTCTTAAGATTTCGTTTTCCGCTGATTGTTTAATTGATGCGTGTTGTTCTTTGTTTGTTTTCTCTGGGATGTTTGAGTCCATTACTGTATTTTCTTCTTCTTCTGATTGCACATTATTTTGTTCCAGTATTTGTTGTACTTGTTATTTGATGTTTTCTAATTCTGATTGGGGTATCCTGTTATTTTTGATTATTACACACATCTGATAAGCTAGTCGTGTTTCTGTTAAAAATTTTAATTCTGGGTATCTGGTAATAAATGTTGTGTATACTTGTGATCTGTATCCAGTTCTGTTGGTTCCTAAGTTTGTGGCTTGGTAATAACAGAACATGAGGTGTCGGTTAACTTCATCGGACCATCTCATCCTCTGTCTTTGTTTTCCTTCTAGAGTGGTTGCAGGAAGCATATCCTACAAAACACCTCTATTTGGATTTAAATCATTTTCCGTGTGGCTATCTGTGTCGTTACCATTGTGGACGGGCATAGGGTTCAAGTGTCGTCCCCTACCGTGACAGCGCTTGTCCGAGGCTTCATTAGTTCTGTCCTGAACCAACTAATCACACTACAAGGGGGGGGGGGGGGGTTAGCCCTATTAGTGGTTTGTTCGTTTCGTCGCCTTTCTGTCTGGCAGAACATACCGGAGGCCTATTATTATTATTATCATTAATGTTATGGATGACGATATCGTAAGATCAGAGAGTAAAGATTATCTACAAAGACTGATATACAAATCTTAACGTGTGAAGTGAAGATATCCGAATCTAAAATTAAGTCAGTGGCTATATCTTGTAAAAGAATCTTTTACTGTTAAGTAATAAAATAATAGCAGATGCACCCTGAGTATTACAGTTGGTAAAGAAATAAATCATCGACGTTTCACAAACGTTTATAAATAAATTTGGCGCCTCTTATGGGAAATAGTTTTACTAAGAAATTTAGGCTACCTCATGCATAAATTGATCTGGGACGAGGTGGTCAGAGAGGTGACAGACGGTTAATAACGTAAGGATGGAAGGCGACGACAACGCATTCAGCCAAGAAAAGGTGAGGCTCAAATTCTAAGCCTCTTGTACTTTCTTCTAATTCGGCTTACCTGGAACTGTATAACCTGACATACGCCTTGAATAAAATGCACTCTTACATAAGAAAAATTATATCGACGGAGAGACATCTTCCTTCACACTTAAAGAAATATGACAAAACGGGGTCAAGAGTGGCTTACTTTGACTCTAGCGAATAATGGGTGTAAGTAGAGAGTTGACTGGACTGATAAATTGAGATAAAAATATAAATTAATCTAAATAACGCACGTGTAATCCAGCTTGTAGCCAAGATAAGTGCAGGGAGCATGGTTTACCCAGTCTCTCAGCCTAACATTGTGTTTAGAAATCTGTGAACGTAAAGATGTACCTCAATCAAGTTTTGTGTGAAGTGATGAACTGCCCGCTGTGTCCGCAACTGACATTTCTGACTGAAACTCCGTTCTTTAAATCAATGCAAAGAAAAAATACACGCCTAAAAAGCTGTTATCCACTGGGAAATGAATCACAGCCATGCATGCGAGTATGCCATGTTTACAACAAAGAACGCATAAAACATTCAAGGCAAATAAGAAAGAGGGTCTGTCTCTCTCGAGGTCACCTGTTTAGGTCAATCACATTTCAAGAGAGACTCGTGCCTTGGAACACTTCAGACTTTCACGTCTAGCCGCTTTGTAATAGAAATTTAATAAGAAGGGATGTCAAAAAGTAAAGGGGTTTATGGGAAAAGGAATATCTATTCTAATGATAGAATACTGAAACATATATTAATTTTCTACATAACATTCCTGCACTTCAACGAACTTTGTCCAATGTTCCACAAGTTTTTTGATTCCGTCGGAAAAAAAGTTGTTTGGTTGCACTTTTAACAAATTTCGCAGCGCATAAACTTCATCGCTACCTCGGAGATAATGTGCTCCGATTATAACATCGCGTTTTGTTATTGTTGTGGTCTTCAGTCCAGAGACTGGTTTGATGCAGCTGTCAGTGCTACTCTATCCTGTGCAAGCTCCTTCATCTACCAGTACTTACTGCAACCTACATCCTTCTGAATCTGTTTAGTGAATTCATCTCTTGGTCTCCCTCTACGATTTTGACCCTCCATGCTGCCCCTCAATACTAAATTGGTGATCCCATGATGCCTCAGAATATGTCCTACCAACCGATCCCTTCTTCTACTCAAGTTGTGCCACAAATTTCTCTTCTCTCCTATTCAATACCTACTCACTAATTATGTGACCTACCCATCTAATCTTCAGCATTGTTCTGTGGCACCACATTTAGAAAGCTTCTATTCTCTTCTTGTCTGAACTATTTATCCACTTTTCACTTCCATACATGGCTACTCTCCACACAACTACGACTTCCTGACACTTTAATCTATATCTGATGTTAACAAATTTTTCTTTTTTAGAAATGCTTTCCTTGCCATTGCCAGTCTTCATTTTATATCCTCTCTACTTCGACCATCATCAGTTATTTTGCTCCCCAAATAGCAAAACTCATTTACTACTTTAAGGGTCTCATTTCCTAATCGCGTTTTAATCCACTTAAATCTCGATAACCTGCCACTGTAGCAGCAGTAACCGCTCTAACAACTGCGCCAAACACTTCTTGTGTTATATTCGCGTTGTCGACCACAGCACCGTATTCTGCCTGTTCACACATCTCTGCATTTGAACACGCATGCCCATACCTTCTTCTTTGGCGCTTCAGTTTAATACATTGGAAGAGGCCGGCAATTGGCGCCAGGGAACATCAGGAAAATTGTCTGCCAACAAATAATTTTTGACAGCTTACAACGGATAAATTAATAGCGTCAATATAAATTCATAAATATCGTTTGACAACAATTTACAAAGCATAGAAAAACCAATCGAGACGTAGGATTCACTTATGGATAACAGATTGACGCCCAGTTGCAAGAAGAATTATTTTAAGTGTCTCGAGGCATATTGAACGGAACGGAGATAAAAAAAAGTGCGAGATAAAGTTGAAAAGAAGAGGGAGCTAAAAGCAAGCATATTTCACTTCGCCACGAATTGTCAGTGAAGACTTTTTGCGGAGTGTCGCCAGACCGCCCGAGCGACAAGACGCGGCTAATCGCCGCCGCCGTGGCGTTCGCGCCTCTCGGCTCTGCCACAGCAGTTCCAAGACGTTATCCGGTTAGCTCCGCGCCGCCAGCTATTAAGTTTTCGCGACACATCCCGCCTGCGGCCATATTTCAAGGCGCTCTGCCCCCCCCCCCCCCCCCCCCTGAGAAGACACTGCTGCCCCCCTGAGCCCGCGCCCGTACCCCCTACAGGCTAAAGACGCCGCGCATTGTGGCGCGTGCAGGGCCCTTTCCGTCTCTCTCTCTCTCTCTGGGTCTCTCTCTCTCTCTCTCTCCCTGTCTCTCCTTGCGCCTCCCTTTGTCTCTAATTCCCGGATATGAAATTGTGGCGGCGGTTTAAAGCCCGCCGGGAGATGCTATCTGGGCGCGTGATATACGAGCTAAGTGATTTAAGAAGATTTGTGGTGCGCCAGATAGCGGCGGGCTAATTTATGTAGATCTTCTTGACGCCACCTAGCTCCCTATATCTCCAATATGCACGCTCCGCTAGGCCCAGATAACGGCCGTCGCCGGCGGCCGGCCCGCAGACGCCCGGGCGTCGTCGCCTGTGTCGGCGCCGACGCCGCTTTCCTCTCCTCCCTGACGACGCCGCCTCCTCCTCCTCCGCCACCCCCGCTAATGGCCGGCAGCGGACAATTGAGCGAATTATCGCCAGCGACCTCGTTCTACGCCTCTGCCACCCTCTCCACAGCTGTGTCACAGCAGATACACCAGTGGCCGAACGATCTGTACATAGGAGTCCAAGTCCAGAAACTACAAATTTATAGGTTTTGACGCCTGTAAATGTATATGGGTACAGGGTGATTGCGTGATGATGTTAAAACTTTCAACGCCTTTGGAAAAGCATAAATGCATCAGTTTGAAGTAAGAGTCCCTCTGCTGGAAGCGAACTAGAAAATTATAAGCGAAAACTCTTCTGATACCTACAACGGTGGGGTACACATACCAGTACTGTTGTTGCTAACATTGTAGGGCAAACAACTTTCAGAAGTAATATCATGGACGAAAACAAGAAAAAATGTCTAGTAAACATGCTCTCAGAGCTCGTTCTACATACATTGAAGCGCCAAAAAAACTAGTATAGATATGCATATTCAAATACAGAGATATGTAAACAGGCAGAATACGGCGCTACGGTCTGTAACAAGTGTCTGGCGCTGTTGTCAGGTGGGTTACTGCTGCTACAATGACAGGTTAACAAGATTTAAGTGAGTTTTAACGTGGTGTTATAATCGGCACGTGAGTGATGGGATACAGCATCTCCGAGATAGCGACGATGGGATTTTCCCGCACGAGCATTTCACCAGTGTACCGTGAATGTCAGGAATCCGTTAAAATATCGAATCTCTGACATTGCTGCGGCCGGAATAGGATACTGCAGGAACAGGACGAACGACCACTGAAGAGAATCGTTCCACGTGACAGAAGTGCAATCCTTCGGCGAATTGATGCAGATTTCAATGCTGGACCATCAACAAGTGTCAGCGTGCGAAACAACTCAACGAAACGCAGACGAAGGCCCACTCGCGTACTCTTGATGACTGCACGACATAAAGCTTTACGCCTTTACTGGAAACATATTGCATGGTCGGACGAGTCTCGTCTCAACTTGTATCGAGCTGATGGACGTGTACGCGTATGGAGACAACCGCATGAATCCATGGAGCCTGCATGTTTGGAGTGAATTGTTCAAGCTGGAGGGGGCTCTGTAATGGTGTGGGACGTATGCAGTCGGAGTGGCATGGGACCCTTGATACGTCAAGATACGTACGAACCGTCCTGTCTGATCACCTGCATCCATTCATGTCCATTGTGCATTTCGACGGACTTGACAATTCGAGCAGGATAATGCGAACCCTACAGTCCAGAATTGCTACAGAGTGGCTCCAGGAATACTCTTCGAAGGCTAAACACTTACTTTGGTCACCAAACTCCACAGACATGAACATTATTGAGAAAATTGGGGATGCCTTGCAACATGTTGTTCAGAACAGGTCGCGAAACCCTCGTACTCATACAGATTTATGGACAGCCCTGCAGGATTCATGGTGTCACTTCCCTCCAGTACTACTTCAAACATTAGCAGAGTCCATGCCACGTCGTGTTGCGGCACTTTTGCGTGCTCGCGGGGATCCTACACGATATTTAGCAGGTGTACCAGTTTCTTCGGCTCTTCAGTGTAGGAGATGGGCTTTACACTAGCGGAGAAGAACAAGTGCTCACAGCTTCTCAGGTATACATTTTAAAGCCCATGTTAAACAACAAAAAAGTCTAATAAACATGGGCTCTTAAATGTTTGCCCTAAGAGATACATAAAATGGAGGAGATGAATTTCACACTCGCGGAGATGAACGAATACTCAAAGCTCCTCAGGTATGCATTTTAGAACCCATGCTTACTAGACATTTGTTCTTTGTTTTCGTTCATCATACGGTCTCTGAGAGTCGCGTGCCGTTCATTGTTAGTAACAAAGCGCCGGAACATGCACTCCACTGTCAGATGTATCAGAAGATTTTCACTTGTAACTTTCGAATCACTAAAGTTAAAATCTTCTGTGTTGGTAGGTCGCGTCATATTTCCTTCTAAAATAATTGACGTTTCGACTCCGCTTCTGGCATCTTCTTCATGAAGTTTCGGTGTCCACTAATGCTATAGTGCTGTATTGACAGGCCGCGTCCATTTCCTTATAAAATAACCGACGTTTCGACCCGTCTGCTGGGATCTTCTTCAGGATGCTTCTGTGACCACTATTGTTACAGTGGACATCGAAACATCCTGAAGACGATAGCAATAGCGGACACCGAAACATCCTAAAGAAGATTCCAGCAGAGGGTTCGAAACGTTGATTATTTTAGAAGAAAATATGACGCGGCCTAACAACCCAGAACATTTTTAACTTTAGACAACGGCCACGAAAGCCTGCAAATTTCATAAAACTTTCGAGTCATTCGTTTCGGTACAGGGGTTCTTATCTGAAATTTATACATTTATCCGTCTCCATCATACTTGAAAATTTGTAACATAATCTCGGAATCACCCTGTACATGTATACATTTACAGGCGCCGGCGCCTATAACTTTGACAATCTGTAGCGTTGTTTTATGACGTTTCTGGGCATGGGCTCCTACGTAGAACTTGATTCGTTAAGTTCTCTCTACAACCTCTAGAACGGTGTAACATGAACTGTGAAAATCCCTGTAGGAAAGATCACAAGAGGCCAGCAGTTTTCAGTTTTTTCATCGTCATCTCTTAGAACATTTACTGATCTTGATGACTGCACAGGAAGTATCATAACTAACAGCAAAAACTGACACCAGGAAAGGTATACGATGACAGAGGTAAAAACAGTCCAGTAAACATGAGGTGTCGTTGTGGGCGAGCAGTTCTAGGCGCTTCAGTCCGGAACCCCGCGACTGCTACGGTCGCAGGTTCGAATCCTGCCTCGGGCATGGATGAGGTCCTTAGGTTAGTTAGGTTTAAGTAGTTCTAAGTTCTAGGGGACTGATGACCTGAGATGTTAAGTCCCATAGTTCTCAGAGTCATTTGAACCATTTAAAACATGAGGTAGGAAAGGAGCCATTTGCTAGATAATTGCGAGCATTCACGATTCGAAGTGAGAGCTAACAACCTCAAGAGACACGGCTTGCAGAAAAGTAATGCCTCCGAATTTTTAATGTGAAGACTCTAAAAGCTTTTTAAATAAAACAATCGTTATTCACATTCTACATCTGTATGCTCCATACCTGCATAACCGCAGTCTTCTGCCGCTACAGGGCTCAGAATTGTAGCGTGTAACGTGGCGACGTCTAACGTAACGAAATCGGTGCGTGAGAAACAGTGTGCTGTAATCGAATATAGAATTCGAAGGGTTCGTCCACACCCTCGCCTACAGCATTACAGCGCCAGCGGGATGTGTAACAGTAGGACGATTTGGGTTCATCCTAATCGATCGTGCTCATAAAGTTCCCACTTGGCCACATCCGATTTTTGTCTGTTTCCATAACTTATGGAACACATTCGAGGACTTCACTTTGATAGCTGAAATGGCTGTGAGCACTATGGGACTTAACATCTGTGGTCATCAGTCCCATAGAACTTAGAACTACTTAAACCTCACTAACCTAAGGACATCACACACATCCATGTTCGAGGCCGGATTCGAATCTGCGACCGTAACAGTCGCGCGTTTCCGGACTGAGGCGCCTAGAACCGCTCGGCCACAACGGCCGGCACTTTGATAGTGATGAAGCGGTGCAAGCAGAGATGAGGTTGGCGCTCTGTCAACAAAGTCAAACATCCTATAGTGACGGTATAAACAAGCTGGTCTCTCGTTGGGAGACATCTGTTCGTCTCCAACGTCGCTATGTTGCGAAATAAATATGTACATATGAAGAATAAAGATGTGGAATGTTAATAATGTTTGCTTTATCTAACAAACTTTAAGAGTTCACATTAAAAAAATTCGGAGACATTGCTTTTCAGTACGCCCTCGTAATTAATGGCCTTTAGCCATAATATAATAAATAATAAGAGTAAACGCTTATAGAACTTTTGATAATTCGAGGTATTTTTTTAGAAAGGTAGTAACAAGTCCAAGGGGTGCACATGAAATGCTGATTAGTACCGTGTAGCAGAGGTTTAAGGACGTGGCTTCTACAGATTAAACAGCTCTTTAGGGATTCGAGAAGGCTCTGGTATCCCAGGCTGGGGGAGCCGTAGCAACCTCAACATCATTTTCAGATCCTGTGGTTTAGAACGAAAGGAAATCAACAAAATGGCTGAACCTTCGCTCTCGAATCCATCTCTTTCTATCTCACTGCTATGCTTGACAATTCTATTCACTGCAATAAAAAACACAATAGAATCGGGCAACGTGTCACCACCAAGCGAGAGTTACAAACTAGTGGATGAAATATGTACACGTCATTTCTAACTATTGGCACTAGGGTAAGTCTAATAACCCTTTAGAAAATGTGGTCGTCACCAGCGGCTTCTTCTTTACAACATTCTTGGTGATGTGCCCATATTTCGTGGCTGCGATAACCATATCGTGGCTGTCTAGCCGGGTCAAACTCTGTTTCCAACACGTAATTTACCCAGTGAGGAGGGCGGTGGTAGAATAGTGAACCCGCATTCGAGAATAACAGGACTCAGTCCCTACCATGCCGCCCACATTAATATTTTCAGAACTCGACGAAACCGAGTGCTAGGTTCTTATGGCTCCTTGTCAAAGGACTCACCCGACCCCGTGTATACAGGTAAAGGAAGATTAGAGATTTGCCTTGCTGGTGACCTGCCATCCACTTCTGAGCTCCTTTCAAAACAATCAGGTACCACCAGAATATTGTAATGTGTTTCGGAATGGATGGTTAATACATACCAGTCCATGATGAATGAAGCATGTTGCTTGCAAAAAATTTACACTTTTAATTATTTTTTACGTCCCTTTCCTAAGGGTTTTGAAGAGAGACTGTGTTTATGTACCTTTTAGCTTTTGCATGAGAAACTGTGAAAATGTATGAAGTTTTAAAATTTTTCCTGCGAACTGAATATTCAAACAGTATTAAAATTATGGAGTTGGTGGCGTTCAACGAATTATCCAACTGGTGCTGGGTATCTAGGTTCATAAGATTTACGTCCATGCATATTTCCACGGTTTATTTAGTAATGGAGTCCAAAAAAGATAACTTATATTGAAGAACCAAGTTTGCCAAGGTCACCGGCAATTCGTTTTATTACTACGACCGGTTTCGACACATCTACGTTGTCATAATCGGATCTAAAAGTTACAGACGCAGATATCTCAACTGAAGGTTTCATATAACCACTGTGTACACTGCTCCAACGTTATGACGTACATTGTAGCATTATTACAGTAGATGGACATGCTTGTTACAAAACTGAAAGTCACATAGTGATGTTGCGTCAGATTCTAAAAAAATGACAGGGAACATCAGCATGTCACAAATAAAATAACACACGATTAAAACATGTAACATTTTGTACCGATGTCCCAGCATACACTAACCACTTCACACCGCAGTGACGACGTAGCTAGTATAATATTTTGACACATAAATAAGTATACAATTGTTTACATAGTGGAGTCGACGATCGACACATTTCCATACTTGTGCCACACAGCAATTGTGTGTTCTCTCCAATCTCTTTATAATCATTTTTAAGATTTTTACGTAACATTTTAAATCGCAGATTTAACATAACAGTACGTTTGAAAATATACGGTGTATTTTTTTTTTTTAAGTAAGATTTAGAAAGAAATATACAGTGCCATTCATTAAATGCAAACTTATAATAAACTGTCATTTAAAAAAAAGTTTAAACGTAGTTTAGATTATTCGTCAACAAAGAGCCATATCAAAAGTGCTGGCAGAAAAACGTCATCAAGGTATATTATATGCAAGACAGATATAGGCCATAGCCATGGGCCATGCAGAATTACTTCCTCAAGTACTATCAGGTTAACATAATTATATTTTTCGCCACAAAATAGAATAAACAGCACTGAGTCATATGCGGAAGTGTTACTATGCTTGTGCTCTATGTACAGCGCGTTCATTAAAGAATTATGAGTTAACGCGTTAGTGTAACCGCAGAGCGGTTTATTGAACAATATTGTGGAACGTGTGGTATAGTTCACGAGCATTGAGAGCATGTGCAACCACTTACGAAAAGATTTGGCTTGTTTTATGAAAAACAAACTCTATATTTTCAAAACATTATTTTATTTTAAACCTACTATTTAAAATGTTACGTAAATTGTCGTGAAAATAATTTTAATCAGAATGGGAAGAAAGTATAATTGGAGTGTGGGACACGAATCGAAATTTATCGATTATCGGACACCACTATGTAAAGAACTGTATTCTTATTTACCTGTGAATATATTATACTGGCTAAGGGGCCACTGTGGTGATTTTGATTGGTGTATGCTGGGATACCGCCACAAACATGTTGTATGTTTTAATTGTGTGTTGTTTTATCTATGACATGCTGATGTTGCCTGCCATTTTTTATTTGAATTTGACGCAACATCACTATATGACTTTCAACTTTCAGTTTTGTCATAAGCAGGTAGATCTAATAACCTTACAATGTACGTTCTAACGTTGAAACAATGTACAATTTAGTTATATGAAATCGGAAGTGTTTGAGCGACCTTCACTTGGGATGCCTGTTTTTGTAACTTTCAGATCCGATGATGACCACGTAGATCTCTCGAAACGGGCCATAGTAATTAAAAGAATCCCTAGCGTTATTGGCAAACTGATTCTTCAAGAATAATATAACTTCAAATCTCCCCCAACGATTGACTTAATGTCAAACATATATCCCAAAAATATGTTGCCTTTAGAGTATAGAAAGAGACTCCCGGCTGTAACCCGGAACTATTTTTACTACTGTACATGTATCTCTCATATCACGTCATATTACGTAAGGACTTCAGAAGGTAAGCTACACATGTTGTCCCACGCTACGATCATTGAGCAAGAAAAGTGACACATCATCAGAAGAGAGTCCACGTTCCGGGTTTCCTGGAGGCAGTTTCCAGTTGCCGTGCGGATAACAGGCGCATCACAGTGCGCGAGCAAAATGTCGTGGCAGCTGTGAAGAACTGAAGCACGCACCACGATTGTTGCAGGAGAAACGTCTAAGCTGCATACATATTCTCTGTGAAATTCTGGTGGTACTTGGACCAAATCTAATGTCGCATCCAGCCGTAGTGAAACGGTGCCAACAATCTGACCCAGGCTGCACTGACGTGAGTGTTGCTGAACGGGAAGAAATTCCAGGTAATCGAGAAACTGATTCGCAGAAGTCGCAAAGTGACACTGCTCAGCAGGTACGCGTCTCAATAGGCAGTGCTCATTCCATCATCAGAGATCGTTTGGGGTATGGGAAATTGTGCTCAACCTGGGTTACGAGATCACTGTTATCAGCACATAAAGGCGCAATGTTTATGGTGTCTTTGGAGTTATTTGAGCGATACACTGTGGAATGCAGTGGTTTCCTACGCCACATTACTAATGGCGATAAGGGCGTGTGCATCACTTCACCACCTGCAAGAAAGGGAGTGACTATGGAATGGAGACACAGCTCCTCGCCTCCGCGCGGAAGAAATGCAGAGTGGTGCCACGAGCAAGGAAGGAGTTGTGTGCACAGAATTTATGGCAAAGTGCACAACCATTAAAGTCGATTCGTACTGTGCAATAGTCCGATTGCTGCGCAGCACCATTAAGAGTAATAGGCGCAGATGCGCTGGTGTACGCTGGCACCAGCACGCCATGCGGCACAGAGATTACGAGATAGAGGTCAACGACAAGACTCGCTGGAAACACGCAACCAATGCCCTCTTTAGGATCGCCGCCGCGGATCGGAGGGCCAGTTTAGCCAGTCAGTTTAGCCAGTTTGTTCGCGTCTGTTACTCCCAGTTAGTTCGAGTCTATACGCCGTGGAGTTCCAGCGTGTCACGGAGACGTAGCCGCAGGCTTAGAGTCTAGCACAGAGACAGGCAGCACACAGCAGCCATAGTGAACATAGCGGACTTGTACTTCAACAGCTTTGAGGCTACATGGACTGTACAGAGGAGAGCTTTTACCCCGGCGCATGGAAATGTAACGTCAAGTACTTCTTTGTTTATGAATAAAGAATGCAGTTATTAATTGCGTGCAGTTTGTGTTATAGAACGAGGGTAGCGACCACCAACCAACGTTCTCTTCTTGCTTCCCATGGTACAGCTCTACCGAGACAACGAGACGACGTAAAAGCGACTGGAGATAATACAACAGCAGGAAATTAAGATAAAATGTATTACTTTCCAGCATGACAATGCAACACATCTCACGATGCTCACAACACGAGCATTGCTTCTGCGCTTTCAATGGGAGGGGTGAAACGATCGTCACGTAGTACTGTTCTTGGTCCATGCGATTTCCATCTTTTCTGCAAGCTCGAAGGACATCTGCGGCAAAGAGATTTACGGCCATGAGGAAGTTTCACACAGTTAGAAATGACTCCGTCACCAAGAAGCGTATTTCTATCGCAGAAGAGTTGAATGTATGGTAGAATGTTCCGCCGGTTATTTATAGAGAGTTGGTGGTATAATTGAGAAATATTGTTACGTATCTGTGTCACTTTTAAGTGTAGTACAGTATCGAATACAAGTTGAATGACCTGCCATTATAACGTGTAATACAGACGGGTAGGACAAAAGACCACGAACGGCACCTGTGCAATGTAACCAATACGTTGTAAGTGTTTGTCGTCGTCAGAACAGTGTTCTGTCTAGTTGTGAGTGCATTATGTCGCAGCTAAGTGAATTAGGACGTGAGTAGACTGTCGGTACTTGTATGGTGGGTGTTTCTGTAGCCAAGGTAACAACCGTATTTGCTTTTTAAAGAGGTACCGTTTCGAAGATTTATACCGCATACTGGGCAAGTGGAAAAATATTATCTGCTAAGTCACAAAGCGGACGAAAGCGTACGTTGAGTAATTGCGAGAGACGGTCATTAGAGAGGATTGTACCAAAAAATAAGAGGGTCTCTCCAAAAAAAAATGAACACAATTTTTTTTAAATCCATCTTTTATTCTACATGTTTGAAAGTTTTACAGTGTGTTGATACATCCTTTAGGAACAATATTTTCATTTCTCCATATAATTTCCATCCCTCTCAACTGCGTTACGCCATCTTGGAACCAGAGCCTGTATACCCGCACGGTAAAATTCTGGACCAACCTTTTGGAGCCACCGTTTGGCAGCGTGCACAAGGGAGTCATCATCTTCAAACCTTGTTCCACGAAGAGAGTCTTTCAGTTTCACAAAGAGATGATAGTCACATGGAGCCAGGTCGCGACTGTAAGGTGGGTCTTTCAGTGTTGTCCATCCGAATTTTGTGATCGCTTCCATGGTTTTTTGACTGACATGTGGCCGTGAATTGTCGTGCAACAGCAAAACATCCTGCTTGAAGTTTCTTCAGTGTCGTCACATATGGATCAGAATTAATGGTGGTTCCACTTGGCATGATGTCCACAAGCAAGAATGCTTCGGAATCGAAAAACACCGTAACCACAACTTTTCCAGCAGAAGGTGTGGTTTTGAATTTTTTTTTCTTGGGTGAATTTGCATGATGCTACTCTATTGATTGCCTCTTCGTCTGGTGAAAAATGATGGAGCCATGTTTCATCACCTGTCACAATTCTTCCAAGAAATTCATCTGCACCATTCTCGTACTGTTCCAAAAGTTCGCTGCATACTGTTTTTCTTGTTTCTTTGTGAGCCACTGTCAACACCCTGGGAACGCACCTGGCACAAACCTTTTTTAACGCCAAAAATTTCAGTATTGTGCAAACACTTCCTTCCCCTATCCCAACGCACCGTGACAATTCGTTCACTCTGATGCGTCTGTCAGCAGTCACCAATTCGTTAACTCTCTGCACATTGTCTTTAGGGTGCCGGCCGGAGTGGAGGAGCGGTTCTAGGCGCTGCAGTCTGGAACCGTGCGACCGCTACGGTCGCAGGTTCGAATCCTGCCTCGAGCATGCATGTGTGTGATGTCCTTAGGTTAGTTAGGTTTAAGTAGTTCTAAGTTCTAGGAGACTGATGACGTCAGAAGTTAAGTCCCATAGTGCTCAGAGCCATTTGAACCATTTCATTGCAGTACGAGGCATGTCGCTGCGAGGACAATCCTCAATATTGTCGTGCCGGCTTTCATCACGTAACCTGCTTGCCCCACCGACTAACTCTACCGCATCTCCGTACACCATTTCAAGCTCTTGTGGATGTTTCCCACTGTCTCGTTTTCACAGCACAGGAATTCTATGACTGCACGTTGTTTCTGACGAACGTCAAGTGTAGCAGCCATCTTGAAGAGATGCTGTGACGGCTCCACTGACGGGAACAGGTTGAACTAAGTTTGGAAACAAGCGGGAAGGACGTATCTACACACTGCAAAATATTGACACATGCAGAATGAAAACTGTATTTTTACAAAAATATTGTGCATTTCTTTTGGAGCGACCCTCGTAAGAGGACGACCGACAGGTGGAGAAGTCGCTGCAGAAGTGAATGTCGCAGTCCCGAACGCTGTCAATTCCAAAACAACACCAAGGGAGCTCTAGAAACAGGGAATTCCAGGTCGAGCTGAAATTGCAGAACCACTCATCAACGCTTCAGGTGTCAGTATCAGGGAAACGTTGTGCCGCAGCCGTAAAACATGCGACTACGGAACAATGTAAGAGTGCCACTTAATAGACTGCAGAGTGAGGCGACGAGCTCGTCAGAGTGCTGCAGAGCGGAACCACGTCGTGCGTGCGAGTCCAGCGGCAGTGGTCGTGAGAAGGCGATGATCTGGTTCAGGTGGTGGGATGACTCCCGGTTTCACAGTGTTTCCCACTTCTGACCGAGTTTACGCCCCAAATATGGAGGGGTTCTGTGATGTCTTGGACAGCCTTGTCGTGATAGCCCTTGGGATCCATGGTTACTACGCAAGGTCGTATTACTGGCACGGATTATTTGACCATTTTGGCTGACTAGGTCCATCCATGGTGCAATATTAGTTCTCGAGTGATGATGCTGTGTTCCAAGAGGGCAGGTCCCCCATTCACACAGCTGGCATCGTCCAGGACCGGTTCTGTGAGCACGTGGGCGGTGGCCTCTCCCTGGCTACCACAGCCAGCCACCAGGTCCCACTGTTATTGGTCACTTATGGTTACTTTGGAGAGAAGGGCGTGGGCTCGCTATTCGCCTAGATCATCGTTACCCGAACTTGCTGCTATTTTGCAGGAAGGATGGAATAAGATTCCCTTGAAAAACATGCAGGACTAGTATTTATCTATTCTGAGACAATGGAAACTGTTTAAAATTGAAATATCTTCAACATTTCGCGGCACTGTGAGCAACTGTATAAATTTTAGTTTTAATTTTAATATCAACTGCCTCAGTTTCACCGTTTACCTAGAATTTACCTAGGTTTCAGTCAGGATAACCCAATCTTCTTCAGAATAACAGTAACTACCGTTTGTTCATAGTGGACATCGTCAAGCTAAAACTACAAATCCATAAATTATCGTCAGACTATAAAACTTATCTGGAACTGCCTCGGCCCCACTTCGCGACCACGATGCAGCAGCCACGAGTGCTGTACTGGAACTGACCGTAGCGTCACGAGGGCCGCCTAGGCGGACACAATACCTTGCGCCTGCGCATAAACTGTATGATAGTTACTTGTTGGGACAAGACGCGAACTTAACTCCTGACCTTGAATTTACTAGTAAAGTGAAATATAAGGTGTAACTGAGGAAAGGGAGGTATATGCTATCCTGCGCAGAAGGTACTTACATCGACTGTCTTAACATTTATGAAGTATTCATTGGTCGTGATAAGAGGAAGACATAATGTGCTTACAAGGTATGGTGCTTAAGCACGAAGTTTAATCACCTAAAAAGAACTTAGGAGTGTGAAGGCTAATATAAAGCCAACATCGTCATTATTATGACTATGTCTAGACATTTTTAAGACGTAATTGTTACGCACGTGCTTAGCTATGCATGAACATCTTATTGGCTTAGCACACGAATGGTCATGATTGAACTTGTGAACAAGTCTATATCTAATCTGTAACATCTGTCAATATGGGCCGTATAAAATAGATGGTTATTATTCAAGATTAGTATATTTGACCTGATATGGTCTAGAATCAAGTCGAAAACTAATGCACGTGCCTGATTGAGCTTCTTGGCGAAGTTATGGTTATAACTTGTAGAAAACACTGTAGTAGGCGATAATGTGGCGGCAATGGGGTACTCAATTTGCCTTCATGGAAGTGATCCACACACATACTGTAAAAACCGTGTGTGGAGCACTGTTATCATAATTCGGGCCTAGTGACCACAGCCATTGAACTGAAACCCAGGTAAATTCTAGGTAAACGGTGGAACTGAGGCTGTTGATTATTAAAACTAAAATTAATATTATTTTAAATTGTTACGGCGTAAAGTCAAGGGCCAGCCCTCCAGTTGGGAACGATACAGCAGAGAGGGCTGTGAAGAAGACGTCAGACAACTGAAATCTGACCGACCGCTCTCCAGGACGACAATGCGACAGCAGTGGCACCTATGTGGAGAGGACAACATTAAGCGTCGTGCCCGAATGGTCGCGGCCCGGTTAAAGAATATCTTCAAGATAAGGTATTTCTATAGCGGCTACTTGTTTATACTGAAGAACATTGCTTATTTTGCATGTCGTCCTTTGCTTGCGACACTTCTGTGTGACAGTCAAAATTAAGTATTGTAATTTCTTATTTTGTAATAAAACTTATTAATACGATTTGTTTGAATGTTGTCTAGCGATCCGAGAAAGCAGAATTTCTAGTCACCCCGTATTTTAGGACTAGGCTGAATTTAACATAAATGCCAATGGATTTCCTATAACGTATTAGGCAAGGTTTTGTGCAGCGTTTTTGTTGTTTCTACATTTTTGTCTAACCTCTGTTCATCTTGATGGGCCTTCGTATTTAACTATACTGCACGACATGGAAATACACTACTGGCCATTAAAATTGCTACACCAAGAAAAAATGCAAATGAGAAACAGCTATTCATTGGACAAATATATTATACTACAACTGACATGTCATTACATTTTCACGCAATTTGGGTGCATAGATCCCGAGAAATCAGTACCCAGGACAACCACCTCTGGCCGTAATAACTGCCTTGATACGCCTGGGCATTGAGTCAAAGAGAGATTGGATGGCGTGTACAGGTACAGCTGCCCATGCAGCTTCAACACGATACCACGGTTCATCAAGAGTAGTGACTGGTGTATTGTCACGAGCCAGTTGCTAGGCCACCATTGACCAGACGTTTTCGAATGCTGAGAGATCTGGAGAATGTGATGGCCAGGGCAGCAGTCGAACATTTTCTGTATCCATAAAGGCCCGCACAGGACCTGCAACATGTGGTCGTGCATTATCCTGCTGAAATGTAGGGTTTCGCAGGGATCGAACGAACGGTAGAGCCACGGGTCGTAACACATCTGAAATGTAACGTCCACTGTTCAAAGTGCCGTCAATGCGAACAAGAAGTGACCGAGACGTGTAACCAATGGCACCCCATACTATCACGCCGGGTGATACGCCAGTATGGCGATGGCAAATACACGCTTCCATTGTCCCGTTCACCGCGATGTCGCCAAACACGGATGCGAACATCATGATGCTATAAACAGAACCTGGATTCATCCGAAAAAATGACGATTTTGCCATTCATGCACCCAGCTTCGTCGTTAGGTACACTATCGCAGTCGCTCCTGTCTGTGATGCAGCGTCAAGGGTACCCGCAGCCATGGTCTCCGAGCTGATATTCCATGCTGCTGCAAACATCGTCGAACTGTTCGTGTAGATGGTTGTTGTCTTGCAAACGTCCCCATCTGTTGGCTCAGGCATCGAGACGTGGCTGCACGATCCTCTACAGCCATGCGGAGAAGATGCCTGTCATCTCGACTGCTAGTGACAAGAGGCCGTTGGGATCGAGCACAGCATTCCGTATTATCCTGGTGAACCCACCGATTCCATATTCTGCTAACTGTCATTGGATCTCGACCAACGGAAGCAGCAATGTCTCGATACGATAAACCGCAATCGCGATAGGCTACAATCCGACCTTTGTCAAGTCGGAAACGTGATGGCACGTACGCATTTCTGCTCCTTACACGAGGCAACACAACAACGTTTCACCAGGAAACGCCGGTCAAATGCTGTTTGTGTATGAGAAATCGGTTGGAAACTTTCCTCGTCAGCACATTGTAGGTGTTGCCACCGGCGCCAACCTTGTGTGAATGCTCTGAAAAGCTAATCATTTGCATGTCACAGCATCTTCTTCCTGTCGGCTAAATTTCGCGTCTGTAGCACATCATCTTCGTGGTGCAGCAATTTTAATGGCCAGTAGTGTAGTTGTGAGCTAATGGTATATGCGCTCTGTGTTAGCCTCGCAAGTCTATCTGCCTATTCTACACTTAGTCAAGACAGAAAACTGCTAGATAATTAGCGGGAATCGAACACATCCCGCAACGCTAACTACCGGACCTCGCAGGCGGCCGGAGTAAGAGCTGAGACTAGCACACGGGAGTGATAAGTGATCAGCGCGGAGGCCAGGCCATCGAGAGGAATGCTGCTGTAGACTGCGCTTCCCCACACCCGCGTCCCAAACTGGCGCCTGGCGACCTAATTAGCTAAATGAGGCTGAAACACAGATTGCGGCGGCGGAGCAGGCGCTCTGTCTTACGTTAGGCAGCTGCAGATCGCACCGCAGATAGGCCAGCCGCAGATAAGTCCGCCCTCGGCTGCTGGCTGGCTGGCCACCGGCCCACATCGGGCGCAGCCAATGTGGCTGCCGGCACACACACACACACACACACACACACACACACACACACACACACACACACACCAGATGACGATACGACATCAAATGTAAAGTTTCAGTGAGCATGAAATTTGGTGATGATGTTGGTACTTCCCTACGTGAATCATCCATCAATAACATACATTTTTCCGACGGTGAATGACTTCGCGGAGATGTCTGCATTTTCGCTGCCTGTGTAAGATTCTATCCCGAAAATGACTTTAACGTAATACACTCCTGGAAATGGAAAAAAGAACACATTGACACCGGTGTGTCAGACCCACCATACTTGCTCCGGACACCTCGAGAAGGCTGTACAAGCAATGATCACACGCACAGCACAGCGGACACACCAGGAACCGCGGTGTTGGCCATCGAATGGCGCTAGCTGCGCAGCATTTGTGCACCGCCGCCGTCAGTGTCAGCCAGTTTGCCGTGGCATACGGAGCTCCAGCGCACTTTTTAACACTGGTAGCATGCCGCGACAGTGTGGACGTGAACCGTATGTGCAGTTGAGGGACTTTGAGCGAGGGCGTATAGTGGGCATGCGGGAGACCGGGTGGACGTACCGCCGAATTGCTCAACACGTGGGGCGTGAGGTCTCCACAGTACATCGATGTTGTCGCCAGTGGTCGGCGGAAGGTGCACGTGCCCGTCGACCTGGGACCGGACCGCAGCGACGCACGGATGCACGCCAAGACCGTAGGATCCTACGCAGTGCCGTAGGGGACCGCACCGCCACTTCCCAGCAAATTAGGGACACTGTTGCTCCTGGGGTATCGGCGAGGACCATTCGCAACCGTCTCCATGAAGCTGGGCTACGGTCCCGCACACCGTTAGGCCGTCTTCCGCTCACGCCCCAACATCGTGCAGCCCGCCTCCAGTGGTGTCGCGACAGGCGTGAATGGAGGGACGAATGGAGACGTGTCGTCTTCAGCTATGAGAGTCGCTTCTGCCTTGGTGCCAATGATGGTCGTATGCGTGTTTGGCGCCGTGCAGGTGAGCGCCACAATCAGGACTGCATACGACCGAGGCACACAGGGCCAACACCAGGCATCATGATGTGGGGAGCGATCTCCTACACTGGCAGTACACCTCTGGTGATCGTCGAGGGGACACTGAATAGTGCACGGTACATCCAAACCGTCATCGAATCCATCGTTCTACCATTCCTAGACCGGCAAGGGAACTTGCTGTTCCAACAGGACAATGCCTCTCCGCATGTATCCCGTGCCACCCTACGTGCTCTAGAAGGTGTAAGTCAACTACCCTGACCAGCAAGATCTCCGGATCTGTCCCCCATTGAGCATGTTTGGGACTGGATGAAGCGTCGTCTCACGCGGTCTGCACGTGCAGCACGAACGCTGGTCCAACTGAGGCGCCAGGTGGAAATGGCATGGCAAGCCGTTCCACAGGACTACATCCAGCATCTCTACGATGGTCTCCATGGGAGAATAGCAGCCTGCGTTGCTGCGAAAGGTGGATATACACTGTACTAGTGCCGACATTGTGCATGCTCTGTTGCCTGTGTCTATGTGCCTGTGATTCTGTCAGTGTGATCATGTGATGTATCTGACCCCAGGAATGTGTCAATAAAGTTTCCCCTTCCTGGGACAATGAATTCACGGGGTTCTTATTTCAATTTCCAGGAGTGTAGTTTATCAATCCCAGGAAATATGAAGAAGTCAGCTGATGTAGTTTGGTAGCCAAAAGTAGCAGCATGTGTGACTGCGGCCATTATAGGATGAGCTGGGACGTCGCTGCGGAGCAGCTCAGCATCACTGTGTCCACTGGTGGCTGTGTGAATGCTAAGCATCACAAGACCTGATGAAGGTTGGGTAAACACTCATCACCTCTGTGCCTGATGACGGTTGTGTAAACACGCTGTGTCACTGTGCCTCATGATGGTTGGGTAAACACTCAGCATCACTGTGGCCAATGACAGTTCAGTAACCATTCAGCATCGCTGTGCCCAGTGATGTGCTGGTAAACACTCAGCATCGCCTTGCCCAGTGATGGTTGGCTAAAAACTCAGTATCACTGTGCTTAATGATGGTAGGTTAAACACTCAGTATCACCTTCCCCGATGATGACTGAGTAATAATCAGGTTCACCTTGCCCGATGGAAATGAAGACAATTCTATTCCAGTGAACCAAATTCCAAGCCAAAGTCATGTCTGAAGACGCCAGGGATGGCGTTCGGATACCTACCTGACTGTCGCCCGCCACACAGCCTAATAACTGGCAGTGCCACTTCTTTTAATAGCAAAACCCCTCCGTTTGTCATCCGCGGCACCCGTGCAGCACAGAGATACGTCGAGGTATTCTACGCTCTGTGGTAGGCCATCCTGGGCTTACATTTCAGCGAGATAATGGCTGTCCGCACAGTTTCTACTGTCGCAGAATTTCTTCGCGCAGAGTTTCTTCGCGCTTGCCAAAACTCACATTGGTCAGCAAGGTTGCTGCATCTCTCCCCACTTGAGAACGTTTGGAGCATTATGGACAAGATCCTCTATCCAGCTGATGACGTCAGCAGTTAAGTGCCATAGTGCTCAGAGCCATTTGATCCATCCTCTATCCAGTTCGTGGTTTTGACGATCTAACGAGCCAACTGGACAGACTTTGGCGCGATGTCTCTCAGGAGGACATTCAACAATTGTATCAAGGGCAAGAGATGGACCAGCGCGTTATTAACTTGCTTAATTTGAGAAGCTGTTTGTCTTCAATAACTCAACCAGTTT